>NW_027361843.1:2417500-3117500 GCF_039654945.1 Dendrobates tinctorius | reverse complement strand
TTGCGGATTCTGCTGCGTTTCCGCAGCGGTTTTGGCCCTGCGGAAACGCAGCAGTTCCGCAGACATGGTACAGTACCATGCTATCCTATGGACTTTCAAATCCGCTGTGCTCATGCTGCGGTTTACAAACCGCAGCATGTCAATTGTTTGTGTGGATTCCGCAGCAGTTTCACACCATTAACATAGTAGAGGTGTGAAACCTCAGGTCACTTTACCTGCGGTTTTACCTGTGGATCCGCGCGGAAAAACCCGCAGGTGAATCCGCAGCGTGTGCATATAGCCTTAATGTAATAGGTTCCTTTTAAATCTTGGAGTGTAAGGCCTCATTCACACAGTCAGTATTTCATATCCGGAGGTCAAAACCAGGAGTGGGTGATAAATACAGAAGTGGTGTTGTGTTTCTATTATACTTCTCCTCTAATTGTTCAACTCCTTATTTTGGCTTACAAATACTGATCTAATATACTCACCAAATACTGAACGTGTGACTGTTGCCAAAATGTTACGTGGCCAATATAAAGGAACTTTCCTGTAACGTATTGTAACACTATGTAAGAGAAGGATGTACCCACTAGTGTTTTCTATTACTTGGTTGTAACTTCGATCTGTGCTAAAGAGAAAATAATGGTGAAGCTGAGTACTGTTACTACAACCTCACACAGTGGAAAACCTAAGTTGAAGTAACTTCCTATGAAATGCTGGACTTCTTAGTGTTTCTTTACGCCCCCATATGCTGCTCCATAGATTATGCCCCCATATATTGCTGTTGCTGCTACAAATTAAAAAAAAAAAAAAATTACACTCACCTCTCGTCGCTGGGGGCCCGGTGTCGGTGTCCTCAGCAGGCGGTGACAGGTTCTGATGTCACCGCTGGCTCAGGACCCCGGCACTGGCGATATTTACCAATCCCCGCTCCATGGCTGCGCGTCGCTCTGTCCACTCCTCCGCGTCCTGTCAGTGACGTTCAGGCAGAGGGCACGGCGTGCACTAACTATGTCACCGCGCCCTCTGACCTGAACATCACAGACAGCGGACGCGGAGAGGACAGAGCAGCGCGCAGCGATGGACCCGGGACAGGTGAATATAGCTTATACTTACCCCCTCCTGCCGCGGTCTCTGCAGCTCCGCTTCTCCCTGGTTGGATGAATTATAATATGGATAGGTTGTGCCTGACCCCCACCAGTCGGATGAGTTATAATATGGACAGGTTGTGTCAGACCCCCACCAGTCGGATGAGTAATAATATGGACAGGTTGTGTCAGACTCCCACCTGGTTGGATGAGTTAGAATATGGATAGGCTATGTCAGACCCTCACCGGTCTCATATCGAATTATAATATGGATAGGTCAATAGTTTAGTCCAGGAGAATCCCTTTAACTAGCAGCACTATGGAGAAAGATGCTCTACTTCTGGATAAAACACTACAGGTGGGAGAGTAAGATGAAACTGCCGGGAGTGTGGCAGGCAACTGATGCCACCCCAGGTCATAGGCTTGGGGAAAATATGAGATCAATTATTACCATCACTAGAAAGTTATATTATTAGAAATCCCTCGTCTCTTTCTGATGGCGTTATAGAAGGACTGGAGCCACATAGCCACTTCTCACTTGTGAGTTGCTTTCATTTGATCAATAGTGATGAGCGAGTATACTCGTTGCTTGTGCTTTGAGTAATTTGATGTGCTCGGAGATTTAGTTTGTGTCCCCGTAGCTGCATGATTTGTGGCTGCTGGACAGGCTGAATACATGTGAGGAATGCCAGTTTGTTGGGAATCCCCACATGTATTCAGGCTGTCCAGCAGCCGCAAATCATGCAGCTACGGTGACGAAAACTAAATCTCCGAGCACTACAAAATACTCAGAGGACACCCGAGCATGCTCGGGAAAATGCGAGCAATGATTATACTCGCTCATCACTACTGATTAATCTAGAATTCTCATAGACGCCCCCACCCCCCCCGTAGGAAACAAGCAGCTTTTACATGCCAACTGCCACACTGGCTAAACGGCGGTGCCCATTAACTTCTGCTTGAAGTACCTGCTGTATTAGTTTTCTAACATCAGGGCTGTGGAGTCGGTAAGCCAAACCTGCGACTCAGACTCCTCAATTTCCCTTACACCGACTCCGACTCCCACATATATTGCTTATATTTAAGTGAAAAATGTATTGTAGTACAATGTTAACATCAGACATTTAATAATTTCTATGATCCAATAATCAAGATATTTAGATAAAACATAATATCTATTTATTGGAATACAACTTTAGAACACAAAAAACTGTAATAAATTGTAAATATGTAGTACACTGTATACATGTACATGTATACGGTACAGACCAAAGTTTGGACACACCTTCTCATTCAAAGAGTTTTCTTTATTTTCATGACTATGAAAATTGTAGATTCACTCTGAAGGCATCAAAACAATGAATTAACACATGTGGAATTATATAATTAAAGTGTGAAACAACTGAAAATATGTCTTATGTTCTAGATTCTTCAAAGTAGCCACTTTTTGCTTTGATTACTGCTTTGCACACTCCTGGCATTCTCTTGATGAGCTTCAAGTGGTAGTCACCAGAAATGGTCTTACAACAGTCTTGAAGGAGTTCCCAGAGATGCTTAGCACTTGTTGGCCCTTTTGCCTTCACTTTGCGGTCCAGCTCACCCCAAACCATCTCGATTGGGTTCATGTCTGGTGTCTGTGGAGGCCAGGTCATCTGGCGTAGCACCCCATCACTCTCCTTCTTGGTCAAATAGCCCTTACACAGCCTGGAGGTGTGTTTGAGGCCTTTGTCCTGTTGAAAAATAAATGATGGTCCAACTAAACACAAACCGGATGGAATAGCATGCCGCTGCAAGATGCTGTGGTAGCCATGCTGGTTCAGTATGCCTTCAATTTTGAATAAATCCCCAATAGTGTCACCAGCAAAGTACCCCCACACCATCACACCTCCTCCTCCATGCTTCACGGTGGGAACCAGGCATGTAGAGTCCATCCGTTCACCTTTTCTGCGTCGCACAAAGACATGGTGGTTGGAACCAAAGATCTCAAATTTGGACTCATCAGACCAAAGCACAGATTTCCACTGGTCTAATGTCCATTCCTTGTGTTCTCTAGCCCAAACAAGTCTCTTCTGCTTGTGGCCTGTCATTAGCAGTGGTTTCCTATCAGTTATTTTACCATGAAGGCCTGCTGCACAAAGTCTCCTCTTAACAGTTGTTGTAGAGATGTGTCTGCTGCTAGAACTCTGTGTGGCATTGACCTGGTCTCTAATCTGAGCTGCTGTTAACCTGCGATTTCTGAGGCTGGTGACTCGGATGAACTTATCCTCCGCAGCAGAGGTGACTCTTGGTCTTCCTTTCCTGGGGCGGTCCTCGTGTGAGCCAGTTTCTTTGTAGCGCTTGATGGTTTTTGCCAATGCACTTGGGGACACTTTCAAAGTTTTCCCAATTTTTCGGACTGACTAACCTTCATTTCTTAAAGTAATGATGGCCACTCGTTTTTCTTTACTCAGCTGCTTTTTTCTTGCCATAATACAAATTCTAACAGTCTATTCAGTAGGACTATCACCTGTGTATCCACCAGACTTCTGCACAACACAGCTGATGGTCCCAACCTCATTTATAAGGCAAGAAATCCCACTTATTAAACCTGACAGGGCACACCTGTGAAGTGAAAACCATTTCCGGTGACTACCTCTTGAAGCTCATCAAGAGAATGCCAAGAGTGTGCAAAGCAGAAATCAAAGCAAAAGGTGGCTACTTTGAAGAACCTAGAATATGACACAGTATTTTTAGTTGTTTCACACTTTTTTTGTCAATTATATAATTCCACATGTGTTAGTTCATAGTTTTGATGCCTTCAGAGTGAATCTACAATTTTCATAGTCATGAAAATAAAGAAAACACTTTGATTGAGAAGGTGTGTCCAAACTTTTGGTCTGTAATATATATATATATATATATATATATATATATATATATATATATATATATATATATACACACATACACTATGACTTATCTCGGCTAAGATAAAGTCTAGATCCTCAGGCTACATTCACACTATGGGCATAGCCGGGATCAAACCTTGGGGGGGGGGAGCAGAATCTCATAATGTTCCGCAGAATTTTATACTGCACACCTCAGCTGCTGCAGAACCTCATACTTCACACCTCTACACTTGAAAATAAAGCCTGCACCTTAAGAAGATGTGGTGGTGAATGCAGTCTATTTATTCCAACTATCAGTTGATGTTACTGAAGACGAGCAATGTCTGTCCTGGGCGTCCTTTTGGGCAGCTATGAGGTGTACCTGACTGGTGCTAAAAAAAAAGGAGTGTTAAGGTACTGTCACACTTAGCAATGTACAAGCGATCCCGACCAGCGATATGACGCGGTCAGGATCGCTGGTACATCACTAAGTGGTCGCTAGTGAGCTGCCACACAGGCAGATCTCACCAGCGACATCGCTGGGAACGGGGGTCGCTACTTACCTTTCACACCAGGCGATCCTGCGTCCTCCCGCCCGGCTCCACGCTCGTCTCGCCGCAGGAAGCTGACGATGAGAAACCGTCCTGGAGGTTCTCGCGCGATCAGTGATAATCAGCGGGGGAGCGGGTTGTAGGTGTGTATCAGACACAGCGATGTCGCTAGTAATATCGCTATAAGGTCACAAGTTATAGCGATATTGCTAGCGATATCGCTTAGTGTGACAGTACCTTTAGTCTGTGTGCTATCCGGCTTTCATTCTTTTTGGTACAGATATGGATAGACAGATATGGATAAATGGATATATAGATAGAGCAGATTTCTAATCTGCTTTTGCTATTGAAAACTATTATCTATGAGCTCAAAAACCTTTCAGGTGGTGCGGTTTTTTAAAAAGCTGATCTGCTTTTGCAACTGAAAAACGTATCCTCAAAAAACGCAGGAACAACGCTGTGTGTGAATGTAGCCTTAGATGAGGAATAGAACAGCCATTTATAGGACATTTCAAAACTTTCCCAAATTCCTATGAAAAAATATTCAGCACATTCTGCATTGAACTACTGAACCCAATTTATTATATATTTTAGGAGTCGGAGTCGATTTTATACCGACTCCACCAAAATGACCACCGACTCCACAGCCCTGTCTAACATGTCAGAAAAATCAGCCGTACTAAAGAGTTTTGTCATCGGCATGAAACATTAGAATGAATGCCCAAGAGGCAGAGATGGAGAAATGCACAGCTCACAGCGACGTCCTTCATAGCACAGATTCCAGTGCAAGCACCCCCATTACTATGGAGGGCAACATGCGTCCACTGACAGTCACTCTCACCAGTCCTACCTTCGCATGCTCACCACATAGAAATAATAGGGATTAACTCCAGCCTGTAGGGAATTACATTTGTGTCCAAACATCACTACTACAGTTTATCTGCAGAAATAAACAAGTCAGACAGTGAAAACATTCCTGCAAAGAAAGACTGAACAGAGCCCAGAAAGTGTAAACATGTCTGCACCCGAGGTCTGTGCATGGCCCGAGATCATGGGCATCATGTATATATGGCTCAGGAAGGGGGTCTATGTAGCTTCAACTCCATTTACGTCAATGTAACCATTTCATGCACAGTAATAGGCAGTAAACAAGACATGGACACTTGAGGACTCATCGCTGGTGGCCAGCAGCTACCAACTTCTCCATTATAAATGTTTGGCTCGCCCTAAGAAGGAACAAACAGTACAAAGACGTGTGGTCTACAGGGACCGCAAAGGGCCAGCTAAGTAAAAATCCTCGGTTAGGGACTGTTCATCAAGAGAAGCAGTCATCTTGTGCAACTTTGGCATGCTTACAGGGTTAAGCGGAAACCTGCAGGCTCTACCTCCTATCCCCACTAACAAAGGAGACAGCTAAGATAAGGCCCTGGGAAACATTTACACAAGAAGACATATGGCCAAGTATGTTTAGAAAGCAATTTACTGGAAAAACAAAGCAACTAATAGCCCTAATGGGTGTCAGGGCCACTCTCATTCCTTTTCTTGAATAAGTTCCCACCTGGGGTCAGATAAATGCTGCCCCCTACTAGGGGATGGAACCATTTGGTGCCTTCTGCAGAAATCAAAGCGGATACTGGAAATCAGGACAAAGCTGTAACTAGCAGTGCTGGGGACAGAGGAAACATGCTACTGACTACTTCCTCACTGAGCCACCACCAACTCCTGGAAAAACAGTGCCACAAGGGTGAAAAACGGAGCGCAGCTACCAAAATCGTGATGTCACTCCAGGCAGTCAGCAACGGCCATAACGGGGAGACCGTGACTACCGGAAGCCAGGGAGTGGTGATGTTGGAAATGGAGTTTGGTGGGGTCAGAGATTTAAGCTGGTAGAAATGTATTGACTACAACTTAAAAAAACGCATTAATAATAATAATAATAATCTTTACTTATATAGCGCCAACATATTCCGCAGCGCTTTACAGTTTAACAGTTTCAAAACACAAGTCATAAGTAACAACGCTAACAATACAATAATTAAAGCAAAATAAGACGAAATAAGACGACCCTGCTCGTGAGAGCGTACAATCTACAATGAGGTGAGGGAGATACAGAGTACAGGTGTGTATTTACAATGAAGGTCCAGCCATCTTGCAGGAGTGAAGGATGGATGGAGATTGTGAATGGGCTACGCACGCACACTAAGGCCATGTGCACACGATGCAGATTTGCAGCGTTTCCGCAGCGGATTTTACCGCGCAGAAACGTTGCATATCCGCATTGTGATGTACAGTACCTTTAAAATGAATGAAAAAAAAAATGCTGTGCAGACGCTGCGGATTTTTCCGCGCGGTTTTCCTGCGGTACAAAATCCGCAGCATGTTACTTCTTTTGTGCGGTTTTCTATCTCCCCTGTCACCAAATCCGCAGGGGGAAGACCGCAATGGAAAACCGCACAAAAACCGCGTGAAAAATGGAAGAAATCCGCAGGAAAAATGCAGGTCATTTGACCTGCGGTTTTCTTCCATTCTGCACGGAAAAATCCGCAGGGCTCAAAACCCCGTCTGCACTCAGCCTTACACAGAGAATGACTTTGATTAGTGAATGTGATAGGCCGCTCTGAACAGGTGTGTTTTGAGGGAGCGCCTAAAACTATGCAAATTGTGGATAGTCCTGATGTCTTGGGGTAGAGCATTCCAGAGGATAGGAGCAACACGGGAGAAATCTTGGAGTCGGGAGTGGGAGGTACGGATTAGTGCAGAGGTTAGTCGAAAGTCGTTTGCAGAGCGCAGCGATCGGCTAGGCCGATAGACAGAAATGAGAGAAGAGATGTAAGGGGGTGCCGCACTGTGGAGAGCTTTGTGGGTGAGAACAAGTACTTTGCATTATCTGTTAATGTATTAGCCTTCATAGTTTAGAAATGTTCACAAATATTACTGTCTTTTTTAGAAAGAGAACAGGTACAATGATGTTACCAATAGGCTACAGTACATTTACTACTAATCATTGGCCATTTATGAAGGCGTCAGAGTCAGAACCTCGGCTTAGCCACTGCACAGCTGGCCGGAAACTTCCCGGTGTCACATGAGCCTCAGCTTCCAATTCATCAATACATGTAAAGAATTAAGGCCCCTTTACATTTAGTGATGCACCAGCGATCCCGACCACGATATGACGCGGTCAGGATCGCTGGTGTATCGCTAAATGATCGCTAGTGAGCTGCCACACAGGCAGATCTCACCAGCGACGCAGCAGCGATACAGCGGACGATACTCACCTTTCAGACGCGGCGATCCCGACGTCCTCCCGTCCACGTATCACTCGGCGGCGCCAGCAGGAAGCGGCCGACGAGAAATAGAGCTGCGTGATCAGCGATGGACAGCGGTCGGAGGTAAGTATCAGACATAGCGATATCGCTAGCAATATTGCTATAATGTCACAAAATCTGTGATGTCATAGCGATATCGCTACGTGTAAAACCCCCCTTTATGCCGAAAAGGACACAATTATTCTAGGAGTGACACCTTTGTTGGCTAACCAGAAAAATGCCATGTGCCAACTTTCGCAGCCCGTGGGCTCTGTAATCACGCAGCTCTAGTTAGCCAACACAGGTAGCACTCTTGGAATACTTCATTTTGGGGGGCTCAAGAGTATTAACATGACTTTCTGACCCACACGGTATCACAATGTCAGTTTTTGTTGCACATTCTTTAATCAATGTGTTTTACAGACTACATGTACTGCCTTGACAGCAGTCTAGCGCTCCACTGATCACAACCTTGCTGGAGGGTCCTTCTGAAGTAGTACTGTGCTTGTGACTACAGCGGCCAGAGCTCCAGCGTAGGACAAGACCCCAATCACAATGAAAGGGGTTTCCAGAGAAAAGTTACCACACCGAGCATGTCACTGCAGTCTAGCGGGGATAACAGCGCCCAGTTCAGGTGACTGGAGACCCCACGGCCTGTACATAACCTGCCGAGAGGTGGGAACATCTTTTCACCAGACCATCCCTTTAAGGATTTTGGTCCATGACTACAAGCACAGATTGCCAACACTGTATACACAGTATATTGCACAACATCTCATTATACAATGGAGAACATTGGTTAGAACTGGAAGAACCCGTTGCATGACCTTATAAACAGAGGACGTGCCAAGCTGCACTGCATAATACACAGGCTGTCATCGACCGAAAAGCGGGACAGCCATGGGCAGCAGATCCACCACCCTGCCACCAGCCGCACAGGACCAGCATGAGGGCCAGCCCCGACTACTGAGGGGGGCCAGCCCCGACTACTGAGGGGGGCCAGCCCCGACTACTGAGGGGGGCCAGCCCCGACTACTGAGGGGGGCCAGCCCCGACTACTGAGGGGGGCCA
Organism: Dendrobates tinctorius; assembly: GCF_039654945.1. Taxonomy (NCBI): domain Eukaryota; kingdom Metazoa; phylum Chordata; class Amphibia; order Anura; family Dendrobatidae; genus Dendrobates; species Dendrobates tinctorius. Next base: position 3,108,636 of record NW_027361843.1, on the reverse strand, counting down.
GCCCCGACTACTGAGGGGGGCCAGCCCCGACTACTGAGGGGGGCCAGCCCCGACTACTGAGGGGGGCCAGCCCCGACTACTGAGGGGGGCCAGCCCCGACTACTGAGGGGGGCCAGCCCCGACTACTGAGGGTCCCCCGAGTACCCGGGGATGTAACATTTCAGAGCGCACAATCGGCGGCCTGACTAAAGTTTGGAGACAACCCAGAGGGAAATCGGCGGTCATACAAGCCATGATGGCTGTCACCCAACGTTCCCAGCAGTGCTTTACACTATGACTTGTACAGTGAGGCCCCGACCACCCAAACGGCACGGAGGCCCTGCCACCCTGCACGCTGGCGACCGGTCGCAGCCACCACACCCTGTGCTCCCGTGGAGCAGACAATGCCGCACCCTCCATCACTGGTAATCCCCGCACAATGGAGCAGCGGCTGTCACACACACAACGGCCGCCATGGTGGAGGATGGCTGCGGCTCATCTATGGGAATGCGGCGGGGAGGGCACATGCACACAGCACCTACCCAGGAGCAGCAGCTTCACCTCCCGGGCCGCCTTCTCGCCATCCTCCCGGAGGTTCCTGTCGATCATCTTGCTCCTCTCCACCGCCGCCTTGTCCTCCGCGCTCAGCGTACATCCCATGGCGGACACTCGGCGCACACACAGCGGGACGGGAGCGTCCTCACCTCGGATCAGGCGGGTGGGCGGGGGCCGATAGGGTTAATCAGCCGTCACTGAGCGGCCGGAGGCGGAATGTGAGTGGTCTCAGGGGGAAGGCGCTGAGGTAAATGAGGGCTAATGACGCCGAGGAGCCAGCCAGACGCTCCCTCCCCAGACTCCGGCTTCCTCTGCTGCTGCTTCTCCCCAGAGCTCCAGTCCTCTCGCTCTCCTCTACTGAGATGACGACGGAACAACACAGCGCATGCGCAAAGCCTCTGGCTACTCCCCGAACAGTAAAGCCTTCGACTCTCAGCAGTACCCCGATTGAGCAAACGGACACTCCCCGCCTCTCGCTAGTGATTGGATGGCGACGGACACGCAGGCGTGGTTAACCCATTCCTTACCAGATATCGCTTTGCAGGATGATAAAATGAAGGCGAGCAAGGACTCTGCGGGCGCGAAAGAGTTAAAGAAATGTGCCGTTTTAGTGATGTCACCACGCAGCTTGTGTTTATAAAACAGCCTCCCAAGGAAGACTGATATTATTTGAATGTCAACGGTTGTAGTGAGTGACGGGCAGCTGAGGGGCTGACAGGCTAAGCAATGGCGAGTGAGGTGGAGGGGCTGACGGCCTGCAGCGCTGGCGAGTGAGGTGGGGGGGGCTGACGGCCTGCAGCGCTGGCGAGTGAGGTGGGGGGGCTGACGGCCTGCAGCGCTGGCGAGTGAGGTGGAGGGGCTGACGGCCTGCAGCGCTGGCGAGTGAGATGGAGGGGCTGACGGCCTGCAGCGCTGGCGAGTGATGTGGAGGGGTTGACGGCCTGCAGCGCTGGCGAGTGAGGTGGAGGGGCTGACGGCCTGCAGCGCTGGCGAGTGAGGTGGAGGGGCTGACGGCCTGCAGCGCTGGCGAGTGAGGTGGAGGGGCTGACGGCCTGCAGCGCTGGCGAGTGAGGTGGAGGGGCTGACGGCCTGCAGCGCTGGCGAGTGAGATGGAGGGGCTGACGGCCTGCAGCGCTGGCGAGTGAGGTGGAGGGGTTGACGGCCTGCAGCGCTGGCGAGTGAGGTGGAGGGGCTGACGGCCTGCAGCGCTGGCGAGTGAGGTGGGGGGGCTGACGGCCTGCAGCGCTGGCGAGTGAGGTGGGGGGGCTGACGGCCTGCAGCGCTGGCGTGTGAGGTGGAGGGGCTGACGGCCTGCAGCGCTGGCGAGTGAGGTTGAGGGGCTGACGGCCTGCAGCGCTGGCGAGTGAGGTTGAGGGGCTGACGGCCTGCAGCGCTGGCGAGTGAGGTTGAGGGGCTGACGGCCTGCAGCGCTGGCGAGTGAGGTTGAGGGGCTGACGGCCTGCAGCGCTGGCGAGTGAGGTGGAGGGGCTGACGGCCTGCAGCGCTGGCGAGTGAGGTGGAGGGGCTGACGGCCTGCAGCGCTGGCGAGTGAGGTGGGGGGGCTGACGGCCTGCAGCGCTGGCGAGTGAGGTGGGGGGGCTGACGGCCTGCAGCGCTGGCGAGTGAGGTGGGGGGGCTGACGGCCTGCAGCGCTGGCGAGTGAGGTGGGGGGGCTGACGGCCTGCAGCGCTGGCGAGTGAGGTGGGGGGGCTGACGGCCTGCAGCGCTGGCGAGTGAGGTGGGGGGGCTGACGGCCTGCAGCGCTGGCGAGTGAGGTGGAGGGGCTGACGGCCTGCAGCGCTGGCGAGTGAGGTGGAGGGGCTGACGGCCTGCAGCGCTGGCGAGTGAGGTGGAGGGGCTGACGGCCTGCAGCGCTGGCGAGTGAGGTGGAGGGGCTGACGGCCTGCAGCGCTGGCGAGTGAGGTGGGGGGGCTGACGGCCTGCAGCGCTGGCGAGTGAGGTGGGGGGGCTGACGGCCTGCAGCGCTGGCGAGTGAGGTGGGGGGGCTGACGGCCTGCAGCGCTGGCGAGTGAGGTGGGGGGGCTGACGGCCTGCAGCGCTGGCGAGTGAGGTGGGGGGGCTGACGGCCTGCAGCGCTGGCGAGTGAGGTGGGGGGGCTGACGGCCTGCAGCGCTGGCGAGTGAGGTGGGGGGGCTGACGGCCTGCCGCGATGGCGGCCTACACTGGTCTCTCTCAACTCTTGTTTTAACACCATTTCACATCTGTAAATGCTGGCCCAGACCCTGTCTCATGTATGGCCCATGCCAGACTGCTGTGCCATTATAACACTTCTACTGTGGGTCAATTGATGCCACTTTTCCTGGTCTCTGCCCCTAATTTGAGTTGCTTTGGCAGCTTTTGGGCCCCCTGAAGGTGTTGTCTATGCATTTGGTTTTGCCTCCCATTGAATTCACTGGAGTTTGGCGAACGGGAAGTTCACAGAACCAAACCTTGAAAGGTTTGGTTATCTCTAGTACTGAGTGATGGCATTTCTAAATTACTGGCTCTTAACCCCTTAATGTCCAATGACGGACACAGTCCGTCATCAGACATTTCCCCTGCTTTGATGAGGGCTCCGGCGCTGAGCCCGCATCAAAGCCGGGACATGTCAGCTGTTATGAACAGCTGACATGTGCCCGCAATAGGCGCGAGCGGAATCGCCGTCCGCCCGCGCCTATTAACTAGTTAAATGCCGCTGTCAAAGCTGACAGCGGGCATTTAAATAGAATTTCCGGCCGCCGGGCCGGAAATGACGTCATCGCCGACCCTCGTCATGTGATCGGGGGTCAGCGTCACGTTGCCTGGACAACCAGAGGTCTCTGAGACCTCTATGGTTGTTCCAGCATAAGGCTTTCAGCGCCACCCGGTGGTCGGCGCTGAAAGCACAGCAGTAAATCTGCTACATATGGGCGATCTGCTCATCGCCCATATGTAGCAGAGCCAATCGGGTTGCGAATGCTTCTAGCCTCCTATGGAGGCTATTGAAGCATGCCAAAAGTTAAAAAAAAAAAAAAAAAAAAAAAAATGTTTAAATAAAAAAAATTAAAAAAAACTAAAAGTTCAAATCACCCCCCTTTCGCCCCAATCAAAATAAAACAGTAAAAAAAAAATCCCACATACACATATTAGGTATCGCCGCGTTCAGAATCGCCCGGTCTATCAAAAAAAAAAGCATTAACCCGATCGCTAAACGGCGTAGCGAGAAAAAAATTCAAAACGCCAGAATTACGTTTTTTTGGTCACCAAGACATTGCATTAAAATGCAATAACGGGCGATCAAAAGAACGTATCTGCACAAAAGTGGTGTCATTAAAAACGTCAGTCCGGCACGGAAAAAATAAGCCCTCACCCGACCCCAGATCATGGAAAATGGAGACGCTACGGGTCTCGGAAAATTGCGCAAATTTTTTTTTTTTTTTTTAGCAAACTTTGGAATTTTTTTTCACCACTTAGATAAAAGAGGACATAGACATGTTTGGTGTCTATGAACTCGTAATGACCTGGAGAATCATAACGGTAGGTCAGATTTAGCATCTAGTGAACCTAACAAAAAAGCCAAGCAAAAAACAAGTGTGGGATTGCACTTTTTTTGCAATTTCACCGCACTTGGAATTTTTTTCCCGTTTTCGAGTACACGATATGGTAAAACCAATGATGTCATTTAAAAGTACAACTCGTCCCGCAAAAAATAAGCCCTCACATGGCCATATAAACAGAAAATTAAAAAAGTTATGGCTCTGGAAAGAAGGGGAGGGAAAAATGAAAATGTAAAACCAAAAATACCCCTGGTCGTTAAGGGGTTAAAATGCTCCTATTCCGGCTTGTGGAGATGGACAGTTAAAAAAAAAAAAAATTTGCTGTCAGTGGCTGTCCTGCAGTATGTTGTCCCTAGCCGCCACTACTTTTCCAGGTGAGCCATTCCTGCGCTGCACAAATATGTCATTGACAAAATCGGGTGTGCACCGCCATCGGTGGCAAGGTCCACGTAATCACCAATATGTGGACCAGTAAGCATGGCCAGTGACATTACGTCTCCCTAACTGCCCAATGTATTTCAGTAGGTGCATGTTAAACAAAATCTACACAGCGTGGAAAATCTGTATATAAATGTGGACACAGATTGACACTCTAAATAACTATAGAGCAATAAGAAACCAGGAGTTTTATGACAATCTTATTTAGAGAAAATTTGGTGACCTAAACACATGAATAAAGATGACAAAAGACCATGATAATAGAAAGATATCCTGGTGACAATCGGTAGTACAAGTGCAATATACCGGTAGTTAATTAAACCTACCCCGGGCAGGCAAGGATGCAAATAAAAAGGTGTATAATAATGCTGGGTTAAAGGCCCCGTCACACACAACGACTCACCAGCGATCCTGACAACGATATCAACGTGTCAGGATCGGTGGTGAGCTGTCAAACAGACAGCTTCACCAGCGACGCCAAGCGCGCGGCGTCACTGCGTTAGTTAGCAGCGCGCTGATGCAGGGAGCTGGTAACTAACGTACACATCGGGTATCCAAGGGACGTGCGTCCCTTAGATACCCGATGTGTACATTAGTTACCAGCTGATCGCTGGTCTCCCTCCTGTCACACGCAGCGATGCGTGTTGGCCAGCGACCAAAGAAAAGTCCAGGGCTTTCCTACAGCGATCCCGGCAGGGGGGCTGATCGCTGTCACAACGATCTCGCTGGTGAGATCGCTGTGTCACAAAACTTGTGACTCAGCAGCGATCTCACTATGTGTAACGGGGCCCTAAGGTTGTCTAAGCAGCTATCAGAAGAGCCTAAACCATTACTCAGATATTGTGCCAAAAAGTGTTTGTGCATAGTTGTAAAATATGGCACCCTTACCCATGGCAGTAGGAGGAGTGTCATCAGGACACGCATGGACCCCAACGTGTGTTTCGCATATGTATGTTTCTTTCTGGGGGGGGGGTTACAGAAAAAGGACCATCCACACAAAACCGCTAGGACCTGTGGTCACATGGTCGCTATGAGAACAACAAAGGAGTTATTTCAGCTCACCTCTACTGTTTCTTCACGAAAGTTATACAATCCGAGCACGGATCAGTCTTTGCAAACATGAGAAGTATTCCAAAAAAAAGAAATCCAGCTCAAGGAATAAAAGTTACAGGTTTTATTTCCAAAATCGATAAACTCAGTACAAAAAGGGCTGCTATGTACAGATAGGTATACCCACTAGGGGGAATTACCTTGGACTGATTTGCAGAGCACCTGGACGCGTTTCGAACATGAGGTTCTTAAACTCAGGCATGGTCGCTATGGACCAATAGCAGCAACGTAAGCCGGCGCATGCTCATGTCGCCATACGTGTCGCCCGCACAGCCAACGGTTATCAAAGGAGGCTACAGTCATGGCCAAAAGTTTTGAGAATGACACAAATATTAATTTTTACAAAGTCTACTGCTTCATTTTTTCTAATGGCAATTTGCATATACTCCAGAATGTTATAAAGAGTGATCAGCTTAACAGCAATTACTTGCAAAGTCAATATTTGCCTAGAAAATGAACTTTATCCCCCAAAACACATTTCAACATCATTGCAGCCCTGCCTTAAAAGGACCAGCTAACATCGTGTCAGTGATTGCTCTATTAACACAGGTGTGGGTGTTGATGAGGACAGGGCTAGAGATCAATCTCATGATTAAGTAAGAATGACACCACTGGACACTTTAAAAGGAGGCTGGTGCTTGGCATCATTGTTTCTCTTCTGTTAACCAAGGTTATCTCTAAAGAAACACGTGCAGTCATCATTGCACTGCACAAAAATGGCCTAACAGGGAAGAGTATCGCAGCTAGAAAGATTGCACCTCAGTCAACAATCTATCGCATCATCAAGAACTTCAAGGAGAGAGGTTCCCTTGTTGCCAAAAAGGCTCCAGGGCGCACAAGAAAGACCAGCAAGCGCCAGGACCGTCTCTTAAAAGTGTTTCAGCTGCAGGATCAGGCTACCAGCAGTGCAGAGCTTGCTCAGGAATGGCAGCAGGCAGGTGTGAGTGCATCTGCACGCACTGTGAGGCGGAGACTCTTGGAGCAAGGCCTGGTCTCAAGGAGGGCAGCAAAGAAGCCACTTCTCTCCAGGAAAAACATCATGGACAGACTGATATTCTGCAAGAGGTACAGGGAGTGGACTGCTGAGGACTGGGGTAAAGTCATTTTCTCTGATGAATCCCCTTTTCGATTGTTTGGGACATCTGGAAGACGGCTTATTCGGAGAAAACCAGGTGAGCGCTACCACCAGTCTTGTCTCATGCCAACTGTCAAGCATCCTGAAACCATTCATGTGTGGGGTTGCTTCTCAGCCAAGGGAATGGGCTCTCTCAGTCTTGCCTAAAAACACAGCCATGAATAAAGAATGGTACCAGAATGTCCTCCAAGAGCAACTTCTCCCAACCGTCCAAGAGCAGTTTGGCGATCAACAATGCCTTTTTCAACATGATGGAGCATCTTGCCATAAAGCAAAGGTGATAACTAAATGGCTCAGGGAACAAAACATAGAGATTTTGGGACCATGGCCTGGAAACTCCCCAGATCTTAATCCCATTGAGAACTTGTGGTCAATCATCAAGAGACGGGTGGACAAACAAAAACCTTCAAATTCAGACAAAATAAAAGCATTGATTTTGCAAGAATGGACTGCTATCAGTCAGGATTTGATCCAGAAGTTGATTGAGAGCATGCCAGGGAGAATTGCTGAGGTCCTGAAGAAGAAGGGTCAACACTGCAAATATTGACTTGCTGCATTAACTCATTCTAACTGTCAATATAACCTTTTGCTACTCATAATATGATTGCAATTATATTTCTGTATGTGATAAAACATCTGATAAAAACCAGAGGGCAGCAGATCGTGAAAATATAATATTTGTGTCATTCTCAAAACTTTTGGCCATGACTGTACACAGAGCCGGAAAGAGCAGGCAGGTGGCCGGAGTCCCTGGTATGTGTGGGTGACCATATAGACGCCGGAAAATAATTTTTATCATCATACCGCCGAACAGAAAGTGGAATAAAACACAAAGAGAAGATTGTAAATAAAAAATGGCATCTATGAAAACGTCGTCTTGTCCTGTAAAAAACAAGCTGCCATACAGCTCAGTCAGTGGAAAAATAAAAAGTCATAGCTCTCAGAATAAAAATAATTATTTTTTCCATAAAATAGTTTCTATTGTGTAAAAGTGCCAAAACATAAAAAAATACAAATGTGGTATTGCTGTAATCATACTGACCCTAAGAATAAAGTTGCCTTATTAATTTTACCACACGCGGAATGACATAAAAAAAAATCCTGAATTGCTGTTTTTTATTTTCTGCCTCCCAAAAATCGGAATAGAAAGCGATCAAAAAATGTTATGTTCCCGAATTTGGTACCAATGAAAGCATCAACTTGTCCCTCAAAAAAGAAGCCCTCACATGATTTGTCAGCTGAAATATGGAAAATTTATAGCTATCAAAATATGGTGATGCAAAAAATTGTTTTTGCAATAAAAAGCGGTTTTTAGTGTGACAGCTGCCAAACATAAAAAACCCAATATAAATCTGGTATCACTGTAATCACACTGACCCAAATAATACAGTGGTCTAAATGCTTATATTGCACAAGAAATGGCATAAAAAATAAAACCCATAACCTGCTGTTGATTTGTTCATTCTGACTTCCGAAGATCGCAGTAAGGCTTGGCGCACATTTATCCTGCGCTCTATGCTAAGCTCTTACACAGGGGTGTCCATGTAAATCTCTGAAATATGTGACGGAACACTTGGTGGAAGATTCAATATAATGAGGCAGATGCAGGCACCGTGGATGCCGTCTTGCCACCTATAACTCGGCAATGTCCGTCTTTTTAGGAGTGCATAAAAGCCCAGTCCGCCACAGTTTTATGTACCTCCTTAAAAGGACAACACTGAACAGAGGCCAGATGGAGTGCAGAGTAACTCTGCTGCTGCATTGTATTTAATGAATTTCTCGGGGATTTCATCTGAATCACGCCACTCAGAGATTTAAGTGTAAACCCCGATGTAAGTGCTCGGCGTAGAGCGCCAGATTAATTGTGATCCCAAATATTATGTAAAATATTCCCAATAAAAGCTTCAACTGAATCCACAAAAAAACAAGTCCCCGCTCAGCTCTGTCATCTGTAAACGGAAATATAGAGGCCCTACCCGTTACTGGTAGTACAAAGGTTCTGGAAAAGCGCTATAGCTCCTCGCCCCTAAAAGAAATTCAAGTAATTCTGTACACCCAAATCGAAATGCCCTCCTTCCTGAGCCCTAGTGTGCCTAGACCACATTAAGCGACCACATGTTTGGCATTTCTGTAGCAATGACAGACTACTTAATTTGCAGTTGTGTGTCTCAAGAAGCATGAGCTGGGCACCACAACATACTGGTGACTGCAATGTACTGGACACTACAACGGCAGTTTGCAATTTTATTTTCTCCACTGCTGCTTGTTTCTGGAAAACATTCATGGAGTCAAAATCGTCACTACACCTGCAGTTAAATTCCCAAAAGGGTATCATTTCCAAAATGGGGTCACTTCAGGGGGGGGCTGCTCTTCTAGCACTTAGAGGCTCTGTATATGGAGTCTGCAAACTGTTCTAGCAAAATCTGAGCTCCTGGAGGAAAATAGCGCTTTGTCCCTCCAGAGTCTTGCCATATGGCTAAGCAATACTGTACAGCCACATAAGGGTATTTCCACATTTTGCAGAAATTGTAGGACACAATTTTGGTGTCATTTCTATTTGTGAAAATGTATAATCTGGGGCTAAAACAAAATTTTGGTGGTAAAAACGTCTTCACTGCCCAATGGTATAAAATTCTGTGACACACCTGTGGTGTCAATATGATCACTGCACCCATAGATGAATTAATTGTCTGGTGTAGTTTCTAAAATGGGGTCACTTGTCTGGGGTTCTGCTGTTCTGGCACTTCAGGGGCTCTGCCAATGTGATATGGCGCATCTTCCTTTCTGAGCCTTGCACTGTGCCTCAAAAGTCGTTTTCAACCACATATGGGGTATAATTGTATTCAAGAGAAATTGCAGGACAAATTTTGGTGTCCATTTTCCCCTCAACCTTGTGAAAATTAAAAAAAATGGGTCTAAAACAACATTCTTGTGGGAAAAAAATGTGATTTTATTCAGTCTCCCATGACAGCACCACGAGAGAGGGGATCCGTCCTTCGGGAACAGGAAACCTACAGACATAAAAGGGCGGCACCTCTCTCCCGCATCAGTTGGTTTCCTGTCCCTGACAGGGGAAACCCTTCAGACGTTCCTCGGCAAGAAGGTTGAAGACAAGATGTTCCCAGGCCCGGCAGGCCGTCCCAGGTAGCGGGGGTCCCCTGCCTTGGCCTGTCCGGTGTGCTGGAAGCGCCACACCGCAGGGGTACTGCTTGTGTAGGCGACAGCAGAGGGAAGCAGCCTTCAGGGGGAGTGCTGGCTTCAAGGTGGCCCATCACTGCAGGTACTGGAAATTATAAGGTGCGGGGAGGGAGCCATCTCCTGGGACTGTACCGGGCTGGCTGGGCGTTCCGGGTCGGGGCGATGTTCCCGGCAGCAGTGCCAGCGTTGTGCGACGGTCACGGCAGCTGTGAAGTTCCAGTATGTCTGATGGCGCAGCCAGAAAGGGCGGACCCTGATGACGTGGCCAGTGGTGCGACCTGATGGCGTGGCCGGGCATGCGTGGTCCGGGCCGTGGGCGCTGATGACATCTGCCAGTGTGGCCCTGTGGCGTGTCGGGGGTCGCCTGGAAAATGGCCTGCGGTGGAAAATGGGAGTGCGATCCGGAGACGGTGGACAGCGCAGACGCCAGAACTGTGAGTAACGGGGGCATACGTGCAGGCCAATGGGAAGTCCATGTGTCAGCTGGGGGTGCAGTCTCGGGGGGGGGAGGGCGCCCAGCAGCATGCATTATAGTACCGGGCAGACCACCCGGATTTCCCTGCTGGCCCCAACCGGGGGTGGTACCTTGGGGGTTTGGCTATTTAGGAGGGCTACAATGGGTGCCAAGTGCTTCTAAGCCTATTCTTCAATATGGAGTCACTGGAGCAAGAAGGGCAGCAGCTCTGCCAGAGCAGCAGCTTCAGCTCTCAGAGAAGCACCACATAAAAATCACCCAGCGACAGTCTAGTGGCAGTAGTTGTGCTGGTGGAGTTAAAGCCAGTCAAAAGTCTAAACCGAACAAGTCTTCAGGCCGTAGAGATGTAACACCATCTGGAAAGGACCCCCTACAGATTACGATACCACTCAGTTACACGTCACGGGTAAGTGATCTACGAGAAAGTTCACTTGGTGATGTACTGTTTCTCTTTATGTTCCCTCTCTCCTTATCTGTCAGGGGAAAAAGTGTTCCGCTAAGGCTTCTTTCACACATCTGGTGTCAGGGTTCCGGCGGCGAAAAGCCGTGCCGCCGGATCCGGCCTGTAGCGGTGACACCGGATGTGGATGCGTCGCCTGATGCGGCTTGGATAATATTTAAAGGAGCCGCAGCACCGGGGGACGAGAGCCAGCTGTATAGAGCGGAGCCGCAGCAACGAGAGCCACCTGGAGAGAGCGGGGGGGACGAGCGAGGCAGACAAAGAAAGCAAAGAAAGGTATGGAGGAAGGAGAGAGAGAACACTTGCGCTTGCCGGGCACTTGTGGGGTTAAATCTCACAGTGGCCGGGCATGCGCACTTTAAAAAGCCGTTCCGGCGCTGCAAAAAAACGTTGCAGGGAACATTTTTTGCAGACGCCGGACGGCGCATTTTTGACGTATCCGGAAATAACCGGTGCCGCCGCATGTACATCCAGCACGATGCGGCGATCATTACTTTCTATGTGACAAAACCGGATCCAATTCCGGATCCGGATTTCAGACTTTTCGCCGCATCGTGCCGGATTCAAAAAGCCAGATGTGTGAAAGTAGCCTAAAGCTAAGCACAGAGAGTGTGCCGAGTGTGGGTTTCCACTTCCGGATGGCCATAAAAGGAAGCTGTGCAGGCCTTGCATACAGCATTTAGTAGCGGAGGAGACCCCAGACTTTACTTCCAGCCCGAGGGACATGGTCAAACAGGAGGTCAGGGGTTCAGTTAAGTCCCTATCCCAGGAAATAGGGTTTAACCGCTTCCAGACCGCCAACAGTAGATATACGTCAGCGCTTGCTGGGCTTTGTGCAGCGACAACGTTTATCTACTGTCAGCGGTTTTGTGCCCTCCGGGACCCCCACGTACCTTATAATGCGGGCATCCCGGCGCACAATGCTTGATGTGACCCCCGACCCCATCGAGACCTGATTGATTCAGGTCCTGATGATGTCAGCATCACAGCAGCCAATGAGAGAGCTCGCTGGGAGAGCTTGTTGTTTCCCGGCGATCTGACTCATAGTAACGCCACTTCTCCTCTGATCTCGCACTGACAGGAGATCAGAGCAGAAACTTAAATCAGCGTTTCTCTTACAGTTCTCTTCAAAGAATTGAAAGGAATTTTCTGATGAAGGTCCCTTGTTGGACCGAAAACATTCATATGATATGAGTCTATTTTTGTCTGGATGCACAATAAAAGAAATAATGCTTCTCCACCATTGAGTGCTGTAACAACCCTGCTGGCATCACTGCATGGCCTCCCATCCCCCGCACACCAACTTACTTTCTGCTTCAAGCCATGCTGTGAATTCTGTCTGTTGCCAGCCCTGTGCCTCTGCTCTCCATGTTTCCTGACAGTGTGTATAGGGGGGCGGCGCCTGAACTCTCTGGTTCTTATGCAGTCAGGGTGCACCTGTGTAATATGTCCCTTACCAATCACCTAGAGCCCTTGACTATTTAGTTTCACCACACCCACTGAGCAATGTCTATACTCAGTTAGCAACTTGCTGCTGAGCTAGCCAGGCCCTGTTCTGTGTATCACCTTCTCTGGAGGATTACTCCTAGTCTTGCCTTGTACCTTGTCTGCCTGCCAGGAGGCTGAATATCCTGGCCCTTGAGTCTTGGTCCCAGTACCATGTCTGTACTCTGTCCTACCTTAATCTCCCTTTCTCCTTGTCTGTGGCTTCCTTCCCCTACTGTGTCTTTCCTTGTGTCCTCCCTGTCCGTGCATCTGCACCCTTGCAGCTCTGTGAATCTGCACCCTTGCAGCTCTATCTGTGAATCTGCACCCTTGCAGCTCTGCCTGCACGGCTCCCTAGCTGCTCTGCCTGCTCGGCTCCCTAGCCGCTCTGCCTGCTCGGCTCCCTAGCCGCTCTGTCTGCCCGGCTCCATAGCCGCTCTGCCTGCCAGGCTCCCTTGGAGCCCAGCCTACTCCGCACTCCTGCGGCTCTGCCTACTCTGCACTCCTGCGGCTCTGCCTACCTGCACCTCCTGTGTGAACAGGTCCAAACCTGTTCCTTCATATTCCACTCCTTCCTGCCTATATCCATACCTGCACCTCCTGTGTGAACAGGTCCAAACCTGTTCTCTCATATACCACTCCTGTTTGCCCTGTGTCTCAAGCTGTCACCTACCTGCCCAGTGTCTCCAAGCCGTGCCCGCTTGCCCAGTGTCTCCAAGCCGTGCCCGCTTGCCCAGTGTCTCCAAGCCGTGCCCGCTTGCCCAGTGTCTCCAAGCCATGTCTCCAAGCCTTGCCTGCCTGCCAGTGTACCAAGCCGTGCCTGCTTGCTCAGTGTCTCAGCCTGCCTGTTAGTCACACCTGTCCAAGTGACTTGTCCCCAAGTGGGATCAGCAGCCACAGCCAGACACCACCCTGGAGTGGCACCCGAAAGCTACCTGCCACACAAGCCTGACCTCACCATCAGAGGCTCCAGTGAAGACCGAGGTAGCTGTCGTAGTCACGCCCCTTCCAGGGTAGTCTGGTTTGTGGCACAGTGGGGCCACAACCCCCCGGCTCGCGCCATTCAGCCAAGGCGTGAGCGTGACAAGTGCCAAGTATATATTTTTACATACGCAATGGGTTGGATACCTAACTTGAGCACCAAAACACCTCCTTGATCTCAGGAGTGCCGTGTTTCCCCTCTTTGTCGAGTATTCGACAACAGACGCTCAGGGTGGTGAATAATCCGTCAGTCACACTTAGACGGGCAATGCCACTGTTAGGCTCACTCACGCCATGTATTCCGGTGGTTCTTTGGTCCCAATACCACACTAAAACCCTGCAGTGGGATGTATTGCACAATGCTCGTCTAGAGGGCTACCTTGAAAGTAAATTTTCCTAGTCCACCGCTTCCGTACAATCCTTAAGTTGGTTACACGTGCCAAACAAATGTAGGGAAGTTCCCTGGATAAATCAGATCTCTCGAGTAGTAACTACAGATGCTAGCCCCAGGGGCTGGGGGGCGCACATGGGGGATATATGGGTCCAGGGCGTATGGACACAGTCTGAACAGAATTTATCTAACTTGAAGGAACTGTTAGCTGTAGAACGAGCTCTAAGAAGTTTCCTTATATCCCTACAGGGCCGGCACGTCAGGCTATTTTCAGACAACCAGGTAACTGTAGCCTACATTAACCATCAAGGGGGAATTTGGTCCAGGTCATTAATGGAAGTGGCGGATCGTATCTTTCAGATAGCCGAGGTTCTTCTGCTGTCACTCACATCCCTTCGCATAAAAGGAAAAACACAATGCCATGGCCGATTTCCTAAGCCGCAACAAACTCAAACAAGGAGGATGGGTGCTAAATAAGGCCGTCTTCAAATCAGATCGTGTACATGTGGGGGGTCCCCAGATATAGACCTTTTTGCCAACAAGGGGAACAAAAAGCTGCACCGGTTTGGTTCCTTGAATCCCAGAGAAAATCCGTACGCATTGGACGCTCTCCTAATCTCATGGACCTCTCTCTTTATCCACCATAATATCACACAGAGGTGGCACAACAATCACCCTTGTTTCCTCCTGCATAAAAAATTTCCAAACTGACTGTGGTGAACCATAGGTGGGCCATTCTGCAGAGATGTTCACACATTCTATTCCTTCGGCATTAGCGGTCTGCTCTGAATAATCACAGACTCCAGAGGAGGAAAGCATTTACACCGATGCCCAAAATTTTTCATGTTGGATCTGTGGCCGGACAAAGTAGGGTCGGAGCAGAATCCAGACCTTCGTCACCAAACGTTAACTACCAAGAGTGGAGGTGATCCTGATGAAAATCAGATACCAGAGGTGAATGTGGACTGTACTGTGGTGTCAGGGCAGGAAGAGGAGGATGGTGACTCTCAGGGTGAGGAGTGTGAGAACAGAGAATGATGATGAGGTTGTAAACTCCACTTGGTGTGAACTCAGAGGAACGCAGCTGAGTAGCTCAGTGGAGGAGGAGGAAGATGAGGAGGTTTCATTGCAGCTTCCCACATAGACACAAAGTGATACAACCACAACTACCACTGCATCCTCACCCCCATGGCCAGCATGTGTTATCTGTCACATTTGCAAAAAAAACTCAGTCGAGGCAAAAATTGAAATAATTTGACAACTATGTGCAAGAACCGACACATGTGCGATCAACATGCCTTAGTATAGGAATCTCACTGCACTAAAATTCAGACAAGTGGGCCTCACCAACCACTGACTGTCCCATCAACCCCATCTGCTGCTTCCTCCTCCATCACTATGCCAAGTCTTCTCATACAGTTCTCTGGCTGCAGAAACTCCACTTGTTTACCCCCTACTGTCAGAGTGAGTGAGCGCCCATCAGCTGTTACGCAAGTGAACATGACTGCTGCTTTTGTGTCACCTAGCAAAACACATCTTTCTCGATCCACCATAACATCTCTGCCTGCACTTCACTTACAGTCCAGCAGTTTGTCCTGTTCTCCGTACTCCACCCTCTCTGAGCATAGCAAACAGCCCTTGGTCCCACAATTGTGATCATGTAAAAGAATGTTTCCTCCTACACATGCCAAAGCTAAGAGCTTAAAATCCACTACCTCCAATCAGTTGGCCATGAAAACACTGCCTTTTAGCATAGTGGATACAGACAATTTCAAAAAGTTGATGGCTGTCGCAGTCCCGCAGTACCAGTTGCCCAGTCGCCATTATTTCTCTAAGAAAGCTGTGCCTGTACTACACCAGCATATCACCGATACCATTATCCGTTCCCTGAAAAAATCTGTCTTCCAGGGTGCATTTCACTACTGACACTTGGACGACAAATAGAATACAGATTGGACTGCTCTGATGGGTATACGTTGGCGTTGGTAGAGCGGCTTGGCATACATTTTTTGCAAAAAACGTATCAACTAAATACCCTGTTTTGTTATCATCTTTTTACTAGCACTTGCTGTTTATTGTTGAAAAATATTTTTACAGCAGAGTATTTTTTCACGTTTGTTGTATTGTGTTTCTCTGTGTTCCAGTCTCTTGGTGGTGTGAACACTGTCTTACTGACTGTATGTGCATGGCCCATGCATTTGTATTCTATTGATTTCTTGTTTCTGCAAGTTTTTGGGAAGACTCTACCCCTCTCATGTGGGCTTTGCACATATAAAGCCATCTCACACAGCATGTCCATATCAGACATTGCCTCTCTGAACCCTGCTCATATAGGTACTGTTCACATGGTCAGGTTTTAAATAAATTGGATAGGACTGCTCTGATGGGTATACCTTGGCGTTGGTAGAGCGGCTTGGCATACATTTTTTGCAAAAAACGTATCAACTAAATACCCTGTTTTGTTATCATCTTTTTACCTGCACTTGCTGTTTATTGTTGAAATTTTTTTTTACAGCAGAGTATTTTTTCACGTTTGTTGTATTGTTTCTCTGTGTTCCTGACACTTGGATGACCAAACATGAGCAGGGGTGTTAGAGCTCTATAAACCTCTGTATCTAACAGTTGCTCCACTGCTTCTGGCTCCTCCCCTTCTCCTAGGGCCTCCACCTGTGCCCTCAACCTTTTTCTTAATCCAACACACGTTCCAACAGTGCAAATAGAATCCCCTCCACCTCAGTACTGCGCAACCATAGCTCACTGTAATCAAGCAGTATTCAAATTAATATGCCTTGGAGATTGCAGTCACATAGATCAAGAGATGCGGACAGCTATCCAGGCAGAGTTAGAGTAATGACTGTCTCCACTGAACCTGGAGCCAGCCTAGTGGTGGCCCTATGCCGGGGCAACCTCTCACATGTGCTTTGCAATGCTCACATACTCAATCTGGTTGTACAGCAACTTCAGCACTATCCCGGCCTGAATGAGCTGCTGCAAAAAGCACGATTGCTGTGTGCTCCCTTCCAGCAATCCCACTCCACAGGTCGACTTGCATCGCTACAGAGGTCTTTCGGACTACCCGTTAACTGATTTGCGATGTTCCAACACGGTGGAATTCCACTCTGCACATGTTCTAGCAACTGTGGCAGCAGTGATGAGCCCTGGTGTAGTGTGTCCTTTTGTTTAGCCTGGGCCAACGTAGTATGTACATAATGCCAATCACGATTGTGGAGTGGGCACAAATGAAGGACCCCTGCACCCTTCTGTACAGTTTTGAAATGGCTACTAAGATGGTTAGCGCTGACAATGCTGTAATTATCATCACTATTCTGGTCATCTACATGCTGGAGCACACTTTGAATAGTCTAAGTGAGGAGGTGGTGGTCCCAGAGGAAGAGGTGTAAGTAGAGGAGGATGCGGAAGGGATAATAATAATCTTGATATAGCGCTAACATATTCCGCAGCGCTTTACAGTTTGCACACATTATCATCACTGTAATAATCTTGATATAGCGCTAACATATTCCGCAGCGCTTTACAGTTTGCACACATTATCATCACTGTCCCCGATGGGGCTCACAATCTAAATTCCCTTTCAGTATGTCTTTGGAATGTGGGAGGAAACCAGAGTACCCGGAGGAAACCCACACAAACACGGGGAGAACATACAAACTCCTTGCAGATGTTGTCCTTGGTGGGATTTGAACCCAGGACTCCAGTGCTGCAAGGCTGCAGTGCTAGCCACTGAGCCACCGTGCTGCCCAAGGGATAACAATATCTCAAATTTCTGGATTGTCATCACACGGGCAGGTGCCATAGGAGTGTGGCTTACAGCGATCGAGGGGGGCTCGTACCAGACAAACTGTTAGTGAAGGTACAGGAGCCGAGAAGCAAATGGAGGATGACAAGGAGGAAGAGCTGATGGACGAGAAGTAGTCAGGAGATGAAGAGGATAATAATCTCTCTGTTGTCCATGGTTGGTGAGAGGGGACAGAGGACGCAACCTTGAGTGTTACCCTGCCACCAACACACCATGGACTTTGACCTCATGAAAGCACCCAACACGAGTGCCTTCTTTCTGCACTATCTTCAACATGATGGCCAAAGTCTTAGGGTTAGAAATACTTCTGACTACTGGGTTACTACTCTGTTAGATCCACGATACAAGTAGAAATTTATCCAAATGCTGCCCCTCCTTGAAATGGACGCTTGCATGCTGGAGTATCGAAACAAACTTGTAGAAGATCTTAAGCGTGGTTTTCCCGAAAACAGCAGAGAGGCACACAGTGTGCATTGGAGTTCTGGACGTCCAGCTCGAAGAATGTCAAGGCGTCATCGCAGAAACATTAGCAGCAGAGGTGTAATTGGCAATTTCTGTGAGTCTTTTAACACATTTTTTTTAGACCATCCCGTGTTGGAGGTCTATTATATTATTTCTACTCTGGGGAAATGGATGCCACTTTAGTAGTGAGTGACAATAATTTTTTTAAAATATGGAGATTCCAAGTTTGGTCTCCATCTGGTGGGTTGCCTGAGTAAGTAGGGCTCCCAAACAGGCAGGCCTGCACTTACATTCACTCAACTACCTGTATTACTTTCCTTACATTTTTCTACCAATAGTACTGTATGAAACTGATGTTTGTGCCACTTAAGGGTTGCACAGGTGTCAGGGCTCCCAGCTAAGAAGGCTTAAGGGGGTTTTACACATAGTGATATCGCTAGCAATATCGCTAAAGCATCACCGATTTTGTGATGCAGCAGCGATATCACTATGTGTAATACTTACCTCTGACCGGCTCCCCCGCTGGTAAACGCTGATCGCGTGAGATCGTCCACGTCCATTTCTCGTCGGCCGCTTCCTGCTGGCGCCGACGAGCGTCGCGTGGACGCGGGTGGGAGGATGTCTTCATCGCCGCATCTGAAAGGTAAGTAACGGCCGCTGCTGCGTCACTGCATCGCTGTGAGATCTGCCTGTTTGGCAGCTCACTAGCGATCATTTAGCGATGCACCAGCGATCCTGACCGGGTCAAATCGTGGTCGGGATCACTGGGGCATCGCTAAATGTAAAGGGGGCTTTACACTGCTCCCTTAACCACCAGGTTAACTTCAAAGCTGTAAATGCTTGGCCAGACCCTGATATCTCATGCATGGAACTTGGCTGACTACTTCTGTGCCATTATTAAAGGTTCTTCTGTAGGTCACTTGATCAGTCAACAACCTGTGGTATTTTCCTTACATTTTTCTACCAATAGTACTGTACATTATGAAACTGATGTTTGTTCCATCTGAGTGTGGCTAAAAAAAAATTAAGGTGTTGCATGAGTTATCAGTGCTCCCAGCTACAAAGTCATACACCTCTTCCTTAACCGGCAGGTCCTCATTAAAAATTCAAAGCTGTAAATGCTTGCCCAGATCCTAATACCTCATTCATGGCCCATGGCTGACTACTACTGTGCCAGTTGCAAATTTTTACTGTGGGTCAATTGATGCCACTTTTCATGGTGTCTGCCCCTAGCTGTTTGGGAAGCTTTTTGTCATCCCTTAACCCCTTCCTGACATCCGACGTACTATCCCGTCCAAGGGACCCGGGCCCCTATGCTCATGGACGGGATAGTACATCTACCGCGATCAGCGGCGCCCACGTGGTGAGCGCCGCTGATCGCGGCCGGGTGTCAGCTGATTATCACAGCTGACACCCGGCACAATGTGTCAGGGGCCGCGGTGTACGATCGCGGTGTACCAGGGGTTAAAGGGAAGCATCGGCAGGGAGGGGGCTCCCTCCGTGCTTCCCTGAGCCCCCTACGGCAGCGCAATGTGCAGCGCTGCTGCGGGGGGCTCCTTTCCTGCAGGCCCCCGAATCCAAGATGGCGACGGGGGCCTGCAGGAAGCTGGCTTCCTCAGTGCCTGCAAAGCGCAGGCATGAGGAAGCCTTCTGCACTGCCTGTGACAGATCTCTGATCTGTCACAGTGATCTGTGATGTGACAGATCAGCGATCTGTCTCAGGACAGTGATGTCCCACCTGGGACTATTTAATAAAGTTAAAAAAAATAAAAAAAGTGTTAAAATAAATTTTAAAAAATAGCCAAATAAATTAGAAAAAAAAAAAAATATTCCCCCACATAAATCCTTATTTTGGAAATAAGAAAAAAAAAAAAACAATAAAAGTACACATATTAGGTATCGCCGCGTCCGTAACGACCCGCCCTATAAAACTGTCCCATTAGTTAACCCCTTTAGCGAACCCCTTAAAAAATAAAAATAAAAAACGAAGCAAAAAATAATGATTTATTATCATACCGCCAAACAAAAAGTGTAATAACGCGCGATCAAAAAGACGCATATAAATATCCATGGTACCGCTGAAAACGTCATCTTATCCCGCAAAAAACGAGCTGCCACACAGCATCATCAGCGAAAAAATAAAAAAGTTATAGCTCGCAGAATAAAGCGATGCAAAAATAATTATTTTTTATATAAAATAGTTTTCATTGCATAAAACCGACAAAACATAAAAAAACGACCTAAATGAGGTATCGCTGTAACCGTACTGACCCGAAGAATAAAAGTACTTTATCAATTTTACCGCACGCGGAACGGTGTAAATGCACCCCCCCAAAAGAAATTCATGAAACGCTGGTTTTTGTTCATTCTGCGTCCTAAAAATCGGAATAAAAAGCGATCAAAAAAGTCACGTGCCCGAAAATGGTACCAATAAAAACATCAACTCGTCCCGCAAAAAATAAGGCCTCACATGACTCGGGGGGTCAAAATACGGAAAAATTATAGCTCTCAATATGTGGTGATGCAAAAACTATTTTTACAATAAAAAGCGTCTTTTAGCGTGCGACAGTTGCCAAATATAAAAACCGCCATAAATAGTAAATCAAACCCCCCGTTATCACCCCCTTAGTTAGGGAAAAATAATAAAATAAAAAAAATGTATTTATTTCCATTTTCCCATTAGGGTTAGGGCTAGGGTTAGGGTAGGGTTAGGGCTAGGGTTAGGGCTGAGATTAGGGTTAGGGGTGTGTTGGAGTTCGGGTTGGAGTTAGAATTGGGGGTTTCCACTGTTTGGGCACATCAGGGGCTCTCCAAATGCAACATGGCGTCTGATCTCAATTCCAGCCAATTCTGAGTTGAAAAAGTCAAATGGTGCTCCTTCCCTTCCAAGCTCTGCCATGCGCCCAAACAGTGTTTTACCCCCACATGTAGGGTATCAGCCTACTCAAGTCAAATTGCAAAACAATTTTTGGGGTCCAATTTCTCCTGTTACCCTTAGGAAAATAAAAAATTGGGGGCAAAAATATCATTTTTGTGGAAAAAAATGATTTTTTTATTTTCACATCCGAGCGTTATAAACTTCTGTGAAGCACTTGGGGGTTCAAAGTGCTCACCACACATCTAGATAAGTTCCGTGGGGGGTCTAGTGTCCAAAATGGGGTCACTTGTGGGGAGTTTCAATAGTTTAGGTACATCAGGGGCTCTCCAAACGCACATGACACCCGCAGACCATTCCATCAAAGTCTGCATTCCAAAACGTCACTGCTTCCCTTCCGAGCCCCGACGTGTGTCCATACAGTAGTTTTCTCCCACATATGGGGCGTCAGCGTACTCAGGACAAATTGGACAACAACTTTTGGGGTTCAATTTCTCCTGTTACCCTTGGGAAAATAAAAAAATTGGGGACTAATTGATCATGTTTGTGGAAAAAATACGATTTTTTTATTTTCATGCCCTGGCATTATAAACTTCTGTGAAGCCTTTTGGTGTTCAAAGTGCTCACCGCACATCTAGATAAGTTCCTTAGGGGGTCTAGTTTTCAAAATGGTGTCATTTGTGGGGGGGTTCCACTGTTTAGGTACATCAGGGGTTTTCCAATTGCGACATGGTGTCCGATCTCAATTCCAGCCAAAAACGTCAAATGGCGCTGCTTCCCTTCCGAGCTCTGCCATGGGCCCAAATAGTGGTTTACCCCCACATGTGGGGTATCAGCGTACTCAGGACAAATTGCACAATAACTTTTAGGGTCCTGTTACCCTTGGAAAAATAAGAATTGAGGGTGAAAAGATCATTTTTGTGGAAAATATATGATTTTTTTAATTGTACGGCTTTATGTTATAAACTTCTGTGAAGCCCTTGGGGGTTCAAAGTTCTCACAACACATCTAGATAAGTTCCTTAGGGGGTCTAGTTTCCAAAATGGTGTCATTTGTGGGGGGTTTCTACTGTTTTGGTACATCAGGGGTTTTCCAATCGCGACATGGTGTCCGATCTCAATTCCAGCCAAAAACGTCAAATGGCGCTGCTTCCCTTCCGAGCTCTGCCATGCGCCCAAATAGTGGTTTACCCCCACATGTGGGGTATCAGCGTACTCAGGACAAATTGCACAATAACTTTTAGGGTCCTGTTACCCTTGGAAAAATAAGAATTGAGGGTGAAAAGATCATTTTTGTGGAAAAAATATGATTTTTTAATTGTACCGCTGTACGTTATAAACTTCTGTAAAGCCCTTGTGGGTTCAAAGTTCTCACCACATATCTAGATAAGTTCCCTGGGGGGTCTAGTTTCCAAAATGGGGTCACTTGTATGGGGTTTCCACTGTTTAGGCACATCAGGGACTCTCCAAACGTGACATGGCGTCCAATCTGAATTCCAGCCAATTTTGCATTGAAAAAGTCAAACGGCGCTCCTTCCATTCTGAGCTCTGCCATGCGCCGAAACAGTCGTTCCCCCCCACATATCAGGTATCAGTGTACTCAGGACAAATTGCACAATAACTTTTGCAGTCCAATTTCTCCTGTTACCCTTGGTAAAATAAAAAAAATTGAACCTGAAGTATTTTTTTTGTGAAAAAAAGTTAGATGTTCATTTTTTTTTTTTAAATATTCAAAAAAATTCCTGTGACGCACCTAAAGGGTTAATAAACTTCTTGAATGTGGTTTTGAGCACCTTAAGGGGTGCAGTTTTTAGAATGGTGTCACTTTTGGGTATTTTCTATCATATAGACCCCTCAAAGTGGCTTCAAATGTGATGTGGTCCTAAAAATAAAATGGTGTTGTGAAAATGAGAAATCGCTGGTCAACTTTTAACTTCCTAACAAAAAAAAATTTTGGTTCCAAAATTGTGCTGATGTAAAGTAAACATGTGGGAAATGTTAGTTATCAAGTTTTTTGTGTGCCGTATCTCTGTGATTTAAGGGCATAAAAATTCAAAGTTGGAAAATTGCGAAATTTTCAAAGTTTTCGCCAAATTTCCATTTTTCTCACAAACGCAAGTTATTTGGATGAAATTTTACCACTAACATGAAGTACAATATGTCACAAGAAAACAATGTCAGAATCACCGGGATCCATGGAAGCGTTCCAGAGTTATGACCTCATAAAGGTACAGTGGTCATAATTGTAAAAATTGGCCCCGTCATGAACGTGCAAACCACCCGTGGGGGTGAAGGGGTTAAGGTGTCGTGTATATGTTTGGATTGGCTTCCCATTGAATTTAATGGTGTTTGGGTACTTTCATCAAACTGTTTGGCTAACATGTTAATATAAAATAAAAACTCTTTACAAAGACTAACACTGATACTTCTGTGATATGGTGACCATATTGTGGTAGATACCAGTCCTGCAGAGCATATAAGATATTACAGTACAGTTATTGATGTTGACTTATAGCTGACGTTCTAACTGGTGGAGTTATTCACTTCTCCCATCTTTTCCATCTGGCCCAGACCGACATGACAACGTCTTCAGCCAGGACTCAGCTGCAGAGAATACAAGAAAGACACATATGACCTCACATTTGAGGCACCATCCCCATCTGTCCCCAACTTGCATACTCCTCATCCTACTGATATCTCAATGCTGAGATTCTGTCTTATGTGTCCCTAGTAGTGTTGAGCATTCCGATACTGCAAATATCGGGTATCGGCCGATATTCGCTGTATCGGAATTCCGATACCGAGTACCGATATTTTTACAATATCGAATACCGGAATCGGAAGTTCCCATAATGCAATGAGCCAGTGTTGTGGCTGTGATTGGCTCCTGAAATGATGTCATCATGATGCGTGGTCTGTGCGCATCATGATGCGCGGTCTGTGCGGGCCTGCCGGGGGTCTGTGCGGGCTGCCGGGGGTCTGTACGGGCCTGCCAGGGGTCTGTACGGGCCTGCCGGGGGTCTGTACGGGCCTCTGTACATAGTAGAAACTACATATATACTACATTCATACAACATACATACTACATACATACTACTTATATACTACATTCATACTACATACAATACATTCATACATTCATACAATGCCTACATATAGACATACAGTACATATAACATAGAGTACATACTCACCATCACTTGTCACTTTGATCCCCGAAGCCAGTGTCATCTCACTGTAAAAAATATTAAAATAACAAACAACCGATATACTTCCTGATTCGCAGAAATCCACAAGTGTACCACGACGATCTGCAGTGCATCACTGAGAGGTTACTATAGTTCACTGGTCTCACTTTATGGCAAAAGCTGAGTGGGAACTTTCTCACACAGCAATGCCAAAACTGAGACTAGGGACTATTTTTTTACAGTGGCGGAGGAATACAGTACGGTAGGATACCTACCTCCCGTCATTGTATTCCTGGGGCCCCTAGAGAGCGGTGGCATCAGCTGATGTTGCTGTTCTACACGGGAGATCGTCGTGGGACACTCGTGGATTTCTGCAGATCAGGGAGTACATCGGTTGTTTGTTATTTTAATATTTTTTACAGATGACACTGGCTTCGGGGATCAAAGTGACAAGTGATGGTGAGTATGTACTCTATGTTATATGTACTGTATGTCTATATGTATGTATTGTATGAATGTATTGTATGTAGTATGTATGTTGTATGTCTGTAGCATGTTTTATGTATGTAGTATGTATGTAGTATGTACTATGTATGTATGTTGTATGAATGTAGTATATATGTAGTATGTATGTATGTTGTATGAATGTAGTATATATGTATTAAGTATGTAGTATGTATGTATGTTGTATGAATGTAGTATGTATGTAGTATGTATGTATGTTGTATGAATGTAGTATATATGAAGTATGTATGTAGTATGTATGTATGTTGTATGAATGTAGTATATATGTAGTATGTATGTATGTTGTATGACTGTAGTATATATGTAGTATGTATGTATGTTTTTGTTTTTTTTACATTCAACACATTAGCCGGATGATGGGACTACTACTGTCCCATCATTGGCTAATGTGTCAATCACTGTCATTGTAGCAGGCATAGCCTGATGGGACTTGCAGTCCCATCGGACGATGCCTGCACACACACACAACCCCGACAGGCCCGCACAGATCCCCCAGCAGGTCCGCACAGACCCTGGCAGCCCACAGACCCCCGGCAGGGGTCCGATCCAATCTGATCCGATATTTCCCAATATTGGAAAGTATCGCTCAACACTAGTCCCTAGTAATGCACCTACTGCGTGGTACTGTGTGCCCTCTAATTTTCCTTATACTAGAGCCCGAGATCCCTCTTTCATTGCACTCATAAAGTATGATGTCAACAAAAATACCCCACAAACACTAAGATATCCCTATAGTGAATTCCTACACAGTATCCTCCATATACACATATTGATGACCTTACTGTACCCCACCCCTCAACTCCCCCGAAAAGTATGGTGATGCCAAAACAGTATCATCCCCCAACTGTGACCCCCACACAGTCCCCCATGCAGTATAATAGGCCCCCTGAGATCCACAATAACTTGGTAGTGCTCCTCAAACTAGCGAGACAATACCCACTGAAGAAGGACTTGCTCAGTTTGGCTAAATGTGATGTGGAAAGACTTGTTTTAGACAAGCACTTAGAAAAAAAAGCATCAAGTGTAATATTGAGCGGGATATCCCAACAATATGGATGAGCTCCGAGTGTGGGGCCTTGTGGAGTGTGTTTTTATAGGTTTCCAAGCAATCAGGACCTTAAATTATAAGTGTTTTTGATTGAAAGCACATGTTTAAAATTGCATACGGTTGGCATACAGATACATGTGAGAAAAAAATTGTATACTAGGATTGCACTTGCATTACACATGGATTACCATACGGAGATCACGCGTCTAACTCTTCTGGATGAGAATGGGACTGAGTTTTCATACGCTTATGTAACCTTAAGAGAAGGCTATATGCCAAATCTTAATTGGGAACTGTGGATTCAACTCTGATAGACCTTGCTATACAAGATCTAACACTATACGCTTCCTCTACATCATGACGAAACTGCAGGTGGCGGTGAAACGCGTGTCGAGGCGTGCAGCAACTGGTCTTTTTTTGTCCATTATGGCCACAGGTAACAATCTATTATAGGTTACATAGCTGAATAGGTTACAACTATATAGCAACACACATATACCTATGTGGTCCTATTGTGAAATTTGATTTTGATGTAGATGGTTGTTAATATGGGTTTTTCAATACTACCTTAGGATATTATAGGTTATACATTTTTGCCATTATGGTACTTATATATCTTTCATGCCTTGTGCCCATATGATACATTGGGCTATTGCTGCCTTTCATTGTTTCTGATGTCCATACTGTGTTGTGATTTTATGATGAGAGTTTGCACTGTTACCTTTCTTGTGTTCTATATATCTTAATAAAATGTATTTGATATTTTCATATATTTGGATCACAGTGTTCCTTAAATTCTCTCTATAATTGTACATGGTTCTCAGACTATGAGTCTCCTGATCTGATCTTGAAAGCCGTGTAGCCACTTATAAGGCTGTCAAGTTCACGTCGAGAGAACCACAGCTGGTCCTATATGCGGCATATGGCCGGGTTCAGACAGTTGGGCTAATTTCACTGTCAAAGTATAGACCATAATGCTGAGAGAGTTCAGGCACTGTGATATGTATATAGTGTGATGTAGTGACCCCTGTTACAGCTAGGGGGCTCTGTGTGTGCGCTTCAGGAGGCGCTTGAAGGCATAATTACGATGGTGAATAAAGGACTGGCATTATTGTAAATGGCCGATATGTGTCGCAGAGGTTCTCTGCGCTATAAGCCCAAAATGATATGGTTATGCTGGGACTTATCATTCCACAAGTGTTTGTTGTGTATTACCTTTAAGGGAGGCTTCTAGGGTTAGTCAGAGAGCTGGGCGGGAATTGACTAACCACACATGCACCGCCCATCCATGGGGGTGGTTACAACCATATAATGTGACTGAGATCTGGTCACATGGGCAGAGTGTATGGACCTGAATGGTTCAGAGTAGTAGGTCTGGAAGGTCTTTGTTGGAAGGTCCCGGGTGGGGATGAACTTCCTGAAGAGCACACGGTGAGGCCTTGGATGTGGTGGCCTGGGTGTTGGACGAATGTCCTGAATAGCACCCGGACAGGCATGTGTGTGTAGAGCCTGGGACGACCCTACACTGAGAAAGATGCTGTCCTGTTGAGAATCTTGGACTGATGAAGAGTCAGCCTATGGAGCAGGAGCTCCTGAGAGGTAACCCCGGGTATGGGGAAAGAACTTTGTGCACTGACAAAGGTCTGTTACTGAACTGTGCAGTCACCTGGTGACTGGAGAGAGTCAGACGTGACTAGTGAACGCTTTGTAAAGCCATATGTGATGAAGTAATGGACTATGTGTATGCTGGTGATGTGCAACCTGGCTTACAATGCAGGCTATGACGTTTAAATAAACCGTATGGACTGTTTTGTGTGAAAAACCGTGCCTGACTACGTTAATCTGCTGCCAAGCGAGTGTTCCCTAACACACACAGTAGGTGCAACGATACAATGGACAGTGAAATACACCCATTTGAACTTGACATTAGTAGCAGAACTCTGTACTGGGCAGCTCAATTGTCACGGTCCAATTCTTGGATCCGTGTCAGAGTCTGGGTTCCCTCATGTAAACCTTTATTTTCAGGCTTCAGGGGGCTTGATAAGGGGGCCCCCGGTGGCCACAAGTGTCATTACATCTGATACTTTCTTTAGTTTACCTTTTGCCCCCAGTGGTCATTGGGGTTAGAGCAGCACTTTCCTTTTGGATATGAACCACAGTGAAGTGCGCAGCTGGCTCTGTGGTGAAGAGCCACTGCTGAAACTGGTGTGAACTCTGCCCGGTGTCCGCAGCAGAGTTAGATGGTGAAGGTGGCAGCTGGCTCTGAGGTGTTGAGCCACTGCGAAAAGTTTATCCGGTGATTCACTCTGCTGCCTGATGACTGCAGCAGAGCAAGATTAGTGTTTTGGTGTTTTTCCCTTTTTCCGTTGGGTGTTGAGCAGTACACTTTATTCCCTGTCTCACCTACTGGGGAGGGGGTTGGTTGTTTAGCTCAGGGCTAAACAGGAGAAAGGGACAGGTCGGGGACTTGGGCCTCACTACCTTCAAGTGTACCCCCAAGTTAAGGAAAGTCAGGGCACCTCCTTAGCCTGAGGGGCAGTTCAGGGGCCCAGGTTCCACGTCTCCTCCTTTTTTCCCCAACTGCCCCGTGACATCAATGAATGATATTGCGCTTACTCTGTAAGCTTGCCACACAGCTGAGGTTGATTTCCATGCTTTCCTTTTTCTTGTGTTGCCCTCGTGTCCTCTCGAATGCTTAACACCTCTCGAGGTCTTCTGTGTAATGTGGAGTAGGTTATCTGCCTCCAGTACTTCCTATGCTCCCCAATCATGGTGTTCTTCTCCCAGTGCCCATTCTCACTCAAATACACTAAAGTATATTATTGGGGCAAATAGTAGACAGGAACAGGAATCATAATAAATAATAAAAATGATAAAGGGGGAAAAGGGTCCAAAAAATCCCTAGTAAGGCCTTATTCTGAAAACTAACTTGCCGTGGAGATTGGCACCCTCAATTGTGATATAGTACCAATGCTTATGATCAGTTTTCCATAGAATCGTCCAGTTACGTCCTTGTCTACAATGGTCAGCATTAGGTGCTATATTATTTACGGAGAAATGTCCATAATAGCATAATATTTGTGTGTGTAATAAACATAGAATTTTTTTTTCTTAAAAGACAAAATGCAACTGAAAATACAGATAAGTTGTCCCCATATTGAGTAATAATTATATTTACATTCATTCTTTATATTTAGTAATGTTTAGGAGTACTCCCTTGCTACTAGTGGTACTAATGCTATTTTACACCTATATTTGTTATTTTTATATTTATTATTGTGTAGATTTTATGTACTTGTGCTACTATGCACATATTTTGTAGCATCTCATCATAAACTTACTATTGTAGACAGGGATCTATCAGAATGATACTGGGGAAAGCTGATATTCAGCAGGGCGCAATATCACAATTTAGGGAGCCAACCTCTGTGGCATGGTAGCTTCCTGGATAGGGCCTTAAGAATTTTTTCAGGCTTTTATACCCTATTACCTAGCTCTTTCCTCCCTCCCCCCCATTTTTATTTATCATTACTGTTTCTTATCCTGTTTGGCATATACTGTTTGCTCTAATAATATATTTTGAGGTATCTGTGGACATATTTGGTATTAATTTATGGGTATATTTGCACAATTTTTTCATTTTGTGTAGCTCTCCTTCCCCCTCTACAGCGCATCTCTGTTGTTTCCCTTCTTTGAAAAAGGGGGAGACAGAAGCGCACAATAGGGTCTTATCCAGTGATATAAACGTTTCACAGATATGGATCCACTCACCTGGTTCAGTTGTGTGAAACACAACAACCATAAGCACAAATGGGTAGGATCCGATGAACTGCAGCAATCAGCCGGTTTCCCTTCTTTGTCACGTTATATGCACTTTCAAGTTGCAGGCTGGCGGAATTACACAGTACCAGTGCACAGATAATGATGCTTATCTGGAGGGAAGCAATTACCGACAATGGCATTCCTGTACTACCCTGAGGCTAAGCTCACATTAGCGTTTGGGGGCTTTGCGGAGGGCTGACAGCGGGCATCCGCATACATCCACATGTCCTGCGTACCCAATGTTAAAGATAGGTACGCAGGACGCATGCAGAAGTATGCGGAAGTAGGTGGAGCTTAATGGAGGAAGTACGCAGCCCTCCGCAAAGCCCCCGAACGCTAATGTGAACCCGGCTTGACATGTGGTGAATGCACAATGGTGCCTGTAAACAAGAAAGAGAGACTCATCCAATGATTGGAGTGAAAAATCTGCTGAAGAGAGGAACAACCTTCAATTATGCCTTAACTTTGGTTGTCATACATGTTAGATGTGCACTTTTACTCTATGAATATGTTCACACTTTCAGTATTTGATCAATATTTTAGATTAGTATTTGTAAGCCAAAACCAGGAGCAGGTGAAAAATGTCTAAGAAGTGGTGACTTGTTTCTATTATACTTTCATCTGATTGCTCCACTCCTTATTTTGACTTACAAATACTGCGTTAAAATGCTTACCAGATACTCAACGTGTTACTGTGGCCTAAGGAGCAGTGCAATAGTGGGGTCCCAATCAAGCAAGGGGCCTTCTGAAAGCCCCCATGTCTGCCATGTGAAATCATCAATTTCACAATGCACTGTTATACTGTAGTACTGCGGGGTATTGAATAAGCAATACAATTAAATGATTGTAGATTTAGGTCGCCTCAGGGGACTGCTTAAAGAGAACCTGTCATGTCCCAAACGCTATTAATCTGCAGATATAGGGTAAATTTGCATGTCTATAGCGTTCTAAAACTTTTCATCCGCCGCACTTAAAGCCTAGCTACCTGAAGGAAATTAACCTTAACCCTCCTGGCAGTTTCCAGGTTTCAGTCATAGAGGTTTGGCTTCAGTCACTGCTCAGTACATGACTGGTGGCTGTAACCACGCCCTGACATTGACAATCTACTCAGTACTGATGCGCTAAGAAATGGCTGTCAGTCAGGACCGCAGCTTGATTACAGTCACTGCTCAATATATGCAGAACTGTGACTAAAGCCGCTCCTCCTTGACTGAAAGCTGTATGGTGCAAGAAGAAGTAAAGTTAAAAATTCTCTTTTGTTAGCCAGGCTTCCATTGCAGTGACCACACAGTTTTAGGACGCTATTTACATGCAAATTAACCCCATATCTGTAGATTAATAGCATTTGGAGACAAAACAGGTTCCCTTTCAAACTAGAAAAGACATTAAAAGATAGTTTTAAAAATATAGAAGTGTAAATCACTCACACTTTTTCTTAAACATAAGTGGAGAAATGTAAAAAATAGCAAATTTGGTATTGCTGCATGTATTATAATCTGAACTAAAAAAGGTAAAAATATTTATTCAATAGAGTGAATGCCAAAATAGAAAAAACATAAAGGCAAACCTCCAGAATTGACATTTTTCTGTCTCCGCAAAAAAGCACAAATAAGCCCTCACACAGCTCCACTGAGAGAAAAAAAAAGTTATGGGTCTCAGAAAATTGCGACAACACACGTCAAAAGCTGTTTTTAATTTGTGATGGATCCTACTTTCTTTTTAAATTTATAGGCTTTTGGCCTGAGAGATGCAAGTTTGATGGAAAATGTGAGGGTTTCATGAAATAAAAGTAGACCTTGTCCTGGCTGATGGGCACATTAGTTGGAAAATTTGGGCTAAGTACCTCGAATTTATAACTTTATACTATATGGCATTAGTGCAGTTTTCATTTCCTATATACCATGTTTGCATATATCTTAGCACACACAGTGTGCTGCTGCACTTCTTGATTTGTATCTACTGCAGTAACAGCAGTTTGCACCTGCTCAGATATGCTTCATTCTGCTAGGAGGTCCTGAATAGATTTTTTTCATTTTTGTTTGTATTATTTTGCCCATTTTTACAAGATCCATCCAAAAGTAAAGAAGAATTCCATTATTTAGATCATCATCATTCTCAACTATCTAGAAAAAAGTTCATAATCTGCTTACCCAATATTGTAGACCTAATTAAAAGCAGGAAAAATACCAATACCACCTGGCTCAGGAAAGCGATCTGTGAAGCTTAGGCCTCTTTCACACTTCAGTCTTTTGCTATCAGTCGAAATCTGCCCTTTTTTAAAAAAAACAGATCTGTTTTATTTTTTTGGCGGAATCCGTTTTTTTCCCATAGACTTACATTAGCGGCGGATTGTGACGGATGGTCATCCATTGCATCTGTGACGCCCCTGAGGGTTTAGTCGCCACAGAGGTACTGCACCTCCTCCTGAGGTGTGGTACCCTATCATTCAGGTAAGATGGAGACACCTGACCACGCTCCAACACCTGCATCCCACACACCATAGTAGTGTAGCAAAGCACCCTTTGGTGGCTCCCTGCTTGGAACACGAAGCGTGCTGGGAGGCTGATGGAGTTGAGTTAGCATCAAAAGAGCGGGAAGAGTTTAGGATTTGGTCAGTCTGACAGAGTCAGAGGAGGAGTGAAGATCCCTTGAGTGGGATGGATGAAGGAAGTGCTGCAGCCGACCTCAGTGACCTGGGTCCGCTGGCACAGAAAAGGAACATTGATAGAAAGCCTGACTCTCCATAAGAAAGAAGGATTAGTACGGAACGTAACTAAGGACTAAGGATCAGGGTTAAAGCAGAACCCTTTCCAAGTTCACAGCGCAAGGCCGGGGATCGGTCACCGAGGTTGTATGGATACTAATGGTCCTGCAGCAGACACCGGACGAATAGAAGTTGTCGCCACTTTATTCCCACACAAGACTTGGGGGCACAACAGCAACGTGAGTGAGCTGGGACTAGGTAGCAATGAGTCCCCGAAGCAGGCTACAGCTGTCTGCCGTACAAGTAGAGTTCATAGGAACATCTGATAGGAGGAACTCCACTGTAACTCAGTACTGTGAGTACTTCACTATAGGCGCAAAAGGGAAACGTTCAGAAAAGGCACATATGTTGGCGGAGCGTTGGAAAGGAGTACTGTTGTGAGTTCATTTTCCCCTTCACCGTCGATGTCTGATGAACTCCCTCTTCTGGTGAAGGAAGGTAGTGAGGCTGATTACCAAACACCTGATCTGGTAGATGATGACTGGGTAACAGGAAATTCTGACTGGATATAAGGCAGCCGACGCCCTTCTGAGTCGCTGGTGATTTCTCTGCTGGATTCCTGGAGACCAGTCTGATTCCTGATTCCCAAAGATAAGTTTTTGCTCTGCTATTGAACTTATTAGTTTTGTTTTGTTTACCTTGTTTTTTGGAGTTCAGCCATCCCCGGTCGGGGGTGTGCTGAGTTCCATTTTTGTCTCTGATCAGTTTGTCTCTTTGCTCTGTCTTCAGAATTTACCTGAGTGCTGATATAGTCTTTTTGAAGTCCTAGTGACTTCAGGGCCTGTTTTTCCTATCCGACGGTTGGGATATTTTTTGGTAGGGTTTTTTACGGATTGCAGACAGCAGCTTGTCTATCCTGTCCTTTTTAGTTAGCTTGGGCCCCATCGTTTGCTCAACCTATCTTTCTATCTGTGTTAGTGTTTTCATCTTACTTCACCGTCATTATATGTTGGGGGATGCCTATTGCTTTGGGGTCTGCTCTGGGACAGTTTAGATTTCCCCTTTCTTTCTTTAGGCCTATTTAGTTTTCCGGCTGTGATCGAGGGGTCTAGGGCATCGTAGGAACCCCCCACGGCTACTGTTAGTTGTTGTGGATAGGATCAGGGGTCTGCAATCCGATAGCTACCAAGCTCTCCGTTTTTTCTGGACTTAGCTTGTATTTTTGTTTTTTCCTCCTTCGGTGACTCATTCATAACAGAGTACTTCATCTTGCCTGGAGGTAGACTGAGCTCCTGACCCGGAGGACACGGCACGGATGCGGGCATCTGTACCTGCAACAGACTGTGAGTAAAGCTTTGAAACTACATGCCCTGGTGTCCTCCGCTTATTCCTGCATCAACACACCCAGCACTACTACATCTTTGTGCCAAGCACTGCACCATCCACGTCTCTCCCCTATCTCTTCATCTACACTGCCCTGGGACTACAGCCCTGCCTGTGGAGGGCTACACCATCATTGCTGCACCACACCATCTGTCCCAGAGGATCTGTCTGCAGCATCGGCTTAACATCTTCATTGCCGAATACCACAGGTGACGTCACGAATCATTCATTAATAAACTTTATTCCATCACTCAACATTCCCCTTTTACAATGGACGCCCAGGGTCACGGACCGGGTCACAGCTACCATGATATCTCCCGTTGAAACCAACAGGCCCGGCTCCGAGTACCCCGCCGCCCTGGGTGCGAGGGCGGTCCACATCCGTTTTTTGACGGATCCGTTGGCATTTAAGCATCCGCCATCTTGAGTAGACGGACAAAGTAACGTTTTTTTCAGTGGCGGAACTGCATTTTTAAACTGAGCATGCCCAGAAGATTTTCCAATTCATGCAATTTAACCCTTCTGGAAGAGTCAAAAAAATTAATTCTCTCTCTTTCTCTCGTGCATCCATTTTTTGCTAAGCGGAAACGGATCCGTTTTTTCACACTTTGACGGTTTGCAACTGATGTCAAAAGAATGAAGTGTGAAAGAGGCCTTAAGAAGCTCAAGAGCCCCTCTCTATGAACTACTTTCAGGCCATTAATGAGTATCAATTGGCTGTATAAAAGCAAAGTTCATGTACTGGAGCATTCACACATGCTGACAAATACTGTTTGGGAAAACCAATTGTTTGTCTTCAAACAGCATCATGTTGTTGTCAGCACACCTCCATTTACAGAGGGTGATGTACTGTCAACAATGATGATTTTTATGCTGTAATAAAATATCCAATTATCTAAAGTGTGTTTTGCTCTTTCAACAGGTGAACAAGGGACTATTAACATGGGCCAATAATCGAGAATGAGTGTCAGGAATTCTGATTATCAGTCTATCTGAATAGATGTTTAGTGAGAATGTTTATTTTTAAGGTTAACTACTTTCAAGTAACTTTTCAAAATAAGTGGTCCTGCATGTTGATGAGGAATAACACTATTTCTGGTCATATTATGGCTTGTATTCCTGCAGTTTCATAAGATTTCCCTATAACATCTGTGCCAGTGGCGGCACCATACATTTGTTACAAGTGATACTCTAGTCCTTGCTCTTATGTTGTTTCCATGATTTCTCCTGTTTTCTGATTTTTGCTTGAACTTTGACCATCTGCTTACATTCTGATTTTGTCCCAGGCGTGACCTCTTTACATTGACCCCACGTGATGTCTCTTCTTACATCTAGTTTGCTCCTCCACCCGACAGCCCTTCCATAGAAGCAATCCAGTGGACCCTGTTGAAATACCAGATCCCTTTACAGGAGTTTAAGAGCGAAGGTTAGGGATCCTCGGGAATCTGCCAGACAGAGTGGTTTGTGCCAATTCTGTCAGAGGTAGCCCTTTTGAGCCTGTAGCCTCTGACAAACATGGCATTCCCCTCTGCATGCTTCATTTCTTAATTTGCAATTGACTCTGAGCTGGTAGGCAGAGATTAGCTGCTATCATCTCTCCAATAGAGAGCAAACAGAGACATAGATTCCTGCTCTTCATTCCTTTTATACAAGCAGCATGAATGAAATAGTACTGCACTACTGAGGTGCCTGGCTGTGAATCAAGCTCTAATACGAGGTAAAATTTTTGTTTGAAAGCAGAGTGTGCTCTGTTTGTCTCCCTCTGCTTATTTCCTCTCCCTGCTCCCCCATTCATCCTTCTTCATCCCCTCTATGTAGAGCATAATGGGCTGTGTAATGTGAAAAATCACAGGGAGCTGACAATCCGCCTTGACTGAGCAAGACTAATTCAAGCTGTTTTTTTCAGAGGGAATTACAAGTTCAGGGGGGAGAGGAAAAAGTGGTTGATAAGTGAGGAAAGAAGAACATTTTTCTTCTACTATGTATTTCAAAGTTTTAAGTTTTTTTTATTCAACTGTGTCATCAATTTTTGCAAAGTTTGCTGAATGTACATTTCCACTTTAGCCCCTATACTCTCAAGGGTGGTTTGCATGCTAATGCCAGGGCCAATTTTTACAATTCTGACCACTGTCCCTTTATGAGGTAATAACTCTGGAACGCTTCCATGGATCCTGGTGATTCTGACATTGTTTTCTCGTGATATATTGTACTTCATGTTATTGGTAAAATTTCATTCATATAACTTGCGTTTATTTGTGAAAAAAAATGGAAATTTGCAGAAGATTTCACAATTTTCCAACTTTGAATTTTTATGCTCTTAAATCACAGAGATATGGCACTCAAAAAACTTAATAAGTAACATTTCCCACATGTTTACTTTACATCAGCACAATTTGGGAACCAAAATTTTTTTTTGTTAGGAAGTTATAAGGGTTAAAAGTTGACCAGCGATTTCTCATTTTTACAACACCATTTAATTTTTACGGACCACATCACTTTTAAAGTCACTTTGAGGGGTCTATATGATAGAAAATACCCAAAAGTGACACCATTCTAAAAACTGCACCCCTCAAGGTGCTCAAAACCACATTCAAGAAGTTTATTAACCCTTCAGGTGCCTCACAGGAATTTTTTGAATGTTTAAAAAAAAATGAACATTTAACTTTTTTTTTTTAAAAAAAAGCACTTCAGGTTCAATTGTTTTATTGTACGAAGGGTAGCAGGAGAAATTGGACTGCAAAAGTTATTGTACAATTTGTCCTGAGTATGCCGATACCTGATATGTGGGGGGAACCACTGTTTGGGCGCATGGCAGAGCTCGGAAGGGACGGAGCGCCGTTTGACTTTTCCACTGCAAAATTGGCTGGAATTCAGATCGGATGCCATGTCAAGTTTGGAGAGCTCCTGATGTGCCTAAACAGTGGAAACCCCCCACAAGTGACACCATTTTGGAAACTAGACCCCCCCCAAGGAACTTATCTAGATATGTGGTGAGAACTTTGAACCCACAAGGGCATCACAGAAGTTTATAACGTACAGCCGTACAATTAAAAAATCATATTTTTTCCACAAAAATGATCTTTTCACCCCCAATTGTTATTTTCCCAAGAGTAACAGGACCCCAAAAGTTATTGTGCAATTTGTCCTGAGTATGCTGATACCCCATATGTGGGGGTAAACCACTATTTGGGCGCATGGCAGAGTTCGGAAGGGAAGCAGCGCCATTTGACTTTTTTGGCTGGAATTGAGATCGGACGCCATGTCGCATTTGGAAAGCCCCTGTTGTGCCAAAACAGAGGAAACCCCCCCAATTCTAACTCCAACCCCAACCCTAGCCCTAACCCTAACCCTAGCCCAAATGGGAAAATGGAAATAAATACATTGTTTTTTAATTTTATTATTTTTCCCTAACTAAGGGGGTGATAACGGGGGGTTTGATTTACTATTTATCGAGGGTTTTTATTTTTGGCAGCTGTCACACGCTAAAAGACGCTTTTTATTGTAAAAATAGTTTATGCATCACCACATTTTGAGAGCTATAATTTTTCCAAATTTTGACCCACCGAGTCATGTGAGGTCTTATTTTTTGCAGGACGAGTTGATGTTTTTATTGGTACCATTTTTGGGTACGTGACATTTTTTGATCGCTTTTTATTCTGATTTTTGGGATGCAGAATGAACAAAAACCAGCGTTTCATGAATTTCTTTTGGGGGGTGCGTTTACACCGTTCCGCGTGCGGTAAAATTGATAAAGCGGTTTTATTCTTTGGGTCAGTATGGTTACAGCGATACCTCATTTAGGTCTTTTTTATGTTTTGGTGCTTTTATGCAATGAAAACAATTTTATATAAAAAATTAATTATTTTTGCATCGCTTTATTCTGCGAGCTATAACTTTTTTATTTTTTCGCTGATGATGCTGTGTGGTGGCTCATTTTTTGCTGGACAAGATGACATTTTCAGCGGTATCATGGTTATTTATATCCATCTTTTTGATCGCGCGTTATTGCACTTTTTGCTCGGCGGTATCATGATAAAGCTTTATTTTTTGCTTCGTTTTTTATTTTTTAAGGGGTTACATAGTTACATAGTTTTGAAGGCTGAAGGAAGACCTTATGTCCATCTAGTTCAGCCTATTTTTAGTGCAGCTGTTCTGCATTGTTGATGCTGGGGAAGGCAAAAAGCCCACAGAGTAGCAGCCAATTTTCTCCATAGGGAAAAAAGTTCCTTCCTCTAAACTGGGTCAACCATCTACTTATAATATTATGTTATTCGTAACCTTCTATACTGTTACTCACAAGAAAAGCATCCATTCCTTTCTTAAATTCATTCAGTGAGTTGGCTATTACCATGTCCTCAGGAAGAGAATTCCAGAGCCTCACTGCT
The DNA here is from genome assembly GCF_039654945.1 of Dendrobates tinctorius. Lineage (NCBI taxonomy): Eukaryota > Metazoa > Chordata > Amphibia > Anura > Dendrobatidae > Dendrobates > Dendrobates tinctorius. The sequence continues at coordinate 3,070,685 of NW_027361843.1, read as the reverse complement.
CTTACCATGAAGAACCCTCTTCTATGCTGGTGCAGAAATTGTCTTTCCTCCAAACGAAGAGAATGCCCCCTTGTTCTTGTTACAGTCCTTGGTACAAACAGTTCATTGGAGAGATCTCTGTATTGCCCTCTGATATACTTGTACATATATATTAGATCTCCCCTAAGTCTTCTCTCTTCTAGAGTAAATAGACCTAATTTTGATAACCTTTCTGGGTATTGTAGTGAACCAACTCCATTTATCATTTTAGTAGCCCGCCTTTGAACCCTTTCAAGTTCAGTAATGTCTTTCTTGAGCACCGGCGTCCAAAATTGCATACAATACTCCAAGTGTGGTCTGACGAGTGATTTGTACAGAGGGAGAATTATTTTTTCATCTCATGTCCCCAGACCTCTTCTAATGCATCCCATGACCCTATTTGCTTTGGTGGCAGCTGCCTGACACTGGGCAATAAAGGGTTTCAATAAAGGGGTTAACTAGTGGGACAGTTTTATAGGGCGGGTCGTTACAGACGCGGCAATACCAAATATGTGTACTTTTATTGTTTTTTTATGTTCAAAAAATGAATTAGGGAATATTTTTTTATTTTTTTTAATTTATTTAGCGATTTTTTTATAAATTATTTTTACACTTTTTTTTTAACTTTATTACATTGTCCCAGGGGGGACATCACTGTCATGTGACAGATCGCTGATGTGTCACATCACAGATCGCTGTGACAGATCAGCAATCTGTCACAGGCAGTGCTGCAGGCTTCCTCATGCCGGCGCTTTGCAGGCCCCCGAAGGTCCCCGCCGCCATTTTGGATTCGGTGACCTGCAGGTAAGGAGGCCCCAGCAGCAGCGCTGCACATCGCTCTGCTGTGGGGGTCTCAGGGAAGCACGGAGGGAGCCCCCTCCCTGCCGATGCTTCCCTAAACCCCCGGTACACTGGGATCGTGTTTGATCGCAGTGTGCCAGGGGTTAACGTGTCGGGGGTGGTCCGTTACCTCCCCTGACACATAGTGCCGGGTGTCAGCTGTGATAATCAGCTGACACCCGGCCTCAATCAGCTGTGCTCCCCCCGTGAGCACAGCTGATCGCGCTAGACGTACTATTCCGTCCTTGGAACTTAGGTCGCAGGTCACATGGACGGAATAGTATGTCTAATGTAAGAAAGGGGTTAAAAGGCAAAGAGGGAATAATTGAAACCAGCACTGATTTCCTACGGAACAAATGGCAAGGCTTGTGGGAATCTTAAATGCCCAATATTTATTTGCTGAATATCAGAGAGGCTGGTACAAGCAAACTACCGCCAAACACATTAAAATTATCATTAGGTTTTGAACATTTGTTCTTTTTTTCCTGTTGAGTTTTGTGAAGGACCATACAGATACAGTAATGTTGAAAATAATAGCAGTCCAATATGGCTAACCAGATTAATCACTGTTTTTGGTATAAATTATATTACCACATGTCAAATAATTTGCCAGTTGGTGCAGTAGATTCTAAGAAAAGCAAACTCAGCATTCATGATCTGCATGTTTTTGAGTCTGTGTATTAGAATAATTAATTGAAAGGGTGTGTGTTCAAAATAATAGCAGTATGGAGTTCAATTAGTGATGTCAACCATTCTATGAAGAAACAGGTGTGAATCAGGTGGCCCTTACTTAAGAGTGAAGCCAGGACATGTTGTACATACATTTCTCCTTGAAAGCCTGAGAAATATGGGTCGTCCGAGACATTGTTTAGAAGAACAGCCTACTTTGATTAAAAAGTTGATTGGAGAGGGTAAAACTTAAACTTATAAAGAAGTGCAGACAATGGTAGGCTGTTCAGTTAAAATGATCTCCAATGCTTTAAAATGGAAAGCTAAACCAGAGAGACGTGGAAGAAAATGGAAGACTATCATGTGAATGGATGGAAGAATAGCCAGAATGGCAAAGGCACAGTCAATGATCAGCTCCATGATGATCAAAGACAGTTTCAAGTTACCTGTGAGTACTGTGACAGAAGACGCCTGTGTGAAGCTAATCTCTTAGCAAGAATCCCCCCCCCCCACAAAGTACAACTCTTAAAGAAAATGACATGTACTGAAGTGGATACAATTGGCCAAAGAACAAATCAACTGGCCTAAAGAGAAAAAGAGAAACATTTTGTGGACTGATAGAAGTAAAATTTTTCCTTTTGGGTCCAAGGGCCCCAGACACTTTGTCAGATGACCCCCTAACTCTGCATTCAAGCCACAGTACACTCTAAAGACAGTGAAGCATGGTGGTGCATGATCATGATATGGGCACGCTTCTCTTATTATGGTACCGGACCTATTTACCACATACCAGGTATCATGGACCAGTTTGTATATATTAAAATACTCGAAGAGGTCATTTTACCTTACGCTAAAGAGGATATGCCCTTGAAATGGGTGTTTCAACATGACAACAACTCTAAACTCACCAGCAATCAAGCAAAATCTTGGTTCCAGTCCAACAAAATTGAGGTTATGGAGTGGCCAGCCCAATCCCAGACCTTAGTCTGATAGAAAACTTGTGGGGTAACATTAAAAATGCTGTTTCTGAGGCAGAGCCAACAAATGCCAAAAAATTGTGGGATGTAGTCCAAGCATCCAGGGCGGGAATAACAGATGACAGGTGCCATAAGTAGGTTGACTCCATGCAACATAGATGTGAAGCAGTTCTAAAAATAACTATGGGTATACAACAACTAAATTTTATGTTAGTGATTCACAGGAATGCTAAATCCACAAAAATAGTGCATATTGTGAGTTTATAAAGAAATGCAGATATTGCATTTTTTAGAATGGCCCAATGTTCATTTTTTGTTATATTCTGTAAAGTAGTTAAAAATTATATACATTTCTCTTCATGATTTGAATTAGAAAATAGTGTGCAATGTTCCCAATGCATGAAAATAAAAACATTTATAAAGATTTTGTGATTATCTCATGTTTTGAACACACTGCTCCCATTTTGAATACTACTGTATATTTATAAGCATTCTCATTAATTCCTACTCCCTCCCCCACAATATTGACAGTTTTTGAAAAAAGTGACCAAACAGGCAAATATCCCTGCTTAAAATAAATATGCATGCTGTGTAAAGGCTCACCTGTGAACATTCCGGATACATCCTGTTCCAGTTATACTGACAGGTTGGCAAACACAGGTAACCCTGTTAAACTTAAAGGACACCAGTTTTTTCGAGTTTAGAAAATATCTGAGCCTCAAAAGTTTATACTATAAATATATATACAATATTTTCCTGTGTTGCACATTCCTCAAATGAAATTTAAGTGGCATAATTGTCATGTAGATTTCAGCATGTATTATGAGGCATACATTGTGAAGATCAGCAACAAACCATATCCCATTGATTTAATTTGCAGTGGAAATCATATGGTGCCGATCTGAAGTCTGTGTTTAGTGGGATCCATATTTGCAGTCACATGAAAGCCATGTCAAGTAGACACACATGAATTACCTCCTTTGGATTTCTGTTGTAGATTTTCTGGTAACCTGATGGCTTATTTAGGGCTCATACTCATTTGTGAGAAAAATGGACCAGTGCAATCCTATAAAAATCGGATTGCATTATGACCAATATTAATCTATGAGTCCCTGCTCATATATGATTTTTTTCTCAGCTCAGATCAGGCTGACAAAAAAAATTATGCTGCGATTTGTCCTCGGTTGAGACTCGCCAATGCAAGGCAATTAGTGTGATAAAAAAAATCGCACGGCACTCAGACGATGTGAGTGCTGTCTGATTGTTATGCACCCATGTCCTTGAAAACCTGACATCTGCTGCATTTGGTAAAATCACAGTGTAACAAGTTAGAATAGAATAGGTAGAATATATATATATATATATATATATATATAGAATAGATACAAAGATGTCAGTCACAAATAGTTATTGTAGTGCTTGTGTAGCTTACTGTACATGTATTTTATCACTAAATACATTATTTTCTGAAAAAATGGTATGTTATCCCCCACATTTTTATTAACCAGCAGAGGGAAATCAGACAGTTGATGGCAGATGTTTATAGCCCAGGAAGGGGGGGTAATACCCATGGAGCTTCCCAGGCTATTAATATCAGCTCACAAATGTATATTTAGGCTTTAATGGTTATTAAAATGGGAGACCCCCCAAATAAAACTATGTAAAGTCCCCCTATAATTAATTAATTAACAAAGGCAAGGCAGACAGCTGTGGGCTGATATTAATAGCTTTGGAAGGTGCCATGGATACTGTCCCCCTCCCAGACTAAAAAGTTCAGCTCTCAGCCACCCTAGAAATGGCGCATCCATAAGATGTGCCAAATCTGACACTTAGCCTCACTCTTCCCACTTGCCCTGGTGCGGTGGCAAATGGGGTGATATTATAAGGGTTGATGTCACCTTTCTATTGTGAGGTGACATCAAGCCCAGGGGTTAGTAATGGAGAGGCGTCTATAAATCGTCCCCATTACTAACCTCGTAGTCAAATTGTCAAAAAAACACTCAGAATAAAGTCCTATATTTGAACAGACTCCTTTATTGACTCTAACCAAAAACACTTATACTCACCTTACGCCCAATCAATTGAAACCCATGTCCCTTGTAGAAAAATTAAAATAATAAGGCAACATCATCCTCACCTGTCCCCAACGTGAAGATAATAATTTGTTTGTGCCTCAATGCGTCTAGGTCTGCTACGTCTAGATGACAGGCTGTGTTTTTGCATGATGCGACTATACAGCCTGCCATCCAGCAGAGATATTTAGTTGTGTATGTTTCCTCAGCTCAGTGAATCGCGTTGTCATGAAAGAGTTGTTGGACTTCATACCCAATGAACTACTTTCACCTCACTGATGTCACCACTATCTTGAGAAAGTTGTCACGCTCGCAGAGCCATCAGAAACGTCATCGGAGTTCAGAGCCAATGAACTCCGTTGAACTCAATGACATCAGCACTCACGCTGATGTAATTGACATGAAACATCAGTGTGAGTGCTATACTGGATTTCTCCTCCTCTCTCTTCCCTGCTTGCCTTTGATGTCAGGTGCAGGGCTGAAAATCTGTGCATTCTGCCTGTCGTCTCTCCTGTGTACTGGTCTGTCCTTTTAATGGTAGTGACTTCAATTTACTTGTGCACTTTCGACTTGCAACTTTTCAGAGTGCTGAGGAACATTGGCCAGAAGCGATAGTGACTCTCCGGCGCCTACGCTCTGCTGTTTGTGAGGTAGGATGTTGAAAACAAAAAAAAAACGGCAATTCTGCTAATGTTTTCTATTATTTGACTGTACAGCCCCTTGACACGACCTATCATGTTTTTCACCGATGCAACATGTACCCTATTTAACCTTCGGGACTGCACTCATGTCTGTGTTTTCCCAGCAGCACAGATGACAAGGGCCAATACAAGTCTATGGGTCCATGTGAACATGCCGTCTGTTTGCCATACGTGTGCTGTACGTGTGCCATCTGTGTTTAACATGGAAGTATGTTGTGAGAAGCTTTGTAATTTCATTTCTAGTATTCATACTGGAAAAACACGGATGGCACATGGATGACTCACTGATTGAAAACACTGGTGACACTGATATCGGTGTAACATGTATGTGTTTTATATGGACATGTGAAGGGGGCCTAACAGTGTTGTTGGTGGAATATTTCAGGGCTGGGGGCCCAACTTTGAATTTTGCCCAGGGCCCCATTTTGTCTAAAACCAGCCCTGTTTTTACTATTTCTAAAAGTTGCTCAAGTAGTGAATGATGCTATACAGGTGGAAAAAATAGATATATAAATATTAAAATCTTCCATCCATACGACAATACGGATGAAATATTTCTTTTTTTCTGGATGAAAAATGGACAATTTTGCATAAGCTAGTCTGAATCATGCTTTACTTAGGGGAGCTAAACCCTGACACAATACTGTCTACAGATGAGTCCCTCCTTTTAGAAAAGGTCAGCTTTGCCTCACATGGGCTAAGGAGTATAAGGTAATGTTAGCCCATGCATCTACTGTATATTTAAAGGGAACCTGTCATGTCCAAAAATGCTATTTACCTGCAGATATAGGGTTATTCTGGAGTTAACGTTAAAATCCTGGCTGACTTTGTGGAATTATTCGGCAAACTTAAGCATGTATTCAGTAAATTCATGTTAGACAGACCCCTTTCTCACAAATAAAGAAGCTTGAGTGCTAAAACAACCTGAATTCAACCTCCATGCAGACAGGTGATAAAAATTCTCTATGTCTAAAAATGAAGTGCATTTCTATAGGTATTGTAGAAAGGCAGGTTGGATCATGGCGAACTTAGCTAAGGGCATGAGAAAACCATGGGATATCTTTTACCTAAGAAATGTCAGCGGAGACATCCATACCATATTCACCCTAGAAGAGAAAAAAAAGTGTAGTCAGCTAACCGGTCTGTAGTTAAATCCCCCAGCCTGCCAACGCCCAGCACGGATTGTGGTGAGCATCCACATCAAATAGGAAAAGGGAAAAAAAAACTGACATCAGATCATGAGTAAGACTGTTTAGTTGAAACGCGTAGATCGTTCCTACTGGTGTGCTCGGTGTTTGCTATGCACTTTTTTTAAAAGCACATATATATTTTCAAATTGTCCAATAAAATTTTGAAAAGCTGTAGCCACCTTGTCCTGAGCTGGATCTCAGTTTTTTTTTTCCCTTTTGATATTCACCCTAGGGTGTGGTACAGGAGGTAAAAGTGAAGACTCTGGACTTAATGATGGTTCTGTGTGCTCTGAAGGACTGCTGAACAAAAGAGCAAGGCTCTTGCTGAAAATAGGGTAAGGGCTCATACTGACTTGCACGATTCTTGTTCGAGTCTACTGCATGAAAACCTTGCACTGCTGCCGGCACTCAGATCGGAGCGCGCGGCTACATGTATTTCTATGCAGCTGCATGCCAGTGGCGGCGGCAGTGCCGGGTTTTCATGCGAGAGACTCGCACGAGAATCATGCGAGTCTCTAGCAAGTGAGTATGAGCCCTTACCCTATTTTCAGCAAGAGCCTTGCTCTTTTGTTCAGCAGTCCTTCAGAGCACACAGAACAATCATTAAGTTACCCTGTTTCCTGATTGGCTACATTCTAATATGTTTACTGTGTTCTGAACAGGCTCTTCTCACGCTGAACAAGGACTTAAAGGCCAGGTAAATTGCACTGATTTCAGTTGGTTTACAATTCGATACAGAATATAACACCATTAAGAATTTGCTGTATAAAAGAACTGGACTATGGTGGAATAGAGCATTCCTAGAGAACTACATCCACAAACAACTCATCCCTAGGGGTGTGAGGGTCCAAGTTACTCCATCCTTTGTCATCGATGACACCTATAAGAAACTAATGGAATTACTAATTAGACTCAACTTTAAATCAGTGTCAAATATTGACAAATCCTTAGAGAATACTTATACCAATGCTAAGGATCCCGTTACACTAAACGACGCACCAGCGATCCCGACAACGATACGACCTGGTCAGGATCACTGGTGCGTCGCTACATGATCGTTGGTGAGCTCTCAAACAGGCAGACGCACCAGCGATCAGAACCAGCGAGGACGCTGGTAACCAGCGTAAATAGCGGGAAACTAAGGGACGCGCGCGCTTAGTTATCCGCTATTTACCCTGATTACCTGCTCCCAGCGTCTGCTTACAGTGCTGGGAGCTCCCTGATCGTTGGTCTCCCACTGCCACACACAGCGATGCGGACTGGCCAGCGGAAGACCAACGATCAAAAAATGGCCCAGGACATTCCTGCAAGATCAGCGATACCCGGCGGGGGGGCCGGTCGCTGATGCGTGCCACACACAGCGATGACGCATCAGCGATCTCGCTTAGTGTGAAGTTCCCCTTAGTCTGACCTTTCGCCTGAACAATTTCAATCTATCGACACACAAATGAACAAGTAGATTGATCAATGGGTTAAGGATATACAGGAAAACCAATCCACAAAATGTATAAGGGACCAAAAAGGATTTTGCCCGTGGCAGTGTATACAGATGGAAAAGATACCCAACAAGGGCCATAACCAGGGATCACACTCTCTCGATATCCTCCAATCCACCAGCGAGTGATGTATCTGGTGCTTCCACTTCTGTCTCTTCTTCCATCGTCCCCACTCCCAAACAGAAACGGGAATTGCGTTTTCCCCCATCAAACGCAACTTTAGATACTCTCCTGAAAACAACAGGAATAATCTCAAGGTAATTATTTTGACTCCTCCTGTTTTTTTCACAGTTGAAATTAATATACTGAATAAGGGTCTCATGTTCTGTCCCATTGCTCAGTTTGATACATTTGCTGCTATTAAAGACTTACACTTGTTTGCGAGAAAATTGATTTTTAATCGTTTCTTCCATCATGAGACCACTTTGAAATTGTTCCCAACAGAGACAGAACAGGGGGCATTTGCCACTTTGGATGAATTGGCAAGGGAGCATAATATTCCACAAGGAGATGTGAGGCAGTGACAGGTGTCACATGTAGGTGTTGCTGTGTGCTACCTTCAGGATGCGGACGGAGCCCTATTAGACCCACTGGCATGCCTTGTGGTCACAGCAGGATGCTTGTGAGTCACAGGGCAAGATAAAAGTAAGCGTGGACCTGGTCAAGCTATCTGGCCAGGGACTGTTCAGGAAAAGCTGGTATGGGCTTTTATTTTTTGAAACAGATTGCAGGAAAGAAATGGGGATGGTCTTTTTCCTCCAGGCCATGTCTTACAGGTGCCTAAGGCCACAGATTCCAGTTTAAAATCCCTGCCGTAAAGGGTTTGGGTGTGTCAGTATCAGAGTGGAGTTTGCAGCAAGCAAAGCAGATGGCTCTGCAAAAGTGCAGCTCTGTCTGAGAGTAACACATGGCCCAGCAGAGTGATCTCCTGACACCCACAGCGGTGCAGTTGCCCACGGCAACCGGTCAGAGGTGGACCGGCGTATTTAAGGACTGTAATCTGGAGGATATGGTTCCCGCCTGCGATCCAGAGGATACAGTCATATATGTAAAAGTTTGGGCACCCCTATTAATGTTAACCTTTTTTCTTTATAACAATTTTGGTTTTTGCAACAGCTATTTCAGTTTCATATATCTAATAACTGATGGACTCAGTTATATTTCTGGATTCAAATGAGGTTTATTGTACTAACAGAAAATGTGCAATCTGCATTTAAACAAAATTTGACCGGTGCAAAAGTATGGGCACCCTTATCATTTTCTTGATTTGAACACTCCTAACTACTTTTTACTGACTTCCTGAAGCACTAAATTGGTTTTGTAACCTCATTGAGCTTTGAACTTCATAGCCAGGTGTATCAAATCATGAGAAAAGGTATTTAAAGTGGCCACTTGCAAGTAGTTCTCCTATTTGATTCTCCTATGAAGAGTGGCATCATGGGCTCCTCAAAACAACTCTCAAATGATCTGAAAACAAAGATTATTCAACATAGCTTTTCAGGGGAAGGATACAAAAAGTTGTCTCAGAGATTTAACCTGTCAGTTTCCACTGTGAGGAACATAGTAAGGAAATGGAAGAACACAGGTACAGTTCTTGTTAAGCCCAGAAGTGGCAGGCCAAGAAAAATATCAGAAAGGCAGAGAAGAAGAATGGTGAGAACAGTCAAGGACAAGCCACAGACCACCTCCAAAGACCTGCAGCATCATCTTGCTGCAGATGGTGTCACTGTGCATCGGTCAACAATACAGCGCATGCATAACGCCTTTTTGTATGACCAAACAACTCAATCTTTGTTTCATCAGTCCACAGGACCTTCTTCCAAAATGTAACTGGCTTGTTCTAATGTGCTTTTGCATACCTCAGGTGACTCTTTTTGTGGCGTGCTTGCAGAAACGGCTTCTTTCGCATCACTCTCCCATACAGCTTCTCCTTGTGCAAAGTGCGCTGTATTGTTGACCGATGCACAGTGACACCATCTGCAGCAAGATGATGCTGCAGGTCTTTGGAGGTGGTCTGTGGATTGTCCTTGACTGTTCTCAGCATTCTTCTTCTCTGCCTTTCTGATATTTTTCTTGGCCTGCCACTTCTGGGCTTAACAAGAACTGTACCTGTGTTCTTCCATTTCCTTACTATGTTCCTCACAGTGGAAACTGACAGGTTAAATCTCTGAGACAACTTTTTGTATCCTTCCCCTGAAAAGCTATGTTGAATAATCTTTGTTTTCAGATCATTTGAGAGTTGTTTTGAGGAGCCCATGATGCCACTCTTCATAGGAGAATCAAATAGGAGAACTACTTGCAAGTGGCCACTTTAAATACCTTTTCTCATGATTTGATACACCTGGCTATGAAGTTCAAAGCTCAATGAGGTTACAAAACCAATTTAGTGCTTCAGGAAGTCAGTAAAAAGTAGTTAGGAGTGTTCAAATCAAGAAAATGATAAGGGTGCCCATACTTTTGCACCGGTCAAATTTAGTTTAAATGCAGATTGCACATTTTCTGTTAGTACAATAAACCTCATTTGAATCCAGAAATATAACTGAGTCCATCAGTTATTAGATATATGAAACTGAAATACCTGTTGCAAAAACCAAAATTGCTATTAAGAAAAAAGGTTAACATTAATAGGGGTGCCCAAACTTTTACATATGACTGTATCATTTACTATGTAAAGCTGTGAGTTGGACATTAATGCTGTGTTTTGTGAGTTGGACATTTAATGCTGTGAAGGAAACGCATTTGAATCACCCCCAGGGCAGGTGTGGGGATCACTCTGTACCTGGCCGGTGTCTTAAAGGGATGTGTCACGGCGGCTATGACCCGGTCCGTGGCTCTGGGCGTCTATGTAAAATAGGTGGAAAGAAGCTGAATAAAGTTTATAGGTAGATAATTTGTGACGCCACCTGTGGTGCTCGGCAATGAAGGTGTTAAGCCCACGCTGCGGTGCAGATCCTCTGGGACAGATGGTATAAGGCAGCAAAGATGGAATAGCTCTCCACAAGTAGAGCTGTAGTCCCAGGGCAGTAGTGGTAGGTGTTGAGGTAGATGGTGTAGTGTTGGGCACAGAGATGTAGCGGTGCTGAGTGAGTTAGCGCAGGAAGAAGGCAATGACACAGCTGAGTGCAGTTCCAATGCTTTTACTCACGTTTCTGGCTCAGACAGGTGCCGGCTTCAGTGCCGCAGCCTCTATGTCAGGGACTCAGCCAACTCCCAGGCAGAAGGAGTTAACCCTTCCAGCACTCCCTTTCGTGTGCCTGTTCTGAACGTCTCCTTTCTAGCGCTAATCTGAAGTACTTGTAGTTCTGAATTACACTCAAGTTCCTCCTTCTTGAAGTTACTTATAACTCCACTCGTATGATGGGCAGCCGTAGCCTGCTTCGGGGACTCCATACAATCATATTCTGGCTCACACACGTTGCTGCTGATTTATTGAGTCTTAGGTGGGAATAAAGTGGTCACAACTTCTATTTCTCCGGTTTCTGCTGTAGGATCATTAGTATCACACACAGCCTCAGATAATGGCACCCGGCCTTGGCGCATTAAACTTAGGAAAGGGCTCTGCAGTAGCCCCAATCCCCAGTCTCTCTCCTCCTCACGTTCCGTTCTTATCTATGTTCCTTCTGAACAACAAATCTTTCTTTCTTCCTCTTCCTTGCAAGCAGCTCCAGCTCACAGGAGGCTGCTGCATCTACGTCCTTTCCCTCCTTCCCCCGTAGGGGAGTCTCTGACTGCAGAGAAGTCTTCTCTCTGCTTCCCCCTGCAGGGAACTGACTAACTTCCTGTCAGCTTTCCCTTCTAGTGTTTCTAAGCTCCACCCACCACCCAGCACCTTTCATGAACCAAAGCAGCTGCCATAAAGGGTGCGCTGCTGTTCTAAGGTGTCTGTGCTGGATGTAGGTGCTGGAGTCTGGTCAGGTGTTACTATCTTACCTGGGAAGTGGGATACTACACCTCAGGAGGAGGTGCAGTACCTCTGTGGCGACTGAACCCTCCGGGTGCCACACATTATAGAGACTGTTTTGTTTGGAACTTTGGTGTGTCACTGCCTCTTCACTGCGTTAGTGTTGGGCGAGCCCTAAAATGTTTGGGTGCTCATTGCTCGGGTCGAGCAAATTGGAATGCTCGGGTGCTCAACCTGTGACGCTTCAGGGGTATGGACTGCGTCCGAGAGTGGACCCTCTGGGTCGCGGAACTGTGGCCCCCGGGACGAGCGCACCAGGTGAAGCTGACCCCTATACAGGGACCGTTAGGGGCAGGCCCGCAAGGGATCAGACACTGCGACAGCTGGAACCAAGAGGGGCGGCTCGAAGGACTAGAATGACTACAGGCTTCAGAGGTTGACAAAGGGACGGAACTCCGTGCAGGAGGAGAGAGAAGAAGGCACGGACGACAGACAGACAGTGGCAGGAGTACAGGACAGGGAACTGAGCAGACACGGGAGGACGGAACAGAGACAGGGTACCGGGGAACGTAGGCAGAGGCACCTGGACAGACAAGACAGAGGACGGGCAGGGAGACAGGACAACGACAGTGGCAGAGACGGCAAGACTGAGACTAGGAAGTGCACGAGACAAGGAAGACCTATAGGCAAGCTATAGGCGGCCAAATTAGAGCAGGTAGGCACACAATAATCAGGCGTCCTCCCCTTATGGGAGATGCCTGATATATCCCCTGCTGGCGGGCGATTGGCTGACCGCTAATCGGTCGCCGCCCACCGCAGGGTTAAACAACCCGACGGCCGCGCGCCCGCATCCTAGTGCGCATGTGCGGGCCAGCAGCCGTCGGGAGACCAGGGAGGTGAGGCGCACGTGAGCAGGAGGAGAGGGGAGGCACGCGTGAGCTGAAGAGAGGAGGAGGCGGCGGCACGCGACGGACCGGGTAAGTAGCAGCCGCGGGGGGACCCGGTGCTGGGGGAACGGTGGCGAGCACGACCGCCGCCGATACAGTACCCCCCTCCTTACATCTCCCCCTTCTGAGATTGGCTAAAAACTTTTTCAGAATTTGTGGGGCATTTACATTCTCCCGAGGTTCCCAGGACCTCTCCTCGGGACCAAATCCCTTCCAATCGATAAGGAAGAAGGTTCTTCCTCTGACTTTTTTCATGGCCAGAATGTCTTTAATTTCAAAGACGTCATCGTCCCCTATGGGCTGAGGAAAAGAGATAGGAGCAGGGCGGAACCGATTGAGAATGACAGGTTTAAGGAGCGAGACATGGAAGGCGTTAGGAACCCGGAGTGAAGCCGGCAATCCCAATTTGTATGCAGCATCATTAATGCGTCCAAGTACTTCAAACGGCCCGATGTATCAACTTGTACGAGGGGACTTTCAGACGGATGTGTTTGGTTGAAAGCCAGACTTTGTCACCTGGATGGTAAGGTGGAAGGTCTCTCCGTCTTTTGTCTGCATGTTTCTTCATCCGGACACAGGAGTTCACCTGGTCTCTTTCCAGACTTGCGAAAAGTCAGCGGCGAGAGCATCTGCCGCAGGAACCCCCGAAGACGTGGAAATGGGCAGCGGGACGCCAGGGTTCAGACCTGTAACCACAAAAAACGGTGCCTTGGAGGTGGACTCATTAGGATGATTATTGTGAGCAAATTCTGCCCAAGGAAGAAGTGAGACCCAGTTGTCCTGGTGGGCGTTGGAAAAGTGATGCAGGAAGGACGTCAGAACTTGATTGACTCATTCCACTTGCCAGTTGGTCTGAGGGTGGTAGGCGGAGGAGAAATCCAAAGATGTACCCATGACCTGACAGAGGACCCTCCAGAAACGAGAGGTAAACTCAACACCTCGATCGGATAAGATCCGTTGAGGGAGTCCATGCAGCTTGAAGATCTGATGGACGAAGATCTCAGCCAACTTAGGAGCCGAAGGCAAGCCGGGTAATGGGATGAAATGGGCCATCTTGGAGAAGCGATCTATTACCACAAGGATAGTAGTACACCCAGCAGAGGAAGGCAGATCTGTCACGAAATCCATGGCAATTTGCCGCCAAGGCACCTCTGGAACAGGTAGCGGGTGAAGAAGACCAGCGGGCAGATTCCTAGGCACCTTGTTCTGCGCACAAGTAGTACAGGATGCTACAAAATCTTTCACGTCCTGTCGAAGAGAGGGCCACCAATAGTAGCGGGAGAGAAGCAAGAGGGTCTTTTTGATCCCGACGTGTCCTCCAATCTTAGACGAATGCCCCCAACGTAGTACCTCCAGTCTTCTGCTCTGTGGAACGAAGGTTTTGCCGGGCGGAAGAGTAGAGAGGCTCAAGGGAGCCACGGTGATGATTTTCGTAGGCTCAATGACATATGATGGATCCTCCTCCAATTCTGGTGATTGCTGAGACCTAGAGAGGGCATCCGCCTTGGTGTTCCTATTCCCGGGTCGAAAATGGAGCTGGAAATCAAAGCGAGAAAAGTACAGCGACCATCTAGCTTGCCTGGCGTTGAGTCTTTGAGCGGACTGAAGATAGGCTAAGTTTTTGTGGTCAGTGAAAATAATAAAGGGATGAACCGCCCCCTCGAGCAGATATCGCCATTCCTCCAGCGCCATCTTTATAGCGAGCAACTCCCGATCTCCGATTGAGTAGTTACACTCGGCAGAGGAAAAGGATTTGGAAAAAAAAAACACAGGGAACCAGACATCCGGATGATGCCCGCTGGGAAAGTACAGCCCCAGCCCCGGTGGAGGAGGCATCCACCTCTAGGATGAAGGGCCTGCTGGCTACAGGGCGATGCAAGACTGGTGCAGACGCAAAGGAGCGTTTCAAAGCAAGGAAGGCGTCTTCTGCCTCAGGAGGCCAGGAGTTCGATTTAGTTCCTTTACGGGTCAGGGCCGTGATGGGCTTGGTCACGGAGGAAAAGTGGGGAATAAACTGTTTGTAATAATTTGCGAATCCCAGGAAGCGCTGAATGGCTTTCACACCGACAGGACGAGGCCATTTGAGGACGGCAGAGAGCTTCTCGGGATCCATCTCCAGACCGGAATCAGTGATAATGTAGCCCAGGAAAGGCAACGAGGCTTGCTCAAACAAGCATTTCTCCTATTTCGCATAGAGATGATTCTCCCGAAGACGTTGCAAGACCAGGTGAACACTTCTTCGATGCGAGGACAGATCGGATGAGAAGATGAGAATATCATCTAGGTACACCACATCACAGGAGTACAGTAAATCCTGAAAAATCTCATTGACGAATTCCTGGAAGACTGCCGGGGCATTGCAGAGTCCAAACGGCATGACCAAATATTCATAATGGCCATCGCGAGTATTGAAAGCCGCTTTCCACTCATCCCCAGTGCGGATTCGGATGAAATTATAGGCTCCTCGCAGATCCAGTTTGGTAAAGAGCTGGGCCTCCCTCAGCCGGTCAAAGAGCTCTGGGATCAACGGAAGAGGATGCCGATTTTTAACAGTGATATTGTTCAGCCCTCGATAATCAATGCATGGCCTGAGGGATCCGTCCTTTTTCCGGACAAAGAAAAAGCCTGCGCCAGCAGGAGAAGATTTTTGGATGAAACCCTTGGCCAAATTTTCCTGAATTTTCCGAGGTTTCTGCTGGAGACAGGGGGTACGTTCTCCCCCTAGGGGGGGTGGCTCCTGGAATCAACTCGATGTGACAGTCAAAAAACCGGTGTGGCGGCAAAGAATCTGCTTCCTTCTTACTGAAGACGTCGGCATACGCGTGATACGGAGCCGGGAGTCCAGAAAGGTCGACTGGCTCCTGAGGCGGGTGAGGACGGACCACCGACAACAGACAGCTTTCCTGGCAAGTATGGCCCCAGCGCAGAATCTCCCCAGAGCGCCAGTCCAGAACCGGTTCATGCAACCTGAGTCAGGGTAAGCCAAGGAGAACGGTGTGAGACAAGTTGGGGAGGACATAGAAAGCTATTCTCTCCTGATGAAGAGCTCCCACTCGGAATTCCACTTCGGCAGTATACATGGTGATAAGTTCCGGAAGTGGTCTGCCATCCACAGAGGAAATCGCACGTGGGTTTTCCAAGGTAATCACCGGAATATGGAACTTGTCCACCACCTCTAGCCGAATGAAATTACCGGCCGCACCCGAGTCCACATAAGCCTCCACAGATCTATGCTCCCGACCTAGCATAATCAAAGCAGAAATGGTAAGGGGCAGAGAGGAATTAGGGTCACCTAGGGAGGCCTCTCTTATCTTGCCTAGGTGGAGGCGTTTCCCGGTCTCACAGGACAGGTCCGCAGAAAATGATTTACTCCGCCGCAATACAGACAAAGGCCCTCCGTCATCCTCTCCCTGCGTCGTTGCTCAGACAATCTTAGACGGTCAACCTGCATGGGCTCAGGGGCGGAACTGGTAGAGGCTGCTGAGGAACGCGGAATAGGGGCTTGATAGAGCCTAAAGGGTCTCTTCTCCCTGGCTGCTTCGCGAGAGCGTTCTAGGAACCGGAGATTAATACTGGTAGCCAGGGATATGAGGTCCTCTAGAGTGGTGGGGGTATCCCGACCAGCAAGCTCATCCTTTATTTTGCCAGAAAGGCCCCTCCAGAAGGCTCCCACCA
This sequence comes from Dendrobates tinctorius, assembly GCF_039654945.1. NCBI lineage: Eukaryota > Metazoa > Chordata > Amphibia > Anura > Dendrobatidae > Dendrobates > Dendrobates tinctorius. The sequence continues at coordinate 3,054,199 of NW_027361843.1, read as the reverse complement.
GGGCCTCATTATTCCACTCGAGTTCCGAAGACAAGGTCCGGAAGCGGATGGCATACTGTCCCATGGTGAGCGAACCCTGACGTAGGTTAAACAGAGCCTCAGTAGTAGAAGCCAACTGCCCAGGCTAATCAAACACCTTGCAGAACGTGTCAAGAAAATTTTGGATACTAGAGACCACAGGATCATCCCTCTCCCACAACGGATTCACCCAGGCCAAAGCCTCTCCCTCAAGGTGGGACACGATAAACGCCACCTTGGCACGGTCAGAGGGGTATTGCTGGGGCAACAGCTCAAAGTGCAGTTTGCACTGGTTCAGGAAGCCCCGGCATAGCTTAGGATCCCCGCTATACCTGGGGGGTTTTCCCAGGCGAGGTGGGGGGTGAGATGCTGGATCCCGGGGTTGGACCGAGGCAGCCGCCGAGGACTGTAAGGACAGTAGGTGGTCATCGACGGACGACATGTAGTTTAAGATGTGGGACTGGGCGTCGCGCTGCTGCGCTAGCTCCTGCTGGAGACCTGCTAATATGGGAGCATGCCCAGGGTCGGCAGTTTGAAGGGCGGAAAGCCGGGTGTCCATGGACTTCATAAAGGACATAATGCGGGTCTGGTTTTCCCGTAAGAAAAGTAATTCTTTTTGCGTAGCGGCCGCGGCTCCAGCGGGGTCCATGGCCTGATTATACTGTGACGCTTCAGGGGTATGGGCTGCGTCCGAGAGTGGACCCTCTGGGTCGTGGAACTGAGGCCCCCGGGACGAGCGCACCAGGTGAAGCTGACCCCTATACAGGGACCGTTAGGAGCAGGCCCGCGGGGGATCAGACACCGCGACAGCTGGAACCAAGAGGGGCGGCTCAAAGGGCTGGAATGACTACAGGCTTCAGAGGTTGACAAAGGGATGGAACTCCGTGCAGGAGGAGAGAGAAGAAGGCACGGACGACAGACAGACAGTGGCAGGAGTAAAGGACAGGGAACTGAGCAGACACGGGAGGACGGAACAGAGACAGGGTACCGGGGAACGTAGGCAGAGGCACCTGGACAGACAAGACAGAGGACGGGCAGGGAGACAGGACAACGACAGTGGCAGGGACGGCAAGACTGAGACTAGGAAGTGCACGAGACAAGGAAGACCTATAGGCAAGCTATCGGCGGCCAAATTAGAGCAGGTAGGCACACAATAATCAGCCGTCCTCCCCTTATGGGAGACGCCTGATATATCCCCTGCTGGCGGGCGATTGGCTGACCGCTAATCGGTCGCCGCCCACCGCAGGGTTAAACAACCAGACGGCCGCGTGCACGCATCCTAGTGCGCATGTGCGGGCCAGCAGCCGTCGGGAGACCAGGGAGGTGAGGCGCGCGTGAGCAGGAGGAGAGGGGAGGCGCGCGTGAGCTGAAGAGAGGAGGAGGCGGCGGCACGCGACGGACCAGGTAAGTAGCAGCCGCGGGGGGACCCGGTGCTGGGGGAATGGCGGCAGGCACGACCGCCGCCGTTACACAACCTGAGCAATGAGCCCAATGTAAGTCTATGGAAAACTCGAGCATTATTCTGGCAGCCCCCCCAGCGGTCTGCAGAAGGACTAGAAATTGAGGAAATCAATGGAAACAGTGCTCAAATGACAAGGGAAAAGCATGGGGAAGACACCTGGACACATTTCTTACTCCCAAGTCACTGCTGTGAACAATCTAACGCCACAAAAACGAAGCCAAAATGGATTTTCCTGGGAAATATGTTAAGGAACATCCTTTCCAGGGTACTGAATTGTATATAAGGCAAAATAAATAACCAAAAACAAAAATGCTCCTCCTCACCTTGGGCTATGTTCATGCATAGTGTTTTTGATGCGTTTTTGAACTTTAGCATTGCTTTTACCCAAGTCAAATACATTCACTAGGAAATGTAATTTTAATATTTTACAACCTTATCTGGCTATGTGGTGTGTGACACATCATCAGACACATCCTGTTTCATTTATGAAGGAGGGACTCTGAAAGTCACAAAGCCTATTTTTATAGGGCCATCAGGTGGCCTTTACTATTCTTAAAGTGTCTGCAGTCGGCCCTTACTATCCTTAGAGAGCCATCAGCCGTCTTTGCTTTGTTGTTCCCATTATTAAACAGTGGGTCTCCTATACTGTTATTGCGTATGCAGTGAGTGGCAGGGCTGCCCAAACTTTGGACGCACCCCAATACCTCTTTGCAGAGACGTACAGGAGGGCCTCCTGAAAAAAATGTTCCCATTATTAGGAAGTAGGTCTCCCATACTGTTTGCCTATGCAGTGAATGCAAGGGCTGCCAAAAATTTGGAGGCACTCCAGTGCCCCTTTGAAGAGATGTTCAATCAATCAATCAATCAAATTTATTATCGCCAAGTATATATTACATATATACAAGGAATTCTTTGTGGCAAAGAGGCAACATAATATATAACAACAGATACAACAAGTAACATCTAACAAGACAGATACAGTATATAGTCTACACATGACGATTTAATTGTTGAACAGAGAGTGGATAGAAGCTGTTCATATGGCGGTTGGTACTGCATTTGGGGACTCTGAAGCGACGTCCTGAAGGGAGTAGTTTGAATGAGGAGTGTCCCGGGTGAGAGGGATCGGATGAAATTTTCAATGCGTGGGATCGAATACTCTTATCATAAAGATCCTGGATTTTAGGCAGGGGGGAGCCTATAATTCTCTCTGCTGTTCTGAAAGTCCTTTGTAAGCGGAGTTTGTCATGCGCAGTGGCTCCCCCATACCAGACTATCAGAGAGGAACAAATCACAGATCTGATGACAGCATTAAAGAATAAGATCAGCAGATTCTTAGACAAACCATATCTTTTCTTATAACAGCATCCACGTTTTTCCCCCATTTAAGATCATGAGAGATGATAACACCAAGGAATTTGGTCTCTGTGACCCTAAGAACCACTTCGTCATGGATGTAGATTGGAAGTATCTCATGTTGATCTTTCCTAAAATCCACAACCATCTCAGCAGTTTTTTTAGTGTTGAGTACAAGATTATTGGCTTTACACCAGTCACATATTCTTTCCACCTCACTCCGATACAAGTCTTCAGCATTTCCCCTGATGAGACCAATCAGTGTCATATCATCGGCAAATTTCAAGATTTTTACTGAGTCTGCTGAAGAGATGCAATCATTCGTATAGAGAGAAAACAGTAACGGGGACAAAACACACCCCTGAGGTGCCCCGATGTTTGTGACCAAGGTGTCCGAAGTGAATGGTCCAACTTTTACACTCTGTATCCTGGCTGTCAGGAAGTTATAAATCCACAAGCATAAGTTGAGAGGGACTCCAAGAGCTACCATTTTCTTATGAAGTAAATTCGGATCAATGGTATTGAACGCTGAGCTAAAGTCCATGAAAAGAATCCGGACATATGAGTGCCGTTCATCTATATGATCCAAAATGTACTTCAGTGCCAGATTGACAGTGTCGTTTGCCGAACGATTCTCCTTATAGGCAAACTGAAGCGGGTCCCATAGCTTCTGCGTGAATTTTATCAGGTGGGACATCATAATTCTTTCGAAGACTTTCATAGCTACAGATGTGAGTGCTACTGGTCTATAGTCGTTCAACTCAGAGGATCCCACTTTCTTGGGGACAGGGATAATTGTGGAATTTTTCCAACACTGAGGTACAACGCACTCTTTCAGTGACACATTGTATATATTTGTCAGTATAGGGGCAAGCTGGGTAGCACATACTTTCAGACACATTGGAGATACACCATCAGGGCCAGGTGCCTTTTTGACCTTAAGTCCCTTCAGGATGCGTATCACCTCTGCCTTGGAGATCACTACTTGGGTGTTGCACAATGAATGATCTTTATATGAACAGACTGAGGAGCTTAGAGATGAATAGCCACTGTGTGTAGAGCTTGCCTCAAATCTGCAGTAGAATTCATTTAACTCTGCTGCCAGACTTCTGCTGGGGTTCACTATAGTGGGGTGGCTTTTATAATTGGTGACCTCTCTTAATCCTCTCCATGCAGATCTAGTATCTTTTGATGAGAACCTTTCCTCCAGAATCTTTGCATACTCGTGTTTGGCTAACTTGATCTCTTTAGATAGCGAGTTCCTAAGTTTCTTGAATTCAGTAATATCGCCTGCTTTATAAGCCTCCTCTTTTCTCTTACGGATCAACCGGACTTTATTTGTAAACCACGGCTTGTTGTTTCCCCGAAAGTGGACAGATTTGGATGGAATAAACGTGTCTTCACAAAAACGGATATATGAGGACACTGCATCAACCCATTCATCCAGACCCGAGCATGTTTCCTGGAATACCTCCCAGTCCGTGCATTCAAAGCATGCTTGCAGTTGCAATTTTGCCTCCTCAGACCATGTCTTCTTTGTATAAACTGTAGGTTTGGATGTTTTCAACCTTTGCCTGTAGGCTGGAATTAAATGAATTAGACAATGATCTGAAAAGCCCACTGCTGCTCTCCTCACTGCCCTGTAGGCCCCTTTTAAGACAGTATAGCAGTGATCAAGCGTATTGTTCTCTCTCGTGAAGCAGTTTATATGTTGAGTAAATTTGGGGAGATCCAGGTTGAGTTTTCCTTTGTTAAAGTCCCCCATTACGATCACAAATGCTTCAGGAGATCCTTTCTCCCATTCTGATATTTTGCAAGCTAATTCACCAATAGCAGCTTTAACAGATGCTTGAGGGGGAATATATACTGCAACCAGAACCATAGATGAAAACTCTCTTGGAGCGTAAAATGGTCTACAATTGAGTGCAAGGTACTCTAGATCTGGAGAGCAACCTTTTCCCAGTATGTTAACATCACAGCACCAGCTAGTGTTGATGTAGAGACATACCCCACCCCCCCTTTGTTTACCTGAAGCTACACAATCACGGTCAGCTCTGTAGATAACAAAACCAGGTAGATCCAGACTACAATCAGGGATGGTGTCATTCAACCAGGTCTCAGTAAAACAAAGAGCAGCTGAATTGGCCATATCAGATCTCATGTTACAAAGTAAGTTCAGTTCCTCCATTTTGTTAGATAAGGAACGGACATTAGCCAAGTGGAGTGAAGGAAGAGCTGTTCTGAACCCTCTCCTCCGAAGGCGTGCCAGGACTCCTCCTCTCCTACCTCTCTTGCAGTACACCTCCACAGGTTTCACAGAAGTAATGGATTTTATGTACTCAATTGTTGAATTAGCAATCATGCTCCAAGAAGGGGAGTCCATGAGAAATTGCGGATGATTCCAGAATAATAAATCGTCCCTTGAAATCATAAGAGTAGGTTTACAGAGTGCAGTGGCCATGACTACACTCAGCTTGTAGCTATAAAGACTGAACAGTCACAGCTTAGCAGAGTTAAATGTACAACTTTCCATAAAGGGTGCTCCCAGCACTGCTGGGGGGGAGGGCATGGGTGCAACAAGACAGGGACATCAGGGGACACGCCAACAGTCAGTCCAAACCTGCCCAGCTCACCCTATCAGCTCCACCTGGATCACAAGATCTCCAGAACATCTCCAGCACCGCACACTCCACCAGCTTTCCTATCCTGGGATCATCTGCATGTTGAGGAGGGCCTCATGAAAAAATGGTCCCATTATTAGAAAGTGGGTCTCCTATACTGTTTGCCTATGCAGTGAATACAAGGGCCGGCAAAAATTTGGAGGCACTCCAATGCCACATTGGAAGAGACGTGCAGGAGGGCCTCATAAAAAAATGTTCCCACTAAGTGTATCGGCTGACAAACATTTACCCCTGGGGGGGTACATGTATATACTGTATAACCAATTTTTTTTTACAGGGATCATAACACTCTTTAAAAAAATTATGTGGGTGTTGCATCACAGACCACGGTCACCCTGGTGATATCGTGGTGGAGGATGAGGAGAAGGAGGAGGACAACAGCAAATAACCAAAATCAGGAAGCGTATACCCATGTGTGGGTGTGAAGAGGTACATGGGAATAGATCTCCCAAAAAAGACACTGGATTTGAGTTTGTGTTGCGATGCTATCATTCGGTGATGTTGAGAAGTCTGGCCCAATCCAGCCCTTGTTCATTTTTATAAGAGTCATCCTGTCAGCATTTTCAGTTGACAGGCGGATGCGCTTTTCAGTTATAGTTCCACCAGCGGCACTAAAAACCCGCTCTGACAAAATGCTAGCGGCAGGGTAGGCCAGGACCTCCAAGGCATAGAGAGCCAGTTTATGCCACGTGTCCAGTTTGGATACCCAATAATTATAAGGCACAGAGGAATCACTGAGGACGTTGGTATAAACAGCCAGGTACTCCCTCAGCATCTTCTCAAACTTTGCACTCCTTCTGAGAGTACCCCGCTCCTGAGGGCCAGTGCGATGGGAGGGTCTGAGAAAACTCTCCCAGAACTTTGACAGTGTTCCCCTGCCTCTGCTAGATTGGAGTTGTGTCTCTCTCACTGGTACTCCTTGGTTGTCACCAAGAGGACGACTGACCATGCTCTCCTCCTCCCTGTCCTCAGGCCATCCAAGCTGGACAGACGGTATGACAGTTGTGCAGGTAGTACCATCTATAGCACATGAAACTAGCTTCTGTTCTTCCTCCTCCTCCTCTTCCTCATTGTCACCCAATCCACGTTGGGATGAGATGAGGCTGGGCTTTGTGTAATCACCCTATGTGGTTCCTTGCGCCATCTCATCGTGCTCCGCCTGCAATGCATCCTATTTCATTGTGAGCAGAGAACATTCCAGAACACAAAAAAGCGGCATGGTGACCTTAAATAAGGCATCATCACCGTTCACCATCTTGATGGAGTCCTCGAAATTTTTGAGGATGGTACATACCGGTATGTCTGACATCCATGTCCACTCCTGAGGTCTTATGTGTGGAGTCTGAACTGAATACCGATGGCTGGTAGTCAACAACTGCCCTCCTCTGCTCACAAATCCATCCCAACATCTGCAGTGTAGAGTACCAACACATGGGGGCATCACACACCAGTCGATGAGCCGGAAGCTACAAACGCTGCTGAAGCACGGCAAGGGCGGCGTAAACTGTAGCTGACTTTCTAAATTGGGCACACAGGTGGAGTACTTTGACAAACAGATCCGGCAGCGCCGGGTAGGTTTTGAGAAACAGCTGGACCATGAGGTTAATCACATGGGCCAGGCATGATACGTGTGTGATCTCACCTCGCCTCAGAGCCGCTACCAGGTTCCGGCCATTGTCACACATGACCATGCCTGGCTGTATGTTCAGGGATGTCAGCCACAGATCTGCCTGATCTTTCAGAGCTGTCCACAACTTTTCAGCATTGTGCGGTTTGTCACCTAAGCATATTAGCTTCAGCACAGCCTGTTGCCGCATAGCTGAGGCAGTGCTGCAGTGCTTCCAGCTTGTGACTGATGTGGTCATTTCGGAGATGGAGGCTGAAGAGGAGGAGGATGATGAGGTGCAGGAGCTGTAGGGGCAACCCTGATTGACCTAGGGCCCACAATCCTCTGCCTCGGGAGGACATGTTCCATCCCAAGGTCCGACTGGGTCCCGGCTTCCATTATGTTAGCCCAGTGTGCCATGAACCAGATGTTCCATCCCTGCCTACAAGCACTTGTCCACGTGTCCGTGGTTAGGTGGACTTACCCAGTAACTGCACTGTTGAGGGCACAGCTAATGTTGTGGGGCATGTGCTTGTGTAATGCGGGGACGGCACACCCGGAGAAATAGTGGTGGCTGTGAACCGAGTACCGAGCGACTGCCACCACCATCAGGTTGCGGAAAGCTTCCATCTCCACAAGCCTAAAAGGTAGCATTTCGAGCGCAAGCAGTTGCGAAATGTGGGAATTTAGTAGTGTGGCCTGTTCGCTGTTGGCTGCGTATTTGCACTTGCGTTCCAAGGACTGGGATATGGACAACTGAACGCTGTGCTGGGACAAGGACGTGGACATGCTTGCTGATGGTGCTAGTTGAATGTGTGCAATAACAGGTGCAGGGCAGGAGGCATCTTCGCATGTACCATGGACATGGGATTGGCTTGCACGCACTACATCGGAAGAAGCAGTGGGGTCACCCGCAGACACTGTTCCTGGACCCTGGGTTTTTGCCACAAAGTCGGGTGCATTGCTGCCGTGTGCCTGATCATGCTGGTGGTGGTCAGGCTGGTAGTTTTGCTACCCTTGCGGATGCTGGCCTGGCAGGTGGTGCAAATGGCATTTTTGAGTTTATCGGCAGAGTCTTTATAAAACAACCAGACTCGGGAAGACCTAACAGTTGTACTGGCAACTTCTGTAATGTTGGTGTGACGGGGAACAGTTGCCCGCCTTCTTTCTGTGGCCACCACACTGCTTCTTCCTGCCTGTTGAGGTACTACGCCTCCCTCCCCCTGTGTGCTGCTGTCCTCGCTCTACATGTCCTCCTGTCAGGTTGGGTCAGTTACTATATCATCCACCACCTCGTCTTCCACTTCCGTACCCTGGTACTCCTCATGACTTTCTGGCAATTGTGTCACATCACCGTCCACCTCTTGTGACACTTTCCCACCATCGTCTTCATGTCACCGTGGCAGCTCAAATATTTGGGCATCACTACACTCGATCTCCTCTTGCCCTGCTTCAAGTGGACTGGGCGAGAGGCCCGAATCTATAAATGGAAAAGTGAACAGCTCTTAGGAGTGTCCAAGTGTGGGATCAGTTGTCTCTGGGAACTCAGCATAGTGGGAGGAAGGAGGATCAGGGGGAGGAATATGAGGTCCAGACCCATTGCTTCTGTGACTTGACCGTGTAGAAGACAGGATGGTGGTGGTGGTGACAAAGTGACTGGAAGCATTATCCGCTATCCAACTCTGACCAACCTCCTTAAAGGCACAAAGGCATGAATGGACAAGTGGTCTTCTGAAGTGGAAATGGATTTCCAGGAGTTGAAGCTAGCCCAGGGTAAACAGCTGGTCTTGGTGGCACCTGACTTGATGAAGGAGTAAGTGGTCCAGAAGGAAGCTCCTGAGATGGATAAGGAAAAGAATGAGAAGAATGCATGGGTGACTAGGTGGTTTCTGTCACTTGAGGACTTCAGCTTCCATGTGAAGCATAGGCCAGGGAAACTAATTGCCTACTCAGATACACTGTTGAGGCTTCCCTATCGAGTGACTGAAGGTACAAACCCCCCCACTTTGGGCAGAGGGTTGGATGTGTAAGAGGGTCACTGGTAATGTGCTGGATAGGAGATGTATTTCACTGAGATTATTGATTTCAATTATATATCCCTGGAAGTTTGCTCCAGCATGTTATGTGCTGAAGGGAGTTAAACAGCCATGACAGGCTCAGGTTTATTGTGAACAACAAAAGAGTTAGTCGGGACAGCTGTTCACCATATTTCGACCCAAGGGTGTGGTCCAGGAGGTAAAAGAGAAGTCTCTGGAGTTAATGATTGTTCTGTGTCCTCTGAAGAAGAGATGACCAAAAGACCAGGGCTATTGCTTAAAAGAGCTGAATCCTGATTTCTGAGCGGCTGTACCCCTCAGTTATATGGACTGTAATGTATGCTGTTTATTTAGGCCAACACGACTGAGTATGTGTCTATTTTATTTTTGATCTGGTTTATGAGGCATGTTTTAATAAACCAGCTGAAGATTTAAATGAAAAGCATTCCTCTGTTTACCTCATTAAGCAGCTGAATGAGTCGATCTACCACAGTACTCAATCCTTCATTTTGTATGTTGTGGTCTGATTAACTCACTGTGGGATCTTTTTCTATTTCAGCACACTTTCCCTTCTTTACATAATCTACACTTTGCTTTACCCCCCGACTCTTTAGGAGGAATGTGAAGCGCTCGATGGTTTTTCAGGCAGCATATGTCCGAGTTGCCATCATCTAGTCTGTGGGGTTAGGGCAATCTCGGCACATGAAATATCCACTAGAGACTGCAGGGTCAGTATCTCTTGTCTATACAGGTACCAGCAGGGTCAGTTGCAGATTTTAGGATGCTACCTATTTTCCATTGTGAGTTGCTTCACTAACACAACATATAGCCTTTGCGCCTTTGTTCATAACCTACTTATTGATTAAAATTGAGTGCCATTGTCATTATACTCTCTTAATCGTACCCCCATTGAACAAAATTATTGATCAATTAAAATCTTGGCAAGACCTTTTGTTGTCTTTTATGAGCAGTGTCTGTCTACCTTTTCAAAATGATAAGCATGTCCAAACTGATGTACCAATTACAAACCCTCCCACTGTTGCTTAAGCAGTCTCACATTAACATGCTTAATAAATAGTGTTGAGCGATACCATCCGATATCGTGAAATATCGGATCGGATTGGATCGGACCGATACCCAAAAAGTATCGGGTATCGCCGATTCCGATACTGGAAACCCATGCAAGTCAATGGGGCACAAATATCGGAATGAAAATAAACCCTTTCTTTCCTTGCACATCCAGTTCGGGAGGGGGGGAAGAGTGTGGGCGGTGCGTGGGCGGACACTGTGCGTGTCTGTGTGTGCAGGCGGGGTCTGTACGGGCCTCTCGTCGGTCTGTGCGGGCCTGCCGGGGCTCTGTGCGGGTCTGCCGGGGCTCTGTGCGGGCCTGCCGGGGGTTGTGTGTGTGCAGGCATCGTCCGATGGGACTACAAGTCCCATCGGGCGATGCCTGCTACAATGACAGTGATTGACACATTAGCCAATGATGGGACAGTAGTAGTGCCATCATCCGGCTAATGTGTTGACTGTAAAAAAAAAACACATACATACTACATATATACAACATTCATACAACACACATACATACTACATACTACATACATACTTCATATATACTAAATTCATACAACATACATACATACTACATATATACTACATTCATACAACATACATAATACTACATATATACTAGATTCATACAACATACTACATACATACTGCATACATACTACATTCATACAACATGCATACAACATATATACTACATATATACTACATACATACTACATACATATATACTACATTCATACAACATGCATACTTACTACATACATACTACATACATACATACTACATTCATACTACATACATACTACATACATACTACATATATAGTACATTCATACAACATACTACATACATACTGCATACATACAACATACATAAAACATGCTACAGACATACAACATACATACTACGTACATACTACATACAATATATTCATACATTCATACAATACATACATATAGACATACAGTACATATAACATAGAGTACATACTCACCATCACTTGTCACTTTGATCCCCGAAGCCAGTGTCATCTGTAAAAAATATTAAAATAACAAACAACCGATATACTCCCTGTTCCGCAGAAATCCACGAGTGTCCCACGACGATCTCCCGTGGAGAACAGCAGCATCAGCTGATGCCACCGCTCTCTAGGGGCCCCAGGAATACAATGACGGGAGGTAGGTATCCTTCCGCACTGTATTCCTCCGCCACTGTAAAAAAATAGTCCCTAGTCTCACTTTTGGCATTGCTGTGTGAGAAAGTTCCCACGCAGCTTTTGCCATAAAGTGAGACCAGTGAACTATAGTAACCTCTCAGTGATGCACTGCAGGAGATCGTCGTGGGACACACGTGGATTTCTGCAGATCAGGGAGTATATCGGTTGTTTGTTATTTTAATATTTTTTACAGTGAGATGACACTGGCTTCGGGGATCAAAGTGGCAAGTGATGGTGAGTATGTACTCTGTTATATATACTGTATATCTATATGTATGTATTGTATGAATGTATTGTATGTAGTATGTATGTTGTATGTAGTATGTATGCTGTATGAATGTAGTATATATGTAGTATGTATGTATTATGTAGTATGTATGTATGCTGTATGAATGTAGTATATATGTAGTATGTATGTAGTATGTAGTATGTAGTATGTACTGTATGTATGTTGTATGACTGTAGTATATATGTAGTATGTATGTAGTATGTATGTATGCTGTATGAATGTAGTATATATGTAGTATGTATGTATGTTGTATGAATGTAGTATATATGAAGTATGTATGTAGTATGTAGTATGTATGAATGTTGTATATATGTAGTATGTATGTAGTATGTATTTTTTTTTTTTTTACATTCAACACATTAGTCGGATGATGGGACTACTACTGTCCCATCATTGGCTAATGTGTCAATCACTGTCATTGTAGCAGTCATAGCCCGATGGGACTTGTAGTCCCATCGGACGTTGCCTGCACACACACACAACCCCCAGCAGGCCCGCACAGACCCCCGGCAGGCCCGCACAGACCCCCCAGCAGGCCCGCACAGACCCCCGGCAGGCCCGCACAGACCCCCCGGCAGGCCCGCACAGACCCCCCGGCAGGCCCGCACAGACCCCTGGCAGGCCCGCACAGACCCCCGGCAGGCCCGCACAGACCCCTGGCAGGCCCGCACAGACCACGCATCATGATGACATCATTTCAGCAACCAATCACAGCCATGCCATTAGTTAACATGGCTAACACAACTGGCTCATTGCATTATGGGAACTTCCGATTTCGGTATTCGATATTGTAAAAATATCGGTACTTGGTATCGGAATTCCCATACAGCGAATATCGGCCGATACCCGATATTTGCAGTATTGGAGTGCTCAACACTATTAATAAAGCTTTCAGTTATTTCTTGTTTAGAGGGAAACTCCCTATAATTAGCCTTAATTAAACTCATGGCTTCTAAAGAAGATGGCAGTATTAAGCTTCCTAGTACTAGAAACTATAACCTAGCTTGCCTCACATGCTATATAATAGACTGGATCCACGAAAGACATACCGTATTTTTCGCTTTATAAGATGCACCTGATTATAAGACGCACTCCCAAATTTGGTGAAGAAAAAGAGAATTTTTTTTTTAATGTTAAATAGAGGTGTGTCTTATAATGCCAGTGTCTGTCTTTCAAATCATATATATGGCCTTCATCCTGGTATCTATATAACTCCCATCCTGGCACATGGCCCCCCCTGTGCTTCTGGTACATTGGCACATTGCCACCTTGTGCTGGCACATAGCCCCCCCATCCCATCCTGGATATGCCCCCCTGCTGGCATGCACATGGCCCCCCTCTCTCTATATGCCCCCCTGCTGTCATGCACATGGCCCTCCCTTCCCTATATTCCCCCCTGCTGGCATGCACACGGGCCCCCCGTCCCTATATTCCCCCCTGCTGGCATGCACATGGGCCCCCCGTCACTATATTCTCCCCTGCTGGCATGCACACTGGCCGCCTATCCCTATATTCCCCCTTGCTGGCATGCACACGGCTCCCCCCGTCCCTATATTCCCCCCTGCTGGCATGCACACGGGCCCCCATCCCTATATTCTCCCCTGCTGGCATGCACACGGGCCGCCCGTCCCTATATTCCCCCCTGCTGGCAAGCACATGGGCCCCCACGTCCCTATATTCTCCACTGCTGGCATGCACATGGGCCCACCCGTCCCTATATTCCCCCTTGCTGGCATGCACACGGACCCCCCGTCCATATATTCCCCCCTGCTGGCATGCACACGGGCCCCCCGTCCCTATATTCCACCTGCTGGCATGCACACGGGCTCCCCCGTCCCTATATTCCCCCCTGCTGGCAAACACATGATAAAATAACAAACAACTCACCTTCCGATGATAGCTCTGTGCTTCCAGCTCCCCCATGGCTCTTCCTGTGTCTGTGCCGACATCCTCCTCCTGCGAGGGCGTGCTGCAGGAGCTGCTCATTCAGGCACTTCATCGTAGCTTCAGGACCTTCACGTCACGTGACCACAGTACACACTGGGAGTCACGTGACCGCAGGTCCTAGTGGTCACATGATGGAAGGTCCTAAAGCTACATAAAGTGCTTGAATGAGCAGCTCCTGCCGTGCGCCCTTGCAGGAGGAGGATGTTGGCACAGACACAGGAAGAGCCACGGGGGAGCTGGGAGCATGGAGCCATCTTCGGAAGGTGAATATAGTGATGGGGCGGGGGGAGAGTGCAGGCACATGCAATATGCACCACTCCCCTGTCTACCAACTCGGCACGGCTTCAGCACCGAGGTGATAAACAGCGGGTGCATTGAATATTACATGAGCCTAATGAGCGAGAGCACGTGACCACCCGCTGTCTCTGCAGCCCACAGCCAGCCCACCCCAGCCCCCTGACATCACTCCATCACTCCAGAGCCACCCCCCTCCTCTACAGCACACAGATTCGGATTATAAGACACCCCCCCCACTTTCCCCCAAAATTTGGAGGAACAAAAGTGCGTCTTATAATCCCACAAAAATAGGGTACTTATTCAGACTTCACTTTAAAATCTGACTTTGCTTATCCTTTCAATCTAATAGCACTCCTTTATTCTCGTCCTGCATCTCTACCTCCCGCAATCAAATGTTCGATAGTTTTCAGAGATACTATCTCAACTACTATCTCAATTTAGAAGGCAGTTAGGAAAAAATATGGCTTCTCTTTTAGAATTTTAAAACATCTTCCCCTGTGATACAACCCTGAATTTCCTCAAGGCATGGAGAATAAGCTCTATTCAGTGTGACATAGGGCTGATATTTCCCATTTTCTTCACCAAACTGAAATCAGTTGGGTGACAAGTACAGAATGCCTTGAAAAATACCACTTTCACCCCTCCCATTACCTGCAATCCGAGCATATGAAATTCTCCATTAAGGACAATATACAAGATTTTACTTTTGAATCAATACAAAATGACCTAGATACCATTCTCCTTTATCCAAGCGGTACTCCCTATTTTGCTTGGCTTTTATCCTAAGTCATGTAACAAGGCTCGTTGAAGGGTCGACATTGACTTTTAGGATTCTACTTCCAATAGGTGGCACTAAAGTTCTCTTCCTCTCTGAAGAGATCATTTGCATAATTAGCATTTTTCCCAGAGGAGCATTGCGGCTTTAAGTCTCCTCATCTCGACATGCTTAGCATGTCATTCTCTGCAAGGAGAAATTATGCTTCTTGGATATCGGTCAGACGCCTCTCACACAGCCAAACCAGATCTCACACTTTGCACTGACGAGGGGCAGTACCCGAAACACAGTGTCTGCAAACTGAGATTGTGGCTTGGCTTTTATCCTAACTCATGTAGCAAGGCACGTTAAAGGGTCGACATTGACTTTTAGGATTGCTACTTCCAATAGGTGGAACTAGAGTTCTCGTCCTCTTCCTCTCTGAAGAGACAGTTTGCATAATTCCCTATTTATCGTCACTCTATTCCATGACAATATCTAACCTATTGGGAGTGCATCCTGATACCTTTTTAAATACTGGAGGATACAAATTAAAGATGTTGCTATCCCTACCAAAATCAGAAATGGGTGGTCTACTTTTTTGAAAAAAATTATTCATGACTCTTGCGAGAGAAACTCAGTTTAAATAATGCATGGGGTTATACTCTCTTTTAATATTCCTAAAATAGATCCAATATCTGACAGGTTAATTTCTGATTTCATGTCCCAAATATCATCTTTCCATTCTTACCTAATTCATAGCATTTAGTACTTTCCCAATAATGCTGAGTTATGAAAATCAGTTTCAGATGTAGTGGACACCCTTTGGAACTAAATATGTCCCGTCTCCGCAAACAGCCCCCCTACACTACTGGGGAAACTCAGATGTTGCGACCAACCTACTTAAAGGCCCCCAAAAAACTTCTACACTCTATAGTATGTGGTGTAATGACCACTGTGTCCACTAGGGGGCGCTGTGTGGATTTCCCAAGAGAACGGATGAGTGGCAGAATCCTGAAGGATAGTTATGTATCTCAAAGTGGGTGGCTTTGAGATGGAGACTTGTGTATGTGTGATCAGCAATATCATTGCTGAGGTGTTGTTTCAAAGTGTAAGGGAGAAGTCTGCAGGTAACTAGAGAGATGGGCGGATTCTGGTTACCTACAAATCCACCCAGGGGTGTGTCTGAAAACGCCTATAGTAAAAGGCTTTGTAAGTGTGTGAAGGACCTGTGATGAGGTCATAGCCATGTGACCCAGTGGGCGTGGCTACGGACCATATAAGGTGGCAGGGTAGGTCACAAGGGGTGAATGCTGGGACCTGATTGGTTCAGTTTGGAAGGTCCCGTGAGGAGAAGAATCTCTTCCCTAACAGCCTGTGGAGCGGCTGTGTGTGTAATGGCAGCCAGCGTCTGAGAGTCCCTGAGGAGTGAGTGGATGTCTGCAGCCTGGAGAAACAGCCATGTGGGAACCCTGCCGTGGGTGAGATAAGGATGAGGCTGAATAGCCTGTATAATGGACGCTATGCTGTAATGCTGTTTATATTGCTGTGGTTTATGATGACGAATAAACCTCATGGACTATGTTATGGCTTATGAAAACCCAAGCTGAATCTGATTGTGTGGCTGCCAAGCGAGTGTCCCCCAACCTTGAATGACAGCGCTACCTCACAATTGGTGGAGAATGCGGGCATTGTTGTAGTCTTGTTGCTGGGAGCAACGGAAGAGGACTGCAAAGTCGGTTGCTAAGGGCAATGCTGGCCACGTGTGAGCAGAGCCTGTGATGGCCTGCAAGTGGGGAAGCCACTGTCTGGCTGTGGTTCTGGAAACCGGGGGGCGGCCTAGTGAGTAAGGCACTGTCCGGATTGGTGAGCCCAGTGCGGCTGCTTCCCCAGGAGAAAGAGACTGGTAATTGCTAGGGTGCCTCTGTGGAGAAGAGGTACCCGAGGACCTGTGTAGGCAACACAGGAGAAACGGACTGGTGCTCGTGTGGTACTGACCTGGGTCAATGAGTAAAACGGTGACCCGTGTGGCCAACACAGGTATCGGACAGGTGTTTGTGTGGTACTGACCTGGGTCAGTGAGGAAGACAGTGTACCTGGAGGGTTCAGTGAGGAAAGGTCCTGGAGGGTCAGCCCTGGGAGCAGAGTCGGATCCCAGGAGCACGTGGTGTGACCTTGGACCTGGTGAGGCGCGAGTGTTGGGCAGTCTCAGGCGGAGACAGATGTCCTGAAGAGCACCCGCCGAGCCCCTGGACCTGGTGAGGCCGGCGTGTGGGGAGACCCTGGGAGGAGGGTCGCTCCCTGAATCGCACCCGGTGCGCCCTGTGTGTTGGACGGTCTCAGGTGGAGACAGGAGCATCCTGAATAGCACACAGTCAGGACACGTGAGTTTTTTTGTGGTGTGTTTTTTTTCTTCTTTTTTCTTGACTCAGCCTGTGGTGGCTCAGTGGGAGTCAAGAAGATGACAAGCGGCTTGATGTGGCTCAGTGGGGTCACGAAGGTGACAAGCAGCTTGATGTGGCTCAGTGAGGTCACGAAGGTGACAAGCGGCTTCCGGTAACTCGGCGGGGTTACGAAGGAGACAAGCGGCTTCCGGTGGATCAGTGGGTCCACGAAGACGGTGCAGCAGGAGCTGCAGTGACACCAGCCGCTGTGTGTGAACAGCAGCTGGTGGTGCTGGTGATCGGTGACAGCAGGAGCTGTGGTGGTGCCAACAAAGACTTGTGTGGTATCGTAAGAGATATAAAACTGTGTGGTGTGAACTGTGGTCTGAGAAGACCGGTATAACAGACATGGGGAGATCCCGAAAGGGGGTGGAGTCCCAAAAGGGGGCAGTGACCCAAATCGGGGTGGTAGCCCAAAAGGGCATGGAGTCCCAAATTGGGGTGGTAACGAAAAAAGAAGCGGAGTCCCAAAAGGGGGAAGTCACACAAATTGGGGTGGTAACCCAAAAAGGGGTGGAGTCTCAGAAGGAGGCGGTAACCAAAATTGGGGTGGTGGTCCAGAAAGGGGCCGAGTTTGAAGAAATGGCAGCACTGGTTGGCTCAGTGAGTATGTCTGGGAAACTGCAGTGTTCATGTATGTCATTTCCAGAATGTGGGATATTCTTTCCGAGTGATGACTGGCCACAAGTGTGTACCGTGATGCTGCATCGGGAAGGAATCTCGGGACAGTTGGACTCAAAGAGTCAGGTGACTCTGGTAGGAACTCCTCTTACTTTCTGTCTGACCGAGAAAATGGTCCAGGTTCGCTGTAAACATGGGGTCACGGTGAACTGTGCGGTAGACAGAGTAATGTTTGAGGGGATCAGAGGCAGTGAGTGCCAAGGTGGCAGAATACCACCAGACTTAGCGTATGCCTTAGAGTGGGGCCGGGACTTTGTCAGGTTTGATGACATATCCCTGGAGGGTGGAGACGTTCCTACGGTTGGGTTAACCGATACTAAGATGGTGACGGCTCCTGATGTGGAGAGGTCAGAGGGAGAAGTGACCGGGAAAAGGGGTACGTCGGCCCAACGGACGGACCTGACATCTCGTGACAGGATTGACGTTGACCTGGTCGATAAGACGGCTGGAGTATTCGCACAGTTAATGGGTAACTGGAGAGGTTGCTCGGCAGGTCGGGGTGACTCAGACTCTGGGGTTGACTGTGGCTCTGAGAGAGACAGGGAGCACAGACTAGAGGAGCTAGAAAAAGAAGTCTCTGAGCTCAAAGGTCACATGGTAACGTGGCAAGAACTGAATAAGGCCCTCAGAGATGAGGCAGAAGAACATGTTAAACGAGAAAGAGTCTTGAGACAAACGGCCAAGCACAGGGTCGAGGAGCTCGAGAAAGAAGTCTTGGAGCTCAGAGGTCACCTGTCCACCTGGCAAAGTGTGAACAAGAACCTCAAGGAAGAGATGGTGGAACTCAGAGGAGTAGTAAAAAGTCTTCTGCGAGAGAAGTTGGATGAAGACTTACCGCGGGTGAGCGCGAGTGATAATAAGACAGAACTGCCAGTAGCCATCATGGCAAAGGGTCATGAAGTGATCCCATCATGTGAAGCTGGTGAGTTAAGAACTAAAGAAGACAGTCACCCGGTCGGGGCAACTGTAGTGAGGGAAGTGTCCGTGGTAAAGCCAGAGCCTTCGATACAGGAAGAGAGCAAGACCACGACCTTCCAGTCTGTAATTGATGTACCAAAAGACATGCAAGAAGCCTGTGCTGAGGAAGATGTGCATGAGGATTTCAAAGAGGCGGTCAAAGCCTGTAAGGTGCACGGGGCACCTGAGACTCGGCAGTTGGTGATAGTATCAGCCAGAGAAGATACATCAAACTGAGTAGCTGTCCTGAAAGAGATGCATTTGCAGTGTCTACGTGTCAAAAAATTGGTTAGGCAGAGAAATGTGAAGGCTGCGCGATGCCTATAGATAGCAAGAGAGGCTATGGATCTGTTGGGTTTGCGGAAAGATGTGGTTCCGGTACCCAAAGCTGTAATTGGGAGAATCATTGGAAGATCCGGGAAGGTGATGCAAGACCTCATGAATATCTCCGGTGTGGTGAGGGTAAGGATCACTCCTGGTAATGAAGACCCTGTATCCAGTGAAGTGGGTAGAATTCCCATCATCGTGGTGGGCTCCAGGGAGAGCCTGAGAGACTTTCGGATGCTCGTGGAGTATCGAGTGGGGTACCTGCAAGAAATTGAGCGTTGAGGCTGGACCGACAGCGAATTGATGAAGAAGTACG
Organism: Dendrobates tinctorius; assembly: GCF_039654945.1. Taxonomy (NCBI): domain Eukaryota; kingdom Metazoa; phylum Chordata; class Amphibia; order Anura; family Dendrobatidae; genus Dendrobates; species Dendrobates tinctorius. The sequence goes on along the minus strand of NW_027361843.1, from coordinate 3,034,741 downwards.
GAATACCAGGTGGCGGCCGCCTCCAACCCAAGATGTAAGGACCCGAAGGGTTCCTCCAAGTAGTGACATGGCAGGTGGCCGAAGAATGTCAGCAAGTGGCAGTTCGACGGGCCGTGCGAGGTTGAGAGACCGCAGTTCCTGTGAGACGCTGAATGGGTCAGACTCAGGCCAGACAGTAGGACCGATTAAGACTGATGACCGTACCAACCGGGAGAGCCGGTCAGTGGGAGAACGGTCAGGTGACGAAGCGCACTCTAGGAGGATGGTGACTAAACACTGTCTGATGACGCAGACAGACTGCAACTAGAGGGTCAAAGACAATGACCAATATTTTGACCGCTGGGGGCGGGGGAGGCCTAACGTAGAAATGAGGCTGGATGACAGAGGGAGACGGTTCTCTCAACCTATGGGGCAAGGTGTAATGAATGCCCGGTCTCGAGATCCTGGTGTAAGATTGTGTGTTCAACCCCACAAGTTTGAACAGAGGGGCGGGCTATGTGGTGTAATGACCACTGTGTCCACTAGGGGGCGCTGTGTGGATGTCCCAAGAGAACGGATGAGTGGCAGAATCCTGAAGGATAGTTATGTATCTCAAAGTAGGTGGCTTTGAGATGGAGACTTGTGTATGTGTGATCAGCAATATCATTGCTGAGGTGTTGTTTCAAAGTGTAAGGGAGAAGTCTGCAGGTAACTAGAGAGATGGGCGGATTCTGGTTACCTACAAATCCACCCAGGGGTGTGTCTGAAAACACCTATAGTAAAAGGCTTTGTAAGTGTGTGAAGGACCTGTGATGAGGTCATAGCCATGTGACCCTGTGGGCGTGGCTACGGACCATATAAGGTGGCCAGGGTAGGTCACAAGGGGTGAATGCTGGGACCTGATTGGTCCAGTTTGGAAGGTCCCGTGAGGAGAAGGATCTCCTCCCTAACAGCCTGTGGAGCAGCTGTGTGTAATGGCGGCCAGCGTCTGAGAGTCCCTGAGGAGTGAGTGGATGTCTGCAGCCTGGAGAAACAGCCATGTGGGAACCCTGCCGTGGGTGAGATAAGGATGAGGCTGAATAGCCTGTATAATGGAAGCTATGCTGTAATGCTGTTTATATTGCTGTGGTTTATGATGACGAATAAACCTCATGGACTATGTTAAGGCTTATGAAAACCCGAGCTGGATCTGATTGTGTGGCTGCCAAGTGAGTGTCCCCCAACCTTGAATGACAGCGCTACCTCACAAGTATTAATATCCAAAAAAGTTATGCTTAAATATTGGTTGAAACCATCCTGTAGAGGGCTGTAATTATGACTAAATAGACACAATTATGTTTATGGCATGTTTTTTAAACAGCCACAAGCAGGTAAATATTTCACATTAGTCCCATTTTTTTTTTAAATATTATGGGGTGCTAGACAATTTCACCATATGAATATCTCATTTTGTAAGCAGTTATATAGCTTTTCTTTACTACTTAACAAAAAACTAAAAGATTCTAGCATAAATAAAATTTAAATGTTCTTTATTAATCAAAAACAAATAAAACAAAACTCCAATCATTAACCCCTTTACCCCCAAGGGTGGTTTGCACGTTCATGACCGGGCCAATTTTTACAATTCTGACCACTGTCCCTTTATGAGGTAATAACTCTGAAACGCTTCAATGGATCCCGGTGATTCTGACATTGTTTTCTCGTGACATATTGTACTTCATGTTAGTGGTAAAATTTCATTCATATAACTTGCGTTTATTTGTGAAAAAAACAGAAATTTGGTGAAAATTTTGAAAATTTTGCAATTTTCCAACTTTACATTTTTATGCCCTTAAATCACAGAGATACAGCACACAAAAAACTTATTAAGTAACATTTCCCACATGTTTACTTTACATTAGCACAATTTTGGAACCAAAATTTTTTTTTGTTAGGAAGTTATAAGGGTTAAAAGTTGACCAGCGATTTCTCATTTTTACAACACCATTTTATTTTTACAGACCACATCACATTTGAAGCCACTTTGAGGGATCAATATGATAGAAAATACCCAAAAGTGACCCCATTCTAAAAACTGCACCCCTCAAGGTGCTCAAAACCACATTCAAGAAGTTTATTAACCCTTCAGGTGCTTCACAGGAATTTTATGAATATTTAAAAAAAAAAAGAACATTTAACTTTTTTTCACAAAAAAAATATTTCAGGTTCAATTTTTATTTTACCAAGGGTAAAAAGAGAAATTGGACTGGAAAAGTTATTGTGCAATTTGTCCTGAGCACGCTAATACCTGATATGTGGGGGGAACCACTGTTTTGGCGCATGGCAGAGCTCAGAAGGGAAGGAGCGCCGTTTGACTTTTTCAATGCAAAATTGGCTGGAATTCTGATTGGACGCCATGTCACGTTTGGAGAGCCCCTGATGTACCTAAACAGTGGAAACCCCCCACAAGTGACCCCATTTTGGAAACTAGACCCCCCCAAGGAACTTATCTAGATATGTGGTGAGAACTTTGAACCCACAAGGGCTTCACAGAAGTTTATAACGTACAGCGGTACAATTAAAAAATCATATTTTTTCCATAAAAATGACCTTTTCACCCCCAATTTTTATTTTCCCAAGTGTAATGGGACCCTAAAAGTTATTGTGCAATTTGTCCTGAGTATGCTGATACCCCATATGTGGGTGTAAACGACTATTTGGGCGCATGGCAGAGCTCTGAAGGGAAGCAGCACCATTTGACTTTTTTGGCTGGAATTGAGATCGGACACCATGTTGCATTTGGAAAACCCCTGATGTACCAAAACAGTGGAAACCCCCCACAAGTGACCCCATTTTGGAAACTAGACCCCCTAAGGAACTTATCTAGATGTGTGGTGAGCACTTTGAACTCCCCCAGTACTTCAGAGAAGTTTATAACGCCCGGGCGTGAAAATAAAAAAATCGTATTTTTTCCACAAACATGATCATTTAGTCCCCATTTTTTTTATTTTCCCAAGGGTACCAGGAGAAAATGGACCCCAAAAGTTGTTGTCCAATTTGTCCTGAGTACTCTGATACCCCATATGTGGGAGAAAACTACTGTATGGGCCCACGTCGGGGCTCGGAAGGGAAGTAGTGACGATTTGGAATGCAGACTTTGATGGAATGCTCTGCGGGTGTCATGTTGCCTTTGGAGAGCCCCTGATGTACCTAAACAGAGGAAACCCCCCACAAATGACACCATTTTGGAAACTAGATGCCCTAAGGAACTTATCTAGATGTGCGGTGAGCATTTTTAACCCCCAAGGGTTTCACAGAAGTTTATAAAGCCTGGGCGTGAAAATAAAAATATCATTTTTTCCCACAAAAATGATATTTTTGCCCCCAATTTTTTATTTTCCTAAGGGCAACAGGAGAAATATGACCCCAAAAGTTGTTTTGCAATTTGTCCTGAGTAGGCTGATACCCCATATGTGGGGGTAAAACACTGTTTGGGTGCATGGCAGAGCTTGGAAGGAAAGGAGCACCATTTGACTTTTTCAACGCAGAATTGGCTGGAATTGAGATCAGACGCCATGTTGCATTTGGAGAGCACCTGATGAGCTCAAACAGTGGAAACCCCCAATTCTAACTCCAAACCTAACCCCAACACACCCCTAACCCTAATCTCAGCCCTAGCCCTAGCCCTAACCCTAGCCCTAGCCCTAACTCTAATGGGAAAATGGAAATAAATACATTATCTTTTAATTTTATTATTTTTCCCTAACTAGTGGGGTGATAACGGGGGGTTTGATTTACTATTTATGGCGGTTTTTATTTTTGGCAGCTGTCACACGCTAAAAGACGCTTTTTATTGTAAAAATAGTTTTTGCATCACCACATATTGAGAGCTATAATGTTTCCGTATTTTGACCCACTGAGTCATGTGAGGTCTTATTCTTTGCGGGACGAGTTGACGTTTTTATTGGTACCATTTTCGGGCACGTGACATTTTTTGATCGCTTTTTATTCCGATTTTTGGGATGCAGAATGAACAAAAAACAGCGTTTCAAGAATTTCTTTTGGGTGGTGCGTTTACACCGTTCTGCGTGCGGTAAAATTGATAAGGTGGTTTTATTCTTCGGGTCAGTACGTTTACAGCGATACCTCATTTATGTCTTTTTTTATGTTTTGGCGCTTTTATGCAATAAAAACAATTTTATATAAAAAATAATTATTTTTGCATCGCTTTATTCTGCGAGCTATAACTTTTTTATTTTTTCTCTGATGATGCTGTATGGTGGCTCATTTTTTGCGGGACAAGATGACGTTTTCAGCGGTACCATGGATATTTCTATGCGTCTTTTTGATCGCGCGTTATTGCACTTTTTGTTCTGCGGTATGATACTAAATCATTATTTTTTGCTTCGTTTTTTATTTTTTAAGGGGTCTGCTAAAGGGGTTAACTAATGGGACAGTTTTATAGGGCAGGTCGTTACGGACGCAGCGATACCAAATATGTGTACTTTTATTGTTTTGTTTTTTTTTATTTCCAAAAAATGAATTTATTAGGGAATTTTTTTTTCTAATTTATTTAGCGATATTTTTTTTTTTTTTTTTTTTTTTTAAATTATTTTTACACTTTTTTTCTTTTTAACTTTATTAGGTTGTCCCAGGGGGGACATAACTGTCCTGTGACAGATCGCTGATCTGTCACATCACAGATCACTGTGACAGATCAGCAATCTGTCACAGGCAGTGTGCAGGTTTCCTCCTTGCCTGCGCTTTGCAGGCACTGAGGAAGCCAGCTCCCTGCAGGCCCCCGAAGGTCCCCGTCGCCATCTTGGATCCGGGGACCTGCAGGGAAAGAGCCCCCCGCAGCAGCGCTGCACATTGCACTGCTGAGGGGGGCTCAGGGAAGCACGGAGGGAGCCCCCTCCCCCTCCCACGTGGGCGCCGCTGATCGTGCTAGATGTACTATCCCGTCCATGGGCATAGGGCCCCGGGTCCCATGGGCGGGATAGTACGTCTGATGTCAGAAAGGGGTTAAATAAAGTAGATGAAATAAATGATCAGTCTAGAAAGAGAAAGAAGCAGATTCCTATAATAAAATAACTTACCAAGTTCTTATTTTCATGTGTAATATTGATTTGCAAAAGTTTAAAAGTGAAAAAACGTGAATGAGCTTGAGCTTGTAAATGAATTTGTGTGCTGTTTTCCAGTATCATTTACTAGTAATTTTAAACTAGAAAATTGTGTTTCTAATACAGATAGAAGAGTTAAATATCATGAAAAAACACAGGGTGATTTATTATTAGTATGCATTATCTTATTCCGCAGAGCTTTACATACATTATCACTGTTCCCCATTGGGGTTCACAGTCTAATTTCCCTATCAGTGTCTCTTTGGAGTGTAGGAGGAAACCAAAGTGCCCAGAGGAAACACATGGAGAACATACAAACTCCTTGCAGATGTTTTCCTTGGTGGAATTTGAACCCAGGACCCCAGCACTGCAAGGCTGCAGTGCTAACCACTGAGCCACTGTGAAACTGTGTTTAACAAAACCTGACTATGTTGCTCTTAGCTACCACATAGCACAGCTTTCACAGATTCTTCTCATGAAAAGGAAAAAGTGAGCTGTAACTGGTTGCCATAAGCAACAAAGACAGTTTTTCTGTAGTTTAATTAATGTTCCCTATAGATTGCAGAATTAACAACAGTTCTGACAGTAGATGACCATGTCTTACAATTTATCATACTGTGTCTGGTCATTAAAATCCAGTGACCTAGATGGTAAAAATTCAAACATCATATTGTTATTCAACGGCAATATATAGAGATAGGGTTGGTCAACCTCTAATTATTTTTTTTCATGACAAAATATAGATTGATTGTCACACCTAATAGATCCTGTATTAAAATCTATGTTTAAGTCTATATTGAATAATATCGAATATGAATCGAATAAGTCTGCAGTCACTCAGTGTGAGTGCAAACTTATGAATCCCCCAGCGCATGCACTGTGCGGTGCAGGGATTTGCCGGCTTCTGACACTGGGCCAGAGGTTATGCATACTCCTGGCCAGAGCCAGCGTAGTGGGTGCTGCCTTGCTCCATACACTTGTATAGAGCGAGGTCGCACCCTGTCTAGTGACGCGGCCGTCCAATGGGCGTGACCGACTAGAAGGCGCAGCCTTGCTGTATACAAGTGTATGGAAGCGAGGCTGCATCCACTGGATGGGCCTTGTCCAGGAGAATATATAACGCATATATACCCTTCGATCTTGGCTTAGAAACTGGGAATCCAGTGCGTGAACTTGGGGGGATTCATAAGTCTGCAGTCACACAGAGTGCCTGCAGACTTATCGATTTAGACCAGACAGCCCCTTTAAAGATGCCTTATAATAATAGTATTTTTTTATTTCTATAGTGCCAGCATATTCCATAGCATGTTACAACGCTTTGAAATAAGATATAAATAATACTGGCCCTAGCCAGATACCTGTTTTTTTTTTACAAGTGTGCTGGAAAGTATTATCCAGTTTACACAAGGGCATGTGCTGCCAACCAACAATAATTTTTATGCCCTCATAAAAGATGTGTTCAAATGTCAGTTGAGCATTTTGTTGTTTGATTGTTGGGTTACACTGGGCAACGATCAGGTGGAAATGTTTCAATAAATGGGTGATTATCTCCGCATGTAAAAAGCTTCACATACAGGTGGTACACGACATAATATACAAGAAACAACAACACTGATCAGGTGCAATCACGTTCAGAATACATTATAAACTTAGTGACTAGTATGGTAATTGGGTTGGTCATTTTCACCTACCATATTACAATTTTTACCAACTTTGCTAACAAGACATATTTTCATCTCATTTCTGCAGCTTGTCCCTAACAACTGTAGCACATCAAAATTGATACCCCAGACAAAAGCTAAAAATATCATACTCAAAATGAATACATTTCTGTATATAATTTCTTCTCTGTTCTTCTTGTCCTCTTCAGTTCCATGAGTTACCATGTGCTGGGTCCTCATGCCAGCTAACATTAAAACATACATTGCATCACAGACAAGAGGGGAGAGCGGCACTTTGAGTTGGAGACCACTGGAGTGTAAAGTGTGCGGGTTAATGAAGGTGTGCTCACTGTTCCCTGGCTTAATTTTGATCCTAGTGAGTCTGTCCAAATCCTGAAAGAGATCATGAAGCTCAGGTATAAGATATATACTTTCTTCTCTGCTCTTCTTGTCCTCTTCAGTTCCAGGAACTTCCATGTGTTGGATCCTCATTCCAGCTAACATCAAAACATATATTGCATCACAACCCAGAGGGAAGAGCAACACTTTGAGTTGGAGAGGACTGGAGAGTAGTTGGAGAGGACTGGAGAGTAGAGATGAGCGAACTTGTTTGGAAAACGATCGTCAATCTCAAATTCGGCACAAATATAGCTTATTCGAATTCGTGTTTCCCAAGCATTTTTCCTCAAAGTTGGCAAAATTTGGTCACAGATCAGTAATTGATCGCATTTCCACTGCTTCTTTTTTTTCTCGCTTACATTTTTATACCAATAGTAGTCTGTGAAACTGATGTTTGTGCCAACTGAGTGTCGCTGTGGAAAAAAAAATCGGAGCTGTTGCACGAGGTATCAGGGCTCACAGCAAAGAAGGCTTACACTACTCCCTTAAGCACCAGGTTTTCATTGAAACTTAATTTCAAACTCTAAATGCTGGCCCAAATCCTGATACCTCATGCATGGCCCATGACTGACTGCTGGTGTGCCATTAGCAATTTTTTATTGTGGGTCAATTGATGCCAATTGATGCCACTTTTCATGTTGTTTGCCCCTAATTTTAGCTGTTTGGAAGCTTTTTGTCACCCCTTAAGGTGTTGTGTATAGGTTTGGTTTGAATTTAATAGAGTTCTGGTACATTCTTTGTAATGTTCGTCGAACATCTGGGCGTTCGGCGAACCGAACCTTGGAAGGTTCACTCATTTCTACTGGAGAATAAAGTGTAGTGGGTTAATGAAGATGTATACCTCTAAAAATTAACCTTAAATATTGCATATTAAAAAATACAAAACACTAAATTGATGCATAGAGTGAGGGCCAAGAGGAAACAGACAGTATGATAACTTACAGGGATAATCTCTTGTCCTACCTGCCAGCAGATGTTGGCACCCTGGTTGTAGACGTGATGGTGCCCTCGCTCAACGTCCATAGCCCTAAAGACCCTAATGCACCCTAAACATACAACACACTAATATATACACAAATGCACACATACAAAAATAATTAAAGAAGTACCCCAAATGTAAAGACCAAATCAAGATATATATATCTCACAATTATTGCTATATATTCTAGGAGGGATACAGTTGAGATGTACAGTCACATCAATAAACCCAGAAGTGATTTGGTCAGAGTGTATAATCAAATTAATGACAGTTACCTTTTGTCGTTACTAATTAAATTTAATTTTTTAAATATACATTATTAAAGGTTAATTTTTAGAGCTCTATTTTCTTTTTGTGTTGAATAATATCGAGACCCTATAATTTGAAAAAGGTTTTGCTTAATGAAGATGTACTCACAGATCCCTGGCCTGTTTTTTATCCTGTGTCTTCCTGGTAAGTCTATGAACATAAGGATGAGTGACCTCATGGAGATCAACATCCAACACTGCGGAGACACCATCACATGTTTCTCAACGAAGTGATCTAGAGCAATGCCCCCATCCCTTATGGGAAATATGCAAAAGCATGTAAATCAACAGCCGCGGAGACACCATCACATGTTTCTCAACGCAAGCAATGACTAGCCAGGTCTTTCCCCGGGAAGGAACAACCACGGGAAGGGCAGTCTCCAATGAAGGAAACCACCTATGCCAAAACATGGTATCCATCCACAGACAGCTGTTTCGGGGTATTGCCCCTCATCAGTGTGGAGTAGGAAACTGGCTAGTAGGAGCAATGCCTAGTGAAAGGCTATGAACATAAGGATGAGTGACCTCATGGAGATCAACATCCAACACTGCGGAGACACCATCACATGTTTCTCAACGAAGTGATCTAGAGCAATGCCCCCATCCCTTATGGGAAATATGCAAAAGCATGTAAATCAACAGCCGCGGAGACACCATCACATGTTTCCCAACGCAAGCAATGACTAGCCAGGTCTTTCCCCGGGAAGGAACAACCACGGGAAGGGCAGTCTCCAATGAAGGAAACCACCTATGCCAAAACATGGTATCCATCCACAGACAGCTGTTTCGGGGTATTGCCCCTCATCAGTGTGGAGTAGGAAACTGGCTAGTAGGAGCAATGCCTAGTGAAAGGTAAGTCTATCCAAAATCTGAAAGAGATTATGGTGCTCAGATATAACATGCCTATATTAGGCCATTTTCACACACAGCATTTTGGCCACAGCAGCAAAATTTTTGCTGTGATCCTATAGGAAAAGATTACTCCTATGCACAACATAGGTTTTTATTTTGTGATATGTTTTGTCCAAGTTTGAATTTCTCATCACTAATGTTGTAAAATTGTATAAAAACAACTGCAGGGTTTTGTGCAGTGATTTTTCTATGGTTTTCATGGATTTTTTTTAGGATATTCTGTGTATTTCCCTAGTGATGTGCATTTTTTGTGGTACTTAATGAAATACCACAAAAAATGCACATCACTAGGGAGAAAAACTCAATTTTTTACACTGACAGAATAATTTACAAATCTGCTATTTGAAGCCCTGATCTAGATCACTGTATCACTATGCATATAAAACATTTAGACATTTGAAAGATTAATTCAAAAAATAAATTCTCGTTATCAATCTTTGCAAATAAACACAGTACATTTATGCATTTTTTTTTTATCTCAATCATAGAGCTTCTAGGCCAACTATTGGATTATGTTCTAGGCACTGATTTCAATCTTATTTCTGTGACACGAGTCACAGCAGTAAATATATATACACTACTTACTGTAAGTAAAGAAAGGTCAAACAATCCGAAGTCAGGTCCTGGAAATGGCGCAGTACGACAAAGGGAAGTCAATGGCGAAGTCCAATACACAAGCCGAGGTCAGGAAAGCCAGAGAGACACAACAGTTTACAAGGAGCAGGCACAAGCAAAGTCAGGTCACAAGCAAAGGGTCTGAGTCCGAGACAAGAATCAAGTCAAGCAGGGTTAGGCACAGAGCACAGAGGGATCAATGTTCCACAAGCAACAGCAAGTGTACGATTGACACTGGGGTAAAGAACTAGCATGCTTAAGTAGAAGCCTGATTAAGGAAAATGAGCACAGGTGATTGCAGCACAGACCCGGCACAGACTGACAGCCCCGACACAAAGTAACAAAAAGACAGAAACAGAGTGGAAATCGTGATAGTACCCCCTCTTACAGGGGGGACAACCGGACCCCCAGGTTTACCAGGAAACCTCCTATGAAAGGCCTGGACCAACCAATCAGCCCTTACGGAATGAGCTGGAACCCAGGATCGTTCCTCAGGTCCATACCCCTTCCAATGTACCAGGTATTAAAAGGAATTCTGGACCATTCGGGAATTAATGACCCTTTGTACCTCATATTCCAAGCTTCCATCAATGGAAACAGGTGGAGTCGGGGGTGAAGATGACAGAACAGGGGGAATAAATTCCTTCAACAACAACTTGTGAAACACATTAGAAATACGGAAAGACTGAGGGAGCTTTAACAGGAAGGCAACTGGATTGACCACCTCCAGAATTTCATATGGACCTATGAATCTAGGACCTAACTTTAGCAAGGGCACCTTCAACTTAATATTCTTAGAGGAAAGCCATACCTAATCTTCCACTTTGATGGCGACCCCTGACGAGTGCCTCCTATCGGCCTTCCACTTCTGCCGATACTGAGCCACTCCAATGTTCTTATTACCTTCCTCCAAACATCCCCCAGCTCTTGAATGGTGACATCCACCTCATGACAGCCAGAACTTATCCTGGAAAACTCGCCAAAATGAGGATGAAACCCATAGTTACAGAAAAACGGTGAGGTCCCAGTGGACTGATTTACCCGACTGTTAAAGGCAAACTCAGCCAGCGGAAGAAACAATGACCAATTCTCCTCTTGATCGGCGACAAAACATCTTAAAATTTGCTCCAAAGACTGATTTGTCCTCTCTGTCTGACCGTTAGTCTCAGGATGATAAGCAGAGGAAAAGGACAAATCAATACCCAGTTTACTGCTTAAAGCCCTCCAAAATCTAGAGACAAATTGTACACCCCTATCAGATATAATATTTAGAGGAATGCCATGCAATCGTACCACATGAATAATAAACAACTTGGAGAGAGTTTCAGCATTGGGTAATCCACATAATGGGACGAAGTGAGCTTGTTTGCTGAAGTGATCGACCACCACCCAAATGGCAGTTATTCCTCCAGACCACGGTAAATCTGAAATTAAATCCTGGACAAATGAGTTCATGGTCTTTCCGAAATTGGCAAAGGAGCCAATTCCCCGGTCAGCCGGCAATGCTGTACTTTAGCGCATGCCCAAGTTTCACAAGTAGACACAAAATCTCTAATATCCTTATGCATAACAGACCACCAAAAGAGTCTAACAACTGCCTTCTGGGTGGCCGTGACCCCAGGGTGACCACTCAACACAGAATCATGGAATTCCTGCAAGAGGCATAATCTGAGATACACAGGGACAAACAGCTTCCATTCAGGGGTATTGATATATAAATACTACAGGAACAAGAAAGCGCAATAGGGTCTTATCTGGGTTGAAAATGAAAGAAAATCACAGAAATTCACTCACCCTTTCCAGGAGAGAAATAGGCATGTAAGATCCATAGTCAGCTTGCTGCTCGTCCAAAGGTCAACTCGGTGACCGACAGAGTATCAAACTTTTTGTGGAACTAGTTTATGGACTGTAGTGTGCTGCTTGACATAATACCGAATCCAATCTATGTTGAAAGATTGATCATTTATTCCCAACGCGTTTCGAAGTAGATATTACTTCTTCCTCAGGGGATGACATATATGTCATCAAGCAGCGCACTACAGTCCATAAACTAGTTCCACAAAAAGTTTGATTCAGGGGTACTGGAACGAGCCAAGGACTGAACAGTACGGATCTCCGCTTCCAGCTCAGAGGAAACCATAGCCACAACAACACCCTGAGGAAGAATGGAGGAAGGAGGTTCTGGAGGAGACACAGAATCAAGACTACGAGACAGGTCATCCGCCTTCACGTTCTTAGACCTTGGTCTGAACGTAATAGGAAAATTGAATCGTGAAAAAAGCAAAGACCATCAGACCTGTCTAGGTGTCAACCGCTTGGCAGATTCAATATAAGAAAGATTTTTGTGATCTGTCACCACGGTGACTGGAAGAACAGCTCCCTCAAAAAAAATTCCTCCTTTCTTCAAAGGCCAATTTGACCGCAAGCAACTCCCAATTACCCACATCATAGTTTCTCTCAGCAGGAGAAATTTTTTTAGGGAATAAGGCACATGGTCGCAGGTTAGTTAAAGTCTCAGGACCTTGAGACAATACAGACCCCACCTCGACCTCAGAAGCATCTACCTCCACAATAAACGGCCTCTGGAGGTCTGGTTGCACAAGAACAGGAGCAGACATAAAACTTTCTTCAAATTTTCATAAGCCCCAACCGTTTTAGGCAATCAAACCTTTATCTTCACCCCTTTACAAGTGAGGTGCATAAGAGGCTTGACGATCTGAGAAAATCCTCTTATAAATTTTCTGTAATAATTTGCGAACCCTAAAAAGCACTACAGAGCCTTAAGGTCGCTGGATTGAACCCAATCAATGATGGCCTGAACTTTCCCAGGATCCATCTTAAAACTGGAGGCTGACACAATGACACCCAAACATGATATTTCTTGAAGGGAAAAGGTACATTTTTCAATTTTAGCAAGTAACCAATTATCCCACAACCTTTGCCAAACCAAACGGACATGTTTATGATGTGAATCCAGGTCAGGTGAGAAAATCAGAATGTCATCCAAATAAACCACAACAAATCTCCCAATATAAACAGAAAAAATATCATTCATAAAATTTTGAATAACTGTAGGTGCATTTGTTAGACCAAAAGGCATGACAAGATTTTCAAAGAGTCTTTCAGATGTTAAAAATGATGTCTTCCACTCATCACCCTCACAAATCCGTATAAGATTATATGCCCCTCTAAGATCCAGTTTGGAAAACCATTTGGCCCCAGAAAGTTGATTATATAGATCGGTAATATGTGGGAGTGGATAAGTATTTTTAACCGTTATTTTGTTTCATTCTCGGAAATCGAGGCAGGGATGAAGATCTTCATCTTTATAACAAAAAAGAATTCGGCAGCTATCGGAGATGAGGAAGGGCGAATATGACCTTTTCGTAAACTCTCGCTAATATACTCTTTCATAGCTGACCGCTCAGGGCCAGAAAAGTTATATAAGCGAGCCTTGGGTAATATGGCATTAGGAATGAGATTAATTGCACAGTCATAGGGATGGTGAGGAGGTAATATCTGTTAGGACTGGTGGAATGCACCAAATTATAAAATAATAGTAGGTGCGCTCGCAGCCCGGGGTCCACTGTGCAGAGGTGGTACACTGCTGCTAGGTAATGGAGGAAGAATAGAGCGGCGTAAAAACAGTCACACATGGGTTACGTCACCCAATGTGAACAGAAGCGGACTCTGTTAATTCACAGAGCCGCACAGCCGCTGAACGTGGGTGCCGGAGCCTGTTTAACTCACAGAGCCTGGCCAAAGAGCGCATAGCAAGCGGCCACAGAACTCTACCTCAAGGACACGGGGTTGGAGTCCTTCTAGGCCCACTGAGCGCGTGGCGTCGCTGCCATGAGCGCCGCTATAGACGCTGACTATGGAGTGTGGAGCACGGAGTACTAAGGCGTGCCGAGTCACTGATCATGGCTAATGCCTGACTCAAACTCTGACGTACCTACACCTAAGCCTGGGCGCTAGCAGACTAGGCTGCACAACACATGCGTACCAAGGGTAGGGGTTTCATAATGAGTCAGTCACCAGAGACATTCATACGTGCATACACTCCTTATAGTCTGAAAATACAGGCTATCCTAGCGCATGGCCGAGCGGCCATGCGAACCTTTTATAGCCGCGAGCGTCCGGGACCTTACTGGCTTCTCAGATGGGCCAATCCAAACACGAGCAGGACCTGAGCACATGACCCTTGATCTCCAATGGGAGATCTCTCCACGGGCATGCTCAGTGAACCGACATGGGGACATAGTCCCTGGAGAATCTTGCTGCTGAGCAGCATGCATTGCCATAGCTGTGCCAGAGGTGGCAGCAGCAAGCAAACCCACGGAGCTGGTTTGGGCAGAGCGCCGGAACCGATAAGCTTGCTGAGCAACCTCCTCTGCGGCTGGAGAGGAATGGGAGACCGCCGGAAGTAAGGCTCGGGTTTCCCACTGTGCAGCGACAGGAACCCGACGCCTAACAATATCTAAGACTCTTTTTCCAAAAAAAATCTCCAAAGTCTTTCAGGTATTTCGGAAGACTCTCCAGACTAACGGAAAAAACATGCACAGGTTTAAGACATTTTTCAATACAAAAAGGACCCCATTTGACAATATCTCTCCAATTCCAGTCAATAATTGGATTATGCATACACAGCCAAGGAATAGCCAACACAATTCCAGCAAGTAAATTGTCCAAAACATAACAGGAGCTATTTTCCATATGAAGAGACCCAACCATGAGTGTGAACTCCACTGTAACTAACCGACCAGATTTTTGAGCAACAGTGTTCTATCAATGACCACAATTTGAATAGGGCTTTCTGGCTTAACTGTCCCTAATCCTAACTTCAGTACCAGTCCCGCATCTATGAAATTAGCAGCAGATCCGCAGTCAATAAAGGCATATGTGAACAGACACTGATCTTGAAAAAGAAGTTCACCATTCAACAACACCTTATCAGAGAAGTAAAAGAGTACCTGTAAGTGTGAAAGACCTCCTCAACACTCACCCAGACTTAGGCGTTTCATGACGACTTGTTTGCTGCAGGTTGTGCCAAGCAATCCTTTAGGAAATGTCCAGCTTGGCCACAATAGAGACAAAGTCCAAGTTCCCACTGGCATCTCCTCTCCTTTACCCTTGAGCTGGCAGCACCAACCTCCATTGGTTTCACCTCAGGTGCACAAACCAGGCCAGCTGAACAAAATGGAGCCTCTTTTTGCACTTTGCGTCTTTCCCACATCCTCCGATCCAAGCGGATAGCCTGAGCCATTGCTCCAAACAACCAGGTGGAGCATGTAGAGCCAGAGCTTCCTTAAGAGACTCCAAAAGACCCCTGAGGAATTGGCATCTGAGAGCTGCGTCATTTCACAGGACCACTGAAGACCACTGACAAAACTCAGAGCAATAGTCTTCTGCAGTGCGGTTCCCCTGTGTCAAGTTCATGATCATTGTATCTGCCACCTTGACCCTGTCTGGTTCATCATAGATCTACCGTAAAGCATCAAAAAATGCATCCACCGAAAGACGTTCAGGAGCTAGAGAGGGTAGGGAAAATGCTCAGGTCTGAGGACCCCCCCGCAAAAGTGACATTATAATTCCCACCCACTGTGACTCATTCCCTGATGACTGGGAGCGCAAGGTAAACAATAATTTGCAACTCTCTTTAAAATTTCTGAACTGGTCTTTTTCTCCTGAAAATTTGTAAGGGAGTGCAATAGCAGGTTCATGGGGGCTGAACGAGACATCAGATGGTACAGGAGTCATAACAGCAGTCTGAGGAGAGGGATTCTGACATGCAGTAAGAGTACCAGAATTTTCGCCCTGTAAGTGAGCATGAGAGGAAGCCAGTTTGTGTTGTTCCAAGGCTAAATCTTGGATTAACTGAGTCAGATTCGCCACCTTATCACACAAAGTATGTAACGGATCCATAGGTGGGAAACTGAAAAAAATTTAAGGGTCAATCGTAATATGACTCGAGTAATGGCAGTAAAGATATATACTACTTACTCTAAGTAAAGGGAGATCAAACAATCCGAGGACAGGTCCAGGAAATGGCACAGTACGACAAAGGGAAGTCAGAGACAAAGTCAAGTACACGTGCCGAGGTCAGGAAAGCCAGAGAGACAAAACAGTTTACAGGGAGCAGGCACAAGCAAAGTGAGTTCACAATCAAAGGGTCTGAGTCCAAGAAGAGAATCAAGTCAAGCAGGGTCAGGCACAGAGCACAGAAGGATCAATGTTCCACAAGCAACAGCAAGTGTACGATTGACACTGGGGGGAGGATCTAGCATGCTTAAGTAGAAGCCTGATTAAAGAAAATGAACACAGGTGATTGCAGCACAGACCCAGCACAGACTGACAACCCTGACACAAAGAAACAAAAAGACAGAAACAGAGTGGAAATTGTGACAATTTCACAACTTTCCATATTTTTGTTGATATGTAGCATTTCTGTATCACTATTTCTATGTGTAGTATTTCTATATTACTGAACAAATTGATTCAATTTAAATTGAATTTGTATTGAATTTTTAACTTGATAATGGGAAATGCTACAGCCATTTTGGGGTAGATCTGGATAGTCAAAGGACGTCACAGCTAAGATATAGATATTGGGGGGAGAAAGCTGTAAAACGCAGAAGAAACTGTACAGATATGTGACAGGATAGCAGTAAATAAGATTAGTGTTAAAGGAATAGAGAACAGTATTGTATGTTTGAAGGCTTTGGAGTACTCTCAGTTTACTGCAAATTGAAAATTCCTGGGAAAACTGTTTCAACCTGGCAAAATCGAATTTCTAAATTTTGCTCATCTCTTTACTTTTAAAATAAGCATATATTTTCTGGTTATTCAATTATTTACCTGACCATAAAAATTATTAGATTTGAGGGTTTGTATAATTCCTATTATAAGAAACAAGTAACATATGAAACAGCCAGCCACAATGCAACACAACCAATCTCAAAGAATTTCACATATGACCTTATGACGGAAGATGAAAGAAACAACTTAACCAGTATATTCCTTTCAACAATGTTTGACATTTTCAGATATACAATACACTTCTGTAAAGCATCTCTGCTAAATAACAGACAAACTGTATGTATGTCTGTTTATTCTAACACTCAAATCCACAAGCAGACTTAAAAGTACAAAAAAGAGCAATAAACAGATCCCAGTCATACATGAAATAACAAAACTAAAGAAGGAAAAAAATACATATAGATCCCTGTTTCCTGTCTTCAAGTTCAAATTGCTATGGTTACCATTACCAACTTTCATAGCATTTCCAGGCATCTTGGCAACCTTCAGAATCTTTGCTAGTTAGTGTCCATAGTAACCATGTTCCACTTCAATGCTCCATTATAGATATTTATTCGTTTCTGAGTAACCATGTTCAGCTCACAGCATCAATTTTGACTTGATGTTGGGGATAATGGTGGTTTATGTTACTATTTCAGGTTAAAAACGTAAGCAAAAGAGCAACTGAAAGTCAGACAATTAAAAATTATTCATTCCAAAGCTGAGACTGTTATGGTGATAAAGGTTTGTTATGAGCGACCTTTCATAGTGCATTTATTGTATTGTTAATTCTGTATATCCATAGTACAAAGAAAACCAATGTTATTTCCTAGGCCAAGCTTAAATTCAATTGTAAAGCTGTTGGGAACCACATATAGCACTTGTACGACATGCTCATTTTTTAAATTCTGGCAGTTTTTTATTTGGTATACGAGTGTCTCACTATTGGAGACAATTGAGCAATTTCTACCTTTATTACTGGGCATAATAACTAACTGTGGTTAGTTATAACAAATAACAGCTGCAGTTAAGGGGCCTTATTCCTCCTGCACCTCATGCTCCTTCTTTTTACACAGCCTCCTTCAACTCACGCTCCTCCTTCATACACAGCATTTTTCTGCAGCACAGCTTTTATATACACACAGTGGCAGGCAGTGAAACCGGGCAGACAGCGCTGCCTAGTCAATTTCTCCTGAGTACAGCGATACCTCATATGTGGTCATAAGCCACTGTTTGAGCGCACTGCAGGGTTCGGAAGAAAAAGGAACGCCATTTGACTTTTTGAATGGAAAATTAGCTCCAATTGTTAGCGGACACCATGTCGCGTATGGAAAGTATGTAGTGTATGTCAGGTTGGTGTGTAGTGTGGTGACATACACTACAACACACACATCAACCTGACATACATTACACCACACTCACCAACCTGACGTAGTGTGTCAGGTTGGCGTGTGTTGCATAGTGTACATCAGGTTGGTGTGTGTGTGTGTGGTGTATACTACACCACATACAACCACCTTGACACACTACGTCAGGGTGGTGTGTGTGGTGTAGTATACACCACACACACAGCAACCTGATGTACACTACAACACACACACCAACCTGATGTACACTATACACTACAACACACACACCAACCTGACATACACTATACCACACCACACACCAACCTGATGTGCACTACACCACACAAACCAACCTGACACTACATCAGGTAGGTGTGTGGTGTAATGTATGTCAGGCTGGTGTGTGGTGTGGTGTAGTGTATGTCAGGTTGGTGTGTGTGGTGTAGTATACACCACACACACACACACACAGCAACCTGATGTACACTACAACACACACACACCAACCTGATGTACACTATACACTACAACACACACACCAACCTGATGTACACTATACCACAACAAACACCACCTGACGTACACTACAACACACACACCAACCTGACGTACACTATACCACACCACACACCAACTTGACATAGCGTATGTTAGGTTGGTGTGGAGTAATGTACGTTAGGATGGTGTGTGTGTGGTGTTGTGTATATCAGGCTGGTGTAGGTGAGTTCTGTAGGTTAATATCAGGATGTGTTTAGTCCATGGATGTGTGATGAATTCTGAAGCAATCATTCAAACACAGTCCAATTTTGTCAGGACACATTTCACATTGAAAGCGAGTTTTCCTTGTTATCCCCCTTTTATAGCATACTCGGCACCTTTTTTTTTTTTGCTCTCCCCTCAAGGGGAAAATGTTGCCCTGGTACCATACGGGTGCTGGGGCCCGCTCCTTCCTCATCTCCAAACAGCAAGGCCTGCACATCGTGATAGCACGTATGCGTTATACAGTGCCTTTTGTACGATGTGCACAGCCAGTTTTTTATACCACACCTTCGCCTTCCACATGGCACTATAGGGCTGAAAGACTTGATCAGAAAGATCAACTCCCCCATGTGTTTGTTGTACCCCAGGACACAGTCCAGTTTGTGGACCTTTGCTGGGGTACCTCTAATGGTTGTGGCAGTGGTGTTGGGACCATGGATTGTTGTCAAGAAAAAGATGTCCCTTTTGTCTTTGAACTTGACCACAACCATGTTGCCGCTACTTTGGGCTTGGCTCCCACCCTTTGGGAGAGTCTGCTCAATTAGCAACAAAGGGAGACCTCTGCGATAGCTCTGGCAGAGAGGGATTGAAAGAGTGAGATGCTTGTATAAAAGTTATCAACGTACAGATGGTAACCTTTATCAAGCAGTGGGTGGATCAAATCCCACACTATTTTCCCACTCGCCCCCAGAGCAGATGGACATTCTGGGGGCTGGATCCTGCTGTTATGAATCGCCTCAAAATGTTTGTGAAACATTACCATGCCAAATATTGGAGTTTGATATAAAATATCAGTACTCCAGTATTGGCGAATTTCCAGTTTCTTCACAATCCCCATGTGAAGGACCAGTACCCGATAGTTCATCATTTCTACAGAGTCAACGGGACTCCAAGTAGAAAATGATGAATTAGGGTTTTCGGCAAATAATTGCAGGGCATACAAGTTTGTTTGCTCCACCATGAGACTGACAATTGACTCTGAGAAATTGACTTTGAAAAAGTCTATTTCCCTGAAGTTGGCAGTCATTAACTGGATGCCTGATTGGGGAGCGAAATCAGGAATCCGTGGAGCAAAATTTTCAGGGATGTGGGTCCAGAAGGGGGCACTAGTGCTAGGTTGGGCGTGACTAGCACTAGGTTGGGGGTTACTCACACTTGGCTGTGGGTCTTCTCCCCCGGCCTCTGGCTCTTTCTCCCTGGGCTCCAGATGATTTCTCGTCCGGCGACATCTTAGAGATGGTAAGTCTGTGTCGCTGGAGGAGGAAGAGTGGGAGGAATAGAGAAAAGTGGGGTCTCTCGCTATCAGTTTCGGAGGCAATAATGGCAAATGCCTCCTCAGCTGCTCAGATGAGTACACCCTTTGTGACTTGGATGACTGGAATGAGTGGGACATTGTGTGTGTGTGTGGTGTGTGTGTATGTGTAAACTAAACTTTATTATAATGTGCGTGTGTATGTGTGAGTGTTTGGTAAAACTTTTTACTTTCTAATGCAGGAGGGGGCTGTCAGGTGCAGGGGGCAGGAGGGGGCTGTCAGGTGCAGGGGCAGGAGGGGGCTGTCAGGTGAAGGGAGGACAGGAGGGGGCTGAGGAGATGCAGAAGCCAGCAGCAGCAGGGAAGTTGATCACCGGGGTGGGGGGTGATCACTGGGGCAGGGGGGAGATCACTGGGGCAAGGGGGTGATCACTGGGGCAAGGGGGTGATCACTGGGGCAAGGGGGTGATCCCCGGGGGCAGGAGGGGGCTGAGGAGATGCAGGAGATGGCAAGCAACAGCAGGGAAGGTGATCTCTGGGGCAGGGGGTTGATCACCGGAACAGGGGGGTGATCACCTGGGTGGGGGGAGGGAGCGGAGGTTTGGCTGTGGGAATTGGAATCGGACGGTGGGGGGAGCAGAGGGCAGCAGTGGGGAGTACCGGATGGCAGCAGTGGCGATCAAGGTCAGTCGGCGGCAGCAGGGCGGCAGGCACGGACCTCGCTCTTCAGCTTCCATGGACAGAATGAGTCTTAAGAGCAAGGGCAGCCATACTTGACTCCGCCCCTCCACATCTGATTGGAGAGATAGCTTCACATGGATGTTAGCTCCAATCAAATCTGGGGGGGTGACACAGAGGTCACCAGAAGCGATCGTAGCCATGGGGGGGCAAAGCCACCCGCCGGGGTCAAGTACAGGTCCTGGCGTACCTGCAGGTTGGGTGACATTTCATTGACCCCAGTCACCCGACCAGCAGGAACTTGATCCCGCCATGACACCACATAGGCGTCACAGGTCGGAATGGCACAGGCTTTCATGACAGGCTTTCATGACACCTATGTCGCGTCACAGGTTGGGAAGGGGTTAACTAAAATGAGGTCACCCAGACAAGCATGCATTTGTATTGGCAAGCCTCCTGCACTGCCTGTCAGCTTGCTGATCTGACACCGTGCTGTGCAAAGTGTCAGATCAGCTATCTGACACTATATAGTAATGTCCCACACTGGGAAAATATAAAAAAGTTAAAATAAAAAAATTAACGTATAGAAATAATTTTTTAAAAATTCCTAAATAAAAAAAAATACCAATAAATTCATTTCTTTATGTAAATAAACAAAACAATAAAAGTATACATATTTAGTTTCGCCGTGTCCTTAACAACCCGCCCTATAAAACTGTCTCACTAGTTAACCCCTTTAGTGAACCTCTGCAAGAAAAAAAAACAAGGCAAAAAACAATGCTTTATCATCATACCGCCAAACAAAAAGTGCAATAACATGCGATAAAATAGACGGATATAAATAAACATGGTACCACTGAAAACATCATCTTGTCCCGCAAATACAGCATCATCAGTGAAAAATAAAAGTTATAACTTGCAGAATAAAGCGATGCAAAAATAATTATTTTTTTATATAAAAGTGTTTTTATTGTAAAAAAGCACCAAAACATTAAAAAAGATATAAATGAGGTATCACTGTAATCGTACTGACTGGAAGAATAAAACAACTTTATCAATTTTACCAGACGCGGAACGGTGTAAACGCCGGCCCCCCAAAAGAAATTCATGAATTGTTAGCTTTTGTTCATTCTGCATCCCAAAAATCAGAATAAAAAGAGATAAAAAAGTAATGTGCCTGAAAATGGTACCAATAAAAACGTCAACTCATTCCGCAAAAAATAAGACCTCACATGACTCTGTGAGCCAAACTATGGGAAAATTATAGCTCTCAAAATGTGGTGATGCAAAAACAATTTTTTGCAATAAAAAGCGTCTTTTAGCGTGTGATAGCTACCAAAAATAAAAACCCGCTATAAATAGTAATTCAAACCCCGTTTTATCACCCCCTTAGTTAGGGAAAAAGAATAAAATAAAAAAAATGTATTTATTTCCATTCTCCCGTTAGGGTTAGGGTTGGGATTAGGGTTAGGGGTGTGTTAGGGTTAGGTTTGTGACAGTACAATAAGGGGATTGCCGACCAATATATAGTGCCTTCAAGGGATATTGACCTGGGCAAGGATAGCTTCAGCTTCAGTTTCATTAAATGAAAGAGTATTGAATGCCATAATATCCGGATCGCAAATACCCCACAAAATTATTCAATTATTCAAGACGGTACAATAAGGGGATTGCCGACCAATATATAGTGCCTTCAAGGAAAAATATCCTATATTCTAGAGGAAAACCTTAAAGCACTGATTTCATGCAAGGTGATGATTTATTCAAAATTTCATATATTTTCTCTGTTATAAACATACGCTTGGCTTATATGACAAAAAATTCGACGTTTCGGCCAAAAGGCCTTGTTCACGATTTATCTAAACACAGAAAATGTTTTATATGTGACTAGCCATATGTAACAGACACAGAATATAGACAATAAACATAATAAGTCAAATTAAGCAGATAGTCAGAATAATATGTCGAAAATCCGGATATACATATCTCCAACATTATCATACGAGAAAAGTATCATTTATCCCCAAAGATCAATATCTAAAAAATAAGAATGTCATAGAATGTATTATCAATAGACTAGATATCCATAACCACCTTTATAATCTTATATATTAAATTCTATATGAATAAGCAAATTTATGAATATGGAGTATCACCACATCCATATAGACTATATAAGGTCTCTGCATCAGAATTCTGTTTATATGGGATATAACACCATCCATACATATTAGATTAGGTCTCAGCATTGGCAGGTATAGCAGCAAAGCAGAAAAAGTAAAAAACAAAAAAAGAAAACTACCTTAGTGCAGAAAGTTGAAAGGTGAAGGCTGAAAAATAAAAAGAATCATAAGTATACAAGAGAAAAGTGATAATACTCACTGCATGGGACATGCAAAAGAAGATATATACCTGAGTCACAAGGATGTGTCTATGTGTCTAGCGCCAGTGCTTCCAGAGAGTGTGTGGTGAGGACTCTATGAGCGTCTCTTTTAACAAGACATAATAGCTCCCAGCTGCGATATGTAAATTATCAGGGATGTGTCCTGAAAAAAGAGGGCAGGACATCCAATTTATACTGAGCATGCGCAGCAAAAACAGTATACCGAATATGTTATGGAACTGAAATCTGACATAGGCAAGAGTGCCCGTAAAGGTAGAGAAGCCATGTACACGAGCAACATGACAGTTCACAATCATGAGAACTTCCGCGATGATCTGAGTGGATCCTTCCAAAGCGAGACAACCCGCGTGCACGCTCGAGAGCATTGTCATAGCAGCCGGACAACAATACCTTGTGTGTGTAGGGAAACCATGCATGCGCTGTGAGTAACATGATTCTGCCGTCAGTTTCAGATGAGTTGTCACAACAATGGCGCATGCGCAGACTGGTAAAAATGTACTTAGTCTCTAGGTTGAGAATAGACAGAAAAAAGTGCGCTAACATGAAAATACACTTCAATATGGTCTAATAACATCTATTATTATAATCTATCATGGAATACAATTAAGCTAGATGTGTATAAGATACAAAAAAATCTTCTACAAAACGTAATGTATAAAAAGAAAAAAAAGGGGGGGTATAGGAAAGGAAAAAGAATTTTCATGCAACCGAGAGGGATACAGATAGAACCCACGTTACCAGCTATATCCAAAAATAGGGATGGATGAGGATAGAAATAAATGAAATACTGCCATATATACCTGTCAACCAGTTAATTGACCTGTTTAATACCAAATTATATAATATTAATAGACAGAAGACCAACATAGTAAAAAATGATACCTACATTAAACATCATAACAATAACTGATCAATACATAGCCAATTCAATTATTTAATTGTAAAATATCTCATATTCCCGGTTTAGACCATAAGGTTCCATAGTATCAAGCGTGTAAATCCAAAACGCCTCGCGTTGTTTTAATTTCAGAATTCTATTACCCCCCTTCTTGACACCGGTACAGATTCTATGACTTGAAAACTCAGTTGTGCCATATTATGATTGGCAGCTGAAAAATGTGCAGGCAGTGGTAGCATCAATCTTTTACACTGGATTGTAGATTTGTGTTGAGAAATGCGGTCCCGGATATGCTGGGTGGTTTGCCCAACATACCCGAGACCGCATGGGCACTTCACCAAGTACACAACATATGAGGAGTCACATGTATGAAATCCATTAATAGAAAACCTTTTACTGGTTCTAGGGTGAAAAAATGATTCCCCTTTTATTACATTGGAAGACAATGTAAGCATGGATGTGTTCCCTTACGAGGTGTAGCCAAGAAAGTTTGTGTATTCCTGCGCTTTGTTGATCCAATACCCGCTTGAACCAAAAGGTTACGTAAATTGTTGGATTTTTTATAACAGCCCAATTTTCTTGAATTTTTGAATTCCCCTCTTATCTAAGAACCTTTTAAAACAGGTCAATGTTTGTTAATAATGCCATTAATACATTTAGAGAATGGGTGAAAGGTATTGACAAAAACCATTCGAGGTGTAGTATTTCTCTGTTTGGGAGATATTGTTGGTCTCAATAGTGAATCTGGGTAACCTCGGTCTTTAAATTTTTTCTTCATCACATTAATGCGAACAGTCTGGACAGCACTGTCGGTCACTATTCTACTTACATGGCAAAATTGAGATTTGGGAAGGGATTTTTTGACATGGAGAGGGTGGCAGCTTGAAAAATGTAGGAGGCTATTCCTGTCAGTATTTTTAACAAAAAGATCTGTGGACAGGGTGCCTTCACTTTGGATGATAACATTGGTATCCAGAAAATTGATTTTATTAAAATCAAACTGCATTGTAAATTTGAGATTGGGAACCAAATGATTAATGGTAGTGTGAAATAGCTGTAACGCCCCTAAATCTCCTTTCCATATGATGAAAATATCATCAATGTATATCTTCAGAGCAAAATATGCTTCTGGAAGAGTACATTGGTATAGATGTGTTAGGTTTCAAAGTGCTCCATAAAGATATTAACATATGGCGGCGCAACATTTGAACCCATAGCGGTCCCAACTTGCTGTATAAAAAACTGATCTTGGAATAAAAAATAGTTCCTTTTAAGGATTAAATTCAATTTGTAAAATATCTCATATTCCATGATTATTCATATAGCATTTAATATATAAGATTATAAAGGTGGCTATGGATATCTAGTCTATTATTAATACATTCTATGACATTCTTATTTTTTAGATATTGATCTTTGGGGATAAAAGGATGCTTTTCAGGTATGATAATGATGGAGATATGGATATCCGGATTTTCGATATATTATTCTGACTATCTGCTTAATTTTACTTATGATGTTTATTGTCTATTGTTGTGAGTTCATTTTCCCTTTCACCGTCGATGTCTGATGAACTCCCTCTTCTGGTGAAGTAGTGAGGCTGATTACCAAACACCTGATCTGGTAGATGATGACTGGGTAACAGGAAATTCTGACTGGATATAAGGCAGCCGACGCCCTTCTGAGTCGCTGGTGATTTCTCTACTGGATTCTTGGAGACCAGTCTGATTCCTGCTTCCCAAAGATAAGTTTTTTGCTCTGCTATTGAACTTATTAGTTTTGTTTTGTTTACCTTGTTTTTTGGAGTTCAGCCATCCCCGATCGGGGGTGTGCTGAGTTCCATTTTTGTTTCTGATCAGTTTGTCTCTTTGCTCTGTCTTCAGAATTTACCTGAGTGCTGATATAGTCTTTTTGAAGTCCTAGCGACTTCAGGGCCTGTTTTTCCTATCAGACAGTTGGGACATTTTTTGGTAGGGTTTTTTACGGATTGCAGACAGCAGCTTTTCTATCCTGTCCTTTTTAGTTAGCTTGAGCCCCATCGTTTGCTCAACCTATCTTTCTATCTGTGTTAGTGTTTTCATCTTGCTTCACCGTCATTATATGTTGGGGGCTGCTAATGCTTTGGGGTCCGCTCTGGGGCAGTTTAGATTTCCCCTTTCTTTCTTTAGGCCTATTTAGTTCTCCGGCTGTGATCGAGGGGTCTAGGGCATCGTAGGAACCCCCCACGGCTACTGTTAGTTGTTGTGGATAGGATGAGGGGTCTGCAATCCGATAGCTACCAACCTCTCCGGTTTTCTGGACTTAGCTTGTATTTTTGTTTTTTCCTCCTTCGGTGACTCATTCATAACAGAATCACCAGCCATACCGCAGATCCTAGGGTACTCAATATCAGGAGAGAATTGTAAAAAAAAAAAAAAAAAAATTGTCAGAATATTTTTTTTTTTTTGTGTATATTTTTTCCTCTATGTCTCTGAGGCCGTAGGGGGAATTTTTTTTCTCTCAATGGAGATGAAGCAATTGTCTGATCGTGTGGAGCAGCTCACTGCTGAAGTGTGGGGAATTTCCGCCTATCTTGCTCATTCACATGCTGCTGAACCAAAGATCCCTACTCCTGATGTGTTTTTTGGGGATCGGTCTAAATTTTTGAATTTTAAAAATAATTGTTAATTATTTTTTGCCTTGAAGCCTAACTCGTCGGGGAGCTCCGCGCAGCAGGTTAAAATTGTCATCTCTTTGCTGCGTGGCGATCCCCAGGATTGGGCGTTTTCTTTGAAACCTGATGATCCTATTCTTACTAATGTGAACGCATTTTTTCAAGCCTTGGGGTTGTTGTATGATGAACCTAATGCTATTGATCAGGCTGAAAAGGCCCTGTTGGCATTGAGCCAGGGTCGGGATTCTGCAGAGTTGTACTGTCAAAAATTCCAAAAGTGGGCGGTCCTTACTACCTGGAATGATGGTGCCTTGGCAGCTCTCTTTCAGAAGGGTTTGTCAGAAACTGTAAAAGATACTATGGTGGGATTTCCTGTTCCCTCTGGTCTGGACGATTCTATGTCATTAGCCATTCAGGTTGTTCGGCGTTTGCGTGAACGCAAAACCGCACGAGATATGTTGCCACCTGTTGAACAAATGTCTGAACCTATGCAATGTGATAGAGTTTTGTCTAGGGCGCAACGTCAGGAGTTCAGAAGGCGTAATAAGCTGTGTTTCTTCTGTGGTGATGCCCCGCATATTATTTCTGTCTGCCCTAAATGAGAGAAACGTTTTGCACACACATTTGCTGTGAGTGGTGTTCAACCTAAGTTTCTTCTGGCAATTACTCTGATCTGCTCCCTGTCCACATTTTCCGCTAAGGCTTTTGTGGATTCGGGAACAGCTCTAAACCTGATGGACTTGGATTTTGCTAAACGTTGTGGATTTCCTGTGACACCTCTGCGGACGCCTATCCCTTTGAGGGGTATTGATGCTACTCCTTTGGCGAAGAATAAACCTCAGTTTTGGACCCAGGTGGTAATGCGGGTCGCCCCAGACCATCAAGAGAATTGCAGATTTTTGGTGTTGCATAATTTGCATGATACCATTGTTCTGGGGTTTCCCTGGTTGCAAATCTATAATCCAGTTTTGGATTGGAAATCTGTGTCTGTGGTGAGTTGGGGTTGTCGGTATGCCCTTAGTGATGCTCCTGTTTTCTCCACCTCTCCCCAGTCGCATGATGTTCCTGACTATTTGGCTGATTATTATGATGTATTTAGTGAGAATGAGTCTGCGTCTTTGCCTCCTCATAGGAGTTATAACTGTGCAATTGAGCTGAGCCCTGGGTGTAAATTTCCCAAGGGTCGACTTTTCAATTTATCTGTACCCGAACACGAGGTTATGCGATCCTATATTAAGGAGTCGTTGGAGAAGGGTCATATTAGACCATCCTCTCCCCAGTCGCATGATGTTCCTGACTATTTGGCTGATTATTATGATGTATTTAGTGAGAATGAGTCTGCGTCTTTGCCTCCTCATAGGAGTTATGACTGTGCAATTGAGCTGAGCCCTGGGTGTAAATTTCCCAAGGGTCGACTTTTCAATTTATCTGTACCCGAACACGAGGCTATGCGATCCTATATTAAGGAGTCGTTGGAGAAGGGTCATATTAGACCATCCTCTTCACCCTTCGGTGCTGGGTTTTTTTCGTGGCTAAGAAAGATGGGTCATTAAGGCCTTGTATTGACTATCGTTCCCTCAACAAAATTACTGTTAAATATCAGTATCCGTTACCCCTGATTTCTGATCTATTCTCCAGAGTTAAAGGTGCTTGCTGGTTTACAAAGCTTGACCTCAGGGGGGCGTATAATCTTATTCGCATTAAGCATGGGGATGAATGGAAGATGGCGTTTAATACTCCGGATGGACATTTTGAGTACCTGGTGATGCCTTTTGCGCTCACTAATGCCCCTTCTGTCTTCCAGTGCTTCATTAATGATATTTTCCGAGACTTGGTGGATACATTTTTGATCATCTATCTGGATGATATTTTGATCTTTTCCAAGGATTGGGACTCTCATGTGGAACATGTTCGGACTGTGTTCCGGATTTTGAGGGAGAATTCCCTGTATGTCAAGGGATCGAAATGCCTTTTTGGGGTACAGAGGATTTCATTTTTGGGATTTATTTTGTCTCCGTCAACTATTGAAATGGACCCGGCCAAGGTACAGGCCATTTATGATTGGGTTCAGCCCACTTCTTTGAAGGCCCTCCAGAAGTTTTTGGGTTTTGCTAATTTTTATTGTAAATTTATAGCTAATTTTTCTGGTATTGCCAAATCATTGACTGATTTGTCTAAGAAGGGTGCTGATGTGCTGAATTGGTCTCCGGAGGCTGTTTCTTCCTTTCAGGAGCTGAAGCGAAGGTTCACTTCTGCTCCGGTTTTGCGGCAACCTGATGTCTAACTCCCGTTTCAGGTAGAGGTGAACGCTTCTGAGATTGGTGCAGGAGCTGTTTTGTCCCAAAAAGATCCTATAACATCTAAAATGAATCCCTGTGCTTTCTTTTCCCGAAAGTTCTCCCCATCCGAATGTAACTATGATGTGGGGAATCGGGAACTGTTAACCATGAAATGGGCATTTGAGGAGTGGAGACATTGGTTGGAGGGAGCTAAACATCAAGTCGTGGTCCTTACTGACCACAAGAATTTGATTTACCTGGAATCGGCCAAACGCTTGAATCCTAGACAGGCTAGGTGGGCCTTGTTTTTCACACGTTTTGATTTTGTGGTCTCTTTTCTTCCGGGCACTAAGAATGTCAAGGCAGATGCCCTCTCTAGGAGTTTCTTTGCTGATTCTCCTGTTGTGACCAAGCCTACTACCATCTTAGGTGAGGGGGTAGTTCTTTCTGCCATCTCGCCCGATTTGAGACGTGCCCTGGAAGAGTTTCAGGAGGACAAACCTGAGCATTGTCCCATTGGAAAATTGTATGTTCCTGACCAGTGGAGGAAGAGAGTGATGTCTGAAGTTCATTGCTCTGCATTGGCTGGTCATCCAGGTATTTTTGGTACTAGAGATTTGGTGAGTCGGTCTTTTTGGTGGCCCGCCTTGTCTCGTGATGTCAGGAATTTTGTGCAGTCCTGTGGGACTTGCTCTCGGTCTAAACCTTGTTCTCGCTCTAGTGGGTTGTTGATGCCTTTGCCGGTGCCCAGGAGGCCATGGACCCATATTTCAATGGATTTTATCTCTGATATGCCTGTCTCTCAGAGAATGACTGTTATTTGGGTGATTTGTGATAGATTCTCTAAGATGGTCCATCTTGTACCACTCCCTAAGTTGCCATCTTCCTCAGAGTTGGTGCCCTTGTTTTTGCAACAGGTGGTTTGCTTGCACGGGATTCCTGAGAACATTGTATCTGACAGAGGAGTTCAGTTTGTGTCTAGATTTTGGAGGACTTTCTGTTCCAAGCTGGGAATTCAGTTGTCCTTCTCCTCTGTGTTTCACCCTCAGACCAATGGGCAGACGGAGAGATCAAACCAGACTTTGGAGTCGTATTTGAGATGTTTTATTTCTGCTGATCAGGATGATTGGGTTTCATTTTTGCCCTTGGCCGAATTTGCTTTAAATAATAGAGCTAGTTCTGCCACTTTGATGTCACCTTTTTTTGTAACTTTGGGTTTCATCCTCGATTCTCTTCAGGGCAGGTGGAGCTTTCTGCCTGCCCAGGAGTTGACACTGTGGTGGAGAGAATGCACCAGATCTGGGACCAAGTGGTGGATAAGTTATCTCTCTCCAAGGAAAAGGCCCAGTGGTTTTCCAACCGGCATAGGACAATTGGTCCCCAGTTTAAGGTGGGTGATATGGTTTGGTTGTCATCAAAGAATATCGCTATGAAGGTGGCTTCTCCAAAGTTTAAACCTAGATTTATTGGACCTTACAAGATTTTGGAGATTCTTAATCCAGTCTCTTTTCGATTGGCTCTTCCTGTTACATTTAATATCCATAACGTCTTTCATAAGTCTCTGTTAAAGAGGTTTGTTGAGCCAGTAGTTCATGTGGTGGCACCTCCTGACCCAGTATTGGTTGAAGGTAATGTGGAATATGAGGTTGAGAAGATACTGGATTCTCGCCTGGCTAGATGGAGACTCCAGTATTAGGTTAAATGGAAGGGTTATGGCCAGGAGGATACTTCTTGGGTCCCTGCATCCGATATTCATGCCGAAAGATTGGTTCGTGCCTTTCATTGGGCCTATACTGATAGCCCTGGTGGCATGGATGAGGGTTCGGTGACCCCTCCTCAAGGGGGAGGTACTGTTGTGAGTTCATTCTACCCTTCACCGTCGATGTCTGATGAACTCCCTCTTCTGGTGAAGGAAGGTAGTGAGGCTGATTACCAAACCCCTGATCTGGTAGATGATGACTGGGTAACAGGAAATTCTAACTGGATATAAGGCAGCTGACGCCCTTCTGAGTCGCTGGTGATTTCTCTGCTGGATTCTTGGAGACCAGTCTGATTCCTGCTTCCCAAAGATAAGTTTTTTGCTCTGCTATTGAACTTATTAGTTTTGTTTTGTTTACCTTGTTTTTGGAGTTCAGCCATCCCCGGTCGGGGGTGTGCTGAGTTCCATTTTTGTCTCTGATCAGTTTGTCTCTTTGCTCTGTCTTCAGAATTTACCTGAGTGCTGATATAATCTTTTTGAAGTCCTAGCGACTTCAGGGCCTGTTTTTCCTATCAGACGGTTGGGACATTTTTTGGTAGGGTTTTTTACGGATTGCAGACAGCAGCTTTTCTATCCTGTCCTTTTTAGTTAGCTTGAGCCCCATTGTTTGCTCAACCTATCTTTCTATCTGTGTTAGTGTTTTCATCTTGCTTCACCGTCATTATATGTTGGGGGCTGCCTATTGCTTTGGGGTCTTCTCTGGGGCAGTTTAGATTTCCCCTTTCTTTCTTTAGGCCTATTTAGTTCTCCGGCTGTGATCGAGGGGTCTAGGGCATCATAGGAACCCCCCACGGCTACTGTTAGTTGTTGTGGATAGGATGAGGGGTCTGCAATCTGATAGCTACCAACCTCTCCGGTTTTCTGGACTTAGCTTGTATTTTTGTTATTTCCTCCTTCCTTGACTCATTCATAACAGTCTATATTCTATGTCTGTTACATATGGCAAGTCACATATAAAAAATGTTCTGTGTTTAGATAAATTGTGAACAAGGCCTTTTGGCCAAAACGTCGATTTTTTTTTTTGTCATATAAGCCAAGCGTATGTTTATAACAGAGAAAATATATGAAATTTTGAATAAATCACCACCTTGCATGAAATCAGGGTTAGGTTTGTGGTTAGGGTTATGGCTTGGGCAGGGATTAGGGTTAGGAGTGTGTTGGGGTTAGGGTTGGGGTTAAAATTGGGGGGGGTTTCCACTGTTCAGGCACATAAGGGGCTCGCCCAAGGTGACATGGCGTTTAATCGCAATCCCAGCCAATTCTGCGTTGAAAAAGTCAAACGGTGCTCCTTCCCTTCCAAGCTCTGCCATGCGCCCAAATAGTGGTTTACCCCACATATGGGGTTTCACAACACTCAGGACAAATTAGAACCACTGTACACACTGGGTATGGTGGAAGATGAAACCGGCAAGGTATCATATAGATGTAATATATGCAACAACACACAAAATAAATAAAATAACCTTTATTAAAATATTAATGGGTGTACACATTAAACAAATAAGAAGGCATCCCAAATATATACATGGTATTATAATATAATCAGTTTGACATAGAGCTTTTTAAATAACCATGTAAAGCAGGCTCAATAATGGGCAGGTAAAAAAGTTGTAATTAAATACAACTCAAAGGCCAACAAGAGAAATAAAGTGCACAGATGATATGGACAATAAAAGCCAAGAGTAAAACAATTACCTAGTGAGCCAGTAAATGGTGCCTGATAACGAGCCCCGACGCGCGTTTCGGAGTTGATCTCCTTCGTCACCCCCTAATTGTTTTACTCTTGGCTCCCCATTTTTTCTCCCATTGTGTGGTTTTTGTTTATTGAGTGGCGTTTTTTTCTTATCACGTACTGGCATTTATTGTCCATATCATCTGTGCACTTTATTTCTCTTGTTGGCCTTTGCCAACATCACATTGCACTATATATAAAAAATTCTCTTTGGGGGCTTTAACATGTATATAATTACAACTTTTTTACCTGCCCATTATTGAGCCTGCTTTACATGGTTATTTAAAAAGCTCTATGTCAAAGCTTATTATATTATAATACCATGTATATATTTGGGATGCCTTCTTATTTGTTTAATGTGTACACCCATTAATATTTTAATAAAGGTTATTTTATTTATTTTGTGTGCTGTTGCATATATTACATCTATATGATACCTTGCCGGTTTCATCTTCCACCATACCCAGTGTGTACAGTGGTTCTTTCACCGGATGGTCTGCCATCCATTGTTTCAGAGGGGTTGTTTTAATATTTAGTTTTTATATTATATATATTTTATTAATTATCAAATTAATATAGGACACTACCCTCACTGTTTTAATTACTCAGGACAAATTGCACAACAACTTTTGGGGCCCAATTTCTCCTGTTACCCTTGGAAAAATAAAAAATTGGGAACTAAAAAATCATTTTTGTGGAAAAAAATATGATTTTTTTATTTTTATGACTCTACGTTATAAACTTCTGTGAAGCACTTGGGGTTTCAAAGTGCTCAGCAGACAGCTAGATAAGTTCCTTTCGGGGTCTAGTTTCCAAAATGGGGTCACTTGTGGCAGGTTTCTACTGTTTAGGCACATCAGGGGCTCTCCAAATGCGACGTGACACCCGCAGACCATTCCATCAAAGTCTGCATTCTAAAGCGTCACTACTTCCCTTCCGAGCCCCGACGTGTGCCCACACAGTAGTTTTCTCCCACATATGGGGTATCAGCATACTCAGGACAAATTGCACAAGTTTGGGGGTCCAATTTCTCCTGTTACCCTTGGGAAAATGAAAAAAATTGGGACTAAATGATCATGTTTATGGAAAAAATATGATTTTTTTAATTTCACACCTGGGCGTTATAAACTTCTGTGAAGCACTTGGGGGTTCAAAGTGCTAACCACACATCTAGATAAGTTCCTTGGGTGGTCTAGTTTCCAAAATGGGGTCATGTGTGCAGGGTTTCCACTGTTTAGGCACATCAGGGGCTCTCCAAATGCGACATGTCGTCCAGCCAATTCTGCGTTGAAAATGCCAAATGGCACTCGTTCCCTTCCAAGCTCTACCATGCGCACAAACAGTGGGTTACCCCCACATATGGGGTATCAGCGCATTCAGGAAAAATTGCACAATAACTTTTGGAGTCTTGTTTCCCTTGGGAAAATAAAAATTGGGGGTGAAAAGATCATTTTTGAGGAAAAAATATGATTCTTTAATTTTACAGCTGTACTTTATAAACTTCTGTGAAGCACCTGGGGGCTCAAAGTGCTCACCACACATCTAGATAAGTTCCATGGGGGGTCTAGTTTCCAAAATGGGGTCACTTGTGGGGGGTTTCCACTGTTTAGACACATCAGTAGCTCTCCAAACGCGACATGGCGTCCGATGTCAATTCCAGCCAATTTTGCGTTGAAAAATCAAACGGCTCTCCTTCCCTTCCGTGTTCTGCCATGCGCCTAAACAGTGGTCCCCCCTCACATATAGAGTATCACCGTACTCAGCACAAATTGCACAATAACTTTTGGGGTCCAATTTCTCTTGTTACTCTTGGTGAAATAAAAAAAAAATTGGATATGAAGTAATTTTTTTGTGAAAAATGTTAAATATTCATTTTTTTTAAACATTCAAAAATTCCTGTGAAGCACATAAAGGGTTAATAAACTTCTTGAATGTGGTTTTGAGCACCTTGAGGGGTGCAGTTTTTAGAATGGTGTCACTTTTGGGTATTTTCTATCATATAGACCCCTCAAAGTGACTTCAAATGTGATGCAGTCCCTAAAAAAAAATGGTGTTGTAAAAATGAGAAATCGCTGGTCATCTTTTAACCCTTACAACTTCCTAACAAAAAAAAAAATTTGGTTCCAAAATTGTGCTGATGTAAAGTAAACATGTGGGAAATGTTACTTATTAAGCATTTTATGTGCCACATCTCTGTGATTTAAGGGCATGAAAATTCAAAATTGGAAAATTGTCAAATTTTCAAACTTTTCACCAAATTTCCATTTCTTTCACAAATGAACGCAAGTCATATCAAAGAAATTTTACCACTAGTATGAAGTACAATATGTCATGAGAAAACAATGTCATAATCACCAGGTTTCATGGAAGCATTCCAGAGTTATTACCTCATAAAGGGACAGTGGTCAGAATTGTAAAAATTGGCCCGGTCATTAACGTGCAAACCATCCTTGGGGGTTAAGGGATTAATATTATTGGGGACATGATGTTTCAGTTTATTCATTATACTTGTTGTTCAGGTGTTTTCTAATCTTCATCATGCCCCATTTGTGAATGTGTATGTTTTGCTTTGCATGTTATACTGTGGATATTTAGCAGCTTATTTATAGCATACTAGCTGAAGAACCCGGCGCTGCCCGGGCATAGTAACTAATTGTGGTTAGTTATAACAAATTATAATTATCCTCCATCCCATAGTCCCGTGCCCATATACCCATCATACATATCCACGATCCCATAGGCCCATGCCCATATACCCATCATACATATCCTCCATCCCATAGTCGAGTGCCAATATACCCATCACACATCCTCCATCCCATAGTCCCATGCCCATCTACCCATCACACATCCTCCATCCCATAGTCCCATGCCCATATACCCATCATACTTATTCGCCATCCCATAGTCGAGTGCCCATATACCCATCACACATCCTTCATCTCATAGTCCCAAGCCCATATACCCATCATACATAAGCCAAGCGTATGTTTATAACAGAGAAAATACATGAAATTTTGAATAAATCACCACCTTGCATGAAATCTGGGTTAGGTTTGTGGTTAGGGTTATGGCTTGGGATGGGATTAGGGTTAGGAGTGTGTTGGGGTTAGGGTTGGGGTTAAAATTGGGAGGTTTCCACTGTTCAGGCACATCAGGGGCTCGCCCAACGTGACATGGCGTTTAATCTCAATCCCAGCCAATTCTGCGGTGAAAAAGTCAAACGGTGCTC
Source organism: Dendrobates tinctorius (assembly GCF_039654945.1). Lineage (NCBI taxonomy): Eukaryota > Metazoa > Chordata > Amphibia > Anura > Dendrobatidae > Dendrobates > Dendrobates tinctorius. The sequence goes on along the minus strand of NW_027361843.1, from coordinate 2,998,993 downwards.
CTTCCCTTCCAAGCTCTGCCATGCGCCCAAATAGTGGTTTACCCCCACATATGGAGTATCACAACACTCAGGACAAATTGAACAACAACTTTTGGGGCCCAATTTCTCCTGTTACCCTTGGAAAAATAAAAAATTGGGGACTAAAAATCAATTTTGTGGAAAAAAATGATTTTTTTATTTTTATGGCTCTACGTTATAAACTTCTGTGAAGCACTTGGGGTTTCAAAGTGCTCACCAGACATCTAGATAAGTTCCTTTTGGGGTCTAGTTTCCAAAATGGGGTCACTTGTGGCGGGTTTCTACTGTTTAGGCACATCAGGGGCTCTCCAAATGCGACGAGACACCCGCAGACCATTCCAACAAAGTCTGCAATCCAAAAAGTCACTACTTCCCTTCCGAGCCCCGACGTGTGCCCACAAAAGTAGTTTTCTCCACATATGGGGTATCAGCATACTCAGGACAAATTGCACAACAAGTTTTGGAGTCCAATTTCTCCTGTTACCCTTGGGAAAATGAAAAACATTGGGACTAAATAATCATGTTTGTAGAAAAAATATGATTTTTTTAAATTCACGCCCGGGCGTTATAAACTTCTGTGAAGCACTTGGGGTTCAAAGTGCTCACCACACATCTAGATAAGTTCCTTGGGTGGTCTAGTTTCCAAAATGGGGTCATGTGTGCAGGGTTTCCACTGTTTAGGCACATCAGGGGCTCTCCAAATGCGACATGGCGTCCAGCCAATTCTGCGTTGAAAAATCCAAACGGCACTTGTTCCCTTCCAAGCTCTACCATGCGCACAAACAGTGGGTTACCCCCACATATGGGGTATCAGCGTACTCAGGAAAAATTGCACAATAACTTTTGGAGTCTTGTTTCCCTTGGGAAAATAAAAATTGGGGGTGAAAAGATCATTTTTGAGGAAAAAATATGATTCTTTAATTTTACAGCTGTACTTTATAAACTTCTGTGAAGCACCTGGGGGCTCAAAGTGCTCGCCACACATCTAGATAAGTTCCTTGGGGGGTCTAGTTTCCAAAATGGGGTCACTTGTGGGGGGTTTCCACTGTTTAGACACATCAGTAGCTCTCCAAACGCGACATGGCGTCCGATGTCAATTCCAGCCAATTTTGCGTTGAAAAATCAAACGGCTCTCCTTCCCTTCCGTGTTCTGCCATGCGCCTAAACAGTGGTCCCCCCTCACATATAGGGTATCACCGTACTCAGCACAAATTGCACAATAACTTTTGGGGTCCAATTTCTCTTGTTACTCTTGGTGAAATTAAAAAAAAATGGATATGAAGTAATTTTTTGGTGAAAAAAGTTAAATGTTCATTTTTTTAAACATTCAAAAATTCCTGTGAAATACATGAAGGGTCAATAAACTTCTTGAATGTGGTTTTGAGCACCTTGAGGGGTGCAGTTTTTAGAATGGTGTCACTTTTGAGTATTTTCTATCATACAGTCATATGTAAAAGTTTGGGCACCCCTATTAATGTTAACCTTTTTTTCTTTATAACAATTTTGGTTTTTGCAACAGGTATTTCAGTTTCATATATCTAATAACTGATGGACTCAGTTATATTTCTGGATTCAAATGAGGTTTATTGTACTAACAGAAAATGTGCAATCTGCATTTAAACAAAATTTGACCGGTGCAAAAGTATGGGCACCCTTATCATTTTCTTGATTTGAACACTCCTAACTACTTTTTACTGACTTCCTGAAGCACTAAATTGGTTTTGTAACCTCATTGAGCTTTGAACTTCATAGCCAGATGTATCAAATCATGAGAAAAGGTATTTAAAGTGGCCACTTGCAAGTAGTTCTCCTATTTGATTCTCCTATGAAGAGTGGCATCATGGGCTCCTCAAAACAACTCTCAAATGATCTGAAAACAAAGATTATTCAACATAGCTTTTCAGGGGAAGGATACAAAAAGTTGTCTCAGAGATTTAACCTGTCAGTTTCCACTGTGAGGAACATAGTAAGGAAATGGAATAACACAGGTACAGTTCTTGTTAAGCCCAGAAGTGGCAGGCCAAGAAAAATATCAGAAAGGCAGAGAAGAAGAATGGTGAGAACAGTCAAGGACAATCCACAGACCACCTCCAAAGACCTGCAGCATCATCTTGCTGCAGATGGTGTCACTGTGCATCGGTCAACAATACAGCGCACTTTGCACAAGGAGAAGCTGTATGGGAGAGTGATGCAAAAGAAGCCGTTTCTGCAAAAACCAAAATTGTTATAAAGAAAAAAGGTTAACATTAATAGGGGTGCCCAAACTTTTACATATGACTGTATAGACCCCTCAAAGTGACTTCAAATGTGATGCAGTCCCTAAAAAAATGGTGTTGTAAAAATGAGAAATCGCTGGTCATCTTTTAACCCTTACAACTTCCTAACAAAAAAAAAAAATTTGGTTCCAAAATTGTGCTGATGTAAAGTAAACATGTGGGAAATGTTACTTATTAAGCATTTTATGTGCCACATCTCTGTGATTTAAGGGCATGAAAATTCAAAGTTGGAAAATTGTCAAATTTTCAAACTTTTCACCAAATTTCCATTTTTTTTCATAAATAAACGCAAGTCATATCAAAGAAATTTTACCACTAGCATGAAGTACAATATGTCACGAGAAAACATTGTCATAATCACCAGGATTCATGGAAACGTTCCAGAGTTATTACCTCATAAAGGGACAGTGGTCAGAATAATAAAAATTGGCCCGGTCATTAACGTGCAAACCATCCTTGGGGGTTAAGGGATTAATATTATTGGGGACATGATGTTTCAGTTTATTCATTATACTTGTTGTTCAGGTGTTTTCTAATCTTCATCATGCCCCATTTGTGAATGTGTATGTTTTGCTTTGCATGTTATACTGTGGCTATTTAGCAGCTTATTTATAGCATACTAGCTGAAGAGCACGGCGCTGCCCGGGCATAGTAACTAACTGTGGTTAGTTATAGCAAATTATAATTATCCTCCATCCCATAGTCCCGTGCCCATATACCCATCATACATATCCACGATCTCATAGGCCCGTGCCCATATACCCATCATACAGTACATATCCTCCATCCCATAGTCGAGTGCCCATATACCGATCATACAATCATAGAATCATAGAATCGTAGAGTTGGAAGGGACCTCCTGGGCCATCTGGTCCAACCCCCTGCTCAAAGCAGGATTCGCTAAATCATCCCAGTCAGATGTCTGTCCAGCCTCTGTTTGAAGACTTCCATTGAAGGAGAACTCACCACTTCTCATGGCAGCTTGTTCCACTCATTGATCACTCTAACTGTCAAAAAGTTTTTTCTAATATCTAATCTGTCTCCTCCCATTCAGTTTCATCCCATTCTCACACATCCTCCATCCCATAGTCCCATGCCCATATACCCATCACACATCCTCCGTCCCATGCCCATATACCCATCATACATATTCGCCATCCCATAGTCCCGAGCCCATATACCCCTCATACATATCCTCCATCCCATAGTCCAGTGCCCATATACCCATCACACATCCTCCATCCCATAGTCCCGTGCCCATATACCCGTCATACATATCCTCCATCCCATAGTCCAGTGCCCATATACCCATCACACATCCTCCATCACATAGTCAACCATTATGACATCATAATGAGGGGCGGGGCTTGACACACACACACAATTTTTCCCCATTATGTAGATAGGGGCAAAATTGTTTGGTGAATTGGAACGCGCGGGGTTAAAATTTCACCTCACAACATAGCCTAGGACACTCTCGGGGTCCAGACGTGTGACTGTGCCAAATTTTGTGGCTGTAGCTGTGATGGTGTGGATGCCAATCCCGGACATACATACATACATACATACATACACACACTTGAGCATTATATATTAGATGTGCTTTTCATTGCTTGGTCTATCTGTTTCATTGTTTACTATGTCCCACACTATTCCACCTTCAGGGGTGTGGCTCAATTGCCATTTTCTTATACATGTGTTTAAGTGATTTTTATGTTTGCTGTGTCTCAGGTGTCTAAATAAAGATTTCTATCGTTAGCCATTATTATGTGGATGTGCACACAATTTTTCGGCTGGTATTTCTTTTCTCCAGTTCATGGTCAATATCCATACTAGGTGTTGCACCCCATTATTACATTTACATCTTTTTCTACCATATATGGTAGTGCGCCCTCTCCCCTTCCTTGTTTATGTTGAAAGAAGGGAGACACTGTTGGTTAAAGCACAATGGAGATGGTGGGACCGCATTGGTTATATGGCTCCTTCTGTCTCCAAGTTCTCTACTTGTGTCTACCATCTTGTCCTGTTAGGAACATGGAGACCCTCTACAAAGGCCTTGGATCATACAGATTGTAAAAGTATTTGTGAATGACAAGCTGAGGCTAGGGGTTACTGCAAAAATATGTTACCTTACAGCAGCCAATTGGAGGTGCCAAAAGGAATAAATTAAACTCACAATGACGGCCTTCCAAAAGTCCCAATCACTGTTGTTTGGGTACTCCTGTGAAGGTTATCAGGAATTCACATTTTTCACTATGTACCACAGTTATCTGGTATTGCAATATATAGTATTTAAGCCATGAGGTGATCACAGGCTCGTTTTCTAAGGGGACTATAAAATAAAAGTTTAAAAACATAAAAAATATGCATAAAAATTTGAACTATCTTCATTAAAAAATAAAACTAAATAAACATGTTTGGTATACGCTGCATCTGTAGTTACGTGTAACTGCTGCAGCTTTTCATGTGTTGTATAATGTAACACATGAAATAGGATGCCAAAGTGACAGCTGGCTAGAAAGATTCAGAGAATTCCACGTGGCATTATGCAGAGGAAGTACTCAAAGTCTGGTTTTACTTATGTCACTGTTTTCATTTATATTTAGCGTCTAATATCAATTCCATTTTTATATGTAGGTTAGTTCTTTTTCTGTACTATAAAATGAAGGAAGAATGTTCTGGATATTTCTTTATCAAAATGCCTGAAATACTTGCTATTAATTATTGGTTTGTATTTGTCAGCACAAATCGCTTTCATCTATTATCAATTAACAAAAACCTAAATAGATGAACTGGAATATTCACTGGTATGCATTCAACATGTTGGCAAATGTTCACACTGGCCACGAAACAGACAAAACCTAAGATAAAAACAAAATGAACAAATACCCTGCAGTAAATAAATACATAGCAATAGTGCATGTATATAACATAGGATGCTTAGTTAAAATAATTTTGATCAAAAAAACATGAAATTCATGCCACCACATCAAGGTGACCCTACTCAGGACGGTCCTAACCTCTAGTATTAAACCCTTACCTTATGTCAAATTACGTAAATGTGAAGAAGGGCCGAGCAGGACCTTTATCATCAATAGAGCTGTATAAAGGCATGCTTATTGCTTAATGAGTTGTCATCTTTATTGACACAATTTTTGGTACATATTATGTTATGATTCCTTTTTATTATATGTTTTTGTGAGGTGTGGTGAGAAAACACAGTTCTGGAGTTTCAAATTTTTTTTGATGAGGTCTGCCATTTGGGTTTTATTTTTCATAGAATGGACTACTACAGATGCGTCCATACCAAATATGTTCATTTTTATTTTACAACTCTTTGGCACCCCACGATTGGGAGGACCCACAGCGATAAGTGAATTATCTTCTATACCATGGTTAGGGAATAACTTATAAACTTAGAACAGACCTTCTATTTAATAAAACTAATTTATCACCTGAAAAGCAGTTTGTGTTCTGAGTATACATAAATTTTGTTTTAGAGTTATTACTCTATACAAATAAACACCACCTTTTTATTATTATTATTATTATTATTATTTACTTTTAATAATATTGTTATTGAACCAGAGAGTGAGACATTGAAAGGTTTTTTCTCAGGGTCCGAATTCCTGAAACCAAGAATTAAAGCTCATGTGTTGTGAGTTCATTTTCCCCTTCGTCACTGAGGTCTGGTGAACTCCCTATTCTGGTAAAGGAAGGTAATGAGCCTGATTATCAGGCACCTGAGCCTAATGAGGATGACTGGCTGAGTGGAGTCACGGACTGGATATAAGGCTGCCGACGTCCTTCTGCCCTGCGGGCGATTTCTCTGTGGACTTCTAGGACACCAGTCTGATTCCTGGTCCTCTAAAGCTAAGTTTTCTGTTTTGCCTGTTAGCATTTTTGTTTTGTTTTTTGTTTTCCTTGCTTTTCTGTATTCTGCCATTCCCTGCTGGGGTGAGCTGAATCTCCTTTTGCCTGTAGCTCTGTCTTCAGAATATTCCTGAGTACTGTCATAGCTTTTTTGAAGCCTAGCGTCTTCAGGGCCTTTTTCACTGTCAGTCTGTTGGCTCTTATTTTCATAGGGTTTTTCACGGATTGCAGACAGCAGCCTTCCTGTCCTTTTCTATCTAGTTAGCCTGGCCCCGTCTTTGCTCAGTCTATCTTTCTGTGTGTTAGCATTTTCATCTTGCTTCACCGTCATTATATGTTGGGGGCTGCCTATTGCTTTGGGGTCTGCTCTGGGGCAGTTTAGAATTCCCCTTTCTTTCTTTAGGCCTATTTAATTCTCCGGCTATGATCGAGGGGTCTAGGGCATCGTAGGAACCCCCCACGGCTACTGCTAGTTGTGTTGATAGGTTCAGGGGTCTGCAATCCGATAGCTGCCAACTTCTCTGGTTTTCTGGACTTAGCTAGCATTTCTGTTTTTGCCTCCTACGGTGAATCAATCATAACAGAATCACCCGCCATACCGCAGATCCTAGGGTACTCAATAGCAGGAAAGAATTGTGTTTAAAAAAAAAAAAAGTGTGTGTATATTCTTTCCTCTATATCTCTGAGGCCGTAGGGGGAATTTTTTTTTTTCTCTCTCAATGGAGATAAAGCAATTGTCTGATCGTGTGGAGCAGCTCGCTGCAGAAGTGCGGGGAATTTCCGCCTACCTTGCTCGTTCGCATGCTGTTGAACCAAAGATCCCTACACCTGATGTATTTTTTGGGGATCGATCTAAATTTTTGAGTTTCAAAAATAATTGTAAATTATTTTTTGCCCTGAAGCCTAACTCGTCAGGGAGCTCCGCGCAGCAGGTTAAAATTGTCATCTCTTTGCTGCGTGGCGATCCCCAGGATTGGGCGTTTTCTTTGAAACCAGATGATCCTATTTTGACTAATGTGAATGCATTCTTTCAAGCTTTGGGGTTGTTGTATGACGAACCTAATGCTATTGATCAGGCTGAAAAGACCCTGTTGGCATTGAACCAGGGTTGAGATTCTGCAGAGTTGTACTGTAAAAAGTTCCAAAAGTGGGCGGTCCTTACTACCTGGAATGATAATGCCTTGGCTGCTCTCTTTCGGAAGGGTTTGTCAGAAGCCGTAAAAGATACTATGGTGGGATTTCCTGTTCCCTCTGGTCTGGACGATTCTGTGTCATTAGCCATTCAGGTTAATCGGCGTTTACGTGAACGCAGGATTGCACGAGAGGTGTTGCCACCGGTTGAACAGACGTCTGAACCTATGCAATGTGATAGAGTTTTGTCTAAGGCGCAACGTCAGGAGTTCAGAAGGCGTAATAAGCTGTGTTTTTTCTGTGGAGATGCCTCGCATATTATTTCTGTTTGTCCTAAACGAGAGAAACGCTTTGCACACACGTTTTCTGTTGGTGGTGTTCAACCTAAGTTTCTTCTGGCAATTACTCTGATCTGCTCCCTGTCCACATTTTCCGCCATGGCTTTTGTGGATTCGGGAGCAGCGCTAAACCTAATGGACTTGGATTTTGCTAAACGTTGTGGATTTCCGATGACACCTCTGCAGACGCCTATCCCTTTGAGGGGGATTGATTCTACTCCTTTGGCTAAAAATAAACCTCAGTTTTGGACCCAGGTGGTCATGCGGGTCGCCCCAGACCATCAAGAAAATTGCAGATTTTTGGTATTGCATGGTCTGCATGATGCCGTTGTTCTGGGGTTTCCCTGGTTGCAAATTCATAATCCAGTTTTGGATTGGAAATCTGTGTCTGTGGTGAGTTGGGGTTGTCGGTGTGCCTTTAGTGAGGCTCCGGTTTTTTCCACCTCTCCTCAGTCGCATGATGTTCCTGACTATTTGGCGGACTTTTATGATGTATTTAGTGAGAATGAGTCTGCGTCCTTGCCTCCTCATAGGAGTTATGACTGTGCAATTGAACTAAGCCCAGGGTGTAAATTTCCCAAGGGTCGGCTCTTCAATTTATCTGTACCCGAGCACGAGGCTATGCGGTCCTATATTAAGGAGGCGTTGGAGAAAGGTCATATTAGACCATCCTCTTCACCCTTAGGTGCCGGTTTTTTTTTTGTGGCCAAAAAGGATGGTTCTTTAAGGCCTTGTATTGATTATCGTGCCCTCAATAAAATTACTATTAAATATCAGTATCCGTTACCCCTGATTTCGGATCTATTCTCTAGAGTTAGAGGTGCTTGCTGGTTTACCAAGCTTGACCTCAGGGGGGCGTATAATCTTATCCGCATTAAGCAGGGGGATGAATGGAAGACGGCGTTTAATACTCCGGAGGGACATTTTGAGTACCTGGTGATGCCTTTTGGGCTCACTAATGCCCCTTCTGTCTTTCAGTGCTTCATGAACGATATTTTCCGAGACTTTGTAGATTAAATTTTTGATTATCTATCTGGATGATATTTTGATCTTCTCCAAGGATTGGGATTCTCATGTGGAACATATTCGGACTGTGTTCCGGATCTTGAGGGAGAATTCCCTGTATGTCAAAGGATCGAAATGCCTTTTTGGAGTACAGAGGATTTCATTTTTGGGGTTTATTTTGTCTCTGTCAACTATTGAAATGGACCCGGCCAAGGTACAGGCCATTTATGATTGGGTTCAGCCCACTTCTTTGAAGGCCCTCCAGAAGTTTTTGGGTTTTGCTAATTTTTATCGGAAATTTATAGCAAAATTTTCTACTATTGCCAAGCCATTGACTGATCTGACTAAGAAGGGTGCTGATGTGTTGAATTGGTCTCCTGAGGCTGTTGCTTCCTTTCAGGAGCTGAAGCGAAGATTTACCTCCGCCCCGGTTTTGCGGCAACCTGATGTCTCACTCCCTTTCCAGGTAGAGGTGGATGCTTCTGAGATTGGTGCAGGAGCTGTTTTGTCCCAAAAGGATCCTGTAACATCTAAAATGAATCCCTGTGCTTTCTTTTCCCGAAAGTTCTCTCCATCTGAACGTAACTATGATGTGGGGAATCGGGAACTGTTGGCCATGAAATGGGCATTTGAGGAGTGGAGACATTGGTTGGAGGGAGCTAAACATCAAGTTGTGGTCCTCACTGACCACAAGAATTTGATTTACCTAGAGTCGGCTAAACGCTTGAACCCTAGACAGGCTAGGTGGGCCTTGTTTTTTACACGTTTTGATTTTGTGGTCTCTTTTCTTCCTGGAACTAAGAATGTCAAGGCAGACGCCCTCTCTAGGAGTTTCTTTGCTGATTCTCCTGTGGTGACCAAGCCTGCTACCATCTTAGGCGAAGGGGTAGTTCTTTCTGCCATCTCACCCGATTTGAGACTTGCTCTGCAAGAGTTCCAGGAGGACAAACCTGAGCGTTGTCCCAGTGGAAAGTTGTATGTTCCTGACCAGTGGAAGAAGAGAGTGATGTCTGAAGTTCATTGCTCTGCATTGGCTGGTCATCCAGGTATTTTTGGTACTAGAGATCTGGTGAGTCGCTCTTTTTGGTGGCCCACCTTGTCTCGTGATGTCAGGAATTTTGTGCAGTCCTGTGGGACTTGCTCCCGGTCTAAATCTGGTTCTCGCTCTAGTGGGTTGTTGATGCCTTTGCCGGTCTCCAGGAGGCCATGGACCCATATTTCAATGGATTTCATCTCTGATATGCCGGTCTCTCAAAGAATGACTGTTATTTGGGTGATTTGTGATAGGTTCTCTAAGATGGTTCATCTTGTACCACTCCCTAAGTTGCCATCTTCCTCTGAGTTGGTGCCCCTGTTTTTGCAACAGGTGGTTCGCTTACACGGGATTCCTGAGAACATTGTATCTGACAGAGGAGTTCAGTTTGTGTCTAGATTTTGGAGGACTTTCTGTTCCAAGCTGGGAATTCAGTTGTCCTTCTCCTCTGCTTTTCACCCTCAGACCAATGGGCAGACAGAGAGAACAAACCAGACCTTGGAGTCGTATTTGAGATGTTTTATTTCCGCTGATCAAGATGATTGGGTTTCATTTTTGCCCTTGGCCGAATTTGCTTTACATAATAGAGCTAGTTCTGCCACTTTGATGTCACCTTTTTTTTGTAACTTTGGGTTTCATCCTCGATTTTCTTCAGGGCAGGTGGAGCCTTCTGCCTGCCCAGGTGTTGACACTGTGGTGGAGAGAATGCACCAGATCTGGGACCAAGTGGTGGATAAGTTATCTCTCTCCCAGGAAAAGTCCCAGCGGTTTTCCAATTGACATAGGACCATTGGTCCCCAGTTTAAGGTTGGTGATATGGTGTGGTTATCATCAAAAAATATTGCTATGAAGGTGGCTTCTCCTAAGTTTAAGCCTAGATTTATTGGACCTTACAAGATTTTGGAGATTATTAATCCGGTCTCTTTTCGTTTGGCTCTTCCTGTCACATTTAAAATTCATAATGTGTTCCATAAGTCCTTGTTGAAGAGGTTTGTTGAACCAGTTGTTCCTGGGGTGGCACCTCCAGACCCTGTATTGGTTGAAGGTAACATATATAGGAAGGAGAGAAGTCCGGCTTTCAGGATCGCGCTGTTCCAGTCCAAAGTTCACAAGGAGTTAATCCAAGGACCAAGCAGTGATTATAACTTTCTTTTTATTCCATAAACTCTACGCGTTTCGTGTACACACTGTACACTTCCTCAGGAGCAAAGTTACACTGGCATCACATTCCATTCTCCTTATATACTAACTCCCCCAGGAAGTGAGGTAGGTGCTCATTGCACTTAAAAAAATTCACACATAACTATCAACATAATGTAAAATCACAAAAATCACTAAAATTCATCTATAAAACACACTTATATAAAAACACACATATATAAAACTTCACACTAGAAAAAATGTAAAACATTATAATAAAATTATGATTATACTCAATAAAGGTCTAAAATTCTTGGTACATCATATCAATTAGCAGAACAACATTCACAAATCTCTTATATAACTGCACTTATATTTTCCTTTCAGTATTAACCCTTCATTCAACGTATTATACTTTTACTTTCCTTATATTTCAGGCAGATGATCATATATTAATTAGTGTATGTACTCCTATGTGGATTCGATCCTGCACAGCAGACCCATGCTCTGCACTCAAGAAACTTTTCTGTTCTCTCAGCCAAAGGCTCCACATCTCCAGAGCTGTCAGTTCCTTTTCAAGGCACCAGTCAACTATTCCAATCATAGTAAAATGCCGCCGATTGTATCTCTTTATATGTTAGCGATATGATCATTCCCTTGCTGTAATGTTATAGCATGGACATCACACAATTATCAGATGCCAATACTACTCTAATCCTTAGCAGACAAATATGCAGAGCACCAAAATTATTTAAAGATGTCAGATATTTCATTTAAACCGTATGGTTGCAGAGTCTGCAACCTGTGAATCCAGTAAATTTCCTTTCTCATCAGAATGACACTCCTGTTCGCAGTGTCTTCTGAAACATAATCAATTGGGGCCACTTTAATACATGGTTTCTTCCCATGTTTTATAGTGCAATGTTTTGATACTCCATGGAACATAAAACCTTCAATTATATTGTCTGTGCGAATTCATGCGGTTATGCAGTTCTTGTGTGGTTTTACCCACATACTGTAAACCACATTCGCATTCTATCAGATATATCACAAAACTACTTTTACAATTCAGGGAAAACTTTATATCAAACACCTTATTATTCTGAATTGATCTGAATGTGGTCTTATTATGCATAATCATGCCACAACACAGACACCGAGCGGTATTACATTTAAAGACTCCTGGTTTTTTGCACTGTTCATCCCTAATTTTTTCTTTTTTCAGGCGACTGGGGGCCAGTATATTTCTAAGAGTAGAGGATCTTTTAAAGGTTAGTCCTGGTTTATTTTGTAGCAAACTCCCCAACACTGGATCATTAAGAAGAACAGACCAATGATCCTGTAAAATATTCCTAATTTTTTTATTTTGTTTAGTAAAATTAGTTAAAAAGTTTAAGGAGAAACTATCATTCTCTTTTTTTTTTTTCTTAGGATTTACTAGGTCCATCTGTTCCAAACCTGCGCACTCATTATATGCTTTTTCTAGCAGTTTTTTGGGGTAGTTTTTCTCAATAAACCTATTTTTCAATTCCTTGGCTTGTAATACAAAATCTGACTCTAAACTACAATTTTTCTTAATCCTTTTATACTGGTTCTTCGGGACATTGATTAACCATTTATAATAATGGCCACTATTAAAATCTAACAGACTATTTGCATCACACTTCTTAAAAAAAGTTTTAGTAAAAATCTTCCCTTCTGAATGGAAAATGGTCAGATCCAAATAATCTATACTCTCCATATTATATACCCATGAAAAGGTGAGACCCCAATCATTCCTCTGAATGCTCTCCAGAAATTGTTCTATGTTATTACATTTATTATCAAAGACTATCATAAGGTCATCTATGTACCGTTTAAAAAATATAATATGCTCTGAAAAAATGGAATTTTCTATATAAATGAATTCAAAAATGGCCATAAATAGGTTAGCGAAAGTTGGCACTACTTTCAAACCCATTGCGGTACCGACTTGTTGGTGATATAGTTTTCCCTGAAAGTCAAAAAAGTTATTGTGCAGTATAAACTTCATGCTATCCATTAAAAAGGCTTTCTGATTCAATGGTAAACGGGCATCTTCTTTCACATATCTCCCAAAACAATACAATCCTAGATCATGTCTAATATTTGAATAGAGGGATGCCACATCTATAGTCAGAAACATGTATGAATCTTTCCACACTATATCCTTCATCAAATGAATCAGCTGGGCAGAATCCCTAAGAAAACTTTTCACAGACATCACATGGAAATACATAATATTATCTACATACGCTGCCAATCCTGACGTGAGAGAACCTATGCCAGAAATGATGGGCCTCCCTGGGGGGTGGTTTTCATCCTTATGAATCTTAGGAAGATGATAGAAAAAAGCCCTAGGGGGATTTTTCATAGTCAGAAAATTATATTCATTTTTATTTAAAATCCCCTCCTTTTTTCCAGTTGCAATTAATTTATTATATTCAGTTACCACACTCTTATAAATATCCATTGTGACCACTTTATATGTATTCTCATCATTTAATATTCTATATGCCTCTTTCAAATATTCCTTCCTATCTTGGATAGTCTTTGATAATAAATGTAATAACATAGAACAATTTCTGGAGAGCATTCAGAGGAATGATTGGGGTCTCACCTTTTCATGGGTATATAATATGGAGAGTATAGATTATTTGGATCTGACCATTTTCCATTCAGAAGGGAAGATTTTTACTAAAACTTTTTTTAAGAAGTGTGATGCAAATAGTCTGTTAGATTTTAATAGTGGCCATTATTATAAATGGTTAATCAATGTCCCGAAGAACCAGTATAAAAGGATTAAGAAAAATTGTAGTTTAGAGTCAGATTTTGTATTACAAGCCAAGGAATTGAAAAATAAGTTTATTGAGAAAAACTACCCAAAAAAACTGCTAGAAAAAGCATATAATGAGTGCGCAGGTTTGGAACAGATGGACCTAGTAAATCCTAAGAAAAAAGAAAAAGAGAATGATAGTTTCTCCTTAAACTTTTTAACTAATTTTACTAAACAAAATAAAAAAATTAGGAATATTTTACAGGATCATTGGTCTGTTCTTCTTAATGATCCGGTGTTGGGGAGTTTGCTACCAAATAAACCAGGACTAACCTTTAAAAGATCCTCTACTCTTAGAAATATACTGGCCCCCAGTCGCCTGAAAAAAGAAAAAATTAGGGATGAACAGTGCAAAAAACCAGGAGTCTTTAAATGTAATACCGCTCGGTGTCTGTGTTGTGGCATGATTATGCATAATAAGACCACATTCAGATCAATTCAGAATAATAAGGTGTTTGATATAAAGTTTTCCCTGAATTGTAAAAGTAGTTTTGTGATATATCTGATAGAATGCGAATGTGGTTTACAGTATGTGGGTAAAATCACACAAGAACTGCATAACCGCATGAATTCGCACAGACACAATATAATTGAAGGTTTTATGTTCCATGGAGTATCAAAACATTGCACTATAAAACATGGGAAGAAACCATGTATTAAAGTGGCCCCAATTGATTATGTTTCAGAAGACACTGTGAACAGGAGTGTCATTCTGATGAGAAAGGAAATTTACTGGATTCACAGGTTGCAGACTCTGCAACCATACGGTTTAAATGAAATATCTGACATCTTTAAATAATTTTGGTGCTCTGCATATTTGTCTGCTAAGGATTAGAGTAGTATTGGCATCTGATAATTGTGTGATGTCCATGCTATAACATTACAGCAAGGGAATGATCATATCGCTAACATATAAAGAGATACAATCGGCGGCATTTTACTATGATTGGAATAGTTGGCTGGTGCCTTGAAAGGGAACTGACAGCTCTGGAGATGTGGAGCCTTTGGCTGAGAGAACAGAAAAGTTTCTTGAGTGCAGAGCATGGGTCTGCTGTGCAGGATCGAATCCACATTGGAGTACATACACTAAATAATATATGATCATCTGCCTGAAATATAAGGAAAGTAAAAGTATAATACGTTGAATGAAGGGTTAATACTGAAAGGAAAATATAAGTGCAGTTATATAAGAGATTTGTGAATGTTGTTCTGCTAATTGATATGATGTACCAAGAATTTTAGACTTTTATTGAGTATAATCATAATTTTATTATAATGTTTTACATTTTTTCTAGTGTGAAGTTTTATATATGTGTGTTTTTATATAAGTGTGTTTTATAGATGAATTTTAGTGATTTTTGTGATTTTACATTATGTTGATAGTTATGTGTGAATTTTTTTAAGTGCAATGAGCACCTACCTCACTTCCTGGGGGAGTTAGTATATAAGGAGAATGGAATGTGATGCCAGTGTAACTTTGCTCCTGAGGAAGTGTACAGTGTGTACACGAAACGCGTAGAGTTTATGGAATAAAAAGAAAGTTATAATCACTGCTTGGTCCTTGGATTAACTCCTTGTGAACTTTGGACTGGAACAGCGCGATCCTGAAAGCCGGACTTCTCTCCTTCCTATATATGCAATTCTAGTGACCGGCTGATTGCTGCAGTTCATCGGATCCTACCCATTTGTGCTTATGGTTGTTGTGTTCCACACAACTGAACCAGGTGAGTGGATCCATATCTGTTGAAACGTTTATATCATTGGATAAGACCCTATTGTGCGCTTCTGTCTCCCCCTTTTTTGAAGGTAACATGGAATATGAGGTAGAGAAAATACTGGATTCCCGTCTGGCTAGACGGAGACTACAGTATTTGGTTAAGTGGAAGGGTTATGGTCAGGAGGATAATTCCTGGGTCTCTGCCTCTGATATTCATGCCAAAAGATTGGTGCGTGCATTTCATCGGGCTCACCCTGATCGCCCTGGTGGCGTGGTTGAGGGTTCGGTGACCCCTCCTTAAGGAGGAGGTACTGTTGTGAGTTCATTTTCCCCTTCGTCACTGAGGTCTGGTGAACTCCCTATTCTGGTAAAGGAAGGTAATGAGCCTGATTATCAGGCACCTGAGCCTAATGAGGATGACTGGCTGAGTGGAGTCACGGACTGGATATAAGGCTGCCGACGCCCTTCTGCCCTGCGGGTGATTTCTCTGTGGACTTCTAGGACACCAGTCTGATTCCTGGTCCTCTAAAGCTAAGTTTTCTGTTTTGTTTTGTTTTTTGTTTTCCTTGCTTTTCTGTATTCTGCCATTCCCTGCTGGGGTGAGCTGAATCTCCTTTTGCCTGTAGCTCTGTCTTCAGAATATTCCTGAGTACTGACATAGCTTTTTTGAAGCCTAGCGTCTTCAGGGCCTTTTTCACTGTCAGTCTGTTGGCTCTTATTTTCATAGGGTTTTTCACGGATTGCAGACAGCAGCCTTCCTGTCCTTTTCTATCTAGTTAGCCTTGCCCCGTCTTTGCTCAGTCTATCTTTCTGTCTGTGTTAGTATTTTCATCTTGCTTCACCGTCATTATATGTTGGGGGCTGCCTATTGCTTTGGGGTCTGCTCTGGGGCAGTTTAGATTTCCCCTTTCTTTCTTTAGGCCTATTTAATTCTCCGGCTGTGATCGAGGGGTCTAGGGCATCGTAGGAACCCCCCACGGCTACTGCTAGTTGTGTTGATAGGTTCAGGGGTCTGCAATCCGATAGCTGCCAACTTCTCTGGTTTTCTGGACTTAGCCAGCATTTCTGTTTTTGCCTCCTACTGTGACTCAATCATAACACTCATGGGAGATAATTAGCATATTCCTGTTGCATTCTGGGAAGAGTGAAGACTCGCTGCAAGTCTGGGGATCTCTGGGTGTAGCTAAATCGAGTTGCTTGGAGGAAATCATCAAACCAGGAATTGAAGCTCGTGGGAGATAATTTGCATATTTCTAGTGTATTCTGGGAAGAATGAAGAATCACCTCGAGTCTGACAATCTTTGGGTGTAGTTGGAATGAGCTGATTGGAGGAAATCATCAAATGAATCTTTACGGTGATTCCACAGAAATGTATTTGTTTAATATGGAGAAGGAGATTACCCATATGGTGTGCTGCAATGTGTGCTATACGTTTTCAGACTTGCCAGAGGAAAAAACAAACTTTATCTGCCAGAAATGCAAACTTGTGACTCTGTTATCGGAAAAGGTGCTAAGTCTTCATTAGAGAATAGCTACACTGAAGCTCATGAAAGATGTGGATTTCCTTGGCAGAGCAGAAGAGTCTCTTCAGAATGTTCCAAGAGAAGAAGTTTTCAGTGTTCCTGCATAAGATAATGACAGAGTAGAAAAATCTATTCAGAATGTTCAAAGAGAAGCACCTTTCAATGTAACTGCAGAAGAAGAAAATTGGAAGTATGTGACCCAAAGAAGTAGGAGGATGAAGAGGCAGTCTGCATCCATACCACTGAAGAATCACTATCAGGCTCTTACACAGGACAACTATGAAGATGTACATCAAAAAAGTGCTTTGCCCACAAACAACACCCCATCAAGAAATCAGAATCCTCTTTAAGGACTGTAGTGAAGAAGAAAAGGAGAGTGGTGGGGGATTCCCTACTGAGAGGAACAGATTCCGCTATCTGCTGACCAAACATTACTTCACAAGAAGTGTGCTGTCTTCCAGGTGAACAAATCAAAGATGTGACTGATATCAAGACACTTCAGTGCTTAAAATGAATATCTATGGCTATTAATACAAATAGGAACAAGTGACACAGCAAAAAAGGACTTGGAAACCATAGGCAGAGACTTTGAAGGCCTAGGCTGAAAAAGTGAAGGAACTGGGAGCACAGGTCCTCTTTTCATCCGTCCTTCCAGTGGATGGACATGAATCAAGGAGATTTAACAGGATTCTACAGATGAAAAACTGGCTATGTTGATGGTTCCGTGAGCAACGTTTTCAGTTTCTTGACCATGGAGTGAACTACCTATATGATGGACTCCTTGCTAGAGATGGGTTGCATATTTAGACATATTTGGTTGATGCCTTGCTACATTCATCAGGAGAGCTTTAAACTAGAGCAATATGTGATGGGAAATATACAGTATGTCCTGGAAGAAATGTACAGCTAATTAATTCTTTTGAAAACCCTGCTATTAGAAGTGGAAAGGAAAAACAACAAATTCTGAAAGAAATAGTGGAACAAGAGAAGCCGACTACAAACTAAAATGTGTCTATACAAATGCACAGAGCATGGGAAACAAACAAGGAGAATTGGAGCTGTTAACACAGGAAGAGAGATATGAAACTTGGGATGATACACATGATTGGAATACAAACATTGAAGGCTACAACTTATTTATTAGAAACAGGATTAACAAGAAGGGATGAGGTGTTGCATTGCATGCTAGGAAAACGTATATCTCCACAGAGATCCAAGCTTCAGAGACTGGTAGCTTTATAGAAACTGTTTGCACAAGAATTCAAGGAGATAAGAACAGAAAGGACACTATTGTAGCTGTTTACGGTAGGTCACCTGGAGAGACTGAAGATATGGATGAGCCTTTTTTTTACATCAGATATCTCTGTTCTCAAAAACGTATGACATAGTGATCATGGGAGATTTTAACTATCCAGATATTTGTTGGGAATATCTTTCAAGCAAAAGAACTGGGTCCAGAAAATTCTTATCTTCTCTTGCTGACTTTATCTTTCAAAAGGTAGAAGAGGGAACAAGAGGATCTGCAATCTTGGACCTAATTCTTACCAACAGGGAGGAAATGGTTGAGGAAGTAAAGGTGGCTGGGAATTTAGGAGGCCGTGATCATGCTCTCCTCAAATTTTGGATTACAAGTAGAGAAAGACCAGCAAGGACTCAGTCTTTAAGGTTGGACTTAAGAAAGGCAGATTTTAGGAAAGGTCCACTGGCTGGATGTTCTAAAGGACAGAAATGTCCAAGAAGGATGGGAGATTTTGCTAAATGAAATTCTCACTGCACAATCGGTAACTGTCCCGAAAAGATGGAAGAATTGGAAGCATTTAAAGAGACCAGGGTGGATGAACACAGAACTTAATCACTTGTTAAAAAGGAAAAAAGAAATGTATATAAAATAGAAAGAGTAAGGCATATCATAAAGAAGAATATAATGCTGTTTGCAGGAACGCAGGGCAAGAGTTAGAAGAGCTAAAGCCAGTAATGAAGTGAGGCTTGTAAGGGATACCAAAACCAATAAAAAAGGATTTTGTGAGTATGTCAAAATGAAAAGAAAAGTCAAAGATGCTATAGGAGTTTTACAGTTTTACTGGACAAAAAGAGTGAAGTGGTGAAAAATGATGTTGAGAAGGACGAACTTTTAAATTTTTATTTTACATCTGTGTTCTCTAAGAAAGCAAATGTAACATCAGCTGATCTTCATGGTGCCATCAAAGGAATAAAAGCATACACTCTATCTATAAACAGAGATGGTGATGGAACACTTAGCTAATTTAAAGGAATTTAAGTCTCCTGGTCCAGATGAATTATATCCCAGGGTACTGAAAGAGTTAGCAGAATAAATTCCAGAACCACTAGCCAGAATCTTTGAAAAATCCTGGAAAACATGAGAAGTCCTAGAAGATTGGAGAAGGGCAATATTGTTCCTGTCTTCAAAAAGAGAAATAAGACAGAGCCAGGAAATTACAGGCCAGTGATGCTTACTTCTATATGAGGAAATTTATTTGAACAAACTATTAAACAGCATGTATAGAAGAACTTGGATAAGGATACAGTAATTAACTAGAGCCAAAATGTGTTTGTAGGAAACAAGTCATGCCAGACTAATCTAATTTCCTTCTATGATGGAATCACTAACTGGGTGGATCAGGGTCGATGTGGTAGATATAGTGTATCACAACTTCAGCATAGCATTTGTTAAAGTATCTTCTACTATCTTTCTTGAAAAAATGACCAAGTATGGGATTGACAAAGCTACGGTTAGGTGGATTCATAACTGGCTCAGTGATTGTACTCAAACAGTGGTAATAAAGAGTTGCACATTCAATTGGAAAAGTGTTACAAGTAATAAGGCTCTGTCCTGACCCCAGTGTTGTTCAACATTTTTATTAATGATCTAGATAAGGGAACTGAAAGTAAACTAATCAAATTTGCAGAAGATGCAAAGCTAGAAGGGATAGCACTAGAGAAGACAGAGAAAGGATTCAGAAGGATCTAGATAAGCTTGAACAATGGATAGAATTGTATTTAGGCTAGTTTCACATTAGCGTTTTTTTGCGCAGCGCATCGTGCGCATAAAAAACGCAAAGAAAAACGCAAAACAAATGTGCGTTTTTTTTTCTTCATGCGCACGCTGATGCGTCAAAATAACGCAGTGTTACTTGCGTTTTACATGCGTTTTTGCATGCGGTTGCGTTTTTTATGCGCATGCGTTTTTAGGTGTGACATTTCACAATAGCAAAATCTTTGACCACCAATGGGTCACCAGTGGGCGTGTTTCATTGGAATGTTTTATAGACCCTGTACTGCTGAATTCATCAGATTTTGCTGCTGTTTCCGGTGTCAAGATGGACTTGCGTCTGGATAATTTCCGCTTCAAGCTGGATCTTGACATTGCGCTGTCTCAGGCGTATGTCTTTTGTTGCCAGCAAGAAAGGGAGAGGGAGAGACAGCAGAGACGGCAGCGGCGTAGGTTTTGGAGGCATCCAATCATCGAACTCCGGCCAAGCCGTGGAGCATATCACACGCTGTACAGCGAGCTACAGGAAAACCCGGAGAAATTTGCTGACTATACATGGATGTCCCAGGAAAGCTTCCTTGACTTGCTGGGTATGGTTGAAGGAAACATCCGGAGAAGGGACACTCAGCTCCGGCGTGCCATTCCTCCCGAAGAAAGGCTCCTTGTCACCTTACGGTATGTATGTTGTTATGTTTGCATAATTTTTTTGGCTTTTTATTTTTTTTTTTTTTTGGTCCAAAAAATTAGGTTTTTTTTGGCTATTGATTTTTAACATTATTTTTGTGAAATTGCTTTTTTGCATAATGGTTTTTCTTCTGGCATGTACTAATCCCAAGCCTTTATAAAATGTTTTTTTGCTATGTTGTATTAAAAAAACATGCAAAATAGTTAGGCCATGTACTTTTTTATTTTCAGTGTTTTTAGTAATACCCAAGACAGAAATATAATTATTTTTTCTTTTTATGTTTGGCAGGTTCCTGGCAACTGGAGAGAGTCTTTCATCCCTGCATTTCCAGTACCGGCTGGGAATCTCAACTTTATCTGGGATTGTTGCCGACACCTGCAGGGCTCTGTGGGATGTTCTGTGTCCGGAGTTTCTGCCATTGCCCACTGCCGAAAAGTGGCTTCAAATATCGGAGAAATTCTGGGCAGTCTGCAATTTCCCGAACTGCCTAGGAGCGGTGGACGGGAAGCACATCCGCATCACAAAACCCGCAAGAAGTGGCTCCGAGTACTACAACTACAAGAAGTACTTTTCCACAGTCCTAATGGCCATTGCGGATGCAGACTGCCGGTTTGTGGCGGTGGACATAGGGGCATTCGGACGGGGCAACGATTCACAGACTTTTAAGAACTCTGATATGGGCTGGAGGTTGTACGGCAACCATTTCAATTTTCCACTGGCACGGCCTCTTCCCCAAACCCAAACTCCACCACTGCCATTTGTAGTGGTTGGGGATGAGGCATTTCAGATGTGCCCAAACCTGCTGAAGCCGTACTCCAGCCGTGACTTGGACCACCGCAAGAAAATTTTCAACTACAGGCTTACGAGGGCTCGCAGGACTGTAGAGTGCGCCTTTGGCATTCTAGTGTCCAGATGGCGAATTCTCAGCACCGCCATCAATCTCAAAATGGAAACAGTTGATGAGGTCGTGAAGGCATGCGTGGTTCTCCACAATTTTGTTATGGCAAAGGAGCGGCCGAACTTTGACATGGATGAGCCTGCTGCCAACCCTTTGCCAGATTTTACTCAGCACCCTCTTCGGTCCTCAGTCGAAGTTGCCCAAATGAGGGACCAATTTGCGGACTACTTTTTATCCGATGTTGGTCGTGTAGCATGGCAGGATCAAATGGTTTAATAGTTTTGTTGTTTGTTAAAAATAAAATACATGGTTTTTTATACCTGTACCCAGTGTACTGTGTCTTAATAAACTCCACTACTCATCTGCCCAGGTTAAATTGAAGAAAGGGAAACCACCATAAAAAAAAAAAAAAAAAAATATATATATATATATATATATATATATATATATATATAAATATATATATATATATATATATATATATATATAAATATATATATATATATTTATATATATATATATATATTTATATATATATATATATATATAAATATATATATATATATATATATATATATATAAATATATATATATATATATAAATATATATATATATATATATATATATAAATATATATATATATATATATATATATATAAATATATTTATATAAATATATTTATATATATAAATATATTTATATAAATATATATATATAAATGTATAAATATATATATATATATATATATATATATAAATATATATATATATATATCTATATATATATATATCTATATATATATATATATTTATATAAATATATATCTATATAAATATATATATATAAATATAAATATATATTTATATAAATATATATTATATATATATATTTATATATTTATATATATATATATATATTTATATATATATATTTATATATATATATATATATATATATATATATATATATATATATATATATATATACTTATTTATATATATATATATATATATTTTTTTTTTTTTTTTGGTGGTTTCCCTTTCTTTACTTTCTACCGGATGGTCAGCCATCCAACTCTGAAAGGGATACTATATTTCATTTTTGTTTTATTTATATATATATATATATATATATATATATATATATATATATATATATATATATAAAAAAAAAAAAGAAATATAGTATCCCTTTCAGAGTTGGATGGCTGACCATCCGGTAGAAAGTAAAGAAAAACAAACCATAGTGTAGGGCGCAGTGTGTGCAGGCGGCGAAAGACACAATAACCAAACATTATTTTGAAAAAAAAATATAACATTTATTTAAATTATTTTTTAGTTGCTGGAAACTGGGGGGTGTGGAGGGATGAGGAACGGCTTTGGGTGGAGTAAGGGGTTCTAGGGGAAGGAGGAACCAAAGAAGTGGGGGAAGGGAGCTGAGGCAAGGAAAGTTGTGAAGTGGGAGGTGAGGGAGGAGGGAGGGTAAGAGTCCTCCTCTTTGTTTTGTTAGGACGGTGGCCCGTCGTCTTCCTGCTGTCCTCGCTTGAGCCTGAGGACTGGCTAGACCCCGGGGACCGCCTTGAGCCTCTGGACCGCCTTGAGCCTCTGGACTGCCTTGAGCCTCTGGAACGCCTGGAGGCTGGGGACTGGCTGGAGCTGGGGGACCGCCTGGCACTTGTTGACCGCCTGCCAGGATCTTGTTCCAGCTGTGGCATGCTGGAGGTGGTGGATGTCCTGGCAGGGGCCGTAAATATTGAATGCGGGTCCCCCAGCTGATGCTGCTCCGAGGTGGTGGTGGTGGTGGTGGCGGTCCATGCAGGCGTGGTGGCTGTGGCGGTCCATACCGGGGTGGTCCTCCCGCTGGTGGTGGTGGTTGCGGCGCTCAAGGCAGGGGTGGTGACGACGGGCCATCCAGTGGTGGTGGCGGCAGCAGTGGTGGGCCAGGCAGGAGCAGCGCTTGGCATGGTGTTGGCGGGTAAGTGTCCAGCTGCACTCGGACTTGGGGCGGTATATTGGTGTCCGGCGAGGCTTGGAAGTGTGGTGGCTGTGCAGTGATATGCAGCAGAAGTAGGTAATGCTGTAAAACGAGTCAGTGGTGGCACCGGTGGAAATGCCACCACTGACTGCTGCATAATCCTACTCTGCTGCATAGCCTGCATAAAAGCATTGTTGCAGGCCTGCATGACAGTCAACTGGAGGTCAGGGGTAAGGTGTTCCGCCGTGTCCCGAGCTATTTGGGTATAAAAATGATGCGCTGGTCTGGCGAGGTCGACTTCCAGGCGCTCAAGGCGACCCTCGATAGACTTGTAGCGTTGGTCCAAAAGGAGGAAACCACTCTCAAGTCTATCGGAGAGTGCCTTGAGGCTACTCTGAAAGACCGAGCTCAATTCAACGAACTCGGGCATGAGAGGCCTGTCCAAGGTCCTCTGCCGCTGCTGGCGGGAAGTGCCCGCAAAACCAGTGGCAGAGACCTGGGACAGGGGAACACCTGAGCGACCAGCTTCCTGGTCTCCAGATGACTGTGGTGCAGACCTGCAAGGTGCTTCCTCGCTGATGGATGGCTGGGAGGGGTCCGGGGCAGCTTGATGAAGGACCGCTTCGGGACCAGGTTGCAGGGTGCTGCTCCAGGTGCTGTGAAAAGAAAAGAAAGAAATTACTACCATAAATTAACAATCGCCAACTCCTGTGGAATAGAAAAGCACAGAATAAAACACAATACAACTAGAAAATACTTACGTTCGGGAGGCAAGGACCGGTCTTAAAAATGCCAAGGCACGATGGTATCGGTACTTCGTGCCGGTCCTTGCCGCAGCACCACTGCGAACCTTATTCTCCTGACGGATATCCCTGTTGAAGCGGTCCTTCATCGAGCGCCAACGGGTTCTGACTTTGTTCACTGTGATGGAAAAAAAAAAAAAAAGAAAAAAAGTAAGACTATGCACTGGAGGCTGTGATCATCCAACTGTGTGTGATGATAGAAACTCCATGGAGTTAATAGCATCACACACAGTTGGGTGATCCCGGCCAAGATCACTGCTGCATCACACTGCATTTAAATACTTACGAAAATCCTTGCGGACCCGGGGAGAGGCGTTGTCCCAGCCATCCATCAGCGATGCGGCCACCTCGTTCCAGAGCCGCCGGATCACCACGTTGTCCGAGTGCAGTTGGTGACGGGTGTCCCACAACGGGACTCGCTCCTGGACTAGACGGATGAGCTCGTCGTTGTCCAGGGCGAGGTCCTCCTCCCGCTGTGGAGCCTAGAAAAGAAAGACAAACATTAATCTTTGAAAGATTTTTAAAAAAAAAATATCGATAACTAGCTGAAGAGCCCGGCGCTGCCCGGGCATAGTAACTAACTGTGGTTAGTTATATAAATTTAAAATTATCCTCCATCCCATAGTCCCGTGCCCATATTCCATCATACATATCCTCCATCCCATAGTCCTGTGCCCATATACCCATCATACATATTCGCCATCCCATATGCCTGTGCCCATATACCCATCATACATATTCGCCATCCCATATGCCTGTGCCCATATACCCATCATACATATTCGCCATCCCATAGTCCCATGCCCATATACCATCATACATATCCTCCATCCCATGCCCATATACCCATCATATATATCCTCCATCCCATAGTCCCGTGCCCATATTCCATCATACATATCCTCCATCCCATAGTCCTGTGCCCATATACCCATCATACATATTCGCCATCTCATATGCCTGTGCCCATATACACATGATACATGTTCGCCATCCCATAGTCCCGTGCCCATATACCATCATACATATCCTCTATCCCGTGCCCATATACCCATCATATATATCCTCCATCCCATAGTCCCGTGCCCATATACCCAAACAAACAAACATACACACACACACACACAAACACACACACACACACACATACACACTTTGAGCTTTAGATATTGATAAACAATCCATGAAAAAATTATTTGTTTTAAATGGAAATAAATGGAAAAAAAACAACAAACATCGAAAAAAACAACCATGAAAATTTAAAAAAAAACAACTAAAAAATACCAAAAAAAAAAAAAAAAAAAAAAAACCAGACTAGAAAATAAGTAAAAAAAAAAAAAAAACAGTCCGTCTGTACTTACATCACGTCTACCCGCCCGCACTTGGTCTTGCTGCTCCTGCCGTTCCTCCGGTGGTGGTGGCGTGATGGAGGATGAGCTCTGAAAATGAAACCAAAAAAATTAATCACATGTGTTTATTTTTTCAAATCCATACGGAAGCATAGTACTCACTTCTTCTGCCTCTTGCCCTGTCCCGGGGACATATTCTTCACCAGATGAAGACATGCTGCAATAAAAAAAAAAAGAGACATAAGTACATAGAAATGTATTGAAATTTCAGCCAGACATTAGGTTTTTCATACTTACATTGGTGCAGCTTGTGCTGTGTGTCCACTAGTGAGCAATCCTTAAAGTATTGTGGAATCCCAGTGCCCACACCATTTTATCACCTTGGTTCAATTTTTTTTTTTTACTGTCTAGACCAAATTTCAGTCATGTTTATGTAAAAAACGCATGCGCATAAAAACGCAAGACCATGCGCAAGTATTGCGCTCCCATAGGCTCCAATGTGGTGTTTTTGCGCATTCCGTGCGCATTCCGTGCGCATGCGTTGTTTTAACGAGACAGGGCGGAACCAAAAATGCAACATGTTGCGTCTGACGCGCCTGGCGCAAAAGACAAAAAAAGCATGCGCACGAAAGCGCAAATATGCGCAAGACCATGCGCACATCATGTAAAATATAGGTGCGCAGTGCGCATGCGCACTGGTGCGCCCGATGCGCTGCGCACAAAAGCGCTAATGTGAAACCAGCCTTAACAGGGATAAATGCAACATTCAACATCTGGGCAAGACAAATTAAAGTTACATCTATGGAATTGGAGGAATAGAAATAAGCAACAGCACATGTGAAAAAGGCTTGGGCATACTAATAGATCACAGACTCCACTTGAGTCAACAGTGTGATGCAGCAGCAAAAAAGGCAATTCCACTTCTGGGCATCACATTTTAAAAAACACATTGAAAAGCTGGCGCAAGTTCAGAGAAGAGCTACCAGGATGGTAAGCAGACTGCAAACTATGTCCTACAAGGAACGGTTAAAGGATCTGGGAATATTTAGCTAGCATAAAAGAAGGCTAAGTATAGACTTAATAGCTGTCTACAAATGTGACAGGGATCATCATTATTATCATTTGCACATGGAAACATGAGAAGCAATGGAATGAAACTGAAAGGGAGAAGATACAGATTAGATTAGATATTAGAGAAAACTTTTTGACAGTGAGGGAGATCAATGAGTGGAACAGACTACCACGAGTGGTGGTGAGTTCTCCTTCAATGGAAGTCTTCAAACAGAGGCTAGGCAGACATCTGTCTGAGATGGTTTAGTGAATCCTGCATTGAGCAGGGGGTTGGACATGATGACCCTTGAGGTCCCTTCCAACTGTAACATTCTATGATTCTATGAATATAATTATCACCTACAGTAAAGCAAACCTATGTGAATGAACCCAAAATATGTTATTTTCTGCTAGCAATCAACTGAGAAGTGTGATAAATAAAATGGAAGAATAAAAAGAACCTGAAAAACAAGTGCTTTGAAGTTTTTACAGTTAATGAAAAGAGATTTAAGGTAATTAGCATTAACATCATACATCAGATATCCTGCTGACAAGATTTCAAAGACCTGCCACTTTCAATTACTACCTTCAAGTCATTTCTCATCCCACTAACATATAATCATGTTTTAATGGAGATTGTGTTGTAGCTGCCAACTGAATGAATACAGAGTAACTATATAATGCTTTGTGGTGATCATTGTTTAAATTATGGATATTTCTATGCATTTTATAGATACATTGCTCAAAAAAGTAAGGAAACTTAAGCATCACAATATAACTCCAAGTCAATTAAACTTCAAGCATATCAATCTGTTCACATAGGATAGGAGGCATTGGTGATTATCAATTTTGGTTCAAATGAAAGTGACAACTAGTGTAATGCCAAAGCAACAGCAAGAAAACCCTTTAAAAAGGGAAGGTTTTGCTGCAATTGCTCTCTCCTTATCCTTCCTGACGGATCTTTAGTTTTTCATTTTGAGAGTGTCTTTGTCAATACTTGCAGCATGATGAGATGCCTGCAGCCCACTTCAGATTGCACTGGTGGTGCAGTTAATCCAGGATGGCACATCCATACGTGCCATTGCAAGAATGTTTACAGTGGTCTCAGGCACAGCTTCAAGAGTATGAGGCAGATACCATGATAAGGGCAGTTACATGAGGAGAGACAGACAGGGCCATAGAAAGGGATTAACTCATGAACAGGATGAGTGCAAGGAGGAGCAATGTCATAGCCCTATAAAATGACCGCCAATGGGCTCTTTGAGTGCTGGTTTCTGACTAAACTGTCAAAAACAGACTCAATACATGTGGCATGAGGGCCTGAT
Source organism: Dendrobates tinctorius (assembly GCF_039654945.1). Taxonomy (NCBI): domain Eukaryota; kingdom Metazoa; phylum Chordata; class Amphibia; order Anura; family Dendrobatidae; genus Dendrobates; species Dendrobates tinctorius. Next base: position 2,970,989 of record NW_027361843.1, on the reverse strand, counting down.
ATCCTTTACTGGGACCTGCGCTCACAGCCCAGCACCATGCGGCTCGACTTGTGTTCCCCACATAATATAAGAATTGGCAGCTCCTCCATTGGTGCCTTTTTTTCTTCACAGATGAGAGCAGGTTCACAATAAGCACATGTAACATACAGTATGTGATCAATTCTGGAGGCAATGTGGTGATTATGCTGCATGCAACACCATCTAGCATAACCAGGATTTATGGTTGGTCTGTCATGGTTTGAGAGGCATATTAGAGAAGGCCCTCAAAAACCTCCATGAACACTCCACATATAATTGTTATGTACCCACATGTAATCCTGATAGCTATAGTTGTGGCCAAAAGTATTGACACCCCTGCAATTATGTCAGATAATACTCAGTTTCTTCCTGAAAATGATTGCAAACACAAATTCTTTGGTATTATTATCTTCATTTAATTTGTCTTAAATGAAAAAACACAAAAAGAATTGTCCTAAAGCCAAATTGGATATGATTCCACACCAAACATAAAAAAGAGGGTGGACAAAAGTATTGGCACTGTTCGAAAAATCATGTGATGCTTCTCTAATTTGTGTAATTAACAGCACCTGTAACTTACCTGTGGCACCTAACAGGTGTTGGCAATAACTAAATCACACTTGCAGCCAGTTGACATGGATTAAAGTTGACTCAACCTCTGTCCTGTGTCCTTGTGTGTACCACATTGAGCATGGAGAAAAGAAAGAAGACCAAAGAACTGTCTGGGGACTTGAGAAACCAAATTGTGAGGAAGCATGAGCAATCTCAAGGCTACAAGTCCATCTCCAAAGACCTGAATGTTCCTGTGTCTACCGTGCGCAGTGTCATCAAGAAGTTTAAAGCCCATGGCACTGTGGCTAACCTCCCTAGATGTGGACGGAAAAAAAAAATTGACAAGAGATTTCAACGCAAGATTGTGCGGATGTTGGATAAAGAACCTCGACTAACATCCAAACAAGTTCAAGCTGCCCTGCAGTCCGTGGGTACAACAGTGTCCACCCGTACTATCCGTCGGCGTCTGAATGAAAAGGGACTGTATGGTAGGAGACCCAGGAAGACCCCACTTCTTACCCCGAGACATAAAAAAGCCAGGCTGGAGTTTGCCAAAACTTACCTGAAAAAGCCTAAAACGTTTTGGAAGAATGTTCTCTGGTCAGATGAGACAAAAGTAGAGCTTTTTGGGCAAAGGCATCAACATAGAGTTTACAGGAGAAAAAAAGAGGCATTCAAAGAAAAGAACACGGTCCCTACAGTCAATCATGGCGGAGGTTCCCTGATGTTTTGGGGTTGTTTTGCTGCCTCTGGCACTGGACTGCTTGACCGTGTGCATGGCATTATGAAGTCAGAAGACTACCAACAAATTTTTCAGCATAATGTAGGGCCCAGTATGAGAAAGCTGAGTCTCCCTCAGAGGTCATGGGTCTTCCAGCAGGACAATGACCCAAAACACACTTCAAAAAGCACTAGAAAATGGTTTGAGAGAAAGCACTGGAGACTTCTAAGGTGGCCAGCAATGAGTCCAGACCTGAATTCCATAGAACACCTGTGGAGAGATCTAAAAATTTCAGTTTGGAGAAGGCACCCTTCAAATATCAGGGACCTGGATCAGTTTGCCAAAGAAGAATGGTCTAAAATTCCAGCAGAGCATTGTAAGAAATTCATTGATGGTTACCGGAAGCGGTTGGTCGCAGTTATTTTGGCTAAAGGTTGTGCAACCAAGTATTAGGCTGAGGGTGCCAATACTTTTGTCTGGCCCATTTTTGGAGTTTTGTGTGAAATGATCAATGTTTTGCTTTTTGCTTCATTCTCTTTTGTGTTTTCCCATTTAAGACAAATTAAATGAAGAGAATACCAATCATTTTCAGGAACAAACTGAGTATTACCTGACAGAATTGCAGGGGTGTCAATACTTTTGGCCACAACTGTATTATCAAATAATACCCTGCTGCAATGGCCATTGTTTCCTCTTGGTACAGGAGAATGCTCTGCCTCATGTGGCTACAATGTATAAGCAGTTCCCAGATGTTGAAGGCACTGATGCCATTGACAAGCCCTCGTGATCTCTAGACCTGAATCCAGTTGAAAACCTGTGTGACATTATGTATTTGAATCTGACTAGTTGGTCACTCACTAATCCCATGTTTCAGGTCTGAAAGGAGATCACCCAAAACACCATCCAGCATCTCTTTAGGAGCAAGTCCAGATGTTGTCAGGAGTGCATACAGGCATGTGGGTACTGTACACACTGCTGAGTCACATTTTGAGTTGCCGTGATGAAATACAGACAAGTTTGATTTGCGTGTCATTTCAATTCTTTACATTGATTTTTTAGGGTGATTTGGAATTCAGGCCTCAATGTGCTGGTGATTTTGATTTCCTATGACTGGTGGTCTGGGCTGTATTTGGTACTCATGCTGTGTTAGTCACATTAAGTGGTCACACCCCCTACTGATATGTCAGACTAAAGGGGGGCTTTACACATAGCAATATTGCTAGCAATATCGCTAAAGCGTCACCGATTTTGTGACGCAGCAGCGATATTGCTAGCGATATCGCTACATGTGATACTTATCTCCGACCGGCTCCCCCCCCGCTGGTTATCACTGATCACGCAAGATCGGCCTGGTCCATTTCTCGTCAACGGCTTCCTGCTGGGCTTCCTGCTGGCGCCGACGAGTGATGCGTGGACGCGGGCGGGAGGACATCTTCATTGCCGCGTCTGAAAGGTAAGTAATGACCGCTGCTGCGTCGCTGCATCGCTGGTGAGATCTGCCTGTTTGGCAGCTCACTAGTGACCATTTAGCGATGCACCAGTGATCCTGACGTGGTCGGGATCGCTAGTGCATCGCTAAAAGTAAAGGGGCCTTTAAGGTATGTGCACACAAAGTCTATTTCAGGCAGATCTGCTCCGTAACCTGCCTGAAAAAGTGCTAAATAAATGCTAATAGGAATAAAATGAATATGCATATGTACTGCAATGTAAAAATGAGTTACTGTGCATATGCTCAGTCATTTGGGCTTTTTTAACTGCTTCAGGTTTTCAAAGATGCTAAGCTGTTAAAAGAATTGACCTGACCATTTTTTAGGTGACTTCCTCTTGGAAGCTGCTCATAAGTATTTAATATAATTTTAACAATATAACAATAACCAAAAGATGTCAGGAAAATCTGTGGAAAAGAATCAGAAAAAAGTCATTTAAGGAGAAAAAATGATGCCAGTATGTCCGATTTCTGCCTAAAAAACTTGCACTTGTATAAGACAACAGTCTGTACACAACTACATCACCAGAACCATTGTCAGTAGCACATCGCCAAAACCAATGTCAGTACAAAACTACATGACCAAAACTACCATCAGTATAAAACTACATGACTGAAACCACCATCAGTACACAGCTACGTTACTACAACCTCCACCAACACAAAGATACATGATCAGAACCGTCATTTGACCTATCTAAACTATTGATATAGGTATACAGGTTATAGACTGCTGAAAAAGTCATCCGTGTCTGTCTCATAATCTGGCCTGGATACACTGCTGCAGAAAGCCTGGTCGCTGTGTGCTCACTTACAACGATTGCATTGGTCATTGACTTCCATCGCTACAGAGGTCTTTTGGCCTACTGGTTAACCTTTTAATTTGCGATGTTCCAACATGGTGGAATTCAACTCTGCACATGTTGCAGTGACTGTGGCAGCAGTGACGATACCTGGTGTAGTATTGTCTATTGCATAGCCTATGACAACGCAGTATGGAGGTGGTGCAAATAACATTTGCTGAGTGGGCACAGATGAAGGACCTCTGCACCCTTCTGCACAGTTTTGAAATGGCTACTAAGATAGCAACGCTGATTATACCTTCATCAGCACCACTATTCTGGTCATTTACAGGCTGGAGCACACTTTGAATAGTCTGCATGAGGAGGTGGTGGTCCCAGACGAAGAGGTGGAAGCAGAGGAGGATACGGAAGGGAAAACAATATCTCAAATTTCCAGACTGTCATTTCATAGGTGGGTACAATGGGAGGGATTGAAGGCAGCTCATGGTATCAGATAAACTGTTAGTGAAGGTGCAGGAGCTGAGGCACAAATGGAGGAGGAAGAGGTAATAGACGCGCAACAGTCAGGAGATGAAGAGAATAATGATCCCCTCTCTGTTGTCCGTGGTTGGAGGGAGGAGACGGAGGAAGCAACGTTGAGTGTTACGCTGCCACCAACACACCATGGACTTGGATCTCATGGAAGTGCCCGACATATAAGTGCCTTCTTTCTGCACTATCTTCAACATGATGTCCATATTCTTAGTGTTAGAAATAGTGCTGACTACTGGGTTGCCACCCTGTTAGATCCACTGTACAAGAGTAAATTTAAGCCAGATGCTTCCCCCCTGAAATGGGACATGCGCATTCTAGACAATCTTAAAAGTGGTTTTCCCAAAGACAGCAGTGAGACACACAGTGTGCATCCATGTTTCAGACGTCCAACTACAGGAACGTCAAGGCGTCATGGCAAAAATGTTAGCAGCAATGTCAGAGTCATTTCACACATTTTTTAAACCAGCTCATGCACCAGCAGAACAGAGTGCGAGTCTGATATGTTGTGAATGACTGGAGAGGATGGTGCAGGAATATCTGGAGCTCAATATCAATGCCATCATGGGGGTTTGGACCCTTCTTTAATTTTGATCTTCAAAAATGGAAGAGTAGCCTGAGCTCACCTTTCATGCCTTTGAGGTTTTGTCATGCCCAACAGTCAGCGATCACTCAGAAGTGTCTTCAGCTCTGCTGGTGGTGCCCTGATGGATAAGTACATCCAGCAATCCCCTGAAAGTGTAGACTGCCTAACTTTCATAAAATGAACAAATCATGGATCTCCAATGACTTTTGCACCCCAGATGCAGACTGGGCAGACTAGGCGATGGTATGAAAATATAGATGAGAGCAATAACAGTACTATACTATATCTGACAGTGTCAAAAGTCGCTCAGTATGCCAGTATGACAGGAAAAACTCCCGGCCCCCCGAAGAAGCCTACGTGAAATGCGTGTAGCGGCTGGCAGTCCGCTGACACACTGTGACCAACATGGGTGAGGATTAATCTTTAGTTAGCCAACTTACTAGATTGCCTTAAATGCATGTACACACTATATTTTATGGTCTATCTGTCCAAAGAATTTGATTCCTCCGGTCAGACTGTTTTTCTCAGTGCTGTCTTCTGGACCTTTTTCCCTGTGTCCTTCATTTTTTAGATACCCATTTGAACCTCATGTGTATGTATTTATACCATTGTATTTCAATATTGTTTTACTTGATATTTATATTTAAATAAATGAGTCTCTATCTACTTGAAAGACAGTTCTCATGGCTCCAATTTTTTTTGAATTTTACACAGACTAGGCGATGGTGTAGTTTTTAGCGTCTTGCATTTATCTCCCATTGCTGCTGATGTTAGAATCATAGAATCGTAGAGTTGGAAGGGACCTCCTGGGCCATCTGGTCCAACCCCCTGCTCAAAGCAGGATTCGCTAAATCATCCCAGTCAGATGTCTGTCCAGCCTCTGTTTGAAGACTTCCATTGAAGGAGAACTCACCACTTCTCGTGGCAGCCTGTTCCACTCATTGATCACTCTAACTGTCAAAAAGTTTTTTCTAATATCTAATCTGTGTCTCTTCCCATTCAGTTTCATCCCATTGCTTCTAGTCTTTCCTTGTGCAAATGAGAATAAAGTTGATCCTTCTACAAAGTGACAGCCCTTTAGATATTTGTAGACAGCTATTAAGTCTCCTCTCAGTCTTCTCTTTTGCAAACTAAACATTCCCAAATCCTGCAACCTTTCCTCATAAGACAGGGTTTGCAGACCGGTCACCATTCTGGTCGCTCTTTTCTGAACTTGCTCCAGTTTGTTGATGTCTTTTTTAAAATGTGGTGCCCAAAACTGGACACAATATTCCAGATGAGGTCTGACCAAAGAGGAGTAGAGGGAAATAATGACTTCACGTGATCTAGACTGTATGCTTCTGTTAATACATCCTAGAATTGCATTTGCCTTTTTTGCTGCTGCATCACACTGTTGACTCATATTCAGTCTGTGATCTATTAGTATACCCAAGTCTTTTTCACATGTGCTGTCACTTAGCCCTATTCCTCCCATTCTATATATGCTTTTTTCATTTTTATTGCCCAGATGTAGTACTTTGCATTTCTCCCTGTTAAAAACCATTCTGTTAGTTGCTGCCCACTTCTCCAGTTTATTTAAATCTTTTTGAATCCTCTCTCTCTCTTCTCTAGTATTAGCTATCCCTCCTAGCTTTGTGTCATCAGCAAATTTAATCAGTTTACCCTCAATTCCTTCATCTAAATCGTTGATAAAGATGTTGAACAATACAGGGCCCAGGACAGAGCCCTGTGGTACCCCACTTGAGACATTCTTCCAACTGGATGTGCAGCCATTTACGACCACTCTTTGGGTCCGATCACTAAGCCAGTTATGAATCCACCTAACAGTTGCCTTGTCCATTCCATACTTAGTCATTTTTTCAATAAGGATTGTATGAGAGACTTTGTCAAATGCTTTGCTGAAGTCAAGATATACTATATCTACAGCATTTCCTTGATCCACCCAATCAGTGATACCGTCATAGAAGGAAATTAAGTTAGTCTGACATGACTTATTAGTTAGAAACCCATGCTGACTCTGTTTAATCACTTCATTCTTATCCAGGTATCGACATACATGTTGTTTAATAATTTGTTCAAAGATCTTTCCTGGAATAGAAGTCAGACTCACCGGCCTATAGTTGCCTGGGTCCACCTTCTTCCCCTTTTTGAAGATAGGAACAACATTTGCTCTTCTCCAGTCTTCTGGCACTTCTCCTGTTCTCCAAGAATTTTCAAAGATTATGGAGAGGGGTTCAAAAATTTCTTCTGCTATCTCCTTCAGTACTCTGGGGTGTAATTCATCTGGACCTGGAGACTTGAATTCATTTAGGTTAGCTAAGTGTTTCCTCACTATCTTTCTGTTTATAGATATCCTGGATTCTTCTATTCCCTTAATAGGACAGTGAATAACAGTTGATGTTGCATTTCCTTTCTGAGAGAAAACAGATGCAAAATAGGAATTTAAAAGTTCAGCCTTCTCAACATCCTGTCTTACCATTTCATCATTTTCATCCTGTAAAAATCCTATAGCATCTTTGACTTTTCTTTTACTTTTGACATATCCCCAAAATCCTTTATTATTGCTTTTGACATCTCTTGCAAGCCTCAGTTCATTTTCAGCTTTAGATAATCTGATTTGTGCCCTGCAGGTTCTGCAGGCAGCATTATATTCTTCTTTAGATATGCCTCCCTCTTTCCATTTTATAAACATTTTTTTCTTCCTTTTTAGCATGTGCTTAAGTTCTGTGTTCATCCATCCTGGTTTCCTTAAATGCTTCCTATTCTTCCCTCTTTTCGGAATTGTTAACAACTGTGCTTTGAGAATTTCATTTTTCAAGATTTCCCATCCTTCCTGGACATTTTTGTCTTTAAGGATATCCAGCCATTGGATCCCTCCAATTCTCTTTCTGAATCCCTTAAAATCTGCCTTTCTGAAATCTAACCTTGACGTCTGAGTCTTCACAGGTCTTCCACCTCTAGTTATCCAAAATTCTAAAATAGCATGGTCGCTACCTCCTAGGGTCCCAGCCACTTTTACCTCCTCAACCATTTCCTCCCTGTTTATAAGGATTAGATCCAAGGTAGCAGTTCCCCTTGTTTTCTCCCTTACCTTTTGGAAGATAAAGTTGTCAGCAAGAGAGGATAAGAATTTCCTTGACCTGTTAGTTTTGCCTGAGAGAGATTCCCAACAAATGTCTGGATAGTTGAAATCTCCCATGACAACTATGTCATATTTTTTTTTTCAATTTTTTTCAATTTTTGAAATGTGCAGACCTCAAGTTGTGTCTTCATCTGGTGGGTTGCCTGAAGTGGAAGGGTTGTCAGAGGTCTATTATACTGGTTCTACTCTGTGGAAATTAATGCCACTTTAGAGGTGCGTGACAATAATTGTTTGAAACGTGGAGACTCCAAGTTAGGTCTTCATCTGGTTGATTGCCTGTGTAAGTAGGGCTCCCAAACAGGCAGGCCTGCACTTACATTCGCTCAACTACCTGTATTAATTTCCTTACATTTTTCTACCAATAGTACTGTATGAAACTGATGTTTGTGCCACCTGAGTGTTGCACAGGTGTCAGATGGAGGTCTTGCATGAGGTATCAGGACTCCCAGCTAAGAAGGCTTACACTGCTCCCTTAACATCGGGTTAAGGCTAGTTTCACACTAGCGTTCAGGAGGGCAGCGGATGGCAGCATACTTCCTAATTTTGCGTTTCCGTGCGGTCGCCGCACACATCTAATCGCCACATGCGGACGCGTCCACATACAATGCATGTCCCTGCGTATCCAATGTTAAAGATAGGTAAGCAGGGAAATGCTGGACGCATGTGGCAGTAGGCGGAGCGTGGGTGGAGCTTCACGTAGGAAGAAAGGAGGAAGTGGCTTCCATCCGCAGCCCTCCTCAAAGCAAGTCTGAAACCAGCCTAACTTCAATTCAAAGCTGTAAATGCTTGGCCAGACTCTGATATTTCATGCATGGCTCATGGCTGACTGCTTCTGTGCCATTATTAAAGGTCCTTCTGTAGGTCAATTGATCAGTCAACTACTAGTGTTACTTTCCTTACATTTTTCTATCAATAGTACTGTATGAAACTGATGTTTGTGCCTTCTGAGTGTTTTATTTACCAAATATTTTGAAAAATGTACATCTACTTATACGGGCTGTTTAGTATGGCCGTATTAGTTCTAGCTGTGCAGCCTTTGTCTTGTCTGTATATTTATTGGTAATTGATTGCCCTTTTTTTGCCCTCTTTCATGATGACTGCTTGTCATTGTAGTCATTACTGCGCATGCGCCGCCTCCTTTATTGTGGCTGGCGTTACTTCCCCTGCCCTCTGATTGCTTTCCACTGCAGTTTGTACTGCGCATGCGCTGCTTCTCTCATTGTGGCCGGCGTCCCTCCCCCTGCCATCTGGCTACAGGGCAAGGGGTCCCTGCGTGTTTCAGCTTCTGGGGGAGGTGCTCACTGTGTCACTGTGTGCGGGCGGCGCGGCATTACATGGGCACTTCCGGTTAGCACCGTATATAGATATGGTGGTCTGCGTCTATCTTCACTCCCCTGAGGAAGGAGCTTGCTTGCTTCGAAACGCGCATCAGGGAAGGGCTGACTGTCCCGCTCCTCTGTCAACACCTCCTGTCATATCCAGGTAATAGCATTTTTTGATGATGCTTGGCCGCTTGAAGCATTAACAACCCTGCTTGTGTCGCACTTGTAAGTGCTGGGAGTCATGATAGCATGTAATCACTCTTTCTATGGACGGTTGTCCCAGTAATATAACGCATTTTGTTATATGAGCACTTGCTCTTATTATGGTATAGTTTGCATATGTGCCCCTAACATCACTATAACAGATGGTTGCTTTTGGTGCCAATTAGATCTTTTTGTATCTTATGATTATCTATCTGTGTGTAAATATAGCCTGCATCACTTTACTTTTCAAATATAATACATGTGTAGTTGCTGAGGTGTCTTGTCTGGATGCCCATTTTTCTTGTGTGACCACTTGGTGTGTGCAATATTCTCTGCCCTTACCGTTGTACCGTATCCACTTTTACATTTTTGTATCTAATAAAGTATTGAATTTTAATGGTACCCTATGACTGTTTTTTCAGTGTTTTCTTAGCATGCTTTTTGCAGTTGGCCCTACATGTATCCATTGATATACACATGTTTGAGTGGCTGGTGGCAATTTGCCTTCTAATTATTGGTATTATTTCCCTCATACATGTGTAATGTTTGCCACTTTTTGCTCATATCCTCCTATATATAGTATGAGCCCCCAAACAGCTCCCTATATTCAGTATGAGCCCCACATAGCCTCCTATATACATGTAAAAATTCCACACACATATGAAAGAAGGAAAAAAAACACATACTCATCTTGTTCCCATTGCACCAGTGCTCTGCTTTGGTCTTCGGTGAGATGAAATCGCATCTGCTGTCTCGTGTTGATTGGTGGAAGAAGGAGCTGGTGGCCCTTTCCTCCACTAATGTATTGCCAAGGATGCAGACAGTGATGACAGTGGGAAGCGGCGGGTAGGTGGCAGAGGGCAAATGCAGCCCGTGGGCCACTGTTTTCAGCACCTCTTCTGTCTCGGTCCGCTACTGAAAGAGCCAAAGGCCCAAACATTGCCCATTTCTGGTCTAAAGGGTAGTTCACATGTCCGATATTTTCCTTGAATCAAGTGGTCTGCACAAAAGTATGGAGAATTGTCCGATATAGATGTGAGTGTAGGACGAAACTCACTATTGCAAGTCCATTGGTCCATGAAAAAATTAAACAGATGCCAGACTTCTTGATGGGCCAAGCTCAGATGCAGCAATAAAATCCATAAATCCTGAAAAATGTATTCATGCTAATCAAAATGCTGAAATTTAATTCCATATAGGGGCACATATATAATATGCTATATTACAGTGTATTACTTGAGGCAAAACCATCATATGGTGACATTTGGCATGTTTATGGGTCTATAGCACACTTTCAGTGTCTCTTTTACATTTTCGTTAAGAGTCTATGTACACATATTTGCTTTGTTAATGAAGCCTTCATTTCATTAATCTCTCCAAATCGTACCTCACCACTTGTGCACTTGACCCATCCCATGCTATTTCCTCTCATGTCCTCAACCTTTCCTTAATTTCCGGTCCGTTCCCTTCTGCTTTCAAGCATGCAACAATCACATCTATCCTGAAGAAACCATACCTTGACCCGACCTCTATATCCAACTATTGTCCCATATCACTGCTCCCATTTGCTTCCAAAAAGCACTGTCTTGGGATCCTCACTCTTTTCCTTCTATACCTTTGGCCTGGGACAACTCATAAAATCTTATGGCTCCCAGTACCATACGCTGATTTGATCTACCTCTCTGCTGTCCAGAGTCCCAGAGTGTCTATCAGCCATGCCTTCCTTCTTCTCATCACACTTTTTTAAAAAAAAACTCATACCACAAGACATGGCCTCCCCAAAACCCTGTCTGATGACAAATGCATATACAGCAGGATGCAGAAGGCCTCCACTAATAAAGGCAAGGGGCAGCACAGGTGCAAACTACTGATAAAAACAACCACCCTACACCTACCAGACCATGGAGGAGTTGGCTGTCTAGTAAAAAAAATGCGCATAGATAAGGCTTGCATAGGACCCCAGTCATACAGGCAGGTGTGATGCAAAGTGTCTGGCTTGCAACCTATTAATGACGCCCATAGTATTATCAGGTGGGCTGCTCCAGTACTATAATATGCAACACACAGTGACACACACCCCAATAGACCAAGCCAACAGAAAGAGGCCCGGCTGCATCCTGCAAAAATTGATATGATAAGTGCAAAAAATTAATGCATACAATGAGTACATTAAATGAGGTATTTGTTAGTATTTTGGCCAAAATAGATTAAGCCCGCAAGCCACGTCATGGCTCCTCATATTTAGTCCTAACACTAATATCAAAACAGCTAACATAAAAAAATTTTTTTAAGTTAAATGTGGACAAAATTGAACTCATTATCTTTTCACCATCTTAACTCCCCTATTCGATCTATCACAATAAATGACATCATTCTTTCCCCTGTACCAGAAGTCTGCTGCCTCGGAGTAGCTCTTGACTCTGCCTTGTCCTTTAAACCACACAGCCAAGCTCTTACGACCTGCCACCTCCAACCCAAAAATATTTCCAGAATCCACTCTTTCCTCAACCCTGAATCTACTAAAATGTGAGTGCATACCCTCATCTTCTTCCACCTGAACTATTGCAATATACTCCTCTGCTCCTCCCAGCTAACACTCTTGCACGTCTTCAGTCGTTTCTTAACTCTTCTGCCCAATTAATTTCTCCTCAGCATTTCACCCCTAATAATACTGGTATACAGTGATTTTGGTGCCAACAATATCTGAACGGTTTTATATGAATCTTACAGTGCTGATTAAGAATAAGACTTCATGTAAGGTTCTCAGTCTCTTTGGGCATGTTTTTGAAACTTAGGTTCTTCCGTCCGCCATTTTGTTTTCTGTCCTGCTGCAGCAATCTTGCCCTCAGTTAGTATGGAGTTTCCAGCTTTTATATTCAAACCCTGATTCTCTCTCTCTCTTGCCTTTCAAGCAGCCTTAGCTGATCAATCTGTGCTTCAGAATCATGTCTGCTGTTAGCCTGTGACCTGGCTCCTGGAAGCCTTGGACTTGGTACTCCAGCCACCTCCTGCTGATGAACTTGGGAACACTTGTGGACACTGGAAACTTGCTGCCTGCTAAATCCACAGTTACAAGGGAAGTAACAGAGAGAGACCCTGAACCTATTGCGGAAGTTCTGGTTTGCTAAAAGTTTACTCTGGCCTGCTGTGTCTCCTGCCTTGTATCTGCAAACTGTGTGAACCCTTTTGCTTACTTGTATGAAGTAATACAAGTCCTTCCTAATCACACCTGTGTCTCCTGTGTTTTCCTTGCACCCAAGCACAAGACGCTATATGAACTGTATGCTATACATCACACTTCGGTTTTGCTACATTGGCTCTAATTTCTGAGATATTTAATAGTTAATTATAGTAGAAGTCTGACTTCAAAAGGTGCTTTTATAGCATTGTAAGCCTACAAACTGAAATGCAAAATAATTTTATGGGATATTTAATTACCTAAGACACTATTATAGTGTCAAAAGACAGACCAAAAGACCAAAACCTATTGCATTTGTTATCACACACAAGTCACACTTGGGGAATGCATTATTTACATGGATGAACTATCTAAACATCTAGAACGCGTTCAACAAAAGTAGTGAGATTTTTTTTTAATTCAGCACCCTCAAAATACTCTAAATCCAGTCATACATAGCCCTATAGTTCTATTGCCTTGAGAGTGAACACCTCCCCTGTTCATCTGGTAGTGTAACTTAGCTAATAAAGTTATACATCACACAAATCTACCAGTGCTCATACTGAATAGCAGTAACATCAATACTAGAAATCACAACACCACTGCAGCTAATCACTGAGCTCATTGACTTGTGCCATCTTTAACAGCAGAACAGGTGAGCTTGGTGACTGGCTGCACCCATATGCGCATTAAAAAAGGGCAATCTGGGCTATTGTGCCATCTCCAGGTTGCCCTCATTAGAATGTGAGTGAGCAGTGCACATATCCCGGAAGGAAGCTTTTATGGTGCTGCACTGCAGATGATGCAGAATAGCAGCACAGCTACAGGTGAGCTCCAGTCACCTCTGCTGTGCCCAAACCACTGCAGTGATTGGCTGCAGCTATATGTAGAATATAATGAGGCTAATCTGGGTACAGCCCAGCGCCAGGGGCTTGAGGCTCCACAGGGCCCTTTGCTCTACGGGAGCTTCCGTTGCCTCTGTTTTGACAGTGCAATGACGTCTTCAGCTAGCGCCGGCGAAATGACGTCATTGCGCTAGCATGTATTCGATGGCCAGATCATAAGTGGAGCCACGGGTACCTCAGCAGAGCAAAAAAGTAACGGGTGAGAGGTGAGTAAGTCTGTATGTGGTTTTTTTTGTAATTAATATGTGTATGAGATGTGAGGACTCGTACTGCATATAGGAGGCTATATAGGGTCTCACACTATATACAGGAGGCTATATAGGGGCCACCACTGTATACAGGAGGCTATATAGAGGGTTATACTGTACACAGGAGGCTATATGGGGTGCTTACACTGTGTATATGAGGCTATATGTGAGCTCACACTATAAAGGAGGCTATATAGAGGCTCACACTGTATATAGGAGGCTAAGTGTGGCCTCACACTGTATGCAGGAGGCTTTTTGCGGGCTCATACTGCATATAGGAGGCTATGTGTGAGCTCAAACTGTATATAGGAGGCTATGTGGGGGCACATAATGTATATAGGAGGCTACATTGGGGCTCATACTGTATATAGGGAGCTATGTGTGTTAGGCTGGTTTCACATTTGCGTTTTTTTGCGCTGTAAAAAAACGCATACGTGCGCATGCGTTTTTTCCCCTATATTTAACATGGGTGCGCATACCTGCGCGCTGGCAAGCGCACGTATGCGATTTTCATGCGCTGCGTTTTTTTGGGGTGTGCGTTTGTATTTTCCAGACGCAGCATGTTGCATTTTTTGGCCCTGAAAAAAAGCGCATGCGCACGTATGCGCACGTTTTGCGCTAAAAATGGCCATTATAGCCTATGGATGCGCATACGTGCGCACTGGCATGCGCATGTAAGCGTTTTTTTAGCGCTGCGTTTTTTGGGTAGTGTCCACTTGTTGTACTAGTTATAATCTTCTAAAGTAAAAAAAAAAAAGTCTATATAAAGGAGGTGCCTGCCAAAACTCTGCCACTACTACACTGACAGATTGGAGAGCAGACAGTCAACAAGGAACCCATCTTATATCAGCGAAGAATGTGAGTATATTACATTATATGCCTGTCCTTTTAAATTATGTATGTACTAATGATTTTTATTATTTTTACATGCAGTATGTCTTCAGAATCCGAGTATTCCCCATCGCGGCAGGAATTGGCGCAAGCAGACCGTGAGGTGATTATTTTCGTGCATCTGGTAAGTATATCTGCTGCTTCTCCAAATCTCTTACGTTTTTTTCTACTTTTTTAAGACATCGTCATCATCATCTTCTGCGGACGGGACTAGTGAGGGCGAAGAGCAGGAGCAGCGAAGCCAAGTCCCGGTGGTGATACGGAATGTATGTATCAAATGCTTTGTAATGTTCTTTATTTTTTATCTTCTATTTTTACTCTTTTTTATGTTTCTTTTTTTGTAACTTTTTATTCAATTTAAATTCGATTATTCTAATGAATGTGTTTTGTCTAGGTTCCACAACGTGATGAAGACGTCTACCTGGATAATGAGCAGCTCATCAGCCTGGTCCAGGAGCGTTCGCCGTTGTGGGACAGCCGTGACCGGCTGCACAAGGACATTGTGGTGACCCGGCGGCTATGGAATGAGGTGGCCGCAGCGTTGATGGATGGCTGGGACAGCGCTACAGCATCCTCCAAAAAGGCGTTTAGTGAGTATTTCCCTGCTCTGTATTGTGCCGCAGTGACTGTTGTCCTTGATGGCACTGTTGGGTTTCGTGCTAGGCATATTCTAGCAGGAAACCCAACAGTGTCATTGGGGTCTACAGTGACTGCTTTGAGTATTGTATTGCTACATTGTGCTGCAGTGACTGTTGTCCTTGACGGCACTGTTGGGTTTCGTGCTAGGTGTATTCTAGCAGGAAACCCAACAGTGTCATCGGGGTCTACAGTGACTGCTTTGAGTATTGTATTGCTACATTGTGCTGCAGTGACTGTTGTCCTTGACGGCACTGTTGGGTTTCGTGCTAGGTGTATTCTAGCAGGAAACCCAACAGTGTCATCGGGGTCTACAGTGACTGCTTTGAGTATTGTATTGCTACATTGTGCCGCAGTGACTGTTGTCCTTGACGGCACTGTTGGGTTTCGTGCTAGGTGTATTCTAGCAGGAAACCCAACAGTGTCATCGGGGTCTACAGTGACTGCTTTGAGTATTGTATTGCTATATTGTGCCGCAGTGACTGTTGTCCTTGACGGCACTGTTTTTTTTTTAACAACAGTGGACAAAGTCCGAACACGTTGGCGTTCGATCAAGGACCGCTTCAACAGTGATGTTCGTGCTGAGGGCCAGGTTCGCAGTGGATCTGCGTCAAGGACCAGAACTAGATACCGTCACTATCACGCGTTGCAGTTCCTAAGACCGGTCCTTGCCACGAGATCGTAAGTATTATAAATTTTGGGTTTTTATTTTTATTAATCTGTGTTTTTCTAATCCACAGCTGATGCTTCTTGTAAAGGCATGGTAGTAATGATTTTCCTTTATTCCACAGCACCTGGAGCAGCACCCTGCAACCTGGCCCTGGAGCGGTCCTTCCTCGGACGTCCTCTGACCCGTCCCAGCCATCCGACAGCCAGGAAGCACCTTGCAGGTCAGCCACACACACAGCTGGTGACCAGGAAGCTGGGCCATCAGGTGTTCCCCTGTCCCAGGTCTCTGCCACTGGTTATGCGGGCACTACCCGCCAGTGGCAGAGGGCCTTGGACAGGAATGTCTTGCCCGAGTTTATGCATTTGAGCGAGGCCTTTAATTCCAGCCTCAAGTCACTGTCCGACAGAGTTGAAAGCGGTTTTGCACTCATGGAACGTGGTTTTAACCACTTTGAACACCGCTTCAATTCTGTAGAACAGCGCCTTGACCGTCTGGAGGCCGACCTCAACAGACCAGCACACCTTTTTTTAGTAAGATTGAAAAGGGCATGGCGGAACACCTTAGTCCTGAGCAACAGCTGAATGTGCTGCAGGCCTGCAACAATGCTTTCTTGCAGGCTATGCAGCATAATCGGTACGGTCAGCAGTCAGTGGTGTCATTTCCACCTGTGCCACCATTGACTCGCTTCACCTCACTACCGACTTGTGCTGCATACCACTGCACGGACACCTCTATTCAAAGCCAGGACACCCACCGTTACACCACCACAAGTCTGAGCGCAGCTGGTCACTTCACCGACACCACCATGGCAAGCGCTGCTCCTGTCTGGAGCACCACCGCCACTCCCATGCATGCGTGGAGCTCAGCCACCACTAGGCAAACATGGAACAGCCCTGCCGCTACAACAACATGTAGTAGCCCTGCCACCACCACTCTGCAAACCTGGACCATCACTGCCGTCACCAGTCCTCCTGCAAGGACGAGCACTGCCAACGAAGAGCAGCAGCAGCAGCCACCTCAGCAGCAGCAGCCACCTCAGCAGCAGCCACCTCAGCAGCAGCAGCAACCACCTCAGCAGCAGCAGCAGCCACCTCAGCAGCAGCAGCAGCAGCCACCTCAGCAGCAGCAGCAGCCACCTCAGCAGCAGCCGCCACCTCAGCAGCAGCAGCAGCCACCTCAGCAGCAGCAGCAGCCACACCAGCAGACGGGGGACTTACACTCAATATTTGCCCCTAGTTCAAGGCGAAATCTATCAAGGCGGGCATTGGGCCAAAGTCGGTCCAGGCACACAAGCCTACGGCGACATGCCATTACAACTAATGTACCTGAACAGATTTCCTCTCCTCCAAGTGTTCCTAGTTTAATTCCCTTAACTGGACTACCTTCCCCCACAAGTTTTGTTGCCCCTTCCCCTCAAACACCGTCTTCAACTGCAAGTGTTGCATATTCCCTGCACACCCCCAAATTGAAACCATCTGCCCCCAAACGCCGTAAAAAATAATTTTTTGGTTTACTTTTTTTGATTAGAAATAAATTTACATTTGTGGTTCACCATTAAAAAGTTTCATTAATGTTGTTTGCGCCGCTCACACACACTGATGGGTAAATACATGTTAAAAACCAACCCAAGGCCTAGTATAGTCATATGTGAAATACCACGGCCTAGTATAGTCATACCAAGGCCTAGTGTAATAACTCTAGTTTTACCAACTTGGATCTGGTTTCATGAAAAACAAACTGTTGAAACTTGTCTAAAAAATAAGTTTCTTTCTAGTTTCACCAGTTTGTTTTTTGTGAAACAAGATGCTAGTTGTTAAAAATCGAGTTATTACAGTAGGCCTTGGTATGACTATACTAGGCCGTGGTATTTCACATATTACTATACTACTAGCCCCAAGGCCTACTATACTCATATTTGAAATACCACGGCCTAGTGTAGTCATTCCAAGGCCTAGTGTAATAACTCTAGTTTTACCAACTAGAATCTGGTTTCATGAAAAACAAACTGTTGAAACTTGTCTAAAAAATAAGTTTCTTTCTAGTTTCACCAGTTTGTTTTTTGTGAAACAAGATGCTAGTTGTTAAAAATCGAGTTATCACAGTAGGCCTTGGTATGACTATACTAGGCCGTGGTATTTCACATATTACTATACTACTAGCCCCAAGGCCTACTATACTCATATTTGAAATACCACGGCCTAGTGTAGTCATTCCAAGGCCTAGTGTAATAACTCTAGTTTTACCAACTAGAATCTGGTTTCATGAAAAACAAACTGTTGAAACTTGTCTAAAAAATAAGTTTCTTTCTAGTTTCACCAGTTTGTTTTTTGTGAAACAAGATGCTAGTTGTTAAAAATCAAGTTATTACAGTAGGCCTTGGTATGACTATACTAGGCCGTGGTATTTCACATATTACTATACTACTAGCCCCAAGGCTAGGCCGTGGTATTTCACATATTACTATACTACTAGCCCCAAGGCTACTCATATTTGAAATACCACGGCCTAGTATAGTTATTCCAAGGCCTAGTGTAATAACTTGTAAGTTGGAATGGAGCAGATTACATTCATCCACTCAATGCTGACTTGTATTCACCATTGACTTTCATTGGGGTTGGGTTTTGAGGGTTGTGTTTTGAGAAAATCACATACTTTTTTTTCAACTAGTTGCACAATTTTCTCTTGAAAAAATTTGGTTTCCTGATTCATGGCCTGCAGCTTTGCTCGTTCCAATATATTTCACGCAGACTAGCAAAGCTGCATTTTACATCGTATGTGTATTTACCTGCCCAGGTGTGTGAACATCAAAAAATTCAGTTATACATGGGAAGTTTTTTATTTAATTGGAGTTTAAAAAATATATTGCACTCAGTAATGGTATCAAATAAGGTTTTTTATTACCATAAACAAACAAAAACATTACACCATTTCATCTTGCCAGTGCACCCGTCCTACATCAGAAATAAAGTAGGCCGCAAATTGGTCCCTCATTTGGCCAACTTCAACGGATGACCTGAGAGTGTGCTGAGTGAATTCAGGCAATGGGTTAGGAGCATCATCGTCCAGTTCAAAGGTCGGGTGCTCTTTAGCCATCACAAAGTTATGTAGAACCACACAGGCCTTCACCACCTCATCGACTGTTTCAAGTTTAAGATTAATGGCCGTGCCCAGAATTCGCCATCTGGAGACAAGAATCCCAAAAGCACACTCGACAGTTCTTCTGGCCCTGGTCAGCCTGTAATTAAATATTTTTTTGGTGTGGTCCAAGTCCCGGCTGGAGTAGGGTTTCAGTAAGTTTCCGCACATTTGAAAAGCCTCATCGCCAACCATTACAAAGGGCAGTGGCGGAGCTTCGGTGTGAGGAAGAGGCCGTGGCATAGGGAAATTAAATTGGTTGCCATACAACCTCCGGCCCATGTCTGAGTTTTTAAAAGCCTGTGAGTCATTACCACGGCCAAATGCTCCAATGTCCACTGCTACAAACATACATCCGGCATCCGCAATCGCCATGAGTACTATTGAAAAGTACTTTTTGTAATTATAGTACTCAGATCCCGTTCTTTGGGGTTTGATGATCCGTATGTGTTTACCATCAACAGCTCCCAAACAGTTGGGAAAATTGCATACTGTCCAGAATTTGTCAGCAATTTCCATCCACTTTTCAGCGGTGGGCAGGGGCATAAATTCTGGACAAAGAACATTCCAGAGAGCCCGGCAGGTGTCAGCAACAATTCCAGACAAGGTAGAGATTCCAATACGGTACTGGAAGTGTAGTGAAGATAGGGTTTCTCCAGTCGCCAGGAATCTGTGAACAGACAAAGAAGTAAAATTAATATTTATGTATATTATTTTAAAAAACTATAAAATAAAATATTAGTACATTCACGAAAACTAATTACCCAAGGTTTTGAATACTAAATTTAAAAAAAAACCATCAGACCGCACCCCTTGGTTTTTAAAACATACCGTAATGTCACCAGTAGCCGTTCCTCAGGAGGAATCGCACGACGGAGCTGTGTGTCCTGTCTCCGGATGGATTGTTGGACACGAGCAAGCAAATCCATGAAACTTTCGTGGGACATCCGGATATAATCTGTAAATTTCTCCGGGTTTGACTGGAGCTCGCTGTAGAGGGTGTGGTATGCCCCACGGCTATCCCGGAGTTCAACAATCGGATGTATCCACATACGCCGCCGTCTTCGCTGCCTCTCTCTCTTCCTTTGTTCATGGCAAGCAACTGCATACGCCTGAGCCATCGCGATGTCCAAATCCAAGTTGAAGTGAAAACTCTTCCAGCGCAGATCCATGGTCACGAGAAGAATCAAGCAAATGTGAAGAATACTGTAGACAGGGTCTATATATTAACATACCACACCCACAATGCAGTCCCATTGGTCTTGTGTGTTGTTGAATGGTTGTTTTTTCTTTTTTGTGGGGTTTTTCCAAAATCTGTAAAAAAACGCAAACGCACAAAAAACGCATACAAACGCACAAAAACGCTGCGTTTTTTTCCTGCATGCGCATAAAAATGCTTGAAAAAAACACAGCGTTTGTATGCATTTGTATGCGTTTTTTTAATGCGTTTTTTTGCGGGAAAAACGCGCTGCAAAAAGAAGCAAGTGTGAAACTAGCCTTAGGGCTGGCGAAACGCACCAAATTATAAAATAATAGTAGGTGCGCTCGCAGCCTGGGGTCCACCATGCAGAGGTGGTATACTGCTGCTAGACAATGGCAGACACTCAATATGGTGGTATAATGGCGGAACACACGCGGGTTAAACATCATCCGGTGTGCACAGGGCGAACTCTGTTGCTTCACAGAAGTGCCGAACCGCTAAACACAAATACCGAGCCTGTTCAAGCTCACAGAGCTCGGGGTGATGAACGCTCAGTATATGGTCACAGAACTAGGGCCCAAGGACGCGGGCCAGCGTCCTTCTAGACCCACTGAGCGTGCAGCGATACAACTGCGAACACCGCTAACTGAGGCTGACTGCAGCGGAGCGACAGAAACTGCCGCGGTACGATAGTGCCCTATAGTAGGCGACACCATCGGATGCTAGTGCTGTGGACTGATGTGCACTGTGGCCTATAGCTTAGCCACTGACTGGCGCTGACTCTTATACTGATACCCTAACGACATGCGTATTATCCAAGGGAGGGGAAGCTTAATAAGTCATTCACCAGGTACATGCATCCGTCATCATCCACACATATAGCAACTAGAGTCTATACTAGCGCATGGCCGAGCGGCCATGCGAGTCTTTTATAGCCGAGACCTACCGGAACCTTCCAGATCCCCCTGATGGACCAATCAGAACTGGAGAAGGACCTGAGCATGTGACTCCCGATTCCCAATGGGGAATCGTCCCATGAGCATGCTCATTGGAGCGATGGAAGGACTTAGATTCTGGAGTCTTTTGCTGCTGGCCAGGGTGCATTGTCATACCTGAACCAGAGGTGGCAGCAGCAACCGATCCCATGCTGCTGGTCTGGGCAGAGCGCCGGGACTGACGAGACTGCTGAGCAGGCTCCACTGTGGCCGAAGGAGAATGGGAGACCGCTGAGTGCAAGGCTCTGGATTCCTGCTGTGCAGTGGCAGGAACCCCATGCCTAACATTACCCCCCCTCCTAGGGCCCCCTCCCCTCTGAGCCTCGCTACGCTCAAATGACGCGATGAGCGGAGTGTGGATGTTCTCCATTGGCTCCCAGGTCCGAGCCTCTGGACCATGACCCTTCCAGTCCACCAAATAAAACATTTTACCACGCACCACCCTGCGTCCCACAATGGCATTGACCTCAAACTCGTCCGAAGGGAGGTCTGATGTCCCGGCAGATGACTCAGAGAACCGGGACATGTTAACAGGTTTAAGGAGGGACACGTGGAAGGCGTCAGAGGTTTAAGGAGGGACATGTGGAAGGTGTCAGAGATAGCCAAGTGTGGAGGAAGAGCCAAAAGATAGACCACAGAGCTGATCCGCTCGAGAACTTTGAAGGGACCAATGTAGCGAGGAGCAAACTTAGTGGACTCAACTCGCAGCCTGATGTTACGTGCGGAGAGCCACACTAAGTCGCCAGGGGAGAAGGTTGGAGCAGGACACCGATGTGCATCCGCAGAGAACCTCATTCTCTCCTTAGAGGCCCGAATGGCATCCTGGGTGCGATCCCAAATATCACGTGCCTCCACCGCCCAGTCTGCCACCCTAGAGTCGGTGGATGACACGGGCATGGGCACAGGGACATGAGGATGTTGGCCGTAGTTAAGGAGGAATGCGTCTGGCCGGTGGAATCGGCCACCATGTTGTTCAAGGTGAACTCTGCCCACGGCAACAAAGATGCCCAGTCATCCTGCCTGGCTGAGACAAAATGTCGGAGATATGTGACCAGGGTCTGGTTGGCCCTCTCTACCAACCCGTTCGTCTCGGGATGATAGGCCAAGGAGAGATTCAGTTCAATACTGAGCAAGCGACAGAGATCTCTCCAGAAGCGAGACGCAAACTGGGGACCCCGGTCACTGACAATCTTGTCAGGCATGCCGTGTAAGCGGAAAACATGTTTGATGAACAGCACTGCTAATCCCCGTGCAGAAGGTAGCCTTGATGGAGAGAGATACCAAGTGCACCATTTTAGAAAAATGGTTGGTGACGACGCAAATAACTGTGCTGCCACTGGACTTGGGTAGACCCACCACAAAGTCCATGCCAACCATCTCCCAGGGCCTGTCCGCCACCGGTAAGGGGTAGAGTAACCCAGCAGGTCGTTGCCAGGAAGGCTTATTCTTGGCGCAGGAGACGCATGCCTGTATGTAGTCTTTGATGTCACTAGCCATATGCAGCCACCAGTATGTCTTTGCCAGAAGCTCAACTGTCCGCTTGGTACCAAAGTGTCATAGAATCATAGAATCATAGAATCGTAGAGTTGGAAGGGACCTCCTGGGCCATCTGGTCCAACCCCCTGCTCAAAGCAGGATTCGCTAAATCATCCCAGTTAGATGTCTGTCCAGCCTCTGTTTGAAGACTTCCATTGAAGGAGAACTCACCACTTCTCGTGGCAGCCTGTTCCACTCATTGATCACTCTAACTGTCAAAAAGTTTTTTCTAATATCTAATCTGTGTCTCCTCCCATTCAGCTTCATCCCATTGCTTCTAGTCTTTCCTTGTGCAAATGAGAATAAAGTTGATCCTTCTACAATGTGACAGCCCTTTAGATATTTGTAGACAGCTATTAAGTCTCCTCTCAGTCTTCTCTTTTGCAAACTAAACATTCCCAAATCCTGCAACCTTTCCTCATAAGACAGGGTTTGCAGACCGGTCACCATTCTGGTCGCTCTTTTCTGAACTTGCTCCAGTTTGTTGATGTCTTTTTTAAAATGTGGTGCCCAAAATTGGACACAATATTCCAGATGAGGTCTGACCAAAGAGGAGTAGAGGGAAATAATTACTTCACGTGATCTAGACTGTATGCTTCTGTTAATACATCCTAGAATTGCATTTGCCTTTTTTGCTGCTGCATCACACTGTTGACTCATATTCAGTCTGTGATCTATTAGTATACCCAAGTCTTTTTCACATGTGCTGTCACTTAGCCCTATTCCTCCCATTCTATATATGCTTTTTTCATTTTTATTGCCCAGATGTAGTACTTTGCATTTCTCCCTGTTAAAAACCATTCTGTTAGTTGCTGCCCACTTCTCCAGTTTATTTAAATCTTTTTGAATCCTCTCTCTCTCTTCTCTAGTATTAGCTATCCCTCCTAGCTTTGTGTCATCAGCAAATTTAATCAGTTTACCCTCAATTCCTTCATCTAAATCGTTGATAAAGATGTTGAACAATACAGGGCCCAGGACAGAGCCCTGTGGTACCCCACTTGAGACATTCTTCCAACTGGATGTGCAGCCATTTACGACCACTCTTTGGGTCCGATCACTAAGCCAGTTATGAATCCACCTAACAGTTGCCTTGTCCATTCCATACTTAGTCATTTTTTCAATAAGGATTGTATGAGAGACTTTGTCAAATGCTTTGCTGAAGTCAAGATATACTATATCTACAGCATTTCCTTGATCCACCCAATCAGTAATACCATCATAGAAGGAAATTAAATTAGTCTGACATGACTTATTAGTTACAAACCCATGCTGACTCTGTTTAATCACTTCATTCTTATCCAGGTATTGACATACATGTTGTTTAATAATTTGTTCAAAGATCTTTCCTGGTATAGAAGTCAGACTCACCGGCCTATAGTTGCCTGGGTCCACCTTCTTCCCCTTTTTGAAGATAGGAACAACATTTGCTCTTCTCCAGTCTTCTGGCACTTCTCCTGTTCTCCAAGAATTTTCAAAGATTATGGAGAGGGGTTCAAAAATTTCTTCTGCTATCTCCTTCAGTACTCTGGGGTGTAATTCATCTGGACCTGGAGACTTGAATACATTTAGGTTAGCTAAGTGTTTCCTCACTATCTTTCTGTTTATAGATATCCTGGATTCTTCTATTCCCTTAATAGGACAGTGAATAACAGTTGATGTTACATTTCCTTTCTGAGAGAAAACAGATGCAAAATAGGAATTTAAAAGTTCAGCCTTCTCAACATCCTGTCTTACCATTTCATCATTTTCATCCTGTAAAAATCCTATAGCATCTTTGACTTTTCTTTTACTTTTGACATATCCCCAAAATCCTTTATTATTGCTTTTGACATCTCTTGCAAGCCTCAATTCATTTTCAGCTTTAGATAATCTGATTTGTGCCTTGCAGGTTCTGCAGACAGCATTATATTCTTCTTTAGATATGCCTCCTTCTTTCCATTTTATAAACATTTTTTGCTTCCTTTTTAGCATGTGCTTAAGTTCTGTGTTCATCCATCCTGGTTTCCTTAAATGCGTCCTATTCTTCCCTCTTTTCGGAATTGTTAACAACTGTGCTTTGAGAATTTCATTTTTCAAGATTTCCCATCCTTCCTGGACATTTTTGTCTTTAAGGATATCCAGCCATTGGATCCCTCCAATTCTCTTTCTGAATCCCTTAAAATCTGCCTTTCTGAAATCTAACCTTGACGTCTGAGTCTTCACAGGTCTTCCGCCTCTAGTTATCCAAAATTCTAAAATAGCATGGTCGCTACCTCCTAGGGTCCCAGCCACTTTTACCTCCTCAACCATTTCCTCCCTGTTTATAAGGATTAGATCCAAGGTAGCAGTTCCCCTTGTTTTCTCCTTTACCTTTTGGAAGATAAAGTTGTCAGCAAGAGAGGATAAGAATTTCCTTGACCTGTTAGTTTTGCCTGAGAGAGATTCCCAACAAATGTCTGGATAGTTGAAATCTCCCATGACAACTATGTCATATTTTTTGGAGAACTTGGCCATTTGATGCATAAAGAGTTCATCCATATCTTCAGCTTGCACAGGCAGCCTGTAGTAAATGCCTACAATGGTGTCCTTTCCATTGTTCTGTCCTTGTATTCTTACCCAAACAGTTTCCACAGAACTCCCAGTCTCTGAAGCTTCAATCTCTGTGCAGATATACGCATTTCTAACATACAATGCGACACCCCCTCCTCGTTTATCAAGTCTGTTTCTTGCAAATAAGTTGTATCCTTCTAGTCTTGTATTCCAATCATGTGTATTGTCCCACCAAGTTTCAGTGATTCCAATGACATCATATTTCTTTTCCTGTGTTAGTAGTTCCAATTCTCCTTGTTTGTTGCCCATGCTTTGTGCATTAGTATAGAAACATTTTAGTTTGTGATTGGTTTCTCTTTCTCCAATATTTTTTTTAATTAGATTCTTTCGTCTTTGTTCTTCCTTTCCACTTCTAATAGCAGAGTTCTCAGTAGCATTTGTCAGGTGTATGGCTTTTTCTGGTCTTTTGCTTCCCTTCCCATGTTGTTCTAGTTTAAAGCTCTCCTTACAAGTGTAGCAAGGCGACTTCCAAATACCTGCTTTCCAGTCTTCGTAAGGTGCACCCCATCTCTAGCAAGTAGTCCATCGTATAAGTAGTTCACTCCGTGATCCAGAAATCCAAATCGTTGCTGACGGCACCATCGACGTAGCCAGTTGTTCACCTGCAGAATCTTATTCCACCTCCTTGTTCCATGGCCATCCACTGGGAGGATGGAAGAGAAGACCACCTGCGCTCCCAGTTCTTTCACTTTCTTGCCTAAGTCTTCAAAGTCTCTGCAGATGGTTTCCAGGTCGTTTCTTGCGGTGTCATTTGTCCCCACATGTAGTAGCAGGAATGGGTAGTCATCTGTAGGTCTGAAGAGTCCTGATATCCTGTCAGACACATCTTTAATTTTTGCACCTGGAAGACAGCACATTTCTCTTGAAGTTATATCCGGTCTGCAGATAGCGGCCTCTGTTCCTCTCAACAGGGAATCCCCCATGACCACCACTCTCCGTTTCTTCTTCACAACATTTTTCTTTCTCCATCCAGGAGGACTCTGAAGGCGTACAAGGTTGCTGTTTGTTGGCAAAGTCTTATCCTGATGTATTTCTTCATCGTTTTCCTGCGTGAGAGCCTGGTACTGGTTTCTGAGCAGTATGGGTGCTGACTGCCTCCTGATCCTCCTGCTTCTCTGGGTCACATGTCTCCATTCCTCTGTTTCTTCAGGTGCACTTCGAATTTCTTCTCTTTCTGTAACATGAAGAGATAATTCTGCTCTGTCCAAGAACTCTTCACCTTCCTTAATGATCTTCAACGTAGCTAACCTCTCTTCGAGATTTTGCAACTTTTCCTCCAACAGGGTCACAAGCTTGCATTTGTGGCATGTGAAGTTTGGCTTTTCCACTGGTAAATCTGTGAACATGTAGCAAGAAATGCAGCTCACCAAATGGCTCCTGGCCTCTTCCATCTTGAGATTTCTGAAAAAGATGAAAGATGAGCCTGTCGGCGCGCGGTTTCTCCGATTTCCTCTTTTCAGCTGCAACGGCCAAAACCCAGTGATCGTTGAGCTCGCGGAGACTCTTCACTTATCCCTGAAGGCACTGGGAATATGCAAATGATCTCCTCAAGACTCTTCCCCTGGTTTCTCCGATTTCCTCTTTTCAGCTGCAACGGCCAAAACCCAGTGATCGTTGAGCTCGCGGAGACTCTTCACTTATCCCAGAAGGCACTGGGAATATGCAAATGATCTCCTCAAGACTCTTCCCCTGGTTTCTCCGATTTCCTCTTTTCAGCTGCAACGGCCAAAACCCAGTGATCGTTGAGCTCGCGGAGACTCTTCACTTATCCCAGAAGGCACTGGGAATATGCAAATGATCTCCTCAAGACTCTTCCCCTGGTTTCTCCGATTTCCTCTTTTCAGCTGCAACGGCCAAAACCCAGTGATCGTTGAGCTCGCGGAGACTCTTCACTTATCCCAGAAGGCACTGGGAATATGCAAATGATTTCCTCAAGACTCTTCCCCTGGTTTCGGCGCGTCCACCCACCCTGGACGCGTGAGCCCAAGAGAGGACCTCCGGACGCAAACGGGCAGGGACAACAGTCTTGCCCGGGGGTACAGACTCAAGAGTGACCGGAGCCATTGTCCTCAGACTCTCTGATGGCACGATTAAGCGAGGCTCCTCCTCCTCCGCTGATACCATGGAGCGAGAGAGCGCATCAGCTCAGACATTCTTCTCACCGGAAAGGAAATTTAGGGTGAAGTGGAACCGAGAGAAGAAGAGAGACCATCGAGCTTGGTGAGAATTTAACCGCTGAGCGGTTTGGAGATACACCAAATTTTTGTGGTGAGTGTAAACTTGGAAGGGATAGTGAGCCCCCTCCAGGAGGTGTCTCCATTTAGAAAAGGCCAATTTCATGGCTAGCAACTCCCTGTCCCCAATGGAATAGTTCCTCTCCGCCAGTGAGAAGGTCTTGGAAAAGAAGAAGCAAAGATGCTTCCAACCTTGAGCATGCTTTTAGAAAAGGACTGCTCCAGTACCGACGGGCGAGGCATCCACCTCTAAAATAAACGGCTTATCCACATTGGGGCGATGTAAACTGGGAGCACTAGCAAAGTGAGACTTGATGGAGAGGAAGGCCTTAGATACCTCTTCAGACCACAATTTGGGATTTGCTCCCTTCTTGGTGAGGGCAACCAAGGGAGCTACCACAGTTGAGAAGTGCGAGATGAATTGGCGGTGATAGTTAATAAAACCCATAAAGCGCTGCACCACTTTAAGGGAGTGAGGTTCCTGCCAATCCATTACCGCCTGCAGTTTGGCAGGATCCATGGCCAACCCTTGGGCCAAGATGATATAGCCCAGGGAAGGCAACAACTCGTGCTCAAACACGCACTTCTCCAACTTGGCATATAGGGCGTTTGCCCGTAGGAGATTGAAGACATTGCAAACCTCTCTCCAGTGGGACTCCAAATCTGGAGAAAAGATGAGAATATCATCCAGATAGACCACCACCGAAGAGGAAAGCATATCTCGAAAGATATCATTTACGAAGTCTTGAAAGACGGCCGTGGCATTACATAGGCCAAAGGGCATGACCAGATACTCATAATGGCCATCCCTGGTATTAAAAGCTGTCTTCCACTCGTCTCCCTCACGTATGCGTATCAGGTTGTAGGCTCCCCGCAGATCGAGTTTGGTAAATACTTTTGCTCCCCGCAAACTATTGAACAGCTCCGATATCAGGGGCAGAGGGTTCTTATTCTTAACAGTGATGGCGTTAAGACCCCTGTAATCTATGCAAGGCCGCAATTCACGGCTCTTCTTCTGCACAAAGAAGAATCCCGCCCCTGCTGGTGACACCGACTTCCTAATAAATCCCCTGGCCAGGTTCTCCTTGATGTATTGTGACATGGCCTCCATCTCCGGGAGAGACAGGGGATATACACAACCCTGGGGAGGCTCTGTACCAGGCAAGAGGTCTATAGGACAGTCATAGGGGGCGGTGTGGTGGGAGAATCTCTGCCGCTATCTTGGAGAACACATCAGCGTACTGCTGATAGTGTTTAGGGAGCGAAGAGAGATCTGCGGGAGCCGCAGTGGCGGCAACCTGAATGCAGTTGCTCAGACATCTACCCTCACAGGACTTACTCCAACTAAGAATTTTCCCCGAGGACCACTCAATATGGGGAGAATGGTAACGCAACCAGGGAAATCCCAGGAGAACCTGATCAATAGCCTCGGGCATAATAAGGAGGGACACTGTCTCGTGATGGGACGGAGACAGAGAGAGTCTTAATGGAGCAGTCTGATGGGTAATCTGCGAGGGTAATGTTGAGCCATTCACCACTATGATGGTGACTGGCTGAGGTAGCATAACCAAGGGGATTGCGTGCTGGAGAGCGAAGGCTGAGGACATAAAATTACCCTCTGCTCCAGAATCTACGCAAACCTCCATCGCCAGAATGGAGGAGCCGAACTCCAGCAACCCCTTGAAGGTTAGCTTGGAGGAAAATGGTGTGGTGTCTGGTAGCCCTCCTGCTGTTGCCACTAGATGCTGGTGTTCCTTCGAGCGCTGTGGGCACCTATTGTCAAAGTGACCAGACTGT
Source organism: Dendrobates tinctorius (assembly GCF_039654945.1). Classification (NCBI taxonomy): domain Eukaryota; kingdom Metazoa; phylum Chordata; class Amphibia; order Anura; family Dendrobatidae; genus Dendrobates; species Dendrobates tinctorius. The sequence continues at coordinate 2,941,609 of NW_027361843.1, read as the reverse complement.
CGGCAGTGAGCGCGAGCCATGGAGGTTCGAGCTGGGCGGAACTCAGAGCCCGTGTGAGGCACCTCAATAACCACCGATGACTCGGGCGCTCGATCGGATGGCTCCAGGGGTTTAGAGAAAGTTGGAGCCAACCTAAACCTCTGTCTGGACTGGGAGCACTCCAACCCTCGCTCTAAGAAGCAGAGATTTATACTGGTGGAGATGGTAATGAGCTCCTCCAGAGTGTCGGGAACCGCCCGAGTGGCCAGAGCGTCCTTAAGGTGTTCAGCCAATCCCCTCCAAAAGATTGGTATTAGGGTCTTATCTGACCACTCCAACTCGGAAGCCAGTGTCCGAAAACGAATGGCATACTGGTTGACCGGGGACGAACCCTGTGTCAGAGCCAACAACTGGAGCGCGGTATCGTGTGTGACCTGTGGTCCCAGAAAGACCTGCTTCAGAGAGCCCAGAAACTGAGTAGCTCCCTGAACCACGGGGTCACCACGCTCCCACAGTGGGGTGGCCCACTCCAGAGCCCTGGAAGCCAGAAGGGAAATGAAGAATCCGACCTTAGCCCGCTCAGAAGGAAATCGTGCAGCCAGCAGCTCTAGCTGAATAGCACACTGGCTCACGAATCCCCTGCAGGAGGCACTATCGCCCGAGAACTTCTCGGGCAACGGGAGGTGGGATAACATTGGTGCAGGGATGGAAGTGGGAACACAGGAGGCAGCCTCTGCGACTGCCTGAGCAGCGGCCGCAGTAGCATTCGCAGCTGAGGTTGAACACTTGAGAGGCACCAACCTCCCCCCAGCTGCCGAATGTGCTGCAGTAGTTGCTATTTATTCACCATTACTAGCCAGACCCTGGCGCTAGTATAATGTTAGGGCTGGCGGAATGCACCAAGTTATAAAATAATAGTAGGTGAGTTTGCAGCCCAGGGTTCACCGTGCAGAGGTGGTACACTGCTGCTAGATAATGGCGGACGCTCAATATGGCAGAACACACGCAGGTTAAATGTCACCTGGTGTGCACAGGGCGAACTCTGCTGCTTCACAGAGCCGCCGGACTGCTAAACACAAATACCGAGCCTGTTCAAGCTCACAGAGCTCAGGGTGTGAACGCTCAGTATATGGTCACAGGACTAGGGCCCAAGGACGTGGGCTGGCGTCCTTCTAGACCTACTGAGTGTGCAGTGATGCAACTGCGAACGCCGCTAACTGAGGCTGACTACAGCGGAGCGACAGTAACTGCCGCAGTACAATATTACCCTATAGTAGGCAACACCATCGGATGCTAGTTGTCATGATCCATGCTGCATCAGGACTGATAAAAAGCACAGGTAACCTTTTCTTTTCTTAAGCTGTGCTTAAGTTTGTTTTTTGCCCCCGGTGGCCATTAGGATTATTGCGCTGTGTCGTCTTTTGTTCTAAGTTTGCCTCCGGTGGTGGTGAGCGTCATTGCACTCTGGTTTCTTTAGTTAAGTGCACATGATTATAATGCAGGTGTGATTACTCTTGCTGCTATAAAAGAGTCACAGGTGTTGCAATCAGTGTTGGTGATAGTGTTCATTTCAATCATCCTTGGTGGAGGAAGGAGCTGGTGAGCGTTCCTTGCAGCACTGTCTTAGCCCTGGTGTGGAAGGAATCATAGGGGATTTTCTTGTAGCTCTGACAGAGCTTGGTGTCAGTGATTCAGGAGGAGAGTTGCATTCTGGTGGTGGACTCTGTTGCCAGGAGCAAGTGCAACAGAGTAAAGCTAAGTGGTGTTTCCCTGTTTGTGTTTTTCCTTAGTGTGTATTAGTACAGCGTTGGAGCCAGTGCCTGCGCCTCCCAGCTCCCTAGCAAGGGATAGGTGTAGGGTGTGCTAGGGCGACAGGTTCCTGATCGGCGCCCGGTGCAGAACCGGCATAGGGAACGTTAGGAGCGTTAGGGACACTGACTCATTGGAGTGCAGGAGGTCTCCACGTCCCCTTTCCCTATTGCAGGGCCCACCATTGTAACTGTTTCCCCTTTCCCTGTGTCTTGTTGTTTTAGTTACCGGCCTGCGGGCCGTGTCACACAGGACAGTATCACGTGCCGTGTCTTGTTGTTTTAGTTACCGGCCTGCGGGTTGCGTCACACAGGACGGGTCATCGTGACACTAGTGCTGTGGACTGATGTGTACTGTGGCCTATAGCTTAGCCACTGACTGGCGCTGGCTCTTATACTGATACCCTAACGACAAGCGTATTATCCAAGGGAGGGGAATCTTAATAAGTCATTCACCAGGTACATGCATCCGTCATCATCCACACATAGAGCAACTAGAGTCTATACTAGCCCATGGCCGAGTGGCCATGTGAGTCTTTTATAGCCGAGACCTTCCGGAACCTTCCAGATCCCCCTGATGGACCAATCAGAACTAGAGAAGGACCTGAGCATGTGACGCCCAATCCCCAATGGGGAATTGTCCCATGAGCATGCTCAGTGGAGCGATGGAAGGACTTAGATTCTGGAGTCTTTTGCTGCTGGCCAGGGTGCATTGTCATACCTGAACCAGAGGTGGCAGCAGCACCCGATCCCACGCTGCTGGTCTGGGCAGAGCGCTGGGACCGACGAGACTGCTGAGCAGGATCTACTGCGGCCGAAGGAGAATGGGAGACCGCCTAGTGCAAGGCTCTGGATTCCTGCTGTGCAGTGGCAGGAACCCCACGCCTAACAATGTGGGCTTTGTACTATATATAGGGAGTTATGTCAGTGCTCATACTGTATGTAGGTAGCTTCATGGGGCTCATACTATTTATAGGGAGCTATGAGGGGCTTATGTTGTACATAGTTAACTATGTGAGGGCTCATTCTGTATGTAGGGCCTGTGTGTGGATTCACGTGTGTCATAATGTCACGCGAGGCCTGGGAGTGTGAGGGCTGACACCGCTGGAACTGCTTCGGCATTGGAGGTGAGTATAACCGTTCTTATTTCAAAAGGGACAATGTCACGGGTAGAGTTGAGCGAAACGGGTCGAAAAAATTCAAAAGTCGCCGACTTTTGGCAAAGTCGGGTTTCATGAAACGAAACCCGACCCTAGGATGAGGTCGGCCACGAGGTCGGCGACTTACGCGCCAAAGTCGTGTTTCAAAAGTTTGTTTTGCGCTCTTTTTCAGCCAATCAGGATCCACGGACACTGTGGGCAACGTGATGACCTAGGCACGGGTCACCACCATCTTTCAGAAGGGCATGCAAGTGATTGGCTTGCTTTGGTGGGCGTCACAGGGGGTATAAAAGGGCGTGCACGCTGACCGCCATCTTACTTCTGCCGATCTTAGCATAGGGAGAGGTTGCTGCTGATTCTGTAGGGAGAGTGTTAGGCAGGGAAGAAGACCAAAAAACTGCTTCTGCTGCTAGCGATTTGGCATGCACAACACACCAGTCACTGTGTGTGCAGTGCAAGGGGAGGCTATATAGTGGTGTATCAGTGGTGTTGGTTGTTGGGCTGCCTTCTAAGGCTTCCTGACAGGCTGGCATTGCTGTTTACCCACTGCTCCGCAAACTGCTTTTTTAAAAGCAATCCAATCTCACTTATCCTCTAGTCACTTAGGTCACAGCTGTGCCATCGAGCTTGTCACATAGCGCTCAGATATTCATTGGGCCTCACACAATCCAAAAGTGTCCAGTGTCCAAAAGTGTGTGCAGAGATTCAAACTCTCACTTATCCTCTAGTCACTTAGGTCACAGCTGTGCCATCGAGCTTGTCACATAGCGCTCAGATATTCAATGGGCCTCACACAATCCAAAAGTGTCCAGTGTCCAAAAGTGTGTGCAGAGATTCAAACTCTCACTTATCCTCTAGTCACTTAGGTCACAGCTGTGCCATCGAGCCTGTCACATAACGCTCAGATATTCATTGGGCCTCACACAATCCAAAAGTGTCCAGTGTCCAAAAGTGTGTGCAGAGATTGAAACTCTCACTTATCTTCTAGTCACTTAGGTCACAGCTGTGCCATCGAGCTTGTCACATAGCGCTCAGATATTCATTGGGCCTCACACAATCCAAAAGTGTCCAGTGTCCAAAAGTGTGTGCAGAGATTCAAACTCTCACTTATCCTCTAGTCACTTAGGTCACAGCTGTGCCATTGAGCTTGTCACATAGCGCTCAGATATTCATTGGGCCTCACACAATCCAAAAGTGTCCAGTGTCCAAAAGTGTGTGCAGAGATTCAAACTCTCACTTATCCTCTAGTCACTTAGGTCACAGCTGTGCCATCGAGCTTGTCACATAGCGCTCAGATATTCATTGGGCCTCACACAATCCAAAAGTGTCCAGTGTCCAAAAGTGTGTGCAGAGATTCAAACTCTCACTTATCCTCTAGTCACTTAGGTCACAGCTGTGCCATCGAGCTTGTCACATAGCGCTCAGATATTCATTGGGCCTCACACAATCCAAAAGTGTCCAGTGTCCAAAAGTGTGTGCAGAGATTCAAACTCTCACTTATCCTCTAGTCACTTAGGTCACAGCTGTGCCATCGAGCTTGTCACATAGCGCTCAGATATTCATTGGGCCTCACACAATCCAAAAGTGTCCAGTGTCCAAAAGTGTGTGCAGAGATTCAAACTCTCACTTATCCTCTAGTCACTTAGGTCACAGCTGTGCCATCGAGCTTGTCACATAGCGCTCAGATATTCATTGGGCCTCACACAATCCAAAAGTGTCCAGTGTCCAAAAGTGTGTGCAGAGATTCAAACTCTCACTTATCCTCTAGTCACTTAGGTCACAGCTGTGCCATCGAGCTTGTCACATAGCGCTCAGATATTCATTGGGCCTCACACAATCCAAAAGTGTCCAGTGTCCAAAAGTGTGTGCAGAGATTCAAACTCTCACTTATCCTCTAGTCACTTAGGTCACAGCTGTGCCATCGAGCTTGTCACATAGCGCTCAGATATTCATTGGGCCTCACACAATCCAAAAGTGTCCAGTGTCCAAAAGTGTGTGCAGAGATTCAAAATCTCACTTATTCTCTAGTCACTTAGGTCACAGCTGTGCCATCGAGCCTGTCAAATAGCGCTCAGATATCAGTGGGCCTCACACAATCCAAAAGTGTCCAGTGTCCAAAAGTGTGTGCAGAGATTCAAAATCTCACTTATTCTCTAGTCACTTAGGTCACAGCTGTGCCATCGAGCCTGTCACATAGCGCTCAGATATCAGTGGGCCTCACACAATCCAAAAGTGTCCAGTGTCCAAAAGTGTGTGCAGAAATTCAAAATCTCCCCTGTCCTATAGACACCTTGTTTTACATACTATATAGATTGTTGGATTTTGTCTACATTTCTACCAAAAATGAGGAAGGCTGGTGGAAGAGGCCGTGGAATTGGGCGGGGGTTGGCAGCTGGTAATGATGGTGTTGGTGGTGGATCTGATGGTAGTGGCAAGAGCAAAATAGGACCGAATGCAGGAGGTGTTGAGCCTGCGTCATCGTCTGGCTACATAAGGCCTCGAACGCTTAGTTTTCTAGGAGTTGGCAAACGGCTTTTAAAGCCAGAGCATCAGCAAAAAGTTTTGTCTTACATTGCTGACTCAGCCTCCAGCTCTATCGCCTCCTCTTCTTCAGTTGTAAAAAGTAAAAGCACTGAGTCGTCATTGGAGGCTCATGTTCATGAACCACACCTTTCCTTGTGTCCTTCACCCCAACCAAGATTGAAGGATGACGCAGGCCATACTACTGATTACTCCATGGAGCTGTTTTCACATACCATGCCTGGATTATCAAGTGAAATGGTGAATTACCCAGGCCAAGATGAATCTGACATGGAGTGCACTGATGCACAGCCGCTGATGGATGATTCTGCTGGTACATTCACTCAGAGCACTACATTGTCCTCGCAGTGTACAGAGCCAGATTCTGACCCTGATGAGACTCAGGTGCCCCTTCCCGCACACTATACCACCATACACGGTGACACAGAGGAAGGTGCACATGACATAGAAGAGGAGGTGATGGATGACCCAGTTGTTGACCCAGATTGGCATCCATTGGGGGAAGAGGGTGCTGCTTCCAATAGCTCAGATGAGGAGCATCCACAGCAGACATCGACATCGCAACAGCTGTTATCTGGCAGGCCCGGAGCACTCCAAAGACAGGTTCCAAACATCAAAATAGTTGCTGGACAGCTTGTCCAGAGGGTCAAAAGATCACAGCGTGCTAGGCCGCAAAATGTCTGCCAAAGTAGGAAGAGTGCAGTGTGGCACTTTTTTGAACAAAATCCTCATGATCAGGCCAAGGTTATCTGTAAGAAGTGCGCAAAGACCTTTAGCCGAGGGAAAAATCTGAAAAATTTGAATACCAGTTGCATGCTTAGACATTTAACCAGCATGCACTTGCAAGCGTGGACACAACACCAAACCTCAAGTGCCACATGTGCAACTGATCACAACGAAGGTAGTCAGCAACGCTACATTGTTTCCCCCACTGTAAGCCCACCGGTTAGCACAGCAGCAAATGTTGAGGTGTCGTTGCAAGGCCACAGCAGTCAGGGAATCCCACTGTTATATCAACGAATGACTGATTCTAGGCCATCAGAAAGAACACCAACTCCATCACCATCATCAACCCTCTCTCAGTCCGCCCTGTCCACCGCTACTTCCACCATATGCAGCTCTCAAGTCCAGCTCACCCTCCCAGACACTATGAGTAGGTCAAGAAAGTACTCAGTCTCTCATCCGCGTACACTGGGTTTGAACGCCCACATTGCCAAACTAATCTCGTTTGAGATGATGCCCTTTCGGTTGGTGGAAAGCACAGCTTTCCGCGAACTAATGGCCTATGCAGTACCACGCTATGACCTACCCAGTCGCCACTTCTTCTCTCGCAAAGCCATCCCAGCCCTCCACCATCATGTGAAAGACCGCATTGTCCATGCACTCAAGCAGTCAGTGAGCGGAAAGGTGCACCTCACAACTGATGCATGGTCCAGTCGGCATGGCCAGGGCCGTTACGTGTCCATCACTGCGCACTGGGTTAATGTGGTGGATGCAGGGTCCACAGGGGACAGCGGTGGTGGGACAGTGCTGCCTAGCCCACGGTATAGGAAACAGTTGGCTGTAGGCGTTCCACCCTCCTCCTCCTCCTCCTCCTCCTCCAGAAGCGAAAGCTCGTCCACAGAGCGCAGTCGTACGAGCACTCCATCTGCAGCTGCCACTGTTGCACACGATGTGTCCCCCTATCGAGCAGCTAGTGGAAAGCATCAGCAGGCTGTGTTGCAGATGATATGTTTGGGCGACAGACATACCGCCGAGGTGCTGGCCGAGTACTTGAAGCGACAAACTGAGTCATGGCTGGGCAGTGTACATCTTGAGGCAGGCAAGGTAGTTAGTGATAACGGCCGTAATTTTGTGGCAGCCATAGCCCTTTCAAAACTCAGCCACATACCTTGGTTGGCTCACACCTTGAACCTGGTGGTGCAGTGCTTCCTCAAAAATTATCCGGAGTTAACAGCCCTGCTCCAGAAGGTGCGAAGACTGTGCGCGCACATCCGCCGGTCGCCTGTACACTCCGTTCGTATGCAGAAGCTGCAGCGATTGCTCCACCTTCCCAACCACCGCCTCATTATCGACATTGCAACAAGGTGGAACTCCACCCTGCACATGGTGGAGCGGCTGTGCGAGCAGAGGCAGGCCATAATGCATTTGTGGGAGGATACACGGCCAGGCACTTTGAGAGCAGACATGGAGTTGACAGGTGTGCAGTGGTCGAAGCTGAAAGACCTCTGTAAAGTCCTTCAGTGTTTTGAGGAATGCACACGGCTGGTAAGCGCAGACGACGCCATCCTAAGCATGAGCATCCCACTTATGCGTCTGCTCATGCAAACTTTGACGCACCTTAAGGAGCAGGCGTCTGCAGCCAATGTTGATGAGGAGGAAGAGGAGGAGGGAATCCTTGATGACATTCAGCCATTGTCTGCTCAGGGACCTCTCCTGGACGAGGTGGAGGAAGAAGAGGAGGAGGAGGATGATGATGGGGATGATTACTTAGGGGAGGAGGATGCATCTCGTGGGGCAAGTGAAAATGTTGGCGTGGCAAGGTCTGGTACAGGGTTTGTGCGTGACTGGAGGGATGTGGATTTGCCAGAAAGTGCTCCTCCAACCAGCACTCGCAGTGCATCATTGACACCGGGAACATTGGCCCACATGTCAGATTATGCCTTGCGGATCCTAAAAAGGGACCCCCGCATTGCCAAAATGATGAACGATGACGACTACTGGTTGGCCAGCATCCTGGATCCACGCTATAAAGGCAAATTACAAAACATCATGCCACAGGAGAACCTTGACCTAATATTGGCTAATAAACAAGCAACTCTGGTAAATCGGTTGCTTGAGGCATTCCCAGCACAAAGCAGCGGTGATGGTTCTCACACGAGCCGTACGGGCCGGGGGTAGCTTGGCAGAGGTGTTCGTGGTGCACACAGCAGAAGTGGCGTTGGAGACAGGGGTTTCATGACAATGTTGTGGACTGATTTTTCAAATACCGCTCACACAACTGGTAATACTGCATCGATTGAAAGTGACAGGAGACAGCAGTTGTCAACCATGGTTACAAACTACTTTTCCTCCCATATCGATGTTCTCCCACACAGGTCATTCCCCTTTGACTATTGGGCCGCTAAACTGGACACCTGGCCTGAATTGGCACAATATGCCTTACAGGAGCTCGCTTGCCCAGCTGCAAGTGTTCTATCGGAAAGAGTCTTCAGTGCAGCTGGATCAATCCTGACAGAAAAAAGGACCCGTCTGTCAACCCAAAATGTGGATGATCTAACCTTCATTAAAATGAACCATGCATGGGTTTCCAAGGATTTTGTCCCACCTTCCCCTGATGACACATAGGGTGACAGAAAAATGGCTTGCTTTGGTCCACCTCTTCCTGGGACTTCACCTATTTCGCCTTTTGCATCAGCTGAATGTCCAACATCAACATATGCCACTTTCTAAAACTCCCTAACTGTGCTGCCTCCCCCCCATGGCCGGGGTCACCACCTAGCGCACGACACCGTGCGAGTGCCATTGCCCTGGACAGGTGGGTAGGCCGATTCTTGGGCACGGGCACTGGCACAGGGTCCCTCATAGTGCAATCAAGTGTCTCTGACGGTGGTGGTGCACACCCGCCGTCAGACACACCGCTGTACTATGAGGGGCCCAGTGCCAGTACCGACGCCCACGAGTGGGCCCCCCTTGCTTGGGCAGGGCCCCAGCATTTGCAATCTTTACTTCTCCCTGCTCCTCCGCTGTGTAATCTGGGCCGTCAAATCCATACTGTGCCTGACACCGTCTGAGCCTGCCTCCTGAGACATATATTTTGAATGTGTACGCTATCCATACATGTTATCCGGGGATACGGTACCCTTTCTAACCTTTGTGCAATCACGTGCAATCCATACTGTGCCTGACACCGTCTGAGCCTGCCTCCTGAGACATATATTTTGAATGTGTACGCTATCCATACATGTTATCCGGGGATACGGTACCCTTTCTAACCTTTGTGCAATCACGTGCAATCCATACTGGGCCTGACACCGTCTGAGCCTGCCTCCTGAGACATATATTTTGAATGTGTACGCTATCCATACATGTTATCCGGGGATACGGTACCCTTTCTAACCTTTGTGCAATCACGTGCAATCCATACTGGGCCTGACACTGTCTGAGCCTGCCTCCTGAGACATATATTTTGAATGTGTACGCTATCCATACATGTTATCCGGGGATACGGTACCCTTTCTAACCTTTGTGCAATCACGTGCAATCCATACTGGGCCTGACACCGTCTGAGCCTGCCTCCTGAGACATATATTTTGAATGTGTACGCTATCCATACATGTTATCCGGGGATACGGTACCCTTTCTAACCTTTGTGCAATCACGTGCAATCCATACTGGGCCTGACACCGTCTGAGCCTGCCTCCTGAGACATATATTTTGAATGTGTACGCTATCCATACATGTTATCCGGGGATACGGTACCCTTTCTAACCTTTGTGCAATCACGTGCATTCCATACTGGGCCTGACACCGTCTGAGCCTGCCTCCTGAGACATATATTTTGAATGTGTACGCTATCCATACATGTTATCCGGGGATACGGTACCCTTTCTAACCTTTGTGCAATCACGTGCAATCCATACTGGGCCTGACACCGTCTGAGCCTGCCTCCTGAGACATATATTTTGAATGTGTACGCTATCCATGCATGTTATCCGGGGATACGGTACCCTTTCTAACCTTTGTGCAATCACGTGCAATCCATACTGGGCCTGACACCGTCTGAGCCTGCCTCCTGAGACATATATTTTGAATGTGTACGCTATCCATACATGTTATCCGGGGATACGGTACCCTTTCTAACCTTTGTGCAATCACGTGCAATCCATACTGGGCCTGACACCGTCTGAGCCTGCCTCCTGAGACATATATTTTGAATGTGTACGCTATCCATACATGTTATCTGGGGATACGGTACCCTTTCTAACCTTTGTGCAATCACGTGTAATCCATACTGGGCGTGAGAACGGCTGGCAAGCTACAGCACCTGTGGTTTGCACACGTAAGTTTTTCATTTTTTCAGGAATGACGGTTAGGCCTAATTCCGGAACTGCAGTTGACCTGCACTTACTGGGAAATCATTGTTCGCGGGTAATAATTGTAATCACTCAGTGATCCCCATCACTAACGTTGTTCAGCGGGTTATCTGCACCTGTAAGCGACAAACGCTGGCCTTTTCAGTGTAGCGCACATGCAGCCACGGACATGTAAGGGCATGACACACCAGTTATTGGCCAATCTCATGTTCCAGAGCCTCACGTGTCCCTCTAGTAAGCCGGACTCGGACCGCGGGGCATGACGGAGTCTCGTTTGTTAACGGAATTAAGCTTGCAATGTGTGCATCTGTTCTGTAGCTGGCATGGTTGAGGTTTCCCAGGTGGAGTCGAATTTAACCGTAGGCTCCACTCCTGGTGGTGCCCTTCTGGACATTCCTTTAAGGTTCAGCTTTGCAACCATACTGCCCACGTAAAACAAACACTTTACCTTCATGAACGCTGTTTGGAGGGTCATGACTCGTGGGAATAACGCCGCCCAATCAGTTAAACTGCAAGAGAGATCCTTCGTTGCTCCCAAACATGACATCACACTCCCTAGGAGGAAGGTAATGCCATTGTGGCGACCGTACTCCTGGGGGCGACACAAGTGCACTGATGCCCAGCGACTGCTCGATGAATCTGCTGGTACATTGACCCAGACCACTACATTCCCCTCTCACGCTACACGGCCTGAATCTGACCCTGATGAAACTCAGGTTACCCTTCCCATATACAGTTCCATCTTACACGGTGACAAAGAGGAAGCTGCAGATGAAAGTGCAGGTTCGGCCCACCCGCCATCAGACACACCACCGTACTATCAGGGGCCCTGTGCCAGTGCCGTCGCCAACGAGTGGGCCCCCCCTGCTTGCTCAGGATCACAGCACTTGCAAGGTTGAAATACTGTGCAGTGAGATGGAAGATGGGGACGACGAGGAGTCCAGACTAGTCCAGGGATTCCCTAGCGAGGAGACTTATTTGATTGTTTTCAATGTTGGGACAGCAATTTTTGGGGAGCACTATACTCTGGAGAATGATAGATGGGGCCCACCATACACTGGAACATTCCAAAGGTGGACATCAGACACTGGAGCAGCATTTACAGGGCCCATTATACACTAGAGCATTAGAAATGGGGCCCATTATGTTTGGAGCATTATTTGGGCCCATAAGACAGTGGAGCTTCATCCATGGGGACCAACATATACTGTAGCATTATGTGGAGCTCATCATATACTGTTTCAAACATTATATGGGACCAATGATTCTGTATGGAGAAATAGATGGGCCTCGTCATGAGATGTAAAAAGTGAGGTATTTTTCATTGTACTATACCGCTATTTCTCTGCCGTATCGGAGCATGATGAGTTGTGGTATGTGTTAAAGGGGCGCTCTTTCGCCCAGGGCACATGAAAACCTGCAGCCAGCCCTCCCCCCCCACAACTTTAGCCAAATAACCCCAATTTTTCAGTGCGTAACTTGTATTATGAAGTTAATTAAGGTTGACAAGCTTAAGTAAGAAGAATTGATGCTTTTGGCATTCAAATGGGCACTGTAGGTGTGTTTCCTGTCCTCCTCTCACTGCCGACTTTTATTCCCCATTGACTTACATTGGGTTTCGGGTTTCGGGACGACCCCGACTTTTCCCTATAATCGGACGATCTTGCTCGACCCGACTTTTGGAAAAGTCGGGTTTCACGAAACGAAACGCGACCCTAAAAAACCAAAAGTCGCTCAACTCTAGTCACGGGGATACCGCAACAGGGTAGGGTTAGACAATTGCAGCATCTGGTGACACATACACATGCAGTAGTTAGAATTGCTTCACTGTCCTATTAGCAGTACCAGCTTTCTTTGCTCTGGTTATGCAAGGGTTAAATTGCATACTTGGACTTCTGGAGTTCTCTGTCTTGGGTTCTCTATTTTGAGTTTGTTACCCCCAGCAGGCATAAGAACACTCCTCCTGACCTTGCCTGTGATAGTTACCACTACCTGGTTTGGAGTTGAAAGAGAGAGTTCAGTGTTTGGAGTAGGTGGTTGAAGAGTTTTTCAGATTGCTGGGTGGAGTTGGTTTGCATGTTTATCCTTATCCTCTCCCATTTGATTTCTTCCTTCCCATTCCTCCCCTGTTTCCCACTCTGTTGTTTTGTGAGTGTATTTGTATAATTGCAGTTTTCTTTTATACTTGGCAAAGACACAGTGAACTGCCCCAGTGGGGTATTTTTCTCACTCATTTATCGATGAGCGATCCTTATAATTACTGAGGAGCAACAGCGCATTCAACAGGTATTTGGTGCTCAGTAATGAAAAAACAATTCCAAAATAAGCCAAAAAGAGAGAGAATTGCGGCACTCACCACATTGAAATAAATCTCAAAATCCTTTTATTTCACCTGTGCGGCAAAGACATTGAGCAGGATGTGCAGACTAAGGAGGCATGCGGGGAGAGAAGGGTGGATGATGACCGTTTCGCATCTGATTACTTCAACGGGTCCATCTTGAGCAATCAGACATACAACGGCCATCATTCACCACTTCTCTTCCCCACATGCCTCCTTATTCTGCACATCCTGCTCAATGTTTTTGCCCCACAGGTGAAATAAAAGGACTTTGAGATTTATTTCAACGTGGTGAGTGCCGGAATTCTCTTTTTTGCTTATGGTAGTTTTCTTTTATCCCTGTCTGCTTACACCTTTTTGTCTGGTTAGTGTTTGCCTATACACTTTGGCCTTACACCTCAATGGTTGGAGGAGGGAAAAGATAAGTGTAAGAAAGGAGCATAGCAAATTACAAGACTTTGGCATCTCCACCATCCAGGGTATTCTGGGGGACAAGAATAGCCTAGGGCATTCCTAGTTTGAGGGATTGTGTAAGTGCCCACAGTCCCTTGTCACTATGTGAGAGGTAAAATATTAATTGAGAAAGGGTTGTCCTTTAAGGCTTTGGTCTTGGATTCAATACAATTTCTCCTACGGCATTTGAAAAAAATGTGATCTTTGGTAAATGATATGTTGGTGGTCAAGTGGTCCTAAATTCAGCTATGTTCAGAAGTGGGAAGATAAATTAGGTCGAGCACTTGATGAAGAAATGCTGGGCAAATACTTTGTATTAGCACATAAATTAATTTCCTGTAGGCTACAGGAATTGAGTTTTAAGATCTTTTCATAATGGTACAAAACTCTTGTAAAATTACATAAAATGTTCCCTTCAATTTTACACATGTGTTGGAGTTGTATCTTAAGGCACAGGCTCATTACTGCAAGTTTAGTGTAGTTGCCTCCTGATAATTCTACTATGGTAGGCGGTCTCTTTATTTTATAATATGTTTTATCATGCCAACCTCCAAATGACTCCTGAAATTGACTTGCTTTCCATGTTCACCCTGACAAATTTCTAAAATTAAAAAGGGATAACTGAGATACGTTGTATTTGCAATGCGTCAAATTATTCACACACTATGGAAATCTTCATCACCTTTTCCCAGGCTGCTGTGGGTTGAGGCGTTAAACATAATAATGTGCATGGACTTAATTAAATCACATTATGTCAATAGAACAGCACAAGATTTCTTTGACCCTTGGTATTTCTAGTCAGAATATATATCCTCCCTAATAGGGATGAGTGGACCTATGGAAGTTTGGGTTCTGGTACCCAACCCAAAGTTTAGTCAGTGAGTTAACTGTCCTTCTCCTGTCTATGGCACTTGGGAAACTGAGATGATGTGGTCACTGGTTGGTTTCTTTTATCGCATAACTCTCTATCCATCTGTTTATTTATCAAATCTATTTATATTTTTAATATTAATTTATAAATTCACATATGTACTATTCCTCTACCTTTAACTGTCATGTACCTGTAAAATATTAGAGTAATCACTAGGTTATCTTTTACCTGAGGAAAAAAAATCTGTTTTCTTGTCTTAGCTTTGTCCTATGAGCAAGGCATAGTTCCTTTTTGACACCATCCCTAGCCACTTACACTGATGTTTCATTAACCTTGCAAACAGTTTGCCTTCTCTCTTCTAAATACCACTGATAGATATGGTATTTAATATAGATTTTGGGGTTATCTGTTGTAAAACCTGTGTATTTAGGTTTTGAGATAAACTAAAAAAAAATATAGAGTGCTATCAGTAATGGTCAATATAATTAGATACCAAACTTCCATTTCAGCAGATGTTAAACACAGTCACTTCCTGAGGGATTTTCACTCATTCATAAAAAGGCATATATGTTGGTGTAAGGTGCATTATTCTTATTTTCAAATTCTTAATGGCCATATATTGCTTTACTACTAAATAAAACATCCTGAGTCCTAGGTTACAGAATACTTTGTAAATTACTTTATGTGGTTGTTTTTTGACACAGACATTACTATAGAAACTGTAGCTCCATAAATCCACATCTCTGAATCGGAGCTGCTGAGTACTTCTGTGTACACATGAACTTTCATCTTTATAAAAGTGTCTCACAGGTAACATTACATGACTGATATATATTTTTTCTCCTTCATATAATCATCACCATTTATAGATGATGAATCTGGAGTAGCATGTTTGTGCAGCCATCTGTTGCATGGAGTTTCTAGAGGCTTAATCAAGGCATAAATCTAACATCTAGCCACTTCAGTCATAACCAGGTTTGCTTTATGATTTAAGGCTTATTTAAGGCCAATAGATTAAAGCCGATCGGCAGTCGCTCACACTGCGATAAAGGAAATTAGAAAGGCAGCACTCCCAATTTCCTCTGTGGTTAAAAGTCCTTTATTTTAACTCATATGGACAGCCATAAAGAGGTGATACAGCGTGTGGAGGGAGACATGCAGGGAGACAGATGGACGATGGCCGTTTCGCATTCGGATAGCGCTTCTACGGGTTGCTTACATTGTTCTATAGCCAAATAGTTTCAGAGACCTAAACAGTTGAAGCTCACTAATTTTGTGTTGCTGAAAACTAATATGATGCTTAATTTGCTCTAATTTTCTAGATATAATTTTCAAGATCCAGAGGAGGTTGTAATTACATATAACACCTTTCATGCAGGCTTAGAGAAAAGGTAGCATCCTTATTATTTCATCATCATTATTGCATTATTAGTAGCTAGTCTATTACATCATCTATTTAATCAACTAAGCCTTCAGTTTTCTATCATGTTAGGGTAATCAATCAAAAAATGCGAACTAACTACAGTTGCATCACCTACATTTATATATACTCTCTGTTCAAGGTATACAATTTTAGGATTTCTTATCTTAGTTTCTTAGCATATTGACATGTTTCTATGTGGTTTTTTCAAATATACGTACCTTGTTCTTGCATTAACAAAGCTGTCATTTTTGCTACATTTGTGGAGGAGTCACTTTTGCATCATAGAGGCAAAACTTGACTACCATAATAAGGAAAGCCTACAACCTGTATGTTGGATGCAGAATAGGAGATCAGGACAAGAGTTGTGCTCCACACATATGCTGCAATAGACAATAGATGTACATCACATTTCACCCAGTGGTTGCGTTGGAAGAGGCAATTTAAGTCTTTTTGCAGTCCTAATGATCTGGAGAGACCCAACCAATCACACTACCAATTGCTATTTCTGTCTGGTACTGCTATTTCTGTATGGTACCACCCATTAGGAAAGGAGTTTCAAGGAAGAAGTTGACTTTACAGTATCCAAACATTCCATCTGCAAAATATCGAGTACCACATACAGAAGAACTGCTGGTTCCAAAAGCAACAGAAACGGTTTTCGTTGAGTCAAGTGAGTAAGAAGAGGGAGCTTAGTGTCCTGAAGCAACTTCCTCTCACGACCCAAACTTTCTATCAGCAAACTCAACTAAACCACACCTTATGACACAAAGTGAATTAAACTATTGTGTTAGAGATTTGGATTTGCCAAAGAGTAAGGCTGAGCTTTTAGGTTCCAGGTTACAGCAATGGAATCTCCGAGTGGGCGATATTCGTATTTCTTTGTTCCACAATTGTAATAATGATCTTGTACAATACTTAATCATGAGGCGCGATCTTGTGGCATGCAGCATCAACAGTTTAATGGAAGCTCTGAAGATAAGTCATAATCCAGAGGCTCTTCATTGATTCATCCAAAACAAGTCTAAAAGCCATCTTGCTACATGATGGCACTGCGCTATCTTCAAATCCAGTTGGATATGTAGTCCATATAAAAGAAACCAAATACAATATGAAACAGCTGTTGAGGTGCCTGATCTATGTCCAACATTTGTGGCCCCTCTATGGTGGCTTAAAGGTAGTTGCCCTCTTACTTGGTCTGCAGGGTGGATACATAAAGTACTGCAACTTTCTGTGTGCGTGGGATAGTCTTGCAAGAGAATATCACTACAGTAAAGGAGACTAGCCTCTCTGACATTCACTTCAGTCAGGGAGTAAAAATGTCCTGCATTCAGCACTTGTTGACCCACATAAGATTTTGTTTCTACTATTGCATATTCGGTTGGGCCTTATGAAGAACTTTGTAAAGGCGATAAAAAAGCTAAATCATTCAAGCTAAATCATTCAAGTATCTCACTGATAAATTTCCACCTTTGAATGAAGCAAAGATAATGGAAGGAGTCTTTATTGGACCTCAGTTTCGGACGCCTCTTCATCATGAGGAGTTTCTCCGTTTGCTGCAGGACAAGGAAAAAGCTGCATGAGTAACATTCTCATGAGTTGTAACTATTTTTTTGGGGAAACTCAAGAACAGATAACTGTGAAGAGTTGGTGGAAAATCTCCTCAAAACATATAAGGATCTTGGTGTAACATGTCATTAATGAATCAATTCTTACAGCTGCATCTTTTTTACACCAAACTCCGGAGCAGTGAGCAACAAGCATGGTGGGAGAATTCACCAAGATATTGCTGCTATAGAGAAAAGATATAAAGAAAAATGGAATCCATCAATGCTTACAGATTACTGTTGGGCAATTTTAAAAGATAATCCAAGGCAGGAGAAGACGAGACAAGCAAAACAAAGTTGTTACTGAATTAGGACTAAATTTTCTAGTGCAATTTTTGTAACTGTTTGTAATCCACAATAATGTTAGACATGTTTTAGTCATTTGAATTGTTGCTAAGTTTCCTCTAAATAAATATGAGAAAATTGGCATAATAAAATATTCTGCATATTTATGTTTGCAAAAATATTAATGTTTCAAAGTACTGCAACTTTTATGCATTAACTATTGTAGCAGTAAAAGGAAAACTCTTTGATATTATAGAAACAAGATACAACAAAACTTTTTCATTGTCAGATTTGAATTCAGGAGGTTAAAATTTTTATGAAATGACTAATTTCATAACTGAACCTGACAACTTTGAAAATATGAAGAATAGTGCTAATAGCCTGATTAAATACACTGACGAGCAAAAGGGTAGCAATATTTTGAACTTTCAGTTTCTGGCTCCATATTTCACCATCCACTACTGTTTTGAAATTGAGACTATCATAATTTTATTACTGTGATTGTCTGGCCTTCCAGAGTCATAAGGACTATTTAACCCATTTCTGATATGAGACATACTATCTCGTCCACGGTACCCGGGCCCCTATGACAGGGGACAGGATAGTACATCTAAGCGATCAGCGGCGCTCCGGGGGGGCACCGCTGATCGCAGCCGGGTGTCAGCTGATTACCACAGCTGACACCCGGAACTATGTGTCAGGGGCAGTCACGGACCACCCCGGCACGTTAACCCCTGGCACACTGCGATCAAACATGATCGCAGTGTACTGGGGGATTAGGGAAGCATCAGCAGGGAGGGGGCTACATCCATGCTTCCCTGAGACCCCGAAGCAGCGCAATATGCTGCGCTGCTCTGGGGGCCTCCTTCCCTGCAGGCTCCCGGATCCAAGATGGCCACGGGGGCCTTCGGGGGCTGGCAGGGAGGCGGCTTCTTCAGTGCCTGCAGATAGCAGGCAGTGAGGAAGCCTGTTATGAATAGGTCACCAAGGAGGATAGCAGGAATAGGCTAGGCCAGCAGGAAGTCAAAAAGGTTGGTAACTCAGCAGATTGCAGACCCCTGATCCTAACAACACAACTAACAGTAGCCGTGGGGCGTACCTACCATGCCCTAGACGCCTCGGCACAGCTGGAGAACTGACTAAGCCTAAAGTAAGAAAGGTGAAATCTAAACTACCCTGGAGTAGAACCCCAAAGAAATAGATAGCCCCCAAACATATATTGTCGGTGAGACAAGATGAGGCACAAACACAGACAGAAAATAGACTGAGCAAATGATGGGGCCCAAACTGTCTAGATAGTGTCTTTCCTTTCCTATCCTGTCTGCAATCACACAAAAACCCTAAAAAATCCAACACGTCTGATGTGCAAAAAACATTGAGGTCTCACGACCTCTCCCCGACTATATCAGCATTCTGGTGTGAACTGGCAGCAAAGCAAAAGAGACTAATATAACAGGGGACAGAACAAACTAACACAAGCTGTAACATATGGAGCGGGGTCCAGCACAGTCCCAGCTGGGAGCACGCTGAACCCTAACAGCAAAGCAGAAAGAGACAAAACCAGATCAGATGCAAGAAAAATGCAGGATCAGGCAGGAGACAGCAGACCTCAAAATGCACAGGAAGAAACTAATCACCAGCAGCAACTGAGGGAAGCCTGCTCACTTATATCCTCCCAGTCAGTAACCCCTGATTTCCAATCATCATCATCAGGTGTCAGACTTCTATCAACCCGGCCAGCTCCACTACCCACAGTAACCACCAGAGGGAGCCCCGACTCAGAAGTCAGATCAAGAGAATTCACCACAGAAGCCTGTGCAGCGCCTGTCTGATTGCTGATCTGACAGAGTGCTGTCCAAACTGTCAGATCAGCGTTCTGACACATTACAATGATGTCCCCCCCAGGGACAATAAAGTAAAAAAAAAAGTGTAAAAATAATTTATAAAAGATCCCCTAATAAATTAATTTTTTGGAAATTAAAAAAAAAACAATAAAAGTACACATATTTAAGTACACATAAAAGCGCCAAAGCATAAAAAAGGCATAAATGAGGTATCGCTGTAATTGTACTTCTTGAATGTTTAAATGTGGTTTTGAACAGCTTGAGGGGTACAGTTTTTAGAATGGTGTCACTTTTGGGTATTTTCTATCATATAGACCCCTCAAAGTGACTTCAAATGTGATGTGGTCCCTAAAAATAAAATGGTGTTTTAAAAATGAGAAATCGCTGGTCAACTTTTAACCCTTATAACTTCCTAACAAAATTTTTTTTGAATATTTTGCTTCCAAATTGTGCTGATGTAAAGTAATCATGTGGGAAATCTTATTTATTAAGTTTTTTGTGTGCCATATCTCTGTAATTTAAGGGCATACAAATTCAAAGTTGGAAAATTGCGAAATTTTCAAAATTTTCGCCAAATTTCAGTTTTTTTCACAAATAAACGCAAGTAATTTCAATTAAATTTTACCACTATCATGAAGTACAATATGTCATGAGAAAACAATGTCAGAATCACCGGGATCCATGGAAGCGGTCCAGAGTTATTACCTCATAAAGGGACACTGGTCAAAATTGTAAAAATTGGCCTGGTCATGAACGTGCAAACCACCCTTGGGGGTGAAGGAGTTAAAGGCTGCCGGTGCCATCTTGTGCACATTGCAGCTGGAAACAGCATTGGAATAGTGTAGCATCAGCATAGGGAGAGTAACAGGAGCATAGGGAGAGCGATATGAGGTTATAGAGAGCATTATTTATTCAAAAAGGCTCTTTTAAGAGCTGAAGATTATGAAGAGATTACTTGTTGGTTAGCTGGGGATTTAAGTAGGGAGAGATTGAATAGGAGGGAAGGTGAAGGGCAGGCACCTGGGTGTTCTCATCATTGCAAGTGCATGCTGCAGATTTCGGCTATTTCCCACTGTGTTTATCGTAGTTAGTATTATGAACAAACTGTGGGATTAGGGTGAAATAGGGAGGGTTTCATCCACTACAAAAAATATAAAAATCAGCTATTTGTAGGGGGAAATAATATTAGGTAGTACCAGCATACAGTGGGGGAAGTAAGTATTTGATCCCTTGCTGATTTTGAAAGTTTGCCCACTGACAAAGACATGAACAGTCTATAATTTTAAGGGTAGGTTAATTTTAACATTGAGAGATAAACTATCAAAAATAAAATCCAGAAAATTACATTGTATAAATCAATGGTCCCCAACCTTTTTTGCACCCGGGACCTACATTAAGGAAGACTATTCTTCCATGGCCCGGCGGGGTAGGGCAGGGGCGGCACTTTTGTCATATAGGGTGGGGCTATGGAGAGGGTTAGAGTTTAGTGGATACTTATGATTTAATTATGACATTTACATAGTATGATGGTTCCACCTGTAATCCCCCATATATAGAATGATGGCCCCACACATGTAATGCCCCATATATAATATGATGGCCCTGCACATGTAATCCCCCATATATAATATGATGGCCCCACACATGTAATCCCCCATATATATATGATGGCCCCACACGTAATCCCCCATATATAATATGATTCCCCAAACATGTAATCACCCATATATAATATGATGGCCCCACACATATAACCCCCATATATATGATGGCCCCACACATGTTATCCCCCATATATAATATGATGACCCCCACACATATAACCCCCATATAAAGTATGATGGCCCCACAATGTACTGATTTATATACACTTCCCTGAGGAAGTGTGACGAAACGCGCGTCGGGGTAAGGAACACTGCTGGGACATCACACGCTAGGTAAGACCTCTTTTGTTACCTTGTGTCAGTGGAGTGATGGTATTAACGATTTAATCAGCTGCATGGTGTGGGACAATAGAGGCCCAGTAATAAGTACTATATAAAGCGTGACCTTTTACTAGCGCTTTGTATGGGAGGATTAATAAGATGTCTATGAGACCATTATATTAGCCGCATGGTTCGGGTTAATAGAGACCTGTTTATTGAATCCCAAAAAAAGTGTGATTTTTACTAACGCTTTGTATTGGATTTTTCAAAAGTGCTTTCAGGTATATTATGGGTATATTAATTGATATTAAAAGGTGTGTTTAAAATGTCCTATAGCCATTAGTGTTCTGTTTAATTAATGTGGCATTGTAATAATTAGAGTTGAGCGAAACGGGTCAAAAAATTTCAAAAGTCGCTGACTTTTGGCAAAGTCGGGTTTCATGAAACGAAACCCGACCCTAGGATGGGGTAGGCCACAAGGTCGGCGACTTACGCGCCAAAGTCGCGTTTCAAAAGTTTGTTTTGCGCTCTTTTTCAGCCAATCAGGATCCACGGACACTGTGGGCAACGTGATGACATAGACAGGGGTCACCACCATCTTTCAGAAGGGCATGTAAGTGATTGGCTTGCTTTGCTGGGCATCACAGGGGTTATAAAAGGGCGTGCACGCCGACCGCCATCTTACTTCTGCCGATCTTAGCATAGGGAGAGGTTGCTGATTCTGTAGGGAGAGCGTTAGGCAGGGAAGAAGAAAAAAAAACTGCTTCTGCTGCTAGCGATTTTGCCTGTACAACACACCAGTCACTGTGTGTGCAGTGCAAGGGGAGGCTATATTGTGGTGGATCAGCGGTGTTGGTTGTTAGGCTGCCTTCTAAGGCTTCCTGACAGCTGCATTGCTGTTTACCCACTGCTCTGCAAACTGCTTTTTTAAAAGCAATCCCAATTTTTTTTTTTGTCCTGCTGAGGTACTGAGCGTGCATTTTTTCACACCATACAGCGTCAGTGGGCCTCACACAATCCAAAAGTGTCCAGTGTCCACTAGTGTCTGCAGAAATTCAAAATCTCCCTTATCCTGTAGTCACTTTTTTCACACCTGTGCCATCGAGCCTGTGACATAGCGCTCTGATATTCAGTGGGCCTCACACAATCCAAAAGTGTCCAGTGTCCACTAGTGTCTGCAGAAATTCAAAATCTCCCTTATCCTGTAGTCACTTTTTTCACACCTGTGCCATCGAGCCTGTGACATAGCGCTCTGATATTCAGTGGGCCTCACACAATCCAAAAGTGTCCAGTGTCCACTAGTGTCTGCAGAAATTCAAAATCTCCCTTATCCTGTAGTCACTTTTTTCACACCTGTGCCATCGAGCCTGTGACATAGCGCTCTGATATTCAGTGGGCCTCACACAATCCAAAAGTGTTCAGTGTCCACTAGTGTCTGCAGAAATTCAAAATCTCCCTTATCCTGTAGTCACTTTTTTCACACCTGTGCCATCGAGCCTGTGACATAGCGCTCTGATATTCAGTGGGCCTCACACAATCCAAAAGTGTCCAGTGTCCACTAGTGTCTGCAGAAATTCAAAATCTCCCTTATCCTGTAGTCACTTTTTTCACACCTGTGCCATCGAGCCTGTGACATAGCGCTCTGATATTCAGTGGGCCTCACACAATCCAAAAGTGTCCAGTGTCCACTAGTGTCTGCAGAAATTCAAAATCTCCCTTATCCTGTAGTCACTTTTTTCACACCTGTGCCATCGAGCCTGTGACATAGCGCTCTGATATTCAGTGGGCCTCACACAATCCAAAAGTGTCCAGTGTCCACTAGTGTCTGCAGAAATTCAAAATCTCCCTTATCCTGTAGTCACTTTTTTCACACCTGTGCCATCGAGCCTGTGACATAGCGCTCTGATATTCAGTGGGCCTCACACAATCCAAAAGTCTTCAGTGTCCACTAGTGTCTGCAGAAATTCAA
Source organism: Dendrobates tinctorius (assembly GCF_039654945.1). Taxonomy (NCBI): domain Eukaryota; kingdom Metazoa; phylum Chordata; class Amphibia; order Anura; family Dendrobatidae; genus Dendrobates; species Dendrobates tinctorius. The sequence goes on along the minus strand of NW_027361843.1, from coordinate 2,918,313 downwards.
AATCTCCCTTATCCTGTAGTCACTTTTTTCACACCTGTGCCATCGAGCCTGTGACATAGCGCTCTGATATTCAGTGGGCCTCACACAATCCAAAAGTGTCCAGTGTCCACTAGTGTCTGCAGAAATTCAAAATCTCCCTTATCCTGTAGTCACTTTTTTCACACCTGTGCTATCGAGCCTGTGACATAGCGCTCTGATATTCAGTGGGCCTCACACAATCCAAAAGTGTCCATTGTCCACTAGTGTCTGCAGAAATTCAAAATCTCCCTTATCCTGTAGTCACTTTTTTCACACCTGTGCCATCGAGCCTGTGACATAGCGCTCTGATATTCAGTGGGCCTCACACAATCCAAAAGTCTTCAGTGTCCACTAGTGTCTGCAGAAATTCAAAATCTCCCTTATCCTGTAGTCACTTTTTTCACACCTGTGCCATCGAGCCTGTGACATAGCGCTCTGATATTCAGTGGGCTTCACACAATCCAAAAGTGTCCAGTGTCCACTAGTGTCTGCAGAAATTCAAAATCTCCCTTATCCTGTAGTCACTTTTTTCACACCTGTGCCATCGAGCCTGTGACATAGCGCTCTGATATTCAGTGGGCCTCACACAATCCAAAAGTGTCCAGTGTCCAAAAGTGTGTGCAGAGATTCAAACTCTCACTTATCCTCTAGTCACTTAGGTCACAGCTGTGCCATCGAGCTTGTCACATAGCGCTCAGATATTCATTGGGCCTCACACAATCCAAAAGTGTCCAGTGTCCAAAAGTGTGTGCAGAGATTCAAACTCTCACTTATCCTCTAGTCACTTAGGTCACAGCTGTGCCATCGAGCTTGTCACATAGCGCTCAGATATTCATTGGGCCTCACACAATCCAAAAGTGTCCAGTGTCCAAAAGTGTGTGCAGAGATTCAAACTCTCACTTATCTTCTAGTCACTTAGGTCACAGCTGTGCCATCGAGCTTGTCACATAGCGCTCAGATATTCATTGGGCCTCACACAATCCAAAAGTGTCCAGTGTCCAAAAGTGTGTGCAGAGATTCAAACTCTCACTTATCCTCTAGTCACTTAGGTCACAGCTGTGCCATCGAGCTTGTCACATAGCGCTCAGATATTCATTGGGCCTCACACAATCCAAAAGTGTCCAGTGTCCAAAAGTGTGTGCAGAGATTCAAACTCTCACTTATCCTCTAGTCACTTAGGTCACAGCTGTGCCATCGAGCTTGTCACATAGCGCTCAGATATTCATTGGGCCTCACACAATCCAAAAGTGTCCAGTGTCCAAAAGTGTGTGCAGAGATTCAAAATCTCACTTATTCTCTAGTCACTTAGGTCACAGCTGTGCCATCGAGCCTGTCAAATAGCGCTCAGATATCAGTGGGCCTCACACAATCCAAAAGTGTCCAGTGTCCAAAAGTGTGTGCAGAGATTCAAAATCTCACTTATTCTCTAGTCACTTAGGTCACAGCTGTGCCATCGAGCCTGTCACATAGCGCTCAGATATCAGTGGGCCTCACACAATCCAAAAGTGTCCAGTGTCCAAAAGTGTGTGCAGAAATTCAAAATCTCCCCTGTCCTATAGACACCTTGTTTTACATACTATATAGATTGTTGGATTTTGTCTACATTTCTACCAAAAATGAGGAAGGCTGGTGGAAGAGGCCGTGGAATTGGGCGGGGGTTGGCAGCTGGTAATGATGGTGTTGGTGGTGGATCTGATGGTAGTGGCAAGAGCAAAATAGGACCGAATGCAGGAGGTGTTGAGCCTGCGTCATCGTCTGGCTACATAAGGCCTCGAACGCTTAGTTTTCTAGGAGTTGGCAAACGGCTTTTAAAGCCAGAGCATCAGCAAAAAGTTTTGTCTTACATTGCTGACTCAGCCTCCAGCTCTATCGCCTCCTCTTCTTCAGTTGTAAAAAGTAAAAGCACTGAGTCGTCATTGGAGGCTCATGTTCATGAACCACACCTTTCCTTGTGTCCTTCACCCCAACCAAGATTGAAGGATGACGCAGGCCATACTACTGATTACTCCATGGAGCTGTTTTCACATACCATGCCTGGATTATCAAGTGAAATGGTGAATTACCCAGGCCAAGATGAATCTGACATGGAGTGCACTGATGCACAGCCGCTGATGGATGATTCTGCTGGTACATTCACTCAGAGCACTACATTGCCCTCGCAGTGTACAGAGCCAGATTCTGACCCTGATGAGACTCAGGTGCCCCTTCCCGCACACTATACCACCATACACGGTGACACAGAGGAAGGTGCACATGACATAGAAGAGGAGGTGATGGATGACCCAGTTGTTGACCCAGATTGGCATCCATTGGGGGAAGAGGGTGCTGCTTCCAATAGCTCAGATGAGGAGCATCCACAGCAGACATCGACATCGCAACAGCTGTTATCTGGCAGGCCTGGAGCACTCCAAAGACAGGTTCCAAACATCAAAATAGTTGCTGGACAGCTTGTCCAGAGGGTCAAAAGATCACAGCGTGCTAGGCCGCAAAATGTCTGCCAAAGTAGGAAGAGTGCAGTGTGGCACTTTTTTGAACAAAATCCTCATGATCAGGCCAAGGTTATCTGTAAGAAGTGCGCAAAGACCTTTAGCCGAGGGAAAAATCTGAAAAATTTGAATACCAGTTGCATGCTTAGACATTTAACCAGCATGCACTTGCAAGCGTGGACACAACACCAAACCTCAAGTGCCACATGTGCAACTGATCACAACGAAGGTAGTCAGCAATGCTACATTGTTTCCCCCACTGTAAGCCCACCGGTTAGCACAGCAGCAAATGTTGAGGTGTCGTTGCAAGGCCACAGCAGTCAGGGAATCCCACTGTTATATCAACGAAAGACTGATTCTAGGCCATCAGAAAGAACACCAACTCCATCACCATCATCAACCCTCTCTCAGTCCGCCCTGTCCACCGCTACTTCCACCATATGCAGCTCTCAAGTCCAGCTCACCCTCCCAGACACTATGAGTAGGTCAAGAAAGTACTCAGTCTCTCATCCGCATACACTGGGTTTGAACGCCCACATTGCCAAACTAATCTCGTTTGAGATGATGCCCTTTCGGTTGGTGGAAAGCACAGCTTTCCGCGAACTCATGGCCTATGCAGTACCACGCTATGACCTACCCAGTCGCCACTTCTTCTCTCGCAAAGCCATCCCAGCCCTCCACCATCATGTGAAAGACCGCATTGTCCATGCACTCAAGCAGTCAGTGAGCGGAAAGGTGCACCTCACAACTGATGCATGGTCCAGTCGGCATGGCCAGGGCCGTTACGTGTCCATCACTGCGCACTGGGTTAATGTGGTGGATGCAGGGTCCACAGGGGACAGCGGTGGTGGGACAGTGCTGCCTAGCCCACGGTATAGGAAACAGTTGGCTGTAGGCGTTCCACCCTCCTCCTCCTCCTCCTCCAGAAGCGAAAGCTCGTCCACAGAGCGCAGTCGTACGAGCACTCCATCTGCAGCTGCCACTGTTGCACACGATGTGTCCCCCTATCGAGCAGCTAGTGGAAAGCGTCAGCAGGCTGTGTTGCAGATGATGTGTTTGGGCGACAGACATACCGCCGAGGTGCTGGCCGAGTACTTGAAGCGACAAACTGAGTCATGGCTGGGCAGTGTACATCTTGAGGCAGGCAAGGTAGTTAGTGATAACGGCCGTAATTTTGTGGCAGCCATAGCCCTTTCAAAACTCAGCCACATACCTTGGTTGGCTCACACCTTGAACCTGGTGGTGCAGTGCTTCCTCAAAAATTATCCGGAGTTAACAGCCCTGCTCCAGAAGGTGCGAAGACTGTGCGCGCACATCCGCCGGTCGCCTGTACACTCCGTTCGTATGCAGAAGCTGCAGCGATTGCTCCACCTTCCCAACCACCGCCTCATTATCGACATTGCAACAAGGTGGAACTCCACCCTGCACATGGTGGAGCGGCTGTGCGAGCAGAGGCAGGCCATAATGCATTTGTGGGAGGATACACGGCCAGGCACTTTGAGAGCAGACATGGAGTTGACAGGTGTGCAGTGGTCGAAGCTGAAAGACCTCTGTAAAGTCCTTCAGTGTTTTGAGGAATGCACACGGCTGGTAAGCGCAGACGACGCCATCCTAAGCATGAGCATCCCACTTATGCGTCTGCTCATGCAAACTTTGACGCACCTTAAGGAGCAGGCGTCTGCAGCCAATGTTGATGAGGAGGAAGAGGAGGAGGGAATCCTTGATGACATTCAGCCATTGTCTGCTCAGGGACCTCTCCTGGACGAGGTGGAGGAAGAAGAGGAGGAGGAGGATGATGATGGGGATGATTACTTAGGGGAGGAGGATGCATCTCGTGGGGCAAGTGAAAATGTTGGCGTGGCAAGGTCTGGTACAGGGTTTGTGCGTGACTGGAGGGATGTGGATTTGCCAGAAAGTGCTCCTCCAACCAGCACTCGCAGTGCATCATTGACACCGGGAACATTGGCCCACATGTCAGATTATGCCTTGCGGATCCTAAAAAGGGACCCCCGCATTGCCAAAATGATGAACGATGACGACTACTGGTTGGCCAGCATCCTGGATCCACGCTATAAAGGCAAATTACAAAACATCATGCCACAGGAGAACCTTGACCTAATATTGGCTAATAAACAAGCAACTCTGGTAAATCGGTTGCTTGAGGCATTCCCAGCACACAGCAGCGGTGATGGTTCTCACACGAGCCGTACGGGCCGGGGGCAGCTTGGCAGAGGTGTTCGTGGTGCACACAGCAGAAGTGGCGTTGGAGACAGGGGTTTCATGACAATGTTGTGGACTGATTTTTCAAATACCGCTCACACAACTGGTAATACTGCATCGATTGAAAGTGACAGGAGACAGCAGTTGTCAACCATGGTTACAAACTACTTTTCCTCCCATATCGATGTTCTCCCACACAGGTCATTCCCCTTTGACTATTGGGCCGCTAAACTGGACACCTGGCCTGAATTGGCACAATATGCCTTACAGGAGCTCGCTTGCCCAGCTGCAAGTGTGCTATCGGAAAGAGTCTTCAGTGCAGCTGGATCAATCCTGACAGAAAAAAGGACCCGTCTGTCAACCCAAAATGTGGATGATCTAACCTTCATTAAAATGAACCATGCATGGGTTTCCAAGGATTTTGTCACACCTTCCCCTGATGACACATAGGGTGACAGAAAAATGGCTTGCTTTGGTCCACCTCTTCCTGGGACTTCACCTATTTCGCCTTTTGCATCAGCTGAATGTCCAACATCAACATATGCCACTTTCTAAAACTCCCTAACTGTGCTGCCTCCCCCCCCATGGCCGGGGTCACCACCTAGCGCACGACACCGTGCGAGTGCCGTTGCCCTGGACAGGTGGGTAGGCCGATTCTTGGGCGCGGGCACTGGCACAGGGTCCCTCATAGTGCAATCAAGTGTCTCTGACGGTGGTGGTGCACACCCGCCGTCAGACACACCGCTGTACTATGAGGGGCCCAGTGCCAGTACCGACGCCCACGAGTGGGCCCCCCTTGCTTGGGCAGGGCCCCAGCATTTGCAATCTTTACTTCTCCCTGCTCCTCCGCTGTGTAATCTGGGCCGTCAAATCCATACTGTGCCTGACACCGTCTGAGCCTGCCTCCTGAGACATATATTTTGAATGTGTACGCTATCCATACATGTTATCCGGGGATACGGTACCCTTTCTAACCTTTGTGCAATCACGTGCAATCCATACTGTGCCTGACACCGTCTGAGCCTGCCTCCTGAGACATATATTTTGAATGTGTACGCTATCCATACATGTTATCCGGGGATACGGTACCCTTTCTAACCTTTGTGCAATCACGTGCAATCCATACTGGGCCTGACACCATCTGAGCCTGCCTCCTGAGACATATATTTTGAATGTGTACGCTATCCATACATGTTATCCGGGGATACGGTACCCTTTCTAACCTTTGTGCAATCACGTGCAATCCATACTGGGCCTGACACCGTCTGAGCCTGCCTCCTGAGACATATAGTTTGAATGTGTACTGTGCAGTGAGATGGAAGTTGGGGATGACGAGGAGTCCAGACTAGTCCAGGGATTCCCTAGCGAGGAGACTTATTTGATTGTTTTCAATGTTGGGACAGCAATTTTTGGGGAGCACTATACTCTGGAGAATGATAGATGGGGCCCACCATACACTGGAACATTCCAAAGGTGGACATCAGACACTGGAGCAGCATTTACAGGGCCCATTATACACTAGAGCATTAGAAATGGAGCCCATTATGTTTGGAGCATTATTTGGGCCCATAAGACAGTGGAGCTTCATCCATGGGGACCAACATATACTGTAGCATTATGTGGAGCTCATCATATACTGTTTCAAACATTATATGGGACCAATGATTCTGTATGGAGAAATAGATGGGCCTCGTCATGAGATATAAAAAGTGAGGTATTTTTCATTGTACTATACCGCTATTTCTCTGCCGTATCGGAGCATGATGAGTTGTGGTATGTGTTAAAGGGGCGCTCTTTCGCCCAGGGCACATGAAAACCTGCAGCCAGCCCTCCCCCCCACAACTTTAGCCAAATAACCCCAATTTTTCAGTGCGTAACTTGTATTATGAAGTTAATTAAGGTTGACAAGCTTAAGTAAGAAGAATTGATGCTTTTGGCATTCAAATGGGCACTGTAGGTGTGTTTCCTGTCCTCCTCTCACTGCCGACTTTTATTCCCCATTGACTTACATTGGGTTTCGTGTTTCGGGACGACCCCGACTTTTCCCTATAATCGGACGATCTTGCTCGACCCGACCTTTGGAAAAGTCGGGTTTCACGAAACGAAACGCGACCCTAAAAAACCAAAAGTCGCTCAACTCTAGTCACGGGGATACCGCAACAGGGTAGGGTTAGACAATTGCAGCATCTGGTGACACATACACATGCAGTAGTTAGAATTGCTTCACTGTCCTATTAGCAGTACCAGCTTTCTTTGCTCTGGTTATGCAAGGGTTAAATTGCATACTTGGACTTCTGGAGTTCTCTGTCTTGGGTTCTCTATTTTGTGTTTGTTACCCCCAGCAGGCATAAGAACACTCCTCCTGACCTTGCCTGTGATAGTTACCACTACCTGGTTTGGAGTTGAAAGAGAGAGTTCAGTGTTTGGAGTAGGTGGTTGAAGAGTTTTTCAGATTGCTGGGTGGAGTTGGTTTGCATGTTTATCCTTATCCTCTCCCATTTGATTTCTTCCTTCCCATTCCTCCCCTGTTTCCCACTCTGTTGTTTTGTGAGTGTATTTGTATAATTGCAGTTTTCTTTTATACTTGGCAAAGACACAGTGAACTGCCCCAGTGGGGTATTTTTCTCACTCATTTATCGATGAGCGATCCTTATAATTACTGAGGAGCAACAGCGCATTCAACAGGTATTTGGTGCTCAGTAATGAAAAAACAATTCCAAAATAAGCCAAAAAGAGAGAGAATTGCGGCACTCACCACATTGAAATAAATCTCAAAATCCTTTTATTTCACCTGTGCGGCAAAGACATTGAGCAGGATGTGCAGACTAAGGAGGCATGCGGGGAGAGAAGGGTGGATGATGACCGTTTCGCATCTGATTACTTCAACGGGTCCATCTTGAGCAATCAGACGTACAACGGCCATCATTCACCACTTCTCTTCCCCACATGCCTCCTTATTCTGCACATCCTGCTCAATGTTTTTGCCCCACAGGTGAAATAAAAGGACTTTGAGATTTATTTCAACGTGGTGAGTGCCGGAATTCTCTTTTTTGCTTATGGTAGTTTTCTTTTATCCCTGTCTGCTTACACCATTTGTCTGGTTAGTGTTTGCCTATACACTTTGGCCTTACACCTCAATGGTTGGAGGAGGGAAAAGATAAGTGTAAGAAAGGAGCATAGCAAATTACAAGACTTTGGCATCTCCACCATCCAGGGTATTCTGGGGGACAAGAATAGCCTAGGGCATTCCTAGTTTGAGGGATTGTGTAAGTGCCCACAGTCCCTTGTCACTATGTGAGAGGTAAAATATTAATTGAGAAAGGGTTGTCCTTTAAGGCTTTGGTCTTGGATTCAATACAATTTCTCCTACGGCATTTGAAAAAAATGTGATCTTTGGTAAATGATATGTTGGTGGTCAAGTGGTCCTAAATTCAGCTATGTTCAGAAGTGGGAAGATAAATTAGGTCGAGCACTTGATGAAGAAATGCTGGGCAAATACTTTGTATTAGCACATAAATTAATTTCCTGTAGGCTACAGGAATTGAGTTTTAAGATCTTTTCATAATGGTACAAAACTCTTGTAAAATTACATAAAATGTTCCCTTCAATTTTACACATGTGTTGGAGTTGTATCTTAAGGCACAGGCTCATTACTGCAAGTTTAGTGTAGTTGCCTCCTGATAATTCTACTATGGTAGGCGGTCTCTTTATTTTATAATATGTTTTATCATGCCAACCTCCAAATGACTCCTGAAATTGACTTGCTTTCCATGTTCACCCTGACAAATTTCTAAAATTAAAAAGGGATAACTGAGATACGTTGTATTTGCAATGCGTCAAATTATTCACACACTATGGAAATCTTCATCACCTTTTCCCAGGCTGCTGTGGGTTGAGGCGTTAAACATAATAATGTGCATGGACTTAATTAAATCACATTATGTCAATAGAACAGCACAAGATTTCTTTGACCCTTGGTATTTCTAGTCTGAATATATATCCTCCCTAATAGGGATGGGTGGACCTATGGAAGTTTGGGTTCTGGTACCCAACCCAAACTTTAGTCAGTGAGTTAACTGTCCTTCTCCTGTCTATGGCACTTGGGAAACTGAGATGATGTGGTCACTGGTTGGTTTCTTTTATCGCATAACTCTCTATCCATCTGTTTATTTATCAAATCTATTTATATTTTTAATATTAATTTATAAATTCACATATGTACTATTCCTCTACCTTTAACTGTCGTGTACCTGTAAAATATTAGAGTAATCACTAGGTTATCTTTTACCTGAGGAAAAAAAATCTGTTTTCTTGTCTTAGCTTTGTCCTATGAGCAAGGCATAGTTCCTTTTTGACACCATCCCTAGCCACTTACACTGATGTTTCATTAACCTTGCAAACAGTTTGCCTTCTCTCTTCTAAATACCACTGATAGATATGGTATTTAATATAGATTTTGGGGTTATCTGTTGTAAAACCTGTGTATTTAGGTTTTGAGATAAACTAAAAAAAAATATAGAGTGCTATCAGTAATGGTCAATATAATTAGATACCAAACTTCCATTTCAGCAGATGTTAAACACAGTCACTTCCTGAGGGATTTTCACTCATTCATAAAAAGGCATATATGTTGGTGTAAGGTGCATTATTCTTATTTTCAAATTCTTAATGGCCATATATTGCTTTACTACTAAATAAAACATCCTGAGTCCTAGGTTACAGAATACTTTGTAAATTACTTTATGTGGTTGTTTTTTGACACAGACATTACTATAGAAACTGTAGCTCCATAAATCCACATCTCTGAATCGGAGCTGCTGAGTACTTCTGTGTACACATGAACTTTCATCTTTATAAAAGTGTCTCACAGGTAACATTACATGACTGATATATATTTTTTCTCCTTCATATAGTCATCACCATTTATAGATGATGAATCTGGAGTAGCATGTTTGTGCAGCCATCTGTTGCATGGAGTTTCTAGAGGCTTAATCAAGGCATAAATCTAACATCTAGCCACTTCAGTCATAACCAGGTTTGCTTTATGATTTAAGGCTTATTTAAGGCCAATAGATTAAAGCCGATCGGCAGTCGCTCACACTGCGATAAAGGAAATTAGAAAGGCAGCACTCACAATTTCCTCTGTGGTTAAAAGTCCTTTATTTTAACTCATATGGACAGCCATAAAGAGGTGATACAGCGTGTGGAGGGAGACATGCAGGGAGACAGATGGACGATGGCCGTTTCGCATTCGGATAGCGCTTCTACGGGTTGCTTACATTGTTCTATAGCCAAATAGGTTCAGAGACCTAAACAGTTGAATCTCACTAATTTTGTGTTGCTGAAAACTAATATGATGCTTAATTTGCTCTAATTTTCTAGATATAATTTTCAAGATCCAGAGGAGGTTGTAATTACATATAACACCTTTCATGCAGGCTTAGAGAAAAGGTAGCATCCTTATTATTTCATCATCATTATTGCATTATTAGTAGCTAGTCTATTACATCATCTATTTAATCAACTAAGCCTTCAGTTTTCTATCATGTTAGGGTAATCAATCAAAAAATGCGAACTAACTACAGTTGCATCACCTACATTTATATATACTCTCTGTTCAAGGTATACAATTTTAGGATTTCTTATCTTAGTTTCTTAGCATATTGACATGTTTCTATGTGGTTTTTTCAAATATACGTACCTTGTTCTTGCATTAACAAAGCTGTCATTTTTTGCTACATTTGTGGAGGAGTCACTTTTGCATCATAGAGGCAAAACTTGACTACCATAATAAGGAAAGCCTACAACCTGTATGTTGGATGCAGAATAGGAGATCAGGACAAGAGTTGTGCTCCACACATATGCTGCAATAGACAATAGATGTACATCACATTTCACCCAGTGGTTGCGTTGGAAGAGGCAATTTAAGTCTTTTTGCAGTCCTAATGATCTGGAGAGACCCAACCAATCACACTACCAATTGCTATTTCTGTCTGGTACTGCTATTTCTGTATGGTACCACCCATTAGGAAAGGAGTTTCAAGGAAGAAGTTGACTTTACAGTATCCAAACATTCCATCTGCAAAATATCGAGTACCACATACAGAAGAACTGCTGGTTCCAAAAGCAACAGAAACGGTTTTCGTTGAGTCAAGTGAGTAAGAAGAGGGAGCTTAGTGTCCTGAAGCAACTTCCTCTCACGACCCAAACTTTCTATCAGCAAACTCAACTAAACCACACCTTGTGACACAAAGTGAATTTAACTATTGTGTTAGAGATTTGGATTTGCCAAAGAGTAAGGCTGAGCTTTTAGGTTCCAGGTTACAGCAATGGAATCTCCGAGTGGGCGATATTCGTATTTCTTTGTTCCACAATTGTAATAATGATCTTGTACAATACTTAATCATGAGGCGCGATCTTGTGGCATGCAGCATCAACAGTTTAATGGAAGCTCTGAAGATAAGTCATAATCCAGAGGCTCTTCATTGATTCATCCAAAACAAGTCTAAAAGCCATCTTGCTACATGATGGCACTGCGCTATCTTCAAATCCAGTTGGATATGTAGTCCATATAAAAGAAACCAAATACAATATGAAACAGCTGTTGAGGTGCCTGATCTATGTCCAACATTTGTAGCCCCTCTATGGTGGCTTAAAGGTAGTTGCCCTCTTACTTGGTCTGCAGGGTGGATACATAAAGTACTGCAACTTTCTGTGTGCGTGGGATAGTCTTGCAAGAGAATATCACTACAGTAAAGGAGACTAGCCTCTCTGACATTCACTTCAGTCAGGGAGTAAAAATGTCCTGCATTCAGCACTTGTTGACCCACATAAGATTTTGTTTCTACTATTGCATATTCGGTTGAGCCTTATGAAGAACTTTGTAAAGGCGATAAAAAAGCTAAATCATTCAAGTATCTCACTGATAAATTTCCACCTTTGAATGAAGCAAAGATAATGGAAGGAGTCTTTATTGGACCTCAGTTTCGGACGCCTCTTCATCATGAGGAGTTTCTCCGTTTGCTGCAGGACAAGGAAAAAGCTGCATGAGTAACATTCTCATGAGTTGTAACTAATTTTTTGGGGAAACTCAAGAACAGATAACTGTGAAGAGTTGGTGGAAAATCTCCTCAAAACATATAAGGATCTTGGTGTAACATGTCATTAATGAATCAATTCTTACAGCTGCATCTTTTTTACACCAAACTCCGGAGCAGTGAGCAACAAGCATGGTGGGAGAATTCACCAAGATTTTGCTGCTATAGAGAAAAGATATAAAGAAAAATGGAATCCATCAATGCTTACAGATTACTGTTGGGCAATTTTAAAAGATAATCCAAGGCAGGAGAAGACGAGACAAGCAAAACAAAGTTGTTACTGAATTAGGACTAAATTTTCTAGTGCAATTTTTGTAACTGTTTGTAATCCACAATAATGTTAGACATGTTTTAGTCATTTGAATTGTTGCTAAGTTTCCTCTAAATAAATATGAGAAAATTGGCATAATAAAATATTCTGCATATTTATGTTTGCAAAAATATTAATGTTTCAAAGTACTGCAACTTTTATGCATTAACTATTGTAGCAGTAAAAGGAAAACTCTTTGATATTATAGAAACAAGATACAATGAAACTTTTTCATTGTCAGATTTGAATTCAGGAGGTTAAAATTTTTATGAAATGACTAATTTCATAACTGAACCTGACAACTTTGAAAATATGAAGAATAGTGCTAATAGCCTGATTAAATACACTGACGAGCAAAAGGGTAGCAATATTTTGAACTTTCAGTTTCTGGCTCCATATTTCACCATCCACTACTGTTTTGAAATTGAGACTATCATAATTTTATTACTGTGATTGTCTGGCCTTCCAGAGTCATAAGGACTATTTAACCCGTTTCTGATATGAGACATACTATCTCGTCCACGGTACCCGGGCCCCTATGACAGGGGACAGGATAGTACATCTAAGCGATCAGCGGCGCTCCGGGGGGGCACCGCTGATCGCAGCCGGGTGTCAGCTGATTACCACAGCTGACACCCGGAACTATGTGTCAGGGGCAGTCACGGACCACCCCGGCACGTTAACCCCTGGCACACTGCGATCAAACATGATCGCAGTGTACTGGGGGATTAGGGAAGCATCAGCAGGGAGGGGGCTACATCCATGCTTCCCTGAGACCCCGAAGCAGCGCAATATGCTGCGCTGCTCTGGGGGCCTCCTTCCCTGCAGGCTCCTGGATCCAAGATGGCCACGGGGGCCTTCGGGGGCTGGCAGGGAGGCGGCTTCTTCAGTGCCTGCAGATAGCAGGCAGTGAGGAAGCCTGTTATGAATAGGTCACCAAGGAGGATAGCAGGAATAGGCTAGGCCAGCAGGAAGTCAAAAAGGTTGGTAACTCAGCAGATTGCAGACCCCTGATCCTAACAACACAACTAACAGTAGCCGTGGGGCATACCTACCATGCCCTAGACGCCTCGGCACAGCTGGAGAACTGACTAAGCCTAAAGTAAGAAAGGTGAAATCTAAACTACCCTGGAGTAGAACCCCAAAGAAATAGATAGCCCCCAAACATATATTGTCGGTGAGACAAGATGAGGCACAAACACAGACAGAAAATAGACTGAGCAAATGATGGGGCCCAAACTGTCTAGATAGTGTCTTTCCTTTCCTATCCTGTCTGCAATCACACAAAAACCCTAAAAAATCCAACACGTCTGATGTGCAAAAAACATTGAGGTCTCACGACCTCTCCCCGACTATATCAGCATTCTGGTGTGAACTGGCAGCAAAGCAAAAGAGACTAATATAACAGGGGACAGAACAAACTAACACAAGCTGTAACATATGGAGCGGGGTCAGCACAGTCCCAGCTGGGAGCACGCTGAACCCTAACAGCAAAGCAGAAAGAGACAAAACCAGATCAGATGCAAGAAAAATGCAGGATCAGGCAGGAGACAGCAGACCTCAAAATGCACAGGAAGAAACTAATCACCAGCAGCAACTGAGGGAAGCCTGCTCACTTATATCCTCCCAGTCAGTAACCCCTGATTTCCAATCATCATCATCAGGTGTCAGACTTCTATCAACCCGGCCAGCTCCACTACCCACAGTAACCACCAGAGGGAGCCCCGACTCAGAAGTCAGATCAAGAGAATTCACCACAGAAGCCTGTGCAGCGCCTGTCTGATTGCTGATCTGACAGAGTGCTGTCCAAACTGTCAGATCAGCGTTCTGACACATTACAGTGATGTCCCCCCCAGGGACAATAAAGTAAAAAAAAAAGTGTAAAAATAATTTATAAAAGATCCCCTAATAAATTAATTTTTTGGAAATTAAAAAAAAAACAATAAAAGTACACATATTTAAGTACACATAAAAGCGCCAAAGCATAAAAAAGGCATAAATGAGGTATCGCTGTAATTGTACTTCTTGAATGTTTAAATGTGGTTTTGAACAGCTTGAGGGGTACAGTTTTTAGAATGGTGTCACTTTTGGGTATTTTCTATCATATAGACCCCTCAAAGTGACTTCAAATGTGATGTGGTCCCTAAAAATAAAATGGTGTTTTAAAAATGAGAAATCGCTGGTCAACTTTTAACCCTTATAACTTCCTAACAAAATTTTTTTTGAATATTTTGCTTCCAAATTGTGCTGATGTAAAGTAATCATGTGGGAAATCTTATTTATTAAGTTTTTTGTGTGCCATATCTCTGTAATTTAAGGGCATACAAATTCAAAGTTGGAAAATTGCGAAATTTTCAAAATTTTCGCCAAATTTCAGTTTTTTTCACAAATAAACGCAAGTAATTTCAATTAAATTTTACCACTATCATGAAGTACAATATGTCATGAGAAAACAATGTCAGAATCACCGGGATCCATGGAAGCGGTCCAGAGTTATTACCTCATAAAGGGACAGTGGTCAAAATTGTAAAAATTGGCCTGGTCATGAACGTGCAAACCACCCTTGGGGGTGAAGGAGTTAAAGGCTGCCGGTGCCATCTTGTGCACATTGCAGCTGGAAACAGCATTGGAATAGTGTAGCATCAGCATAGGGAGAGTAACAGGAGCATAGGGAGAGCGATATGAGGTTATAGAGAGCATTATTTATTCAAAAAGGCTCTTTTAAGAGCTGAAGATTATGAAGAGATTACTTGTTGGTTAGCTGGAGATTTAAGTAGGGAGAGATTGAATAGGAGGGAAGGTGAAGGGCAGGCACCTGGGTGTTCTCATCATTGCAAGTGCATGCTGCAGATTTCGGCTATTTCCCACTGTGTTTATCGTAGTTAGTATTATGAACAAACTGTGGGATTAGGGTGAAATAGGGAGGGTTTCATCCACTACAAAAAATATAAAAATCAGCTATTTGTAGGGGGAAATAATATTAGGTAGTACCAGCATACAGTGGGGGAAGTAAGTATTTGATCCCTTGCTGATTTTGAAAGTTTGCCCACTGACAAAGACATGAACAGTCTATAATTTTAAGGGTAGGTTAATTTTAACATTGAGAGATAAACTATCAAAAATAAAATCCAGAAAATTACATTGTATAAATCAATGGTCCCCAACCTTTTTTGCACCCGGGACCTACATTAAGGAAGACTATTCTTCCATGGCCCGGCGGGGTAGGGCAGGGGCGGCACTTTGGTCATATAGGGTGGGGCTATGGAGAGGGTTAGAGTTTAGTGGATACTTATGATTTAATTATGACATTTACATAGTATGATGGTTCCACCTGTAATCCCCCATATATAGAATGATGGCCCCACACATGTAATGCCCCATATATAATATGATGGCCCTGCACATGTAATCCCCCATATATAATATGATGGCCCCACACATGTAATCCCCCATATATATGATGGCCCCACACGTAATCCCCCATATATAATATGATGTCCCCAAACATGTAATCCCCCATATATAATATGATGGCCCCACACATATAACCCCCATATATATGATGGCCCCACACATGTTATCCCCATATATAATATGATGACCCCCACACATATAACCCCCATATAAAGTATGATGGCCCCACAATGTACTGATTTATATACACTTCCCTGAGGAAGTGTGACGAAACGCGCGTCGGGGTAAGGAACACTGCTGGGACATCACACGCTAGGTAAGACCTCTTTTGTTACCTTGTGTCAGTGGAGTGATGGTATTAACGATTTAATCAGCTGCATGGTGTGGGACAATAGAGGCCCAGTAATAAGTACTATATAAAGCGTGACCTTTTACTAGCGCTTTGTATGGGAGGATTAATAAGATGTCTATGAGACCATTATATTAGCCGCATGGTTCGGGTTAATAGAGACCTGTTTATTGAATCCCAAAAAAAGTGTGATTTTTACTAACGCTTTGTATTGGATTTTTCAAAAGTGCTTTCAGGTATATTATGGGTATATTAATTGATATTAAAAGGTGTGTTTAAAATGTCCTATAGCCATTAGTGTTCTGTTTAATTAATGTGGCATTGTAATAATTAGAGTTGAGCGAAACGGGTCAAAAAATTTCAAAAGTCTCTGACTTTTGGCAAAGTCGGGTTTCATGAAACGAAACCCGACCCTAGGATGAGGTAGGCCACAAGGTCGGCGACTTACGCGCCAAAGTCGCGTTTCAAAAGTTTGTTTTGCGCTCTTTTTCAGCCAATCAGGATCCACGGACACTGTGGGCAACGTGATGACATAGACAGGGGTCACCACCATCTTTCAGAAGGGCATGTAAGTGATTGGCTTGCTTTGCTGGGCATCACAGGGGTTATAAAAGGGCGTGCACGCCGACCGCCATCTTACTTCTGCCGATCTTAGCATAGGGAGAGGTTGCTGATTCTGTAGGGAGAGCGTTAGGCAGGGAAGAAGAAAAAAAAACTGCTTCTGCTGCTAGCGATTTTGCCTGTACAACACACCAGTCACTGTGTGTGCAGTGCAAGGGGAGGCTATATTGTGGTGGATCAGCGGTGTTGGTTGTTAGGCTGCCTTCTAAGGCTTCCTGACAGCTGCATTGCTGTTTACCCACTGCTCTGCAAACTGCTTTTTTAAAAGCAATCCCAATTTTTTTTTTTGTCCTGCTGAGGTACTGAGCGTGCATTTTTTCACACCATACAGCGTCAGTGGGCCTCACACAATCCAAAAGTGTCCAGTGTCCACTAGTGTCTGCAGAAATTCAAAATCTCCCTTATCCTGTAGTCACTTTTTTCACACCTGTGCCATCGAGCCTGTGACATAGCGCTCTGATATTCAGTGGGCCTCACACAATCCAAAAGTGTCCATTGTCCACTAGTGTCTGCAGAAATTCAAAATCTCCCTTATCCTGTAGTCACTTTTTTCACACCTGTGCCATCGAGCCTGTGACATAGCGCTCTGATATTCAGTGGGCCTCACACAATCCAAAAGTGTCCAGTGTCCACTAGTGTCTGCAGAAATTCAAAATCTCCATTATCCTGTAGTCACTTTTTTCACACCTGTGCCATCGAGCCTGTGACATAGCGCTCTGATATTCAGTGGGCTTCACACAATCCAAAAGTGTCCAGTGTCCACTAGTGTCTGCAGAAATTCAAAATCTCCCTTATCCTGTAGTCACTTTTTTCACACCTGTGCCATCGAGCCTGTGACATAGCGCTCTGATATTCAGTGGGCCTCACACAATCCAAAAGTGTCCAGTGTCCACTAGTGTCTGCAGAAATTCAAAATCTCCCTTATCCTGTAGTCACTTTTTTCACACCTGTGCCATCGAGCCTGTGACATAGCGCTCTGATATTCAGTGGGCCTCACACAATCCAAAAGTGTCCAGTGTCCACTAGTGTCTGCAGAAATTCAAAATCTCCCTTATCCTGTAGTCACTTTTTTCACACCTGTGCCATCGAGCCTGTGACATAGCGCTCTGATATTCATTGGGCCTCACACAATCCAAAAGTGTCCAGTGTCCACTAGTGTCTGCAGAAATTCAAAATCTCCCTTATCCTGTAGTCACTTTTTTCACACCTGTGCCATCGAGCCTGTGACATAGCGCTCTGATATTCAGTGGGCCTCACACAATCCAAAAGTGTCCAGTGTCCACTAGTGTCTGCAGAAATTCAAAATCTCCCTTATCCTGTAGTCACTTTTTTCACACCTGTGCCATCGAGCCTGTGACATAGCGCTCTGATATTCAGTGGGCCTCACACAATCCAAAAGTCTTCAGTGTCCACTAGTGTCTGCAGAAATTCAAAATCTCCCTTATCCTGTAGTCACTTTTTTCACACCTGTGCCATCGAGCCTGTGACATAGCGCTCTGATATTCAGTGGGCCTCACACAATCCAAAAGTGTCCAGTGTCCACTAGTGTCTGCAGAAATTCAAAATCTCCCTTATCCTGTAGTCACTTTTTTCACACCTGTGCTATCGAGCCTGTGACATAGCGCTCTGATATTCAGTGGGCCTCACACAATCCAAAAGTGTCCATTGTCCACTAGTGTCTGCAGAAATTCAAAATCTCCCTTATCCTGTAGTCACTTTTTTCACACCTGTGCCATCAAGCCTGTGACATAGCGCTCTGATATTCAGTGGGCCTCACACAATCCAAAAGTGTCCAGTGTCCACTAGTGTCTGCAGAAATTCAAAATCTCCCTTATCCTGTAGTCACTTTTTTCACACCTGTGCCATCGAGCTTGTGACATAGCGCTCTGATATTCAGTGGGCCTCACACAATCCAAAAGTGTCCAGTGTCCACTAGTGTCTGCAGAAATTCAAAATCTCCCTTATCCTGTAGTCACTTTTTTTACACCTGTGCCATCGAGCCTGTGACATAGCGCTCTGATATTCAGTGGGCCTCACACAATCCAAAAGTGTTCAGTGTCCACTAGTGTCTGCAGAAATTCAAAATCTCCCTTATCCTGTAGTCACTTTTTTCACACCTGTGCCATCGAGCCTGTGACATAGCGCTCTGATATTCAGTGGGCCTCACACAATCCAAAAGTGTCCAGTGTCCACTAGTGTCTGCAGAAATTCAAAATCTCCCTTATCCTGTAGTCACTTTTTTCACACCTGTGCTATCGAGCCTGTGACATAGCGCTCTGATATTCAGTGGGCCTCACAAAATCCAAAAGTGTCCATTGTCCACTAGTGTCTGCAGAAATTCAAAATCTCCCTTATCCTGTAGTCACTTTTTTCACACCTGTGCCATCGAGCCTGTGACATAGCGCTCTGATATTCAGTGGGCCTCACACAATCCAAAAGTGTCCAGTGTCCACTAGTGTCTGCAGAAATTCAAAATCTCCCTTATCCTGTATTCACTTTTTTCACACCTGTGCCATCGAGCCTGTGACATAGCGCTCTGATATTCAGTGGGCCTCACACAATCCAAAAGTGTCCAGTGTCCACTAGTGTCTGCAGAAATTCAAAATCTCCCTTATCCTGTAGTCACTTTTTTCACACCTGTGCCATCGAGCCTGTGACATAGGGCTCAGATATTCAGTGGGCCTCACACAATCCAAAAGTGTCCAGTGTCCACTAGTGTCTGCAGAAATTCAAAATCTCCCTTATCCTGTAGTCACTTTTTTCACACCTGTGCCATCGAGCCTGTGACATAGCGCTCTGATATTCAGTGGGCCTCACACAATCCAAAAGTGTCCAGTGCCACTAGTGTCTGCAGAAATTCAAAATCTCCCTTATCCTGTAGTCACTTTTTTCACACCTGTGCCATCGAGCCTGTGACATAGCGCTCTGATATTCAGTGGGCCTCACACAATCCAAAAGTGTCCAGTGTCCACTAGTGTCTGCAGAAATTCAAAATCTCCCTTATCCTGTAGTCACTTTTTTCACACCTGTGCCATCGAGCCTGTGACATAGCGCTCTGATATTCAGTGGGCCTCACACAATCCAAAAGTGTCCAGTGTCCACTAGTGTCTGCAGAAATTCAAAATCTCCCTTATCCTGTAGTTACTTTTTTCACACCTGTGCCATCGAGCCTGTGACATAGCGCTCTGATATTCAGTGGGCCTCACACAATCCAAAAGTGTCCAGTGTCCACTAGTGTCTGCAGAAATTCAAAATCTCCCCTGTCCTATAGACACCTTGAACCTTGTTTTACATTACTATATAGTTTGTTGGATTTTGTCTACATTTCTACCAAAAATGAGGAAGGCTGGTGGAAGAGGCCGTGGAATTGGGCGGGGGTTGACAGCTGGTAATGATGGTGTTGGTGGTGGATCTGATGGTAGTGGCAAAAGCAAAATAGGACCGAATGCAGGAGGTGTTGAGCCTGCGTCATCGTCTGGCTCCACAAGGCCTCGAAGGCTTAGTTTTCTAGGAGTTGGCAAACCGCTTTTAAAGCCAGAGCTTCAGGAAAAAGTTTTGTCTTACATTGCTGACTCAGCCTCCAGCTCTATCGCGTCCTCTTCTGAAGTTGTAAAAAATAAAGCACTGAGTCATCATTGGAGGCTCATGTTCATGAACCACACCTTTCCTTGTGTCCTTCACCCCCACCAAGATTGAAGGATGACGCAGGCCTTACTACTGATTACTCCATGGAGCTGTTTTCACATACCATGCCTGGATTATCAAGTGAAATGGTGAATTACCCAGGCCAAGATGAATCTGACATGGAGTGCACTGATGCACAGCCGCTGATAGATGATTCTGCTGGTACATTCACTCAGAGCACTACATTGTCCTCGCAGTTTACAGAGCCAGATTCTGACCCTGATGAGACTCAGGTGCCCCTTCCCGCACACTATACCACCATACACGGTGACACAGAGGAAGGTGCACATGACATTGAAGAGGAGGTGATGGATGACCCAGTTGCTGACCCAGATTGGCATCCATTGGGGGAAGAGGGTGCTGCTTCCAATAGCTCAGATGAGGAGGAGCATCCACAGCTGTTATCTGGCAGGCCCGGAGCACTCCAAAGACAGGTTCCAAAAATCAAAAGAGTTGCTGGACAGCTTGTCCAGACGGTCAAAAGATCACAGCGTGCTAGGCCGCAAAATGTCTGCCAAAGTAGGAAGAGTGCAGTGTGGCGCTTTTTTGAACAAAATCCTCATGATCAGGCCAAGGTTATCTGTAAGAAGTGCGCAAAGACCTTTAGCTGAGGGAAAAATCTGAAAAATTTGAATACCAGTTGCATGCTTAGACATTTAACCAGCATGCACTTGCAAACGTGGACACAACACCAAACCTCAAGTGCCACATCTGCAACTAATCGCAAAGAAGGTAGTCAACAATGCTACATTGTTTCCCCCACTGTAAGCCCACCGGTTAGCACAGCAGCAAATGTTGAGGTGTCGTTGCAAGGCCACAGCAGTCAGGGAATCCCACTGTTATATCAATGAAATACTGAATCTAGGCCATCAGAAAGAACACCAACTCCATCACCATCATCAACCCTCTCTCAGTCCGCCCTGTCCACCGCTACTTCCACCATATGCAGCTCTCAAGTCCAGCTCACCCTCCCAGACACTATGAGTAGGTCAAGAAAGTACTCAGTCTCTCATCCGCGTACACTGGGTTTGAACGCCCACATTGCCAAACTAATCTCGTTTGAGATGATGCCCTATCGGTTGGTGGAAAGCGCAGCTTTCCGCGAACTCATGGCCTATGCAGTACCATGCTATGACCTACCCAGTCGCCACTTCTTCTCTCGCAAAGCCATTCCAGCCCTCCACCATCATGTAAAAGACCGCATTGTCCATGCACTCAAGCAGTCAGTGAGTGGAAAGGTGCACCTCACAACTAATGCATGATCCAGTCGGCATAGCCAGGGCCGTTACGTGTCCATCACTGCGCACTGGGTTAATGTGGTGGATGCAGGGTCCACAGGGGACAGCGGTGGTGGGACAGTGCTGCCTAGCCCACGGTATAGGAAACAGTTGGCTGTAGGCGTTCGACGCTCCTCCTCCTCCTCCAGAAGTGAAAGCTCGTCCACAGAGCGCAGTCGTACAAGCACTCCATCTGCAGCTGCCACTGTTGCACACGAGGTGTCCCCCTATCGAGCAGCTAGTGGAAAGCGTCAGCAGGCTGTGTTGCAGATGATGTGTTTGGGCGACAGACACACCGCCGAGGTGCTGGCCGAGTACTTGAAGCGCCAAACTGAGTCATGGCTGGGCAGTGTACATCTTGAGGCAGGCAAGGTAGTTAGTGATAACGGCCGTAATTTTGTGGCAGCCATAGCCCTTTCAAAACTCAGCCACATACCTTGCTTGGCTCACACCTTGAACCTGGTGGTGCAGTGCTTCCTCAAAAATTATCCGGAGTTAACAGCACTGCTCCAGAAGGTGCGAAGACTGTGCGCGCACATCCGCCGGTCGCCTCTACACTCCGTTCGTATGCAGAAGCTGCAGCGATTGCTCCACCTTCCCAACCACCGCCTCATTATCGACATTGCAACAAGGTGGAACTCCACCCTGCACATGGTGGAGCGGCTGTGCGAGCAGAGGCAGGCCATAATGCATTTGTGGGAGGATACACGGCCAGGCACTTTGAGAGCAGACATGGAGTTGACAGGTGTGCAGTGTCGAAGCTGAAAGACCTCTGTAAAGTCCTTCAGTGTTTTGAGGAATGCACACGGCTGGTAAGCGCAGACGACGCCATCCTAAGCATGAGCATCCCACTTATGCGTCTGCTCATGCAAACTTTGACGCACCTTAAGGAGCAGGCGTCTGCAGCCAATGTTGATGAGGAGGAAGAGGAGGAGGGAATCCTTGATGACATTCAGCCATTGTCTGCTCAGGGACCTCTCCTGGACGAGGTGGAGGAAGAAGAGGAGGAGGATGATGATGATGGGGATGATTACTTAGGGGAGGAGGATGCATCTCGTGGGGCAAGTGAAAATGTTGGCGTGGCAAGGTCTGGTACAGGGTTTGTGCGTGACTGGAGGGATGTGGATTTGCCAGAAAGTGCTCCTCCACCCAGCACTCGCAGTGCATCATTGACACCGGGAACATTGGCCCACATGTCAGATTATGCCTTGCAGATCCTAAAAATGGACCCCCGCATTGCCAAAATGATGAACAATGACGACTACTGGTTGGCCAGCATCCTGGATCCACGCTATAAAGGCAAATTACAAAACATCATGCCACAGGAGAACCTTGACCTAATATTGGCTAATAAACAAGCAACTCTGGTAAATCGGTTGCTTGAGGCATTCCCAGCACACAGCAGCGGTGATGGTTCTCACACGAGCCGTACGGGCCGGGGGCAGCTTGGCAGAGGTGTTCAAGGTGCACACAGCAGAAGTGGCGTTGGAGACAGGGGTTTCATGACAATGTTGTGGACTGATTTTTCACGGACCGCTCACACAACTGGTAATACTGCATCGATGGAAAGTGAAAGGAGACAGCAGTTGTCAACTATGGTTACAAACTACTTTTCCTCCCATATCGATGTTCTCCCACACAGGTCATTCCCCTTTGACTATTGGGCCGCTAAACTGGACACCTGGCCTGAATTGACACAATATGCCTTACAGGAGCTCACTTGCCCAGCTGCAAGTGTGCTATCGGAAAGAGTCTTCAGTGCAGCTGGATCAATCCTGACAGAAAAAAGGACTCGTCTGTCAACCCAAAATGTGGATGATCTAACCTTCATTAAAATGAACCATGCATGGGTTTCCAAAGATTTTGTCCCACCTTCCCCTGATGACACATAGGGTGACAGAAAAATGGCTTGCTTTGGTCCACCTCTTCCTGGGACTTGACCTATTTCGCCTTTTGCATCAGCTGAATGTCCAACATCAACATATGCCACTTTCTAAAACTCCCTAACTGTGCTGCCTCCCCCCCATGGCCGGGGTCACCACCTAGCGCACGACACCGTGCGAGTGCCTTTGCCCTGGACAGGTGGGTAGGCCGACTCTTGGGCGCGGGCACTGGCACAGGGTCCCTCATAGTGCAATCAAGTGTCTCTGACGGTGGTGGTGCACACCCGCCGTCAGACACACCGCCGTACTATGAGGGGCCCAGTGCCAGTACCAACGCCCACGAGTGGGCCCCCCTTGCTTGGGCAGGGCCCCAGCATTTGCAATCTTTACCTCTCCCTGCTCCTCCGCTGTGTAGTCTGGGCCGTCAAATCCATACTGTGCCTGACACCGTCTGAGCCTGCCTCCTGTTGTATAGACATATATTTTGAATGTGTACGCTATCCATACATGTTATCCTGGGATACGGTACCCTTTCTCACCTTTGTGCAATCACGTGCAAGCCATACTGGGCCTAACACCGTCTGAGCCTGCCTCCTGATGTATAGACATATATTTTGAATGTGCACGCTATCCATACATGTTATCCGGGGATACGGTACCCTTTCTCACCTTTGTGCAATCACGTGCAAGCCATACTGGGCCTAACACCGTCTGAGCCTGCCTCCTGATGTATAGACATATATTTTGAATGTGTACTCTATCCATACATGTTATCCGGGGATACGGTACCCTTTCTCACCTTTGTGCAATCACGTGCAAGCCATACTGGGCCTAACACCGTCTGAGCCTGCCTCCTGATGTATAGACATATATTTTGAATGTGTACGCTATCCATACATGTTATCCTGGGATACGGTACCCTTTCTCACCTTTGTGCAAACACGTGCAAGCCATACTGGGCCTAACACCGTCTGAGCCTGCCTCCTGATGTATAGACATATATTTTGAATGTGTATGCTATCCATACATGTTATCCTGGGATACGGTACCCTTTCTCACCGTTGTGCAATCACGTGCAAGCCATACTGGGCCTAACACCGTCTGAGCCTGCCTCCTGATGTATAGACATATATTTTGAATGTGTACACTATCCATACATGTTATCCTGGGATACGGTACCCTTTCTCACCTTTGTGCAATCACGTGTAATCCATACTGGGCGTGAGAACGGCTGGCGAGCTGTTAAGCAAGCTACAGCACCTGTGGTTTGCACACGTAAGTTTTTCATTTTTTCAGGAATGACGGTTAGGCCTAATTCCGGAACTGCGGTTGACCTGCACTTACTGGGAAATCATCGTTCGCGGTTAATAATTGTAATCAGTGATCCCCATCACTAACATTGTTCAGCGGGTTATCTGCACCTGTAAGTGACAAACGCTGGCCTTTTCAGTGTAGCGCACATGCAGCCACGGACATGTAAGGGCATGACACACCAGTTATTGGCCAATCTCATGTGCCAGAGCCTCTCGTGTCCCTCTAGTAAGCTGGACTCGGACCGCGGGGCATGACGGAGTCTCGTTCGTTAACGGAATTAAGCTTGCAATGTGTGCATCTATTCTGTAGCTGGCATGGTTGAGGTTTCCCAGGTGGAGTCGAATTTAACCGTAGGCTCCACTCCTGGTGGTGCCCTTCTGGACATTCCTTTAATGTTCAGCTTTGCAACCATACTGCCCACGTAAAACAAACACTTTGCCTTCATGAACGCTGTTTGGAGGGTCATGACTCGTGGGAATAACGCCGCCCAATCAGTTAACCTGCTAGAGAGATCCTTCGTTGCTCCCAAGCATGACATCACACTCCCTAAGAGGAAGGTAATGCCACTGTGACGACCATACTCCTGGGGGCGACACAAGTGCACTGATGCCCAGTCACTGCTCGATGAATCTGCTGGTACATTGACCCAGACCACTACATTCCCCTCGCACGCTACACGGCCTGAATCTGACCCTGATGAAACTCAGGTTACCCTTCCCATATACAGTTCCATCTTACACGGTGACAAAGAGGAAGCTGCAGATGAAAGTGCAGGTTCGGCCCACCCGCCATCAGACACACCACCGTACTATCAGGGGCCCTGTGCCAGTGCCGTCGCCAACGAGTGGGCCCCCCCTGCTTGCTCAGGATTACAGCACTTGCAAGGTTGAAATACTGTGCAGTGAGATGGAAGATGGGGACGACGAGGAGTCCAGACTAGTCCAGGGATTCCCTAGCGAGGAGACTTATTTGATTGTTTTCAATGTTGGGACAGCAATTTTTGGGGAGCACTATACTCTGGAGAATGATAGATGGGGCCCACCATACACTGGAAAATTCCAAAGGTGGACATCAGACACTGGAGCAGCATTTACAGGGCCCATTATACACTAGAGCATTAGAAATGGAGCCCATTATGTTTGGAGCATTATTTGGGCCCATAAGACAGTGGAGCTTCATCCATGGGGACCAACATATACTGTAGCATTATGTGGAGCTCATCATATACTGTTTCAAACATTATATGGGACCAATGATTCTGTATGGAGAAATAGATGGGCCTCGTCATGAGATGTAAAAAGTGAAGTATTTTTCATTGTACTATACCACTATTTCTCTGCTGTATCGGAGCATGATGAGTTGTGGTATGTGTTAAAGGGGCGCTCTTTCGCCCAGGGCACATGAAAACCTGGAGCCAGCCCTACCCCCCCACAACTTTAGCCAAATAACCCCCATTTTTCAGTGCGTAACTTGTATTACGAAGTTAATTAAGGCTGACAAGCTTAAGTAAGAAGAATTGATGCTTTTGGCATTCAAATGGGCACTGTAGGTGTGTTTCCTGTCCTCCTCTCACTGCCGACTTTTATTCCCCATTGACTTACATTGGGTTTCGTGTTTCGGGACGACCCCGACTTTTCCCTATAATCGGCCGATCTTGCTCGACCCGACTTTTGGAAAAGTCGGGTTTCACGAAACGAAACTCGACCCTAAAAAACCAAAAGTCGCTCAACTCTAGTAATAATATATTTTTTTATTGTTGTATATTAATAAAATTGCAATTTATTATAATTTTTTGGTTCCTGTGTTTTATCTGGTCACTCCTTCTCTTATGGTAGAGTGTGGGTTGGCAGAAATTGCTTTTAGATTTTCATATAGCACAAGCTATTTTTGGATCTGTTTTATTGAACATAACGGGATCAGCGCGTTCCTGGCTGCAGCCACACATGCGTCGCAGCTTTCAGATGATGAATGCGGCACGCATGCCCCACCCTGGTGATAATGAACCACTAGGGCAGGCACCTGCAGTGTTCTCTGAGCTGCCGCAGAGAACAATGTCAGTCTTTAGTGCTGGTCTGCGGCAGCGCCGCGGACCGGCATAAGAACCCCAACGGCCCGGTCTTGGGCCGTGGACCGGTGGTTGGGGACCCCTGGTATAAATTATATAAATGTATTTGCGTTTTGCAGTGAGAAATAAGTATTTGATGCCCTGCCAACCATTAAGAGTTCTGGCTCCTACAAACCAGTTAGACGCTCCTAATCAACTCGTTACCTGCATTAAAGACAGCGGTCTTACATAGTCATCTTTATAAAAGACTTCTGTCCACAGACTCATTTTATCAGTCAGACTCTAGCCTCTACAACATGGACAAGACCAAAGAGCTTTCTAAGGATGTCAGGGACAAGATCATATACCTGCAAAAAGCTGGAATGGGCTACAAAACCATAAGTAAAGTGCTGGGTGAGAAGGAGACAACTGTTGGTACAATAGTAAGAAAATGGAAGAAATACAAAATGACTGTCAATCAACCTTTGAACTGGGGCACCATGCAAAATCTCACCTCCTGGGGTATTCTTGGTTATGAGGAAAGTGAGAGATCAGCCTAAAACTACACGGGGGGAACTTGTTAACCCCTTTACCCCAAAGGGTGGTTTGCACCACTGTCCCTTTATGAGGTAATAACTCTGAAATGCTTCAATGGATCCCACTGATTCTGACACTGTTTTCTCATGATATATTGTACTTCATGCTAGTGGTAAAATTTCATTGATATTGCGTTTATTTGTGAAAAAAAACAGAAAGTTGGCAAAAATTTTGAAAATTTCACAATTTTCCAACTTTGAATTTTAATGCCCTTAAATCAGAGATATGGCACACAAAAAACTTAATAAGTAACATTTCACATATGTTTACTTTACATCAGCTCAATTTTGGAACCAAAATTTTTTTTGTTAGGAAGTTATAAGGGTTAAAAGTTGACCAGCGATTTCTCATTTTTGCAACACCATTTTATTTTTACGGACCACATCACATTTGAAGTAACTTTGAGGGGTCTATATTATAGAAAATACCCAAAAGTGACACCATTCTAAAAACTTCTCTCCTCAAGGTGCTCAAAACCACATTCAACAAGTTTATTAACCCTTCAGGTGCTTCACAGGAATTTTTTTAATGTTTAAAAAAAAAAAAAGTGGTTTGGTACCGTGTTAGCCAGTAGAAAAAAATATATAAAGTGCTCTCAGTGAGAGAAACAAAATAGGAATCTTGTGGGTATGATACCTTTTAATGGCTAACAAATAATAGTGAATGTTGTTACAAAGCAAGCTTTCGGGACTGCTTACGTCCCTTCATCAGGCTGATATCAGCCTGATGAAGGGACGTAAGCAGTCCCGAAAGCTTGCTTTGTAACAACATTCACTATTATTTGTTAGCCATTAAAAGGTATCATACCCACAAGATTCTTATTTTGTTTCTCTCACTGAGAGCACTTTATATATTTAAAAAAAAAATGAACATTTAACTTTTTTTCACAAAAAAATTACTTCAGGTCCAATTTTTTTTATTTTACCAAGGGTAACAGGAGAAATTGTACTGCAAAAGTTATTGTGCAATTTGTTCTGAGTACGCTGATACCTGATATGTGGGGGGAACCACTGTTTTGGCGCATGGCAGAGATCAGAAGGGAAGGAGTGCCGTTTGTCTTTTTCAAAGCAAAATTGGCTGGAATTCAGATCGGACGCCATGTCACGTTTGGAGAGCCCCTGATGTGCCTAAACAGTAGAAATCCCCCACAAGTGACCCCATTTTGGAAACTAGACCCCCCATGGAATTTTTATAGATGTGCGGTGAGCACTTTGAACTCCCAAGTGCTTCACAGAAGTTTATAACGCCCGGGCGTGAAAATAAAAAAATCATATTTTTTTTCCACAAAAATGATATTTTTGCCCCTAATTTTTTATTTTCCTAAGGGTAACAGGAGAAACTGGACCCCAAAAGTAGTTGTCCAATTTGTCCTGAGTAGGCTGATACCCCATATGTGGGGGTAAAACACTGTTTGGGCGCATGGCAGAGCTTGGAAGGGAAGGAGCAACATTTGACTTTTTCAACGCAGAATTGGCTAGAATTGAGGTCAGACGCCATGTTGCATTTGGAGAGCCCCTGATGTGCCCAAACAGTGGAAACCCCCCAATTCTAAATCCAACCCTAACCCCAACACACCCCTAACCCTAATCTCAGCCCTAACCCTAACCCTCAGGGTGATGTAAGGACGGTCAGAAAGGAGCGCCAGCAGTGTGTGGATTAGGGTAAACTGCAGCTTTAGCCGGGCACCTCAGGAGAGGAAAAAGATTAGAGCAGTACAATAAACCCGGTCAAAAACGAGCGCAAAAAATGGAAAGGGAGAGTTAAAAAGCTTCTTTATTATCCACAATGCGTTTCAACAGAATAATCCGTCTTCATCAGGTGGCAGTACAAATCTCAGGGGGAAGGGGAAGTATTTAAAGGAACAATAGCCTAATCTCAGCCCTAACCCTAACCCTAGCCCTAACCCTAGCCCTAATGGGAAAATGGAAATAAACACATTTTTTAATTTTATTATTTTTCCTAACTAAGGGGGTGATAAAGGGGATTTGATTTACTATTTATGGTGGTTTTTTATGTTTGGCAGCTGTCATATGCTAAGGCCTCTTTCACACATCAGGTTTTCGCCGTCAGGCGCGATCCGGCGCTTTTGACAGAAACCGGATCCGGCGAAATGCAATGCCGGATCCGGTTTCCCCCCCATTGACTTGCATTTGCGCCGGATCGCGCCGGATGGCCATGCGTTTCATCCGGTTATCGCCGGATCCGGCAATGTGTCGCAATGTGTCGCGATCCGGCGTCTGGAAAAAACGTCTACTGTAACGTTTTTTGTCTCCGGTGAAAAAGCCGGACACGCCGGATCCGGCGCGTCCGGCTTTTTCACACAATGAAAGCCTATGAGCGCCGCAATGCGCCGGATCCGGCGAAAGCCGGATCCGGTGGCCGGATCCGTTTTTTTTGGTCTGAGCATGCTCAGTAGCTCTGCCCACAGGAGATATATAAAAGCAAGACAATGGGACCCTCAGCCACACCCAACATGCCACCCAAGACAGCAACCAGGCGCAGGAGAAGGCAGCAGACATCTGCAGCAGCAGCACCATCAGCAACACCCCAAATGGAGCAGCATGCTGAACGGGAGGGGAGTCCAGAAGCAGATGAGAGACGGTAATTATCAAATCCCCCATTCCTCCAAACTAGGGCCATGGAATATCAAGATATTCATTGGCCCTTTGTTTCTCTTTATTCAACAGCCGCCAAAGAGATGCAGCAGCAGCACCATCAGCAACACCCCAAATGGAGCAGCATGCTGAACGGGAGGGGAGTCCAGAAGCAGATGAGAGACGGTAATTATCAAATCCCCCATTCCTCCAAACTAGGGCCATGGAATATCAAGTTATTCATTGGCCCTTTGTTTCTCTTTATTCAACAGCCGCCAAAGAGATGCAGCAGCAGCAGAAGCAGAAATGGCATCACTGGCAGCAGCAATACCCACAGCCATGGAGTCTGGCCATCAACAGGACAGCACATCTTCTTCTGGGAGCCCTCCCTCGCATCGTCAGCGTTTGACGGTAAGTTTTTATTTCCAAAATCCATCATCTCTGTAATATATGTCTATTCATTGCCTTTTATTTCAAAACAGGAATCACAAGATGAAGAGGAGCTCCCAGAAGAAGAAGGAAGGGGTGGACAGACGCTTGGAGTGGGCTCACAATTCGTAAGTTTTTTGCATCAAACGCAGAAACACAACATCACACTACACACAACACATAGAAAACAATGTTCTGCAGACCACACACAGCAAACAAATGCCTACATCCAAACTCATAACATTTTTTGTTTTCTTCTCTAGTCTTCCCAATCTGGTGCTCGGCCAAGAGGTCCTCGCAGTGCCTCCCAGGGTCGTCGGCGACAGCAACGCGGCGGTCACCAGCGTGTAAGTATAAATATTTTTGCTTTGTTTTTTGGCACTTTTTATTTCATTTCTTTTGTGGAGGCTAATTATGTTATTTTTGTCTTTTTCTTTAACAGCCTTCACAGCGTGCTCCCGACTCTGACGGTGAGGATGGAGGGATTGATGTGGACCGCCTCATCGATCTCGTCAGAGAAAGGGAGCCGCTCTGGAATATGGCTGACCGCCGCCACGCTGACCTGATCATTACCCGATGACTCTGGGAGGAAATCTGTTCTCTCCTTGTGGGCCGCTGGGAGGACCTCAAAGCTCGGGACCAGATTAAAGAGCGTAAGTATATACAGTAACGGTTGCTTGATGTAAACCAGTGTTTCCCGAACTCCAGTCCTCGTGGTCCCCACGGATCATGTGTTCAGGATTTCTATTTACTATTGAAATCCTGAAAACATGACCCCTGGGGAACATGAGGACTGGAGTTTGTGAAACACTGATGTTGTATACTAACCACTCCTTTCTCGTTTCAGGGAACAGAATTGTGAATCGGTGGCGGTCTGTGAGGGATCGTTTCAAGAAGGAGTTCAATAAAGAGATGCGGGCCCCGAGTGGATCTGGAGGACGCAGGAGCAAGTACAAGTACGCACAAGCCCTGTCGTTCCTCCGGGAAACAATGCTCACCAGAAGGTAAATATTACACACCACATGTGAAAAAGATGTAACTTTTTTTTTTCAGCCAGGGCCATACCATGTCAGTATTTTAATTGTTTTTTTTTCTCTTTATTCCACAGCACGGTGAGCAGCACTCGGGAGCCTGCACGATTGGACCCTTCTGAGGCGATCCCTGAGGAGACCGGCACCGAGGGACACTTCGACCGCCCCGGTACATCTGCACCTTCCCTGCCTTCCCACACATTCGACCCATCTGTCCCATCCACCAGCACAGGAGCATCGTGGCCGCCTACATTACATGAAGCTGCTGGTGAGGAGATCGCTTTCCCTTTACCCCACCCTTCTGCCCCTGCCGCCTCTAGTACACCTGCGGGTACTGGGCGGCAGCGGCAGAGGGGTCAGGAAAAGAGTTATGCGCAAGAGTTATTGCATCTGAATGCATCTTTCCAGAACTGTCTCAAAGTCTTGTCAGAGCAAATCTCCGCAGGCTTTCAGCAGATCAACTCCAGCATTCTGGAGGTGAAGACACTTCTGCAAACCATGCATTCAGAAGCAAGATCTTCGCCAAACCACACCTTTTTCAGGTCTGTTGTGGAGCGCATGGAAACGCTCTCTCCTGCCCAGCAGATGCATGTAATGCATTCGTGCCACGGTGCTCTACAGCAGGTTACCTCCCAACCTCCACCTCCCACCACTGTAGTTCCTCCACCTGCACCCCCTCCAGCCACTTTCCATCCTCCCCCTCCTATTACATCTGCACCCCCTCCAGCCACTTTTCATCCTCCCCCTCCTACTACATACCAGCAACCTGCCCAGTACCAGCAACCTCCCCAGTACCAGCAACCTCCCCAGTACCAGTCATCTCCCCACTTCCAGCAACCTGCCCCGTACCAAACTCCTTCCCCGTACCAAACTCCTTCCCCGTACCAAACTCCTTCCCCATACAACTTTCCATCAACATCATCTGCTCCTACAGTCCCTGCCCAACCCTCCACTCCACCACCCACCACCTCTTCTGCTTCCCACATGTCCACCCATTCTGTAGTTTTTTCCACACCTTCACCTCTAACTGTTCCTTCCCCACCACGATCCCAGTCCTCTCTCCACACACCCAGTGTCGAAGTGTCCCGCAGCCCCTCCAGCAGTATTTCCACCCCACAATACACAGATTTGTAATGTGTGTTTTTTAATAAAAATGCCCATTGGGTTTAAAACCTTTATTAAAAAAGTTTTTTGCACTTTAAAAACATTTTACAAAAAAAAAAAAAAATTTTAAATAAAAGTTAAATTATCGTTTCACAATGGTTGTCTGTCTTTTCTTTCTGCGGCGAACTATGTTTAAAAAAAAGGTTAAATACAGGGTATTTCAAAGGTAAAAAGGTATTCAAAACCAGGTATAACTGTGGGTAAATTTTAGCTTTTTGCCACAGTTGTGTTCCTGGTTGTGTTTGAAGCAAAGTATTTCACCTAAAAAGTTGTGTTTATTGTTGGTGATTTCCTAACAATGTACACAACTTTTGTTAAAAGGTGAAATACTTTGCATAAAACACAACCAGGTACACACCTGTGGCCTAAAGCTAAAAATAGTAGACCATGACAAGATAGCCAACTTTGGTTGGCAAAGGTATATACTGTTGGTCCAGAAGGTACACAAGTTTGGTTAGGGCACAAATCTTTCACACTCTGTCATCCTGCCAGTGTACTCTGCCTTGAGGGGCCACAAGGGTCAATTTTAAAAACCGGATCTGGCGTAATCCGTCGAAAAAACGGATAGAAAAACGGATGAACCGGATGAGACGGATCCGGTTTTGTCTGTCAAGAACAAGACGAATCCGGCAGAAAACCGGATCCGGCACATCAGGTTTTACAAAACATTTGCCGGATCCGGCATTCCGGCACGACGCCGGATCGCGCCTGACGCCGAAAACCTGATGTGTGAAAGTAGCCTAAAAGACGCTTTTTATTGTAAAAATAGTTTTTGCATCACCACATTTTGAGAGCTATAATTTTTCCATATTTTGACCCACTGAGTCAAGTGAGGTCTTATTTTTTGCAGGATGAGTTGACGTTTTTATTGGTACCATTTTCGGGCATGTGACATTTTTTGATCGCTTTTTATTCCGATTTTTGGGACGCAGAATGAACAAAAACCAGCATTTCAAGAATTTCTTTTGGGGGGTGCGTTTACACCGTTACGTGTGCGGTAAAATTGATAAGGCCGTTTTATTCTTTGGGTCAGTACAATTACAGCGATACCTCATTTATGTCATTTTTTATGTTTTGGCACTTTTATGCAATGAAAACAATTTTATATAAAAAATAATTATTTTTGCATCGCTTTATTCTGCGAGCTGTAACTTTTTTATTTTTTCACTGATGACACTGTGTCGTGGCTCGTTTTTTGCGGGACAAGATGACGTTTTTAGCGGTACCATGGTTATTTATATCCGTCTTTTTGATTGCGCGGATTGCACTTTTTGTTTGGCGGTATGATAATAAAGCATTATTTTTTGCTTTGTTTTTTATTTTTGATTTTTTAAGGGGTTCGCTAAAGGGGTTAACTAATGGGACAGTGTAAGTTCGCTGATCTGACACATCACAGATTACTCTGACAGGTCATCGATCTGACACAGGCACTGCAGAAGACTTCCTCATGCCTGCGCTTTGCAGGCAGTGAGGAAGCTGGCTCCCTGCAGGCCCCCGAAGGTCCCCACCGCCATATTGGATCTGGGGACCTGCAGGGAAGGAGGCCCCTGCAGCAGTGCTGCACATCGCTCTGCTGCGGGGTTCTCAGGGAAGCACGGAGGGAGCCCTCTCCCTGACGATGCTTCCCTAAACCCCCGGTACACCGCAATTGTGTTTGATCGCAGTGTGCCACGGGTTAACGTGCCGGGGGTGGTCCATGACCACCCCTGACACATAGTGCCGGGTGTCAGCTGTGATAATCAGCTGACACCCGGCCACGATCAGCAGCGCTCCCCCCGTGAGCGCCGCTGATCGCTATGATGTACTATCCCGTCCATGGGCATAGGGGCCCGGGTTCCATGGACGGGATAGTACGTCAGATGTCAGGAAGGGGTTAATGATCTCAAGGCAGCTGGACCACAGTCACCAAGAAAGCCATTGGTAAAACATTACGCCATAAAGGTCTAAAATCCTGCAGTCCCCCTGCTCAAGAAGGCACATGTGTAGGCCCATGTGAAGTTTGCCAATGAACACCTGGATGATTCTGTGAGTGATTGGGAGAAGGTGCTGTGGTCAAAAATTGAGTTCTTTGTCATTAACTCAACTCGCCGCGTTTGGAGGAAGAGAAATGCTGCCTATGACCCAAAAAACACCATCCCCACTGTCAAGCACGGAGGATGAAACATTATGCTTTGGGGGTGTTTCTGTGCTAAGGGCACAGGACTACTTCACCACATCAATGGGAGAATGGACAGAGTCATGTATCGTAAAATCCTAAGTGACAACCCCTTTCCCTCCGCCACATGGGTCATTGCTGGGTCTTTCAGCAAGACAATGATCCAAAACATACAGCCAATTCAACAAAAGAGTGGCTCAAAAAGAAGCACATTAAGGTCACAGAGTCTTCAGACCTTAGTCCCATAGAAAACTTACAGAGGGAGTTGAAGGTCTGAGTTGCCAAGCGACAGCTTCAAAATCTTAATGATTTAGAGATGATCTGCAAAGAAGAGTTGACCAAAACTCCTCCTGACATGTGCGCAAAACTCATCAACTACAAAAAAGTCTGACTGCTGTGATTGCCAACAAGGGTTTTGCCACCAAGTATTAAGATTTGTTTGCCAGAGGGATCAAATACTTATGTCTTACTGCAAAATGCAAATAAATTTATATAATTTGTACAATGTAATTTTCTGGATTTTATTTTGGATATTCTATCTATCAATGTTAAAATTAACCTACACTTAAAATTATAGACTGATCATGTCTTTGTCAGTGGGTAAGCATACAAAATCCGCAAGGGATCAAATACTTATTTCCCCCATTGTATACAAAACCATGTTTTTGGGGAGCTACATAATATTCCTGTGCAGCAGCCTATACATTTTGACAATTTAGCAGAGGCAATAATCTTCATTACTCCACATTTGGAGTGTGTCAGCAAGATGACTGATAAAATAAATTCATAATTTTCTATTGGTTTAAAAAAATAGCATATCTTTATCTAGCAGTTGTGTGACTGGCACAATCCAGGTAAAGATAATCTTACGTGACAATTTAGCAGGGGCAATAATCTTCATTACTTTGCATTTGGAGTGTGTCAGCAAGGTGATCTAAAAAAAAATTATAATTTTCTATTGGTTTAAAAAAATAGCATATCTTTATCTAGCAGTTGTGCGACTGCCACAATCCGGGTAAAGATAATCTTACGTGACAATTTAGCAGGGGCAATAATCTTCATTAC
The DNA here is from genome assembly GCF_039654945.1 of Dendrobates tinctorius. NCBI lineage: Eukaryota > Metazoa > Chordata > Amphibia > Anura > Dendrobatidae > Dendrobates > Dendrobates tinctorius. The sequence goes on along the minus strand of NW_027361843.1, from coordinate 2,882,561 downwards.
TTCACATTTGGAGTGTGTCAGCAAGGTGATCTAAAAAAAAAATCGTAATTTTCTACTGGTTTAAAAAAATAGCGTAGCTTTATCTAGCAGTTGTGTGACTGGCGCAAAGCCTGCAGAGATACGCAAATGTAACTATTTACCTGTAATTTACGTCAGTCTGCTATTGCCGTGTATAATCAAGCTGCGATCTCCAAAAAAATAGCCACACATTGATAGATACAGTGAATTTGTACATAAGACCTTTGTAAGGGTTCTTGTGAAAAATAAAGCCAGTATTTTTGGTTTCATAAGCATAACGCAGTCAACATGAGAAAGGGTGACGTTAAGGGACATGAATGTGGTGGTGCCCTCCAAGGCTGTGTGACAGATCCGAAGGTGACTGGATCTCATCCTAGTTTCCTGTCAGAATTTGGTCAGTGCACTACACCACTAATGAACCCAGACAAGTGCGAGGTTGTTGTGGGTTGGATGGCAGACAAAGGCTCCAGTGTGTTGACAAACAGCACCATGAATTCTTCCATACAGTCCAGTCTCAGTAGGCAAGAGGCAGGGCCTCTGAATACTCAACCTGGCACTTCTTCCTCTCAACATCAAGAGTCACAGGAGACATATGACCCCTACACAGGCCACTATGAGAAACTGTTTTATGTTCCCTTCTAATTTGTCAAGCCTCTCAACGTCCACCATTAAAGAGGGTCATGAGGAGGTGGAGTGCAGTGATGCTCAAACATTTGGGCACCAATGGACAGGAAAAAGCCACGTTGGGGAAGGTCAATTGATGTGTGAAAAGATGGAGGATAATCATGAGGCATAGTTGCCATTAGGACAGCCTCAAATCGCAACTCATAAGGAGGATCTGAATGAAAAATTAGAAGATGGTGTGGTTGATGATGAGGCCACTGATCCAACCTGGCACGGCGGCACGCCTAGCAGTGTACCACCAGCATGCAAAAACACATGGCAGCCAAGTACCCCAGAAGGTGGGTGGAATGCCTGATTACAAAATCTATGTCTGAGGGTCAAACCACTGCCCCTTCCCCTGTGTTACGGCTTTCCCAATCTGCTGACCATGAAGCAGGTGCTGTTGCCTCCTACCTACAACCAGAGGTTGCACAGACACAGCAGCATTGTCCGGTGCTGGACAAAGACCAGTCCTGACTTTTCAATGCTCCTTAATGAGACTTGTGTCTCTTTATTAGACCGGGGTCCCACTTGCAAGAAACTCGCACGAGTCTTGCATCTCGGGACCAGAGTTTGCGGCTGCATGAATTGCCAGGTATTGAGATGGGAGACTCGTGCGAGTTTCTCGCAAGTGTGACCCCGGCCTTAAACTGTTGCTTCCCTTACATTTTCTAAATTTGGGTCCTTACAAAAAATGGTGATGGGGCATTGGCCAGTTTCTGTATATTTTAAGCACGTCTAAGAGACTGGGTTAAAATGCTCCACAGACCTATTCAGGCCACAGGCTTACACATATTGGAACATGGTCATTGCCATGCTAAGACCTTTACCTGAGCTCTGTAGCACTGCCTGACACCTGAGTAATGCACTCCACTGACCTCAACACTCTCTGGAACATATCCTGTAATTACTCCATTGTTGCTCAAAACCATACAAAAGATACATTCTGCCTGGTTGGGTAGTTTCTAGAAGTGCGTAGGCTGTGCAGATTGGGCAATGGCACTCCTGGCTTTTTCCCTATAGGAGACTTCTTCCAAGTAAAATGAGGCTTGTACATGTTCCTGACATGGGTTTCAGGCCTGACAGACTGACAACAATACAGGTCCTCACTTGCATACACTGTTTTCCGAATTTAATTCTAATACTTTTGGTGTTTGGTAGAATCCAAAAATATTTGAAATTTAGAGTCCTCAGTGGTCGATACCTTTTAATGGCTAACTGAAAAGATGGTAACAAATTGCAAGCTTTCGATACTAGTCTCAAAAGCTTGCAATTTGTTACCATCTTTTCAGTTAGCCATTAAAAGGTATCAACCACTGAGGACTCTCAATTCCAAATATTTTTCTATCCACTGGCTAACACGGTACAGATATACATCTTTCCTGTGGTAGAATTCAATTCACTGACATTGATCATACAGCTCACCCAACTCCTGTATTATATTCACCTTACGGCGGCTTCACCCGCTATGACAGTAATTCTATTGGGATCCGGTGACAAAAACTGTGGACATAACCAAACTCAAGTTTCAAGACACCTGCTGGCATTTTGCAAATTGTAAGCGAGGTCCGCATAATGGAATGGCGGTGGACATGGTGTTGCTGGTGTACAAAGCCCAAAATTCAAATGGGCATGTGTGAAATGGCATTGTAAAGGGATGGGGAATATGTATTCCATTATCTTGCTAACTATTTGGCATGAGGGAGGGACCTCCCGAATGTAGAAGTGAGAGCTCTCCCAAATGTATGATACAGGGCTACCTGAGGGTCCTTACCATACTCAGCTTTCACGGCACCTGCTGGCACTCTGCAAATTGTAAGCAAGGGCCGCATAATCGAATGGCGTGGACATGGTGGTGCTGACCTGCAAAGCCCAAAATTCAAATGGGCATGTTTGAAATGGCATTGTAAAGGAATGGGGAATATGTATTCCACTATCTTGCTAACTATTTAGCATGAGGGAGGGACCTCCCAAATGTATGAGGGAGAACCCTCCCAAACGTGTGATGCAGGGCCTCCTGAGGGCCATTACCAAACTTGGGTTTAACAGCACCTGCTGGTGCTCTGCAAATTGTAAGCGAGGGACGCATAATGACATGGCGGTGGACATGGTGGTGGTGGCGGGCAAATCCCAAAATTCAAATGGGCATGTTTGAAATGGCATTGTAAAGGGATGGGGAATATGTATTCCACTATCTTGCTAATTATTTGGCATAAGGAAGGGAACTCCCAAATGTAGGAGTGAGAGCCTTCAAAAATGTTAAAGGAAAAACTAAAACCAAAATGCTCCGTGTGAACAAATGCTAAAAGGGAGGTTTAATTTTTTTTTTTGGGGGGGGGGGATTGTTATGTAGTGTTATATACATCAAATTATGAAGAAAAAATGTTTCTTAGCATTTTTACCTTTAAAAAAAAAATTAAGTTTGGTTTAGTAGGTCTTTTTAAAAATCCGTAAAACCGGTGCAATAGTATGTCAACATTATTCCCAGATAAGAAAGAAATTTTGGCGAGTCCCAAAAATAGATAAAATCCTCAAATTTATTTCAAATATTTTAAAAGATCATATAGGTTGGGGATATATCTCAATGCGTTTCTGGCAAAAGCCCTTATTCACTGAGATGAAGGGCTTTTGCCAGAAACGTGTTGAGATGTATCCCCAACCTATATGATCTTTTAAAATATTTGAAATAAATTTGAGGATTTTATCTATTTTTGGGACTCGCCAAAATGTATTTCTTATGATAAGTCGCAAGTCACGACTATTGGCTGGAGACCCACTACATTGCAAGACGAACTGAATCATAATATATGACATGGTGAGGCTATTTTTTTGTTTGTTTTACATTATTCCCAGATATCATATGTGAGTCAGAAAGGCATGCAGGCATCTTTTCCATGCTGTTTCCATTTAGTTTTAGCTCTTTCCCATGAATTTCAGCTTTTTTTTCCCATGCCTCCAGACCTGTTGGTTTCAGCAGAAAAAAATTTGGCTTTCACATTGACTTGCATGAGATTTGTTATTCGGTACGAATAAGGGCCGCCATCAGGGCAGTAATGGGGACACAGGTTCAGTTAAGCTCTCTTGCCATGCAGGCCCACATGGCAATAGTTAAAAGCCGTCAGTCAATCGGAGGCTGGCAGCTGACATCAGCACACACGTCGCCAGCGTATGACATCATTGTCATTCGCTGGCGAGTCCACGCTGAAATGCCCAGGGTGGACGTCAGTGCTGCACCGCGGCCAGGTAAGGAGAAAGTGTTTTTTTTCTTTTTTTCTTTTTATTGAAAGCGGCAAGCTCGGGGCAGGATTGGAGATTCGGGGGGCAGGATGGGAGAAACGGGGGTAGGATGTAACAACATGGGGCAGAATGGAGACATGGGCAGAATAGAGACATGGAGGCAGGATGGGTGACACGGGGGCAGGACTGGAGGCACGGGGGCATGATGTAAACACATGGGACAGAATGGAGACATGGGGCAGAATGGAGACACGGGGCTGAATGGAGATAAAGAGGCAGAAATGGAGACAAGGGGCAGAATGGGAGGCACAGGGGCATGATGGGAAACACAGGGGCAGGTTGTAAACACATGGTGCAGAATGCAGACAGGGACAGGATGTAAACACATGGTGCAGGATGGAGACACAGGGGGCAGGATGGAGACACAGGGCATGATGGAGTTAAATGGGGCAGAAATATGGGACAGGATGGAGACAGATGTGACAGGTTCATGGGGCAGGATGGATGCGGTAGAGACAGATGGGGCAAGATCATGGGATATATGGGGCAGGATCATGGGACAGATGGGGCCGGATAGGGAGATCATATGCGGGCAGATTGAATACTCAGCATGGCAAAACATTTCGCTGGAGCCAAGAATGAGATACATGGGCCAGGATGGGAGATATTATTACCATAGGGGCTAATTAAGGGATATTATTACTGCAGTGATGTATTCATTTAATTTTTTTGAGGATACTGTTTTAAATAGGGGGGCGGTCCTGATACTGTGCAGAACAACACTATGTTGCCTTTTTTTCTTCATTTGGTGTAGTGTAGAAGTTGGGAAAAAAATAAATAATGTGTTCTGCATGTGGAGCTCTAGATAACTGTGTTATTACCTGCAGAGATGAGCCCTGGCAGGAAGACCTGATGGTGATCTGTGCTGGATGAAGATGAAAAGCGAAGATGAAGGACTTCACCTAGAGATGTTACTGGTGAGTGAGTGTGTTACCTGTACACTGACAATATGTACAGAGCTCCTGTCTATATTGTCACTGGTGATCACTGTATTTAGTGTACACCGACACTATATACGGAGCTCTTGTGTATAATGTCACCGGTGATCACTGTATTACCTGTACACAGACACTGCACACAACGTACAGATCTCCTGTATATAATTGCACTTATAGTGATATTAATGATCAGTGTTGTAGTATTCAGTCACCATGTGGTGGCAATATGTGGTCTGGTCATGGTATGGTGGTATTTGTCCCTTGTATGTGCTATTATTCAGTCACTGTAGTGGAAATATGTGGTCAGGACTTGGTGTGGCTGTATTTGTTCCTTGTATGTGGTATTATAGGTCACTTTGTGGTGGTAATTTTGTGTCTGGTCATGGTGCAGTGATATTTGTCCCTTTGGATGTGATATTATTTGGTCATTTTATAAGTTGAAAAATAAATAAAAATATACCTAAATTGTATTGGATATTTTAACAAATTTTCAATAGGCTAGAGTAGAGTAGGGCCCTACCTTGTCATGGTGACAGCTTAAAAAAATATTTTCGCCAAAACAAGAGCTGCTGGCTATATGAGTGATCTGGGGATGGGTACTGTTAATGTGTGATTGGTGAGAAGTGGAGCATTGGGACTGTGGACAGTTCGAGGGGTAGGGGGGCTGAGGTGGAGCTTGGGTGGAGTCTCCAGGGGGCCCTGAAAATTTTTCCAGTTTGGGGCCCCAAAATTCCTAGTGGCAGCCCTGGTACGAATACACAGATATTAGAAATTATTCGGGCCGATTTTCTCGAATCCGAATATTTCACTATTCGATCTTCACTAATTATGAGAGAAAACCCTCTAACATAACAGATATGAAGTTATTTTGTACAGGGGAATAGTCAAAAATTCCTCCAAGCCAATGTGCAGGACTAATTAACAATTACCAGAAATGTTTTGCAGTTACTGGTGCACAAAAGTGTCACAATATACTGAAATATTCATGTACTTTTGCTACTCACAGACATGTGATTATGGGTTATTTTACTCAATAAAAAAAAGTGAGTGGAATATTTTTCCCTATTTAGTTTGATTATGTTTTTTTCATGTACCATTGGGATTTGATATGAATATCAATATGGATATGAAGCAGTTTGAGATCAAATTTATGCCAAAATATTGAAAATTCTGAAGTGTTCACAAATTTTAAAGCAACACTATGTATATCTAAATTTTGAGAGTGCTCAGTGGTTGATACTTATAAATGGCTAACTGAAAAGATGGTAACAAATAGCAAGCTACTCTGGTCTCAAAAGCTTGCTATTTGTTACTATATTTTCAGTTAGCCATTAAAAGGTATCAACTACTGAGGTCTCTCAAAATATTTTTCTGTCTACTGGCTTAGGCTAGTTTCACATTAGCGTTTTTTTGCGCAGCGCATCGGGCGCATAAAAAATGCAAAGAAAAACGCAAAACAAACGCGCGTTTTTTTAACGTCATGCGCACGCTGATGTGTAAAAAAAATGCAGCGTTGTTTGCGTTTTACATGCGTTTTTTGCATGCGTTGGCGTTTTTTATGCGCATGCGTTTTTAAGTGTGACGTTTTTTCCATTGTCTAGAGAACATTCTAGACTTGTTTAACTCAAAAACGCATGCGCAAAAAAACGCAAGCGTGCGCAAGACCATGCGCACGCATGCGTTCCCATAGGCTCCAATGTGGTGTTTTTGCGCATTCCGTGCGCAAGCGTGCGCATGCGTTTTTTTGACGAGACAGGGCGGAACCAAAAATGCAACATGTTGTGTCTGGCGCGCCTGGCGCAAAAGACAAAAAAACGCATGCGCACGAAAACGCAAGTATGCACAAGACCATGCGCACGTCATGTTAAGTATAGGTGCGCATTGCGCATGCGCACGGGTGCGCACGATGCGCTGCGCACAAAAGCGCTAATGTGAAACCAGCCTTACATGACACAAAGATATTTTTCCTGTATGTGTCTCTATATAGATAATATGCATTCCATTATATTTAATGATGCTGTAGGGCGATGTCACAATTAATTGTTTCCCTGTGGAAAGAAAGTTGTCTACAGATCTGACACAAATGACGTACAGTAGATTAACTGAACAAGTTAAGCTCCCTTTATCTCAAATAACTCTGTCTTTCAAAAGGGAGCACGAAAATGTACACTGCCTACCCAGGTGCTGCACACTTCATCCCTATCGGCTGCCAGCTTCCAATATGTGCAACCCGACAGCATGACCAATACCCTCATTCTAGGCTACACTTATATTGGAGCCCACAAAGCAAAATGCTAAGTATGTAGACAATTTCATATTTCACCATAGTCTTGCAAGAAACAGCACAGCTAGCAATAGTATGTCACTCAGAAAATGCCTAAAAACACCATTTAGAGAGCTGCCAAAAACTGAGTGAAACCAGCCTAGAGGTGCTATTTGCTATCTTTGGTTTTATATAGGTTTGATATAGACTGTTTAGAAAAGTATTCCATAAATCACAATAAGATCTATTACTAATATATACACATATTTGTGTTAATAGAATCCATGTTTAATCTGCCCTATTTTACACATATCACCCCCCATAAGGAATCCTTGCTATTTTTCCTTCAGTTGTTGTGGAAACAAACTTGAAGCTCCAGGTGCCATAGTTGATCCTGAGCAGCAGTTTCTCTTAGTTGGCAACCTGCCAGCATAGCAGTCCTGTGCCTAGAATAGAACTTCTTCTCTGAGGGATGATGTCATGTAAAGGGGCAGAGCCTGCTTCATTACAGTGCAGAGCACAAAAAAAGAAGCAGCAGTGTGCCTGTGTACAGCATGATTGGGCTGTATATACAGGTGACAGAAATGAAAAATATTGTATAGAATGGGCTGTATGAAAATGGGACAAAAAGGAGAAATATACTGCAGAATGAGCTGTATACGAGTGATAGAGAGGAAAAGTAAACTATGGTATGGAACTCTATGTATAGCAACTAAAATTAATAAAGATGTAGTTTCACACTGGCGCTAACCATTAGTGAACTGCTGGAAGCTGCTGGCACCCTGGCGGGTGATGTGTGCAGCCCTGCTCTTAAAACTAACTTGTATGCAAATCACAACCGTGGCTGCCATACTATTAGCATGTAGTTACAGTTAGGTCCATATATATTTGGACAGAGACAACATTTTTCTAATTTTGGTTCTAGACATTACCACAATGAATTTTAGACAAAACAATTCAGATGCAGTTGAAGTTCAGACTTTCAGCTTTCATTTGAGGGTATCCACATTAAAATTGGGATTAGGAGTTTCAGCTCCTTAACATGTGCCACCCTGTTTTTAAAGGGACCAAAAGTAATTGGACAGACTAAATAATTGTAAATAAAATGTTCAGTTCTACTACTTGATTGAAAACCCTTTGTTGGCAATGACTGCCTGAAGTCTTGAACTCATGGACATCACCAGATGCTCTGTTTCCTCCTTTTTGATGCTCTGCCAGGCCTTCTCTGCGGTGGTTTTCAGTTGCTGTTTGTTTGTGGGCCTTTCTGTATGAAGTTTAGTCTTTAACAAGTGAAATGCATGCTCAATTGGGTTCAGATCAGGTGACTGACTTGGCCATTCAAGAATATTCCACTTCTTTGCTTTAATAAACTCCTGGGTTGCTTTGGCTTTATGTTTTGGGTCATTGTCCATCTGTAGTATGAAACGACGACCAATCAGTTTGGCTGCATTTGGCTGAATCTGAGCACACAGTATAGCTCTGAATACCTCAGAATTCATTCAGCTGCTTCTGTCCTGTGTCACATCATCAATAAACACTAGTGACCCAGTGCCACTGGCAGCCATGCATGCCCAAGCCATCACACTGCCTCCTGTTATGAGTTCATTTTCTCCTTCACCTCTGATGTCTGATGAACTCCCTCTGCTGGTGAAAGGAGGTAGTGAAATTGATCTGGATGGGAAGAACCTGTCATCTGAACAGGTGGAGTGTGATTGGACATCCAGAATTTCTGAGTGGATATAAGGCAGCCGACGCCCTGCAGGGTTGCTGGTGATCCTTTCTGCTCTGAGCTCTGGCATCCAGATTAGTTCCTGTCTACTAAAAGCTAAGTTTTTGCTCTGCTATTTTTCCGTGAGATTTTGTCTGTTTACTTAGTGTTTGTGTTCAGCCTGCCCTGGTTGGGACGGGCTGAACTCCATTTTTGTCTCTGATCAGTTGATCTCTTTGCTCTGTCTTCAGAATATACCTGAGTGCTGATATAGTGATTTTGAAGTCTAGTGACTTCAGGGCCTTTTCTATCAGACGTGTTGGACATTATTTTTGGCAGGGTTTTTTGCGTGATTGCAGCCAGCATCTTTTCTGTCCTTTCCTATCTAGTTAGTTGGGCCCCATCATTTGCTCAGCCTGTCTTTCTGTCTGTGTTTGTGTTTTCATCTGTTTTTCACCGACAATACATGTTGGGGGCTGTCTATTGCTTTGGGGTCTGCTCTGGGGCAGTTTAGATTTCCCCATTCTTTCTTTAGGCTTATTTAGCTCTCCGGCTGTGACGAGGGGTCTAGGGCACCGTAGGAACCCCCCACGGCTACTGTTAGTTGTGGTGAATAGGATCAGGGGTCTGCAATCCGCTAGCTACCAACCTCTCCGGTTTTCTGGACTTAGCTTGTGTTTTTGTTTTTTCCTCCTCCGGTGACTCATTCATAACAGCCTCCGCCATGTTTTACAGTTGATGTGGTATGCTTTGGAACATGAGCTGTACCACGCCTTCGCCATACTTTTCTCTTTCCATCATTCTGGTAGAGGTTGATCTTGGTTTCATCTGTCCAAAGAATGTTCTTCCAGAACTATGCTGGCTTTTTTAGATGTTTTTTAGCAAAGTCCAGTCAAGCCTTTTTATTCTTGATGCTTTTGAGTGGCTTGCACCGTGCAGTGAACCCTCTGTATTTACTTTCATGCAGTCTTCTCTTTATGGTAGATTTGGATATTGATACTCCTACCTCCTGGAGAGTGTTGTTCACTTGGTTGGCTGTTGTGAAGGGGTTTCTCTTCACCATGGAGATTATTTTGTGATCATCCACCACTGTTGTCTTCCGTGGGCGCCCAGGTCTTTTTGCATTGATAAGTTCACCAGTGCTTTCTTTCTTTCTCAGGATGTACCAAACTGTAGATTTTGCCACTCCTAATGTTGTAGCAATTTCTCGGATGGGTTTTTTCTGTTTTTGCAGCTTAAGGATGGCTTGTTTCACCTGCATGGAGAGCTCCTTTGACCACTTGTTTCCTTCACAGCAAAACCTTACAAATGCAAGCACCACACCTCAAATCAACTCCAGGCCTTTTATCTGCTTAATTGAGAATGACATAACGAAGGGATTGCCCACACCTGTCCATGAAATAGCCTTGGAGTCAATTGTCTAATTACTTTTGGTCCCTTTAAAAACAGGGTGGCACATGTTAAGGAGCTGAAACTCCTAAACCCTTCATCCAATTTTAATGTGGATACCCTCAAATGAAAGCTGAAAGTCTGAACTTCAACTGCATCTGAATTGCTTTGTTTAAAATTCATTGTGGTAATGTTTAGAACCAAAATTAGAAAAATGTTGACTCTCTCCAAATATATATGGACCTAACTGTATCTGTGATGCAAAGCAAAAATCTGCTCGTCCAAGATAGAGTGATCTCTGTGCAATGAACTGACACATGAAGAAATGGCACTTACTCTTATGTGCCTGTAGGTGCAGATTGTCAGTTGATCCTGTGGAGATTCAGCCTTCGGATGCAGTCCAAGTTTGAGTGGGGACATACTACCTCAAGAAAGAGGGATGGGTCCCTCGACATGCGTCGGAAATTGGCCCCTGTTTGTGTCCGTCACTATGGGCAGGCAACATCACTGCTAACCATGACCCCCGTTCACTATGCTACTGCACGGCGGCGCCATCGGCCGAAGCTCACTGCCACAGTGTGCAACCACGAGCGTGTGGAGGATTACACGTGAATGGGAGGATGCAACTGAGATTAATTGAGCTGTGTTTGTTGTTTGCTGCTGAGTCACCAGTTATGTTAAACTATGAATGTTGCTCTATTGATGCATATGACAGAGGATTATCTTCTGCTATATGCACCAATAAAAACAACATTTGCACTTCAAATCACTGCTCTTTCAGCAGCAGGCAACAAACACAACTTTGTACTCCTGCTATGGACGAGTGCAGGACAGTTGAGCTTTAGTAGAACCAGCTAATGATAGAAAACCACACTGTCACTATACTGATATAGATGGTAGAATATAATTTTATTTAGGCAGGAAGCTATAGAGGAATTCAAAGTGCATTGAAACATCAGGTAAATTCTACATTTAGATTAGCATAATGATAATTCAGAAAGATGGGGCTGTGAAACCTGATGAGAAGCAAGTGCTGCTGGAAAATGCAGTTTTTGCAGATAAGAACAGGAATGACCATCCTGCTGCTTGTAGTCTGTATATTAACAATAAGCATGCATTTACTATGCTTTGTGAAAAATAATGTGGAAATAATCCTTTAATGTTAGCTGCATTCTCTGCCCCATCTGTGGTCCTATATTGCACGAATCTTGACAGCTGGGACCTTTCATTTTACAACACCACACTTCTGTCTCTCTATACTGCTACCAAACTACAGAATACTGTTTGCAAGTTATTAGCTGGGCTACTATAAAGTTTGGTGTTGCAGTTTAGCTCCGTTCAAGTGAGGGTGTTCTGGCTATACCTATAATGGCATAACCTGTAAGCCTTGTAGCGTTAATGATGGCATAGTATGCATGTTTTGTAGCTTTAGTAATGAAAACTTACATTTTATACATTTGGATTTACCAAGAAGCATTTCTTGAATGTTAGTAACTGAGCTTTTAAGAGTATTATCTTTAATGCTTCTGCAGCTGCAAATAATGAGCCAGAGGAAAGAATTTTTGTTTTCTCTTCCTTTTCCTGGAGCAAGAATAAAAAAAGCTATTATTATCCATATCTATTCTATAGACTAGAAAGTAAAAAGATCTTTCATGCTATGACTTATTAATGAACTTATTTGTCCTTTACAGTCCAGATTTTATTTGTAATTACAGTAGCATTTTGCAGTGTTCTGCATTTTTTGCAGATGTTATAACAAGGAAGAAGTACAGTATAATTGTGCCATACAAATAAGCATTGAAGACACTATTTTGCCATCTAGTGGTGTGTTAAACAATAGTCCTTTTGTCATTGTTTTCCTGTTCTGTTTATATTAAATGGACACTAAACTTTGCAAGAGTAGCAATTTAGTGCCGGGAAAAGGCAGCCAATTATATCAATGAAAATCATTTGCCCCTATGATAACTACTTTGCCTCACAGAACTTCAGCATAATTTATAGACATTGTGCGTAGGAATGTTCATGTGCTGTAAGATTCATTTATTAGCCGATGACATTACATTTAGTAATGTTTATTTTTAACGCGATTTCTATACCAATAGGCCACATGTGTGCAATGACCTGCAGGCTTGGTGCCATCCACTTTTTAGGCTATGTGCACACGTAGTTTTGAGAGCTGCGGATTTTTCCCCGTGGATTTGTAAAAATCCGTAGGTCAAAAGTCCTGCGGTTTACCTGCGGATTAGCCTGCGATTTCACACCTCACAATGGATAAGGTGTGAAACCGCAGCGGAATCCGCACAAAGAATTGACATGCTGCGGATTGTAACCCGCAGCAAATCCACGCGGAAAAATCCGCAGCATGTGCACAGCATTTTTGGTTTGACCATTGAAAACAATGGTACTGTACAACGCAGCAGAAATTGCTGCGGACCCGCAGGGCCAGAAATGCTGCGGATCCGCAGTAGAATCCGCAGCGTGTGCACATAGCCTTAAAGGACAGTAACTAAACATATATTAGGGGAGTAAAAATGAATGTAATAAAACAAGAAACTTGTGCAAGTGGAAAAATAACAAGTTGCACATAGCACCACTTAAAAACCGAAAACGGCAATTTGATAGCTAAAATTAATACATCCAGTTGCACCTTTTCATTTGTGTCTGTTCTGTATGTTTATAGAGAGTAACGAATGTGAATAGAGATGATCGAATGTTTTGAAATTCAAATTCACCAGATTCGATGAACATACAGAAAAAAATTCCATTCAACCTCTAGATCCATGCAAATCCAGCAATTGCCTGTAAAAGATTTGTACAACACTCTGAGGTCTCCTAGTAATGCATTGAATCCCTTTTTAATTATTTAACGCAAATGCAAAATTAGAACAGAGGGTTATTACACTGCCCTTTTTGTTTGTAGTGGGTCAAAAAAAACCTTTTGTTAATAAGGTACTACTGTGTATCACATATAAATCAATTCACAGTTACACTGACTCTGTAGGTCCTGCACCTATCACTTGAGTCTTTATTCATAGATTGAGATGTCCACTCACATTTTCAATGTTTTGCAGCACTTAAGTAATACCCAACAAACAGATTTAGGCCTTTTTGTAGTCCTACGTATAATAAGTTATGTGCTCTGACCTCCTATCTCTAGGCTGTAAAATTCTGAAAGGAACACTGCCTTCATTTGTTATAGCTTCTGTGATAGTACCCCCTGATTGACTACGCTAGAACATGTGATAGCATCATGGTCTTCAATCTTCAGCACTCGCAAATCAAATCAGAAAATTGTTTGAATTTGCTGGGACCTGGAAATTTGAAAACATTTAAAATCAAAGTTGTTTTGCAGCAGATCAACCTGCTCATCTCTAAATGTGAAGCATACATCTTTTTTATGTGAATTTTTTGAAGAAAAAATGTTTACATCTTCAAGAGGAGTTATTACAACAACCAAGTATATTATTAAAAGTGGATAACCTACAAGTGCTTCTCACTAAATTAGAATATCATCAAAAAGTTAATTTATTTCAGTTCTTTAATACAAAAAGTGAAACTCATATATTATATAGAGTCATTGCAAACAGAGTGATCTATTTCAAATGTTTATTTCTGTTAATGTTGATGATTATGGCTTACAGCCAATGAAAACCAAAAATTAGAATACTTTATAACACCAGCTTGAAAAAATGATTTTAAAATACGAATTGTTGCCCTACTGAAATGTATGTTCAGTAAATGCACTCAATACTTGGTTGGGGCTTCTTTTGCATCAATTACGGCATCAGTGCGGTGTGGCATGGAGGCGATCAGCCTGTAGCACTGCTGAGGTGTTATGAAAGCCCAGGTTGCTGACTATTTAATGGATCCATTTCCTGTAGACTTTGATGCTAAAAAAAAGGATCCAGTTGAAATCAGTTTTTCAAGCAGGCAAAAAAAAATGTGCCTGCACAAATTTTTTGTCAACGGTTTGCTGCTGGATCAGTTCTAACAGATGATTACTGGACATGTTAACATACTTTTCTTGTAGCAACTGCCAAATAAATGTTTTTTTGAGGGGAATGGCCACTTTTTCATTGTGGTGGAATGACTACTGTGTCTGCTAGGGGGTGCTGTGTGGATGTCCCAAGAGAGAGGATGAGTGGCAGAATACTGAGTGGCCGTTGTGTATCTCAAAGTGGGTGGCTTTGAGATGAAGGCTTGGTTATGTGCTAATCAGCAGAGCTGATCTTTCATGCCTATGTGTTAGGGAGAAGCCTTCAGGCAGCTGGAGAGATGGGCGGGTTCTAGCTGCCTACAAATCCACCCAGGGGTGTGTCTGATAACACCTATAGTAAAAGGCTATGTGAGTATGTGAAGGACCTGTGATGAGGTCATAGCCATGTGACCCAGTGGGCGTGGCTATGGACCCTATATGGTGGCCAGGGTAGGTCACATGGGGTGAATGCTGGGACATGATTGGTCCAATTGGGAAGGTCCCGTGAGGAGAAGGATCTCCTCACTAACAGCCGGTGGAGCGGCTGTGCGTGTGCAACGGCGATGTGTGCCTGAGAGCCCCTGGAAGGAACTAACATATGCGATGGTGAAGCCGCATAAGGAACCCTGACGGGTGAGATAACGCTGAGGCTGATTAGCCTATACAATGGACGCAATGCTGATATGAACTGTATGTTGTATATTGCTGCCATGGTTTATGACGGTGAATAAACCTCACGGACTGATATGGTTTTATGGAAAACCGGTACCGGATGTGATTTATTTGCTGCCAAGCGAGTGTCCCCCAACCTTGAATGACAGCGCTACCTCACAATTGGTGGAGAAGGCTATGGGCAATGTTGTAGCCTTGTTGCTGGGAGCAACGGATAAGGACTGCAAAATCCGGTGGCAAAGAGCAACGCTGAGCCAGGAGGGCTGACGGTTGTGGAAGTCGTGTGATGTGCTGCTGACCGGCCACCTGTGAGCAGAGCCTTTAACGGCCTGCAAGTGGGGAATCCACTGTCCGGCTGTGGTTCTTGAAACCGTGGTGCAGCCTAGTGAGTAAGACACTGTCCGGATCGGTGAGCCCAATGCGGCCGCTTACCCAGGAGAAAGAGACTGGTGATTGCTAGGGTGCCTCTGCGGAGAAGAGGTACCCGAGGACCTGTGTGGGCAACACAGGAGAAACGGTCTGGTGTTTGTGTGGTACTGACCTGGGTCAATGAGTAAAACGGTGACCCGTGTGGCCGACACAGGTATCGGACAGGTGTTCGTGTGGTACTGACCTGGGTCAGTGAGGAAGACAGGGTACCTGGAGGGTTCAGTGAGGAAAGGTCCTGGAGGGTCAGCCCTGGGGGAAGAGTCGGATCCCAGGAGCACATGGTGTGACCTTGGACCTGGTGAGGCGTGAGTGTTGGGCAGTCTCAGGCGGACACAGATGTCCTGAAGAGCACCAGCCGAGTCCTGGACCTGGTGAGGCCGGTGTGTGGGGAGACCCTGGGAGGAAGGTCGCTCCCTGAATCGCACCCGGTGCGCCCTGTTTGTTGGATGGTCTCAGGTGGAGACAGGAGCGTCCTGAATAGCACACAGTCAGGACACGTGAGTTTTTGAGTTTTTTGTGGTGTGTTTTTTCTTCTTTTTTCTCGACTCAGCCTGCGGTGGCTCAGTGGGAGTCAAGAAGGTGACAAGCGGCTTGATGTGGCTCAGTGGGGTCACGAAGGTGACAAGCGGCTTCCGGTGGATTGGCGGGTCCACAAAGACGGCGCAGCAGGAGCTGCAGTGACTCCAGCCGGTGGTGCCGGTGATCGGTGACAGCAGGAGCTGTGGTGGCGCCAGCAAGGACTTGTCTGGTATCGTGAGAGACATAAACTGTGTGGTGTGAACTGTGGTCTGAGAAGACCAGTATAACGGACATGGGGAGATCCCAAAAAGGGGTGGAGTCCCAAAAGGGGGCGGTGACCCAAATCGGGGTAGTAGCCCAAAAGGGGTGGAGTCCCAAAAGGGGGCGGTGACCCAAATCGGGGTGGTAGCCCAAAAGCGGGTGGAGTCCCAGAGGGGGCGGTGGCCCAAATTGGGGTGGTGGTCCAGAAAGGGGCCGAGTGTGAGGCAATGGCAGCACGGGTTGGCTCAGTGGGTATGTCTGGGAAACTGCAGTGTTCGTGTATGTCATTTCCAGAGTGTGGGATATTCTCTCCCAGTGATAACTGGCCGCAGGTGTGTTCCGTGATGCTACACCGGGAAGGAATCTCGGGACGGTTGGAATCAAAGAGTCAGGTGACGCTGGTAGGAACTCCTCTCACATTCTGTCTGACCGAGAAAATGGTCCAGGTTCGCTGTGCACATGGGGTCACAGTGAACTATGCGGTAGACAGAATAATGTTTGAGGCACTTGAAGGCAGTGAGTTCCAAGGGGGCAGTATACCATCAGACTTAGTGTATGCCTTGGAGTGGGGCTGGGACTTTGTCAGCTTTGATGATATATGCCACGAGGGTGGAGACGTTCCTACTGTTGGACTAACCAATACAAAGATGCTGACGCCTCCTAACATGGACAGACCAGACGTAGGGGCGACCAGAGAAAGAATTGCGTTAGATGAATTTACTGACCTGACGTCACCTGAAGGGTACCACAGTGTGAATGAGAATGGTGTGGTAAACAAAAAGAGCGGAGCTGACATACCGATAGAGAGTGTCTTGGGGGTTCACCGTACGATGTGGTGTGACTGTGACGTGTTGTTGCCAGTAGCCACCACTAGGACAGAATCTAGTGCTGTGCTGACTGAAACTCGTGACAAAACTGACGCTGACCTGGTGGGTAAGACGGCGGAAGTAGTCACCCGGTTAGTGAGTAACTGGAGGGATGACTTAATCTCTGGGGGTGACTGTGGCTCTGGGAAAGAAAGGGAGCACAGAATACAAGGGCTAGAGAAAGAAGTCTCTGAGCTCAAAGGCCACATGATAATGTGGCAAGGAATGAATAAGGCCCTCAGAGAGGAGGTGGATGAATGTGTCAAACGAGAAAGAGTCCTGAGACAAACGGCTGAGCACAGGGTCGAGGAGCTCAAGAAAGAGATGTTGGAGCTCAGAGGTCACCTGTCCACCTGGCAAAGTGTGAACAAGAACCTCAAGGAAGAGATGGAGGAACTCAAAGGAGTAGTTAACAGTCTTCGGCGGGAGAAATTGGACGAAGACTTACCGCGGGTGAGCGTGAGTGATATTAAGACAGAACGGCCAGTAGCCTTAGTGGCCAAGGGTCATGAAGTGATCCAATCGTGTGAAGTTGATGAGTTAAGAACTGAAGAAGACAGTCACCCGGTCAGGGCAACTGTAGTGAGGGAAGTGTCCGTGGTAAAGCTAGAGCCTTCGGTCCAGGAAGAGAGCAAGACCACGTCCTTGAAGACTGTGATTGACGTTCCAGAAGACATGCAAGACGCCAGTGCGGAGGAAGGTGTACATGAGGCTTTCAAAGAGGCGGTCAAGGCGTGTGAGGTGCACTGGGCACCTGAGACGCGGCAGTTAGTGATAATATCCGCCGGAGAAGATACATCAAACCGAGTAGCTGTCCTGAAAGAGATGCATTTGCAGTGTCTCCACGTCAAACAGTTGGTCAGGCAGAGTAATGTGAAAGCTGCTCGACGCCTGGAGTTAGCCAGGGAGGCTATGGATCGGCTGGGTTTGCGGAAAGATGTGGTTCCGGTACCCAAAGCTCTGATTGGGAGAATCATTGGAAGATCCGGGAAGGTGATGCAAGACCTTGTGAATATCTCCGGTGTGGTGAGGGTGAGGATCCCTCCTGATGATGAAGACCAGGTATCCAGTGAAGTGGGTAGAATTCCCATCATCGTGGTTGGATCCATGGAGAGCCTGAGAGACTTTCAGATGCTCGTGGAGTATCGAGTGGGGTACCTGTGAGAAATTGAGCAGTTGAGGCTGGACCATCAGCGAATTGATAAAGAAGTACGGAATACCAGGTGGTGGCCACCTCCAACCCAACAAGATGTAAGGACCCGAAGAGTTCCGCCAAGAAGTGACAGGGCAGGTGGCCGAAGAATGTCAGCAAGTGGCAGTTCGATGGGCCGTGCGAAGCTGAGAGACATTAGTTCCTGTGAGACGCTGAATGAGTCAGACTCACGCCAGACATTAGGACCGTTTAAGACTGATGACCGTACCAACCGGGAGAGCCGGTCAGTGAGAGAACGGTCAGGTGACGAAGCGCACTCTAGGAGGGTGGTGACTAAACAGTGTCTGATGACGCAGACAGACTGCAACTGGAGGGTCAAAGACAATGACCGATATTTTGACCGCTGGGGGCGGGGGAGGCCTAACGCAGAGATGAGGCCGTATGATGGAGACGGTTCTCTCGACCTGGGGGGCAAGGTGTAATGAGTGCCCGGTCTCGAGATCCTGTTGTAAGATTGTGTGTTCAGCCCCACAAGTTTGAACAGAGGGGCGGGGTATGTGGTGTAATGACTACTGTGTCTGCTAGGGGGTGCTGTATGGATGTCCCAAGAGAGAGGATGAGTGGCAGAATACTGAGTGGCCGTTGTGTATCTCAAAGTGGGTGGCTTTGAGATGAAGGCTTGGTTATGTGCTGATCAGCAGAGCTGATCTTTCATGCCTATGTGTTAGGGAGAAGCCTTCAGGCAGCTGGAGAGATGGGCGGGTTCTAGCTGCCTACAAATCCACCCTGGGGTGTGTCTGATAACACCTATAGTAAAAGGCTATGTGAGTATGTGAAGGACCTGTGATGAGGTCCTAGCCATGTGACCTGGTGGGCGTGGCTATGGACCCTATATGGTGGCCAGGGTAGGTCACATGGGGTGAATGCTGGGACCTGATTGGTCCAGTTGGGAAGGTCCCGTGAGGAGAAGGATTTCCTCACTAACAGCCGGTGGAGCGGCTGTGCGTGTGCAACGGCGATGTGTGCCTGAGAGCCCCTGGAGGGAACTAACGTATGCGATGGTGAAGCCGCATAAGGAACCCTGACGGGTGAGATAATGCTTGAGGCTGATTAGCCTATACAATGGACGCTATGCTGATATGAACTGTATGTTGTATATTGCTGCCATGGTTTATGACGGTGACTAAACCTCACGGACTGATATGGTTTTATGGAAAACCCGTACCGGATGTGATTTATTTGCTGCCAAGCGAGTGTCCCTCAACCTTGAATGACAGCGCTACCTCACAACATCTATTTACAACTAGCTGCTGGCCCGATTCTAAAGCATCGGGTACTCTAGAATATGGCCAGCAGAAGATTAAAATAAAAAAATGTGATATACTTACCATCCGATGGCCCTCGGAATCTGTCTCTCCTTTCCACGCTGCCGGCATCTTCCGTTCCCAGTACTGCTTTGCGCCAAAGACCGCTGCTGACGTCCTCTCGCGAGAGCATGACGTAATAAGCGGTATTTCGCGCAAAGCAGTACTGGGAACGGAAGATGCCGGCAGCGTGGAGAGGAGGGACAGATTCCGGGGTCCGTCGGAAGGTGAGTAGATAACTATTTTTTACTTTAATTCTATTTTTTACACGTTTATGGTACAGAGGGTCCGAAGGAGTCTCTTCTCCTCCAGACCCTGGGTACCGGCTAGCGAAGGGCATCTCCAGCTACGTCGCCACTGACGTCTGTGCGCCCGGAGATGACCCGCGGCCACCGTCGGGAGATCAGCGGCTAGTTTTGCTCAGAGTTCAGATGCTGGGTTGCTGAGGTCTGCTGGAATGATGCCGCCCTCCGGGGTTTGTTCCATAGAGGTCTGTCTGAACATCTGAAAGATGCTTTGGCTCTCCACCCTCCGCCTGATTCCCTGGAGGAGGCTATGACACAGGCCGTCCGAATGGATCGCAGGCTACGGGCGAGGGGAGTGATGCAAAGTGAAAGACCGTTATTCTCCCAAGGAAGGGGAGCCAGTCCTATAGTGGAGATCACTGAGATGGGAACCATCGACCTCAAAGAAAATGAAAGGACACAACGGCACGTGGGAAAAGACTGTTTTCACTGTGGCGATTCTGGACATTGGAGAAAAGTTTGCCCCTCCCGTCCACTAACCAAGCGACTGAGCCCGGGTGATTGTCGTGGAGGTCACCCAGGCTCTCAGGTACCTTTTTCTGCCTTCTCTAAAATGTTGTTGCAAGTGGAACTTTGTTGTGGGAGTGTCTCCACATCCACTTCTGCCTTCGTGGATTGCGGATCAGCATTGAACTTTATTGACTCTGATATGGTATCCAGGTGTAAGATAGGGACAGTTAAGTTGGAGACTCATATTCACATTGTGGCCATTGACAAAACACCACTGGTAAAGAATGACATTATGTTTCGTACTGAAGAGTTTCTCCTTAAAGTGAGTTCCTTGCACCAGGAACGTATTTAATGTTTTGTGATGGACAACCTGCCAGTGGGACTGGTGTTGGGGTTCCCCTGGCTACAATTGCATAATCCTGTAATTAACTGGGAATGTCGGGACATTGTTAAATGGGGTCCCTATAGTTCTGAGAAATGTCTTGATACTGTGTCTGTGTCGTCCGTGGGTCTGGAAGGTATTCCGGAGTACCTGATAGACTATACGGACGTTTTCTCCGAAAAATCCGAAAAAGAGGCTGAGGTTTTACCACCAGACCGCCCATTTGTTTGTGCCATTGACCTGGTTCCAGGTGCTAAATTGCCCAAGGCCCGCTTGTATAACCTTTCGGGTCCTGAACGGGCTGCGATGAAGGAGTATATTTCCGAGAGCCTCCGTAAGGGACACATTCGTCCTTTTGTTTCTCCTGTGGTGGTGGGGTTCTTTTTTGTAAAGAAAAAAGATGGTGGTTTACACCCATGCCTCGATATTCATGAGTTAAATAAGATAACTGTGAAGAATACATATCCCCTTCCACTTATTCCTGATTTATACAACCAATTGTCCGGAGCTAAGTGGTTTTCAAAATTAGATCTACGGGGAGCATATAACCTTATCAGAGTCCGAGATGGAGAGGAATGGAAAACCGCTTTTCTCACTACTGAAGGATTGTTTGAAAATCTGGTCATGCCTTTCGGCTTGACCAATGCTCCAGCGGTCTTCCAAAACTACATAAATCACGTGTTCTCTGATTTTATTGGACGTTTTTTGGTGGTATATTTGGATGACATATTGATCTATTCTCCTGATAAACAGACTCACATTGGTCATGTTCGGGCAGTTCTCCAAAGACTCCGGGAGAACTGTCTCTTTGCTCAACTGGAAAAATGTTTGTTTTTTGTTCAGGAACTGTCGTTTCTGGGGTTCATCGTGTCTGCTGAAGGGTATCGCATGGATCCTAATAAGGTGCAGGCCATTGTCGAGTGGGTTCAACCTTGTGATTTGAAAGCTCTGCAGCGTTTCCTAGGATTCGCCAATTACTATCGCAAATTTATAAAGGGGTCCTCACAGGTGGTTAAACCCCTCACAGACATGACTCAAAAGGGGGCCGATATCAATAATTGGGCAACCGCAGTGGTAGCGGCATTTCAGTTTTTGAAAACATGTTTCATGTCGGCCCCGGTTCTTGTTCAACCGGACCCGTCGGAACCATTTATTGTTGAGGTAGATGCCT
Source organism: Dendrobates tinctorius (assembly GCF_039654945.1). Lineage (NCBI taxonomy): Eukaryota > Metazoa > Chordata > Amphibia > Anura > Dendrobatidae > Dendrobates > Dendrobates tinctorius. The sequence continues at coordinate 2,860,737 of NW_027361843.1, read as the reverse complement.
CAGAGGTGGGGGTGGGGGCAGTATTGTCCCAGGGACCCACCACTTTGACCAATTTAAGACCTTGCGCCTTTTTCTCAAAGAAATTCTCTCCTGCGGAGAGAAACTATGATGTGGGAAATCAAGAACTTCTGGCCTTTAAGTTGGCCTTTGAAGAATGAAGGCATTTTTTGGAGGGGGCTGTCAATCCTATAACCGTAATAACGGATCACAAAAACCTAGCTTATATTGAGTCAGCTAAGAGGTTAACTCCTAGACAGGCTAGATGGTCACTTTTGTTTTCCCGATTCAACTTCTCGATCACTTTTCGGCCAGGGTCCAAAAATGTCAGAGCGGATGCTTTGTCATGCAGCTTAGATCCGGTGTCCCCCCCGGAACCTCCATCCTCCATTCTTCAGCCTGGGGTGGTGGTGGCAGGTATTTCTAATATGTTGGAGCGAAAGATTCGGGAAGCCCTGTCTCTTGCACCGCCAGCTAAGCCGGTGGACAAACTTTTTGTGCCAGCTCAGCTTCGCCTTAAGGTCCTCCGGGAGTTCCATGACTCAGTTCTGGGTGGACATCCAGGTATCTCGGCTACCTGGAAGGCCATTGCTAGAGTATTCTGGTGGTCTGCTTTAGCCTCTGATGTTGGGGAATATGTGTCTGCTTGTGATTTTTGTGCCCGTGCAAAAACCCCCCATAACTGGCCGGCCGGGGAATTGGTACCACTGCCAATTCCTGAGAGACCATGGATGCATTTGTCCATGGATTTCATCACCAACCTTCCCCCCTCCAAGGGTAATACCATTGTCTGGGTTGTGGTGGACAGATTTAGTAAGCAGGCACGTTTTGTACCTTTGGCAGCTCTACCTAATGCGGAAACATTGTCCAGATTGTTTGTTGAGCATGTGGTACGGTTGCATGAGGTACCCTTGAATGTGGTGTCTGATAGAGGAGTGCAATTTGTTTCCAGATTTTGGAGGGCTTTTTGTAAAAGGTTGGGTATTGGTCTGTCCTTTTCATCCGCTTATCATCCAGAGACTAATGGGCAGACCGAGCGGACCAATCAGTCGCTGGAACAAATTCTGCGTTGCTTGACCTCAGACCGACAAGATGATTGGTGTTCTGTGTTACCGGTGGCTGAGTTTGCATTTAACAACCGCGTTAACCAGTCTAAGGGCACATCACTCTTTTTCTGCAATTATGGGTTTCATCCTCATTTTGGAGAATTTTCCCGTTTGAATTCTGGGTGTCCTGGGGCTGAGACAATCCAGCGGTTGGGGGAGGTATGGCGAGAGGTTCAGAGTAACATCACGAAGGCCCAGGACAAATTTAAATTTTTTGCGGACAAAAAACGGTCCGCGGGACCGGTGTTTCAGATTGGGGATAAGGTATGGTTGTCCACCAAGAATATAAGACTCAAGGTCCCCTCTGCGAAGCTTGGACCCAAGTTTATCGGTCCTTATGAAATTACCGAGGCAGTTAACCCGGTGGCTTTTCGGTTGCGTCTCCCGCCATCTCTGCGGATCCCAAATGTTTTTCATAAGGCCCTTTTGAAAATTGTGAGGTCCACTGGGGAGGGATCATCAGCTTCCCCAACACCGGTTTTGGTAGACGGGCAGTCGGAGTACGAGGTGGAACAAATTGTCGACTCCAGGTTGGTCCATCGTGCCCTTCAATATCTGGTACATTGGAAAGGCTATGGTCCTGAAGAACGCTCGTGGGTTCCTGCTTGATCGGTTCATGTGGATCGGTTGGTCCGGGCCTTTCACGCCAAGTACCCTGAGAAACCTGGGGGTCCAGTGGCCCCCATTGAGAGGAGGGTATTGTCATAATCCAGGACGGGGTTTCGCTTTGGCCTGTCCTGGTCTGACTGGGGGGTTTATTGTTCCGCCTCTCCCTGGCAGAGGGCGGCTATATTATGCTCGCTGGACCTAGGTCCGGTGTCAGATATACTCCTGCCCTCGGCTGAGTTAGTTGACCTTGTGCGTACATGCGCCTTGTGCCTGATATCTTGCTTGCTTGTTTGGTTTTGATCCGGTTCTGTCCCTATTACGAGTTGTGCCTGTCCCTCTTGTACTGCTCTACCTCTCGTGTATGACTCTCTGCTTGTGACCCGATTTCTCTCTGCTGGTACCCTTGGTACCACGTCGCCCTCTTGTGTATGACCTTTGGCTTTGTCTGACCTCCCGTCTGTTTATCCCTCCTGTACCTCACTGTCCGTACTATGTATGAACTCCGTTTTGCCTGACTCCGAGTTTTCTGTCTTCTCTGAAAGCAGGACGCTAAGCCCCGCCCCTTGCAGTCACGTGACCGTAGGTCCCGTGCCGGCTTGCTAAACTTCATCACTCAGGTCCTGTGCACCTATACTTTCTGGCTCTCCTGATCCCCAGGGGTCCCTACAGTGCGGGTGAGTCCCTGCTCAGCGGAGGCTGTATGCCGACGCTGTCAGGATCCTGATAAGCTGCATCCAAAATGCTGCGTTCTACATTAGAAACACAGTGAATTTGATTTATAGAAATCCCATACCCACTGTACTTCTATTTAATGCTGCGCAAACTCACTTGCGGTGCGGGTTTATGAGCTGCAGCAAGTCAATTATCTGTGCAATTTCACCCATAACAATTGATTAGATGCGGTAGATCCACATGGTTAACTAAGCACATGCATATTTAACTGTGTGATTAGCTAGAATGCAGCGTTTTGGAAACAACGAAAATACGCTGCGTCAAAAAGTTGCTATTTCCTGGTTGTGGGCACATAGCCTAAGAAGCAGGTGTATAAGAGGACAAGGTGTTTAGTGTGAAAGAGAAAAGGATGAAGTGTGGTAAAGTAATTGATACTAGGCTGAAGAACTGCACTATGAAGCCCTATCCTTAGGGCTCCTTAACATGGGGCTCCTGTTACATAGTGTTGCAGTGTGACATTTTGTAGAGCTGTTGAGGAGATATGTTGTGTTGCACTGTGGTATTTGCTGTTTGGTGCTGCTAAGGGGTACTGTTATTTTTTATTTGCTTTTTTAAGCACTGCTTGAGAAGTAATATGGGTGCTCTACCATAGTATTTGTTTGCTTGTGAGGCTTCAGCATGGCCATAAATTGGCTGGTGAGGTATGAGTAGACAAAGTTTTAAAAGCCTTGTTGCAGGATCATTATTCTAAAACCAAATTTAAATAATTAATAGAGATGATCGAGCACTAAACTGCTCGGATGCTTGTTAATCAAACTGAGCAATTCCTAATGCTCAAATGCTCATTTCGAGTAAAGAGTACAATGGGAATCAATGGAAAATCTGAGCATTTTTCCGACAAACCCTACAAAAGTTTTTGGCGCAGTTAAAATGTTGAAATGAATGGAAAAAGTGCTGAATGGAATTAAAACAGCATGGGAAAAACCCCTGGAAGCATCCCTGACTCTAAAGTTGCTGCTGAGAACAATGGTGTCAAACTTTTACTCCCCTTTAAGGACTGACAATAAAACATTAAAAATCAATGAGAAATTGGAGTTTACAGAAAAACGTTTTGAAACATTTTTTTCTGTAAATTGACTTGGATATAAAGATTAATTTAAAAAAGATTTAAAAAATATAATTTGAGTAAACCAAGTTTGAATTTTGCATTAATCCATTGGAAATATCAATGTAATTAATGAAGGAAGCAAGAAGTACCAAAAATTAGGGACTCAGATACACCCTGTATTATTCATAAAGGAGGGCCTCATGAACATTCTGTTAACATTATCATGTAGTAGTACTCCTAGACTCAAAGCCTATTCAGTAAGTGCAAATCCTTCCCAAAATTAGAACCAGGGACATTCATATACCCTTCAAAACATCAACTGTAATGACTTAATCAAATATTGTGAATAAAGTGCAGTTGTTGTACTACTACATTCCTAAAAGTTATAAAAAAAATTACAATCAGGGTCATCTATTCAAGCTTGAAGGCAACAGCTGGACAGCCTCATTAAAATATTAAGAACGTGTACACTTGTTGCATGCCAATTTTGGTTTTTATTTCAAGCCAACAAATTTATGCAAAGCAGGTTCTACAGTGTACATGACAATAGTCAACTTTTTGACCAAAAATATTTTGTGAACTCTCCCAGGACAATTGGTTTTTAAAAATTTTAACCCACTGTAATTTTACACAAACCACGTTAAACTGTATGGATGAACCATTGAATCAATAAAAAGTTTTGGAAGCTGTTTTGTAGTTTAAAATATCAGCTAAATGTTACAAGAACCATGTTACAGTGTATGGATAAATCATTGAAGCCATAAAAATTTATTCAAGTTTTTTTATTTTTATATAATACCAAAATTTAGCAAAAAGTACATAATACTGCATGGATCAGTAATTGAATCCAGAAAATTTTCTCACTGCTTTTTTATAGTGTTAGATACCACCGAAATGTACCACAGAACACAATACGCTATGGATGAGCAATATGATGACAACAGATTTTGACAACTTGTTTTGAGGGTTAAATACCACTGAAATGTACCCAAGAAGATATAATAGTCCATGGACAAGCAATGCAATACCAATACATTTTTGAGCAAGTGTTTGGAATCTTATATACTACCAAAGTGTACCCAAGAAGATGTAATACTGTATGAATGAGCAATATAATACCAACACATTTTTTAACAATTTTCTTAAAGGTTATATACCACTAAAATGTACCCAAAAACACATAATATTGTGTGCATGAGCACTATAATACTGATACATTTTTTAACAATTTTTTGGAGGGTTAGATACCACCAAAATCTAGCTTAGAACATATAATACTCTATGGATAAGCAATATAATACTGATACTTTTTTGAACAATTTTTTCGAGAGGTTAAATAGCACTGAAATGTACCCAAAAAGACATAATACTGAATGGATGAGCAATATAATACCGAAAAAAAAAATTAGACCACTTGCTTTGAGAGTTAGAAACCACCAAAATCTACCTAAGAACAATTACTGCTCTATGGATGAGCAATATAATATTGAAAAAAATTAGACAACTTGTTTTGAGGGTTAAGTACCTCTGAAATGTACCAAAGAAGATGTAATACTTTGTGAATGAGCAATATAATACCAATACATTTTTGAACAATTTTTAAGAGGATTAGATACCACTGAAATGTACCCAAAAACATGTAATTCTCTAGCTGAGAAATATAATATTCATAAATGTTTGATACATTTTTGGAGTGTTATATACCACCAAAATCTACCCAAGAACATGTAAAACTCTACGGATGAGCAATGTAATACAGATACATTTTTGAACAAATTTTTGGAGGGTTAGATACCACTGAAGTGTACCCAAGAAGAAGTAATACTCTATGGATAAGCAATATGCGATAGGAACCTTGATTTTTGTAAGTACATTTTATTTAGCAACAATACATTTTAGATCTCATGTATTCAGTGTATTCTGCCACTGTCCCTGCTCCTGCAACTCTTTCTCCATCCATAGATTATATGCAGAATGCCTGTGAAATAAATAGCAAAACAAACTATTAGACTTTTAAAGGGCTCTTAGTATTATGGTTCATCTTCAGCACCAATATCAACTGTACAAGATTTGCTATACTGTGCACACACATGCCTGGACAAGAACTTTCTCTCTCCAATACAAACTGACACAGAGCTGTGCAATGGCATCAGTTTGCAAAGCCAGGCAGCCCCTGTTCTTTTATAACTCCTGATGATGTCACACAGCCAGCCAATCACGGTAATAGCACAACCAATATGGCTACGGCATTACAGTGACTGGAAGACAATCTCCACCTGCGTATTGGCTGTGTAACAGGCACCAAACATGCAGGGCAGGGATTCGTGTTTGATATCAAGCACTGCCCAGTGCTCTCTTTATTATATGATACATAATTTGATGGTGTAAAAATCATAAGCTATAAAAAAATAATATAAGTAGTCCCACCACAATTGTTAGAACAAATTAATTTAGTATTTATACCTGCAGGGCAAATGTCAAAAAAAGTGAAATTTATTTATTTCCTCACATAAATGGGATGAAAGTGAATAAATTAATTTCACTCTCAACTCTGTCATAGGCTGGTTTCACACTTCAGTGTCTCCGGTACGTGTGGTGACAGTTTTCTCACGTACCGGAGACACTAACACACGTAGACCCATTCAAATGATTGGGTCTATGTACATGTCAGCGTGTTTTCATGGACAGTGTGTCTGTGTGCAAAACACGCTGACATATCCGCACGCGGATGGTGTCCATGTGCCATCCGTGTGCGTTTAAAAGTCACAGGGTTAACATTGAAACAAATTGTTTCAATACACGGACACAGACACACGGGCAGAATACGGATAGCACACGGATCACACACAGATGGTACACATGGACACACAGATAGCACATGGATGCCACACGAATGTGACAAATTGAGCACAACTCCCATCTGTGGACATCGGGCACTCAGACCATCCTCATGGAGTCAGTTTCTAACCGTTTGTGCAGACACATGCACATTTGTAGCCTGCTGGAGATCATTTTCCAGGGCTCTGGCAGTGCTCCTACCTCCTACTGTTCCTCCTTGCACAAAGGCAATAGTAGCAGTCCTGCTGCTGGGTTGTTGCCCTCCAACGGCCCCATCCACGTCTCCTGGTGTACTGGCCTTTCTCTTGGTAGCGCCTCTGGACACTACGCTGACAGACACAGCAAACCTTCTTGCCACAGCTCGCATTGATATGCCATCCTGGATGAGCTGCACTACCTGAGCCACTTGTGTGGGCTGTAGAGTCCATCTTATGCTACCATGATTGTCAAAGCACAACCAACATTCAAAAGTGACCAAAACATCAGCCAGAAAGCATTAATACTGAGATGTGGTATGTGGTCCCCACCTGCGGAACCACTCCTTTATTGAGGGTGTCTTGATAATTGCCAATAATTTCCATTTGCACAACAGCATGTGAAGTTGATTGTCAAACAGTGTTGCTTCCTAAGTGGACAGTTTGATTTCACAGAAGTTTGATTTACTTGGAGTTATATTCTGTTGCTTAAGTATTCCCTTTATTTTTTTGAGCAGTGTATATAGCCTTCATAGAAGTGTCATCAGAAGAAAATCTCTCCTGCATCCTCACAATAAAATTCAGCATTTTTATTATTATGTATTTATAAAGCACCATTGGTTCCATGGTGATGTACATGAGAAGGGGTTACATATAAATTACAGATATCACTTACAGCAAACAAACTAACAATCACAGACTGATATAGAGGGGAGAAAGGACCCTGCCCTTTTGAGCTTACATGCTAGAGGATGGTGGGGAAGGAGACAGAAGGTTGGGGGGTTGCAGCAGCTCCAGTGATGGTGAGGCGGTAGCTACAGTTGTGGTAAGGAGGCAGCGGGGATCATTGCAGGCTGTAGGCTGTCCTGAAGAGGTGAGTTTTCAGGTTCCGTCTGAAGGATCCGAGTGTAGTTGATAGCCGGACGTGTTGGAGCAGAGAATTCCAGTGGATGGGGGCAGAGTTGAGGATGGACTGGAGAGGTGCAAGGGTGTTAGCAGGGAGGCCACAGAAAAGGATGTTGGAATAGTCGAGACGGGAGATGATGAGGGCATGCACAAGTAGTTTAGTAGATTGAGGGTTGAGGAAGGGACGGATTCTGGAAATATTTTTGAGCTGGAGGCGACAGGAGGTGGAGAGAGCTTGGATGTGCAGGTAGAGGGACGAATGGATTCAATGACATTTAACCCCTTCACGACCCATGACGCCTACGTAGGCATCATGAAAATTTGTGCCCAAACGACCTATGACGCCTACGTAGGCGTCATGCTATAAATAGCCCCCCTGCGGGTCGGGTGACAGGGGTCACTGAAAGGTCACCCGACCCGCACACAGAGGACACTCTACAGTTAATCCCAGGGGGTGTGGCTTAGCCCCCATGTGCCTACGATCGCTCTGATTGGCTGTTAAAAGTGAAACAGCCAATCAGAGCGATTTGTAATATTTCACCAATGAAATTTGGTGAAATATTACAATCCAGCCATGGCCGATGCTGCAATAGCATCGGACATGGCTGGACACCAACACCCGACCCCCCCACACCGACTGGCGGGGCCGATCGGCCCCCGCCACCGATGGACGGTGGCGATCGGTTGCCGCCGTCATCATCTGCTCCCCCTCCCCTTCCTATCGCTCCCTCCCACCTTTCGATCCCCCCGGGACCTCCGATGGTGCTCACGGTGTCCCGCCGTGGCTCCCGGCGTCCCGCCGTCCGGATCATGGGCGCCGCCATGTTGGAAAATGGCGGGCGCATGTGCAGTGCGCCTGCCATTGTCCAAGATGGCGGCACCTATGAATTTGCCGGCTGCCCGTTCATTTTTCATTTTGATCACTGTGATACACTCTTACAGTGATCAAAATGAAAAAAAAAGTAAATACACCCCCCTTTTATCACCCCCATAGCCAGGCGCAAATAAATTAAAAAAATATTTTTTTTTTCCATTTAGGGTTCGAACTAGTGTTAGGGTTGGAATTAGGGTTAGGGTTGGAATTAGGGTTATAGATAGGGTTAGGGTTAGAAATAGGGTTAGGGCTAGAATTAGGGTTGGAATAAGGGTTAGGGTTGGAATTAGGGGTGGAATTAGGGTTAGGGTTGGAATTAGGGTTAGGGCTGGAATTAGGGTTAGGGCTGGAATTAGGGTTACGGGTGGGTTGGGATTAGGGTTAAGCTTGTAGTTAGGGGTAGAGTTGGGATTAGGGTTAGGGGTGTGTTGGCGTTAGGGTTGTGGTTATGGTTATTATTTGGGTTGGGTTAGGGTTAGGGGTGTGTTGGGGTTAGAGTTGGAGTTAGAATTGAGGGGTTTCCACTGTTTAGGCACATCACGGGGTCTCCGAACGCGACATGGCGCCACGATTTATTCCAGCCAATTTTGCGTTCACAATGTCAAACAGCACTCTCTCAATTCCGAGCCCCGACGTGTGCCCAAACAGTTGTTTACCCCCACATATGGGGTATCAGCGTACTCAGGAAAAATTGCACAACAACTTTAGGGGTCTAATTTCTCCTGTTACCCTTGGGAAAATAAATAATTGGAGGCTAAAAAAATGATTTTTGTGAAAAAAAATGATTTTTTTATTTTCACGGCTCTGAGTTATAAACTTCTGTGAAGCACTTGGGGGTTCAAAGTGCTCACCACACATCTAGATAAGTTCCTTGGGTGGTCTAGCTTCCAAAATGGGGTCACTTGTGGGGGGTTTCCACTGTTTAGGCACATCAGAGGCTCTGCAAACGTAACATGACGCCCGCAGACCATTCCATCAAGTCGGTATTTCAAAACGTCACTACTTCCCTTCCGAGCCCCGACGTGTGCCCAAACAGTGGTCCCTCCCCACATATTGGGTACCAGCATACTCAGGACAAACTGGACCACAACTTTTGGGGTCCAATTTCTCCTGTTACTATTGTGAAAATAAAAAATAGCAGGCTAAAGAATCATTTTTTGAGGAAAAAAAAATATTTTTATTTTCACAGCTCTGCGTTATACACTTCTGTAAAGCACCTGGGGGTTCAAAGTTCTCACTATGCATCTAGATAGCTTCCTTAGGGGGTCTAGTTTCCAAAATGGGGTGATTTGTGGTGGGAGCTCCAAAGTGTAGGCAGACAGACAGGGCCTCTCCAAAAACGACATGTCCGCTAACGATTGGAGCTAATTTTCCATTCAAAAAGTCAAATGGCACTCCTTCCCTTCTGAGCCCTGCCGTGCGCCCAAACAGTGGTTCTCCCCCACATATAGGGTGCCAGCGTACTCAGGACAAACGGAACAGCAACTTTAGGGGTCCAATTTATCCTGTTACCCTTGTGAAAATGAAAAATAGCGGGCTAAAAAAATCATTTTTGAGGAAAAAAAATTATTTTTTTATTTTCACTGCTCTGCGTCATAAACTTCTGTGAAGCACTTGGGGGTTCAAAGTGCTCACCGCACATCTAGATAAGTTCCTTGGGTGGTCTAGTTTCCAAAATGGGGTCACTTGTGGCGGACCTCCAATATTTAGGTACACAGGGGCTCTCCAAACAGGACATGGTGTCCACTAAAGTTTGGAGCTAATTTTCCATTCAAAAAGTCAAATGGTGCTCCTTATTTTCGGGACCCTGCCGTGTGCCCAAACAGTGGTTTATGACCACATATGAGGTATCGGTGTACTCAGTAGAAATTGCCCAACAAATTTTAAGATCCATTTTATCCCATTGCCCATGTGAAAATGAAAAAACTGAGGCTAAAAGAAAATTTTTGTGAAAAAAAGTCCTTTTTTTTTCTACGGATCAATTTGTGAAGCACCTGGCGGTTCAAAGTGCTCACTATGCATCTAGATAAGTTCCTTGGAGGGTCTAGTTTCCAAAACTGGGTCACTTGTGGGGGAGCTCCAATGTTTAGACGCACAGGGACTCTCCAAACGCGACATGGCAACCGCTAAATATTCCAGCATATTTTCCATTCAAAAAGTCAAATGGCGCTCCTTCCCTTCTAAGCCCTGCCGTGCGCCCAAACAGTGCTTTATCACCACATATGAGGTATCAGTGTACTCAGGAGAAATTGCCCAACAAATTTTAGGATCCATTTTATCCTGTTGCCCATGTGAAAATGAAAAAACTGATGCTAAAAGAAAATTTTTGTTGGAAAAATTAAAATATTCATTTTTTCCTTCCACATTGCTTTAGTTGCTGTGAAGCACCTGAAGGGTTAATAATCTTCTTGAATGTAGTTTTCAGTAGCTTGAGGGGTGCAGTTTTTAGAATGGTGTCACTTTTGGGTATTTTCTGCCACATAGACCCCTCAAAGTGACTTCAAATGTGAGGTGGTCCCTAAAAAAATGGTTTTGTAAATTTTGTTGTAAAAATGAGAAATCACTGGTCAACTTTTAACCCTTATAACTTCCCAACAAAAAAAAAATTTTGTTTCCAAAATTGTGCTGATGAAAAGTAGACATGTGTGAAATGTTATTTATTAACTATTTTGTGTCACATAACTCTCTGGTTTAGCGGAATAAAAATTCAAAATGTGAAAATTGCAAACATTATCGACCTAAGTTTACCACTAACATGAAGCCCAATATGTCACGAAAAAACAATCTCAGAATCGCTAGGATCCGTTGAAGCATTCCTGAGTTATTACCTCATACAGGGACACTGGTCAATATTGCCAAAAATGGCCAGGTCATTAAGGTCAAAATAGGCTGGGTCATGAAGGGGTTAAACAAATTCATAGCAGCATCTGTAAAACAGCTGAAGTTGAAGAAAGGATGGCTTCTGCAAGTGGATAATGATCCTAAATACACATCAAAATCCTCAATAGACTACATAAAAAGGTGCAAGCTGATGGTTTTCATTGAAAGTCTGTGTCTAGACCTCAAAATAGCAGTGCATGCAAGACGAACCAGGAATTTCACAGAACTGGAAGAATCTTCCAAGGAAAATCAATGAAAATCTCTCAAACAAGAATTGAAAGACTCTTTCTTGTCTGGCTACAAAAAGCATTCACAAACTGTGATAGTTTCAAAACGGGGTGCTAATAGGTACTAACCGTGCACGGTTCCCAAAATTTGGATCTGTAATTTGGATTTGTAATCACTATTGACAGCAGCATCTAAGGGGTTAAACAGATAAGGTCGGTGCCAACACTGATCATGACTGATACAGCAAGTTGTCAGCTATTGTGTACAGCCAATTGCTGCTGGATTGTGACCTGTATGGGGATGCAATTCTCTTATATTTCAAGTCAGTAAAAAGATGTATGGGCAGTCATTGAGGGGTTAAGCTGGCATAGCATAAGCCGCAACATTATCATGCCTATGGCAAAACGGAACATTTAATTTATTGCTGTCCTGAGAGGTCTGAAGGGCTCTAAAACCTAGGGCCAGTAGTTGAAGCTTCCCTCGGTGAGAGTAAAACTTCACCGCTGACTATGATCGTATCTGTATCATGTGCAGGTACCTGGTTCATTTAAACAGCTTACCTTGATCTAAACCTGAAGCCACTTCGGTGGTACCTTATCCTGAGCCAGTTCCAGAAATCTGAGTTGTCTAAACGTGAACCTATCCCAGTATTCCGTATTGATTGGACTGTTATACCAGTATCCAAATCCTGCCCGTTAGTGACTCCGAGTCCTTGTACGTGACTGCTATCATGACCCCTGGGGTGAGCAGCTGCAGTGTCGGAATAGGGCCAGGAGTGGTACCTGGTGGCTGCCTGCAGTGTGAGCCTAACTCCACCATCATGAGCTCCAGCGAAGACAAGGTAGCCTCTTAGCCATGCCTCTCCTGAGTAAGCCCGGCGGTGTGTGGCACAGTGGGTCCACGATTCATTTGTGTGACAGTGTGACAGTTGTACTGTCCATCTTTTTGAAAAATTAAATAAACGAATATAAAAAAACAAATAATTTCGTATTGCGTGTCTGTAAGAGTCCAAACTAGCTGTATGTCAGATGCCAAAAAGAGAACAAAAATTAAAAGCCAGAATTGTTGTTTATCAGTTTCTGCACCAATCCCCCAAAAATGCAATAAAAAGCAAACAAAACATTACATGTACCAATCCTCCAAAAATGCAATGAAAAGCAAACAAAACATTACATGTGAGGGGGCCCGACTTTATTTGTCGGGGACCCCTGACTGGTGAGCAAGGTGGTTAATAGGTTAATTTCTGCCTGCCTTCTTGTTCCCTGGGGCGCAAAGAAAAGGGTTAATTTAATTTTGACCTTGCCTGGTTGGTAGGCGAAGTTTCATTGGGCACGGTTGGCTTACCTTGGTAATGGATCCTCCCCTTTTCAAGGGGTATTTATTTGTGTGCTCTGTTGATCCCTCCCTCTTTGATCTCTGTGTTCGAGAGCGGACCACCCTCCCTCCCTTTTGTTGGTTATTTTAGTATTATAGTTCGTTTTGGTGTTTAGAGTTGTATGAAGTCGCAGTGTTGGCGGAAGAAAACAAGGCTGGGTAACATGTGCCGGGTGTCCGGTGTCATATTCCCGCAAAAATTTATGGATGGTGTAACATGATAAGCTGTGACCTTACCCCTCCAAAGATGGGTGTTAAAGAGATTAGCGAAGTTGTATTTGATTACTCGCTAATAAAGTTGTGTTTTGAAATTATTGGTTTCTTTGCGTCGGGGAAAAGAAGGAGGGCAGGTTTTATAAGGTATGAACAGTCTTCCCTAAAATTATATAAATTAAAACTACAGTTCAACATCCAAAAAACAAGCTTTGCTAAAGTTCTATCAAAGGGAAAATAAAAAATTACTGGTCTAAGAAACTGGCAGCGCAAAAAACTTGTTTTTTTTTGTTTTTTTTTTTACAAGGTTTTGATTCTTTTGAACCACTAAAATATTAAAAACTAATAGGCTTGGTTATCACTGAAAGGCTACATTTTCATGGTGAGCATAGGTGAGTTTTTGATGTTGCAGATTTTCTGCACCTGTTAGCTAAATTTGATTACTTACAGTTGTGGCCAAAAGTATTGACAGCCCTGCAATTCTGTCAGATAATACTCAGTTTCTTCCTGAAAATGATTGCAAACACAAATTCTTTGGTATTATTATATTCATTTAATTTGTCTTAAATGAAAAAACACAAAAGAGAATGAAGCAAAAAGCAAAACATTGATCATTTCACACAAAACTCCAAAAATGGGCCAGACAAAAGTATTGCCACCCTCAGCCTAATACTTGGTTGCACAACCTTTAGCCAAAATAACTGTGACCAACCACTTCCGGTAACCATCAATGAGTTTCTTACAATGCTCTGCTGGAATTTTAGACCATTCTTCTTTGGCAAACTGCTCCAGGTCCCTGATATTTGAAGGGTGCCTTCTCCAAACTGCCATTTTTAGATCTCTCCACAGGTATTCTATGGTTTTCAAGTCTGGACTCATTGCTGGCCACCTTAGAAGTCTCCAGTGCTTTCTCTCAAACCATTTTCTAGTGCTTTTTGAAGTGTGTTTTGGGTCATTGTCCTGCTGGAAGACCCATGACCTCTGAGGGAGACCCAGCTTTCTCACACTGGGCCCTACATTATGCTGCAAAATTTGTTGGTAGTCTTGAGACTTCATAATGCCATGCACACGGTCAAGCAGTCCAGTGCCAGAGGCAGCAAAGCAACCCCAAAACATCAGGGAACCTCCACCATGTTTGACTGTAGGGACCGTGTTTTTTTTCTTTGAATGCCTCTTTTTTTCTCCTGTAAACTCTATGTTGATGCCTTTGCCCAAAAAGCTCTACTTTTGTCTCATCTGACCAGAGAACATTCTTCCAAAACGTTTTAGGCTTTTTCATGTAAGTTTTGGCAAACTCCAGCCTGGCTTTTTTATGTCTCGGGGTAAGAAGTGGGGTCTTCCTGGGTCTCCTACCATACAGTCCCTTTTCATTCAGACACCGTTGAATAGTACGGGTTGACACTGTTGTACCCTCGGACTGCAGGGCAGTTTGAACTTGTTTGGATGTCAGTCGAGATTCTTTATCCAACATCTGCACAATCTTGCATTGAAATCTCTTGTCAATTTTTCTTTTCCGTCCACATCTAGGGAGGTTAGCCACGGTGCCATGGGCTTTAAACTTCTTGATGACACTGCGCACGGTAGACACAGGAACATTCAGGTCTTTGGAGATGGACTTGTAGCCTTGAGATTGCTCATGCTTCCTCACAATTTGGTTTCTCAAGTCCTCAGACAGTTCTTTGATCTTCTTTCTTTTCTCCATGCTCAATGTGGTACACACAAGGACACAGGACAGAGATTGAGTCAACTTTAATCCATGTCAACACCTGTTAGGTGCCACAGGTAAGTTACAGGTGCTGTTAATTACACAAATTAGAGAAGCATCACATGATTTTTCGAACAGTGCCAATACTTTTGTCCACCCTCTTTTTTATGTTTGGTGTGGAATTATATCCAATTTGGCTTTAGGACAATTCTTTTTGTGTTTTTTCATTTAAGACAAATTAAATGAAGATAATAATACCAAAGAGTTTGTGTTTGCAATCATTTTCAGGAAGAAACTGAGTATTATCTGACAGAATTGCAGGGGTGTCAATACTTTTGTCCACAACTGTACATTCTTTCTTTGCAAAAATAGAAAAAAAAAACCCAAAATATTACCAGGACTTGAAATGATTAGATCATAAAATTCTTAATCTAATATGGTAAATAAAAGTATAATCTAATATATAAAGCTCAATGTGTATGTGTATGTACTGTATGTATGTATGTATGTATGTCCGGGATTGGCATTTGCACCGTCGCAGCTACAGCCACAAAATTTGGCCCAGTCACACGTCTGGACCCCGAGAGCGTGATAGGCTATGTTGTGAGGTGAAATTTTAAGCCCGCGCGTTCCAATTCACCAATCAATTTTGTCCCTATCTACATAATGGCGAAAAAGTATATGTATGTATTGGCATCTGCACCGTCGTAGCTACAGCCACAAAATCTTGCACAGTCACACGTCTAGACCCCGAGAGCGTCATAGGCTGTGTTGTGAGGTGAAATTTTAACCCTGCGCGTTCCAACTCACCAAACAATTTTGCCCCTATCTACATAATGGGGAAAAAGTGAAAGGAAAAGTGTTGGAGGCAAATTGACAGCTGCCAGATGTGAACAAGGGGGACTTAAAGAATGAGAGCGATGGCGCCAAACAGTATATACCGTACAGTTGCTAAGGCCCTGACATGGGATACTCACCACACACGGGGATATGAACACACACACAAAATGCGTTACACACTACCACGTGCTTCAACACATATACCACCCTCAGCACACATTTCACCACACATACACCAACCTCGCCACATAAAAGTCGAAACACAAAAGTCGCCACTCAAAACTCGCCACGATGTCCCAGAGCTGTTTAAAATATGAAAAATGAGCTGGTTGCTATCAGCAACAGTTTTCTTTGTAGACAGTTGTGGTAACTGAGGCCTATTATTATTATCATTTCTATGGTGTTATCATCCTTCTGGAAAGCAGGAAATAACCCAATTTATTACCGTGCCAACACAGACCACCCTCTGACACAGACTCCAGGGGGAGCCCAGTATCAAACAGGATAGGATTAGATACACGGCTCAGCAGTCAGTATCACACAGGATAGGAATAGATATACAGCTCAGCAGTCAGTATCACACAGGAGAGGATTTGTTAGGTGTCGGATTCCTGCAACTGCACAGCAGGAATCCAGAGCCTTGCATTCAGCAGTCTCCCATTCTCCACCAACCACACAGGAGCCTGCACAGCAGTCCCAGCGTTCCAGACGCTCTACTCAGACCAGCTCTGTGGGTCTGGCTGTTGCTGCCACCTCTGGGCCAGCAATAGCAACGCAGGCTGCTCAGCAGCAAGCCACTCCAGAGGCTAAGTCCTCCCATCGCTCTACTGGGCATGCTCACGATATGATCTCACATTGGAGATCGGGAGTCACATGCTCAGGTCCTTCTCGTGATCTGATTGGTCCATCTCAGGGATCTGGAAGCTTGCAGAAGGTCCCGGCTATAAAAGGTTCGCATGGCCGCTCGGCCATGCGCTAGTATAGACTCTAGTTGCTATCTGTGTGAATGATGATGGATGCATGAACCTGCGAATGACTCATTAAATGACGTCTTTCGTGATATGCTCTCCACCTCAGTGGTGGTCTATCTGAATGACATCCTCATCTTTTCTCCAGATTTGACCTCTCACCGGAGAGACGTCTGCAGGGTCTTTGACCATTTGCGGGCGAATTCTCTCTTCGCCAAGCTGGAGAAGTGCCAGTTTGAGCAGGAGTCCTTGCCGTTCCTTGGCTATATCATCTCGGCCTAGGGGTTGGCTATGGATCCTGCCAAACTTCAGGTGGTAATGGACTGGCAGGAGCCCCATTCTCTGAAAGTGGTGCAGCGCTTTTTGGGGTTCGTTAATTATTACCTTCAGTTCATCACCCACTTCTCCACACTGGTAGCTCCTTTGGTCGCCCTCACCAAGAAAGGAGCCAATCCTGGGGTTTGGTCAGAGCAGGTCTCCATGGCCTTCTCTTCTCTGAAGACCCATTTTGCTGGCGCTCCTATCCTCCACCGTCCTGATGTGGATAAACCCTTTATCCTAGAGGTGGATGCCTCATCTGTCGGTGCAGGAGCAGTACTTTTCCAGAAGGATGCTCAAGGTCGGAAGCATCCCTGTTTCTTTTTCTCAAAGACTTTCTCACCGGCGGAGAGAAACTACTCCATCGGGGGACAGGTAGTTGCTGGCCATGAAATTGGCCTTTTCCGAGTGGAGACATCTCCTGGAGGGAGCCCGCTTTCCCTTTCAGGTGTACATTGACCATAAAAACCTGGTCTATTTACAAACGGCCCAGCGCTTGAACTCTCATCAAGCTAGGTGGTCGCTCTTCTCCCGCTTCCGCTTCACCTTGCACTATCTGTCTGGAGAGAAGAACGTCTGTGCGGATGCTCTCTCTCACTCGGTAGTTTCAGCGGAGGAAGAGGAGACTGAGCCTCAGCTAATCATCCCCACTGAGAGCCTGAGGACCGTGGCCCCGGTTGCTCTTGAGGCAGTACCGCCGGGCAAGACCTTTGTCCCTCCTCACCTGCGACCAGAGGTCCTCGCGTGGGCACACGCGTCCAGGGTGGGTGGTCACTTTGGCAATAAGCGGACCACAGAACTCCTGGCAAGGTCTTATTGGTGGCTGCACATGGCTCAGGACACAAAAGAGTACATTCAGGCATGCATCTCTTGTGCTTGGAACAGGTCCTCTAGGCAGAGGCCAGCTGGGTTACTGTATCGCTTGCCAGTGGCAGACAGACCCTGGGAGATGATCGGCATGGATTTTGTGGTCGGCATGCCTAAGTCCAGTGGCAGCACGGTCATCTGGGTGGTCACCGATCATTTTTCTAAAAAGGTGCATCTGGTACTGCTCGTGGTCTCGCCGCACTTTTTATAAAGCATGTATTTCGTTTGCATGGTATGCCGGACAAAATAGTCAGTGACCGAGGTCCCCAATTTGCGTCTCAGTTTTGGTGGGAGCCCTGCAGTCTACTCAGTATCGAGCTAAACTTGTCCTCCGCCTATCACCCCGAGACGAACGGGTTGGTTGAGAAAGCCAGTCAAACTCTGGTCACCTACCTGCGACATTTTGTCTCTGCCAGGCAGGATGACTGGGCATCCTTACTACCATGGGCTGAATTTGCCCTGAATAATGCAGTGGCTGATTCCACTGGTCAGATGCCGTTCCTTCTTAATTACGGTCAGCATCCACGCGTTCCCGTCCCGATGCCAGTGTCTTCCACTGATTCCAGGGTGGCAGACTGGGCAGTGGAGGCTCGTGACATTTGGGATCGCACCCAGGATGCTATCCGAGCCTCTAAAGAGAGAATGGGGTGTCTGCCGACACACATCGGCACCCCACTCCAACTTTTGCCCCTGGTGACTTGGTGTGGCTCACTGCCCGAAATATCAGGCTGCGGGCCAAGTCCTCCAAGTTCGTGCCGCGATACATTGGTCCCTTCAAAATCCTCGAGCGGATCAGCTTGATGGTCTGTCGTCTGGCTCTTACACCACACTTGGCCATCTCTGAAGCCTTCCACGTGTCCCTTCTCAAACCTGTTCACATGTCCCGGTTTTCCGAGTCATCTGCCGGGACATCAGACTTGTCTTTGGATGAGTTTGAGGTCAATGCCATTGTGGGATGCAGGGTTGTGCGTGGCAAAAAAATTTATTTGGTGGACTGGAAGGGTCATAGTCCAGAGGCCCGGACCTGGGTACATCCACGCCCCACTACTGATTGTGGCATTTGAGCATAGCGAGGTTTAGAGGGGAGGGTGCCCTAGGAGGGGGGGTAATGTTAGGCGTTGGGTTCCTGCAACTACACAGCAGGAATCCAGAGCCTTGCATTCAGCGGTCTCCCATTCTCCACTGATGCACAGGAGCCAGCACAGCAGTCCCGGCATTCCAGACGCTCTGCTCAGACCAGCTCTGTGGGTCTGGCTGTTGCTGCCACCTCTGGGCCAGCAATAGCAAT
This sequence comes from Dendrobates tinctorius, assembly GCF_039654945.1. Lineage (NCBI taxonomy): Eukaryota > Metazoa > Chordata > Amphibia > Anura > Dendrobatidae > Dendrobates > Dendrobates tinctorius. Next base: position 2,841,752 of record NW_027361843.1, on the reverse strand, counting down.
GCAGGCTGCTCAGCAGCAAGCCTAAGTCCTCCTGTCGCTCTACTGGGCATGCTCACGAGACGATCTCCCATTGGAGATCGGGAGTCACATGCTCAGGTCCTTCTCGTGACCTGATTGGTCCATCTCAGGGATCTGGAAGCTTCCAGAAGGTCCCGGCTATAAAAGGTTTGCATGGCCGCTCGGCCATGTGCTAGTATAGACTCTAGTTGCTATCTGTGTGAATGATGATGGATGCATGAACCTGCGAATGACTCATTAAGATCCCCTCCCTCTGATATTACGTGTGTGGATAGGGACTTAGTTATAGAGTCAGCGCCAGTCAGTGGCACGCTACAGGCCACAGTGCATATCCCACAGAACTAGCGTCCGACAGTGCGCCCCCTCTTGGGCATTGTCGTATAGCGGCTGTGTCAGTCGCCACGCTGCAGTCAGCAGCACTTGTTAGTGTCCGCGGTAGCGACACCGCACGCACGGTCGGTCTAGACGGACACTGACCCTGTGTCTTGGGCCCGAGTCCTGTGACCATATACCGTGCGTGCACACCGCTGAGACCTGTGAGGTCAACAGGCTCGGCATTTATGTTTATGCCTTAGGCGCCTCTGTGAACTTAACAGAGCTCGCCAGCGCATACTGGGTGATGTTCAACCCGCGTGTGCTATACCGCCATATTGTGCGTCTGCCATTACATAGCAGCAGTTTAACACCTCTGCACGGTGGACACCAGGCGGCGAACGCACTTTCTATTATTTTATATTTAGTGCGTTCCACCGTCTCTAACAGGATTAGACACATGGCTCAGCAGGCAGTATCACACAGGATAGGATTAGATACATAGCTCAGCAGACAGTATCACACAGGATAGGATTAGATATATGGTTCAGCAGGCAGTATCACACAGGATAGGATTAGATACACAGCTCAGCAGTCAGTATCACACAGGATAGGATTAGATACATAGCTCAGCAGACAGTATCACCGAGGAGAGGATTAGACACACGGCTCAGCAGTCAGTATCACACAGGATAGGATTAGATACGCAGCTCAGCACACAGTATCACACAGAATACTATTAGATACACGGCTCAGCAGACAGTATCACACAGAATAGGATTAGATACACGGCTCAGCAGTCAGTATCACACAGGATAGGATTAGATGCGCAGCTCAGCAGTCAGTATCACACAGGATAGGATTAGATACACGGCTGAGCAGACAGTAACACACATGATAGGATTAGATACACAGCTCAGCAGACAGTATCACACAGGATAGGATTAGATACACTGCTCAGCAGTCAGTATCACACAGGATAGGATTAGATACATGGCTCAGCAGACAGTATCACACAGAATAGGATTAGATACACAGCTCAGCAGTCAGTATCACACAGGATAGGATTAGATGCACGGTTTTTATGTGCAATATAATCATTATAATTTGTTATAACTAACCACAGTTGGTTACTATGCCCAGGCAACGCCGGGCTCTTCAGCTAGTTAAATGATAAAATCAGACAAATTGTATAATGAATCCAGTTCTGACAGTCACAGTGGCTATTAAATGTAAAATGTATTACATCCTGATGATGGCTACATGTTTTTTTTCCCAACTGCATGGACATTAACAAAAACTATTCAATATGAACTTTTGCTAATCAATTTTGACAGTTGCTTCAACTGTCAGGGTGTGTCACCTCGTTTGTGCACTAACCATACACTGACTGCTTCGTGTGATTTTACCTTTGAGGCCGGGATCACACATGCGAGAAACACAGCCGAGTCTTGCATGTTAATACCCAGCACTGCCGCCGGCACTCAGGAGCAGAGTGTGCGGCTCCATGTATTGCTATACAGCTAGCTCCAATAATACCCCTTTAAATGGTGTCTGAACAAGTAGCAAAAAAAAATTATATTATCAATTTTTAAGTATGTGAAATGTACATTCACCTGGCTTATTTCTGTACCCGTATTACTGTATTATACAAAGGGACATCTTGGGGAAGAGGAAGCAGACCAAAAGCACATTTCCAGGAAATGAGTTCATGGCAACTAATTTATACAATTTCCAGAGTGAAACAAATCAGTCAAATCTATCCAGGGGTTTATGGAGTTACTGCAGGACACAAACCATCTGTTTATTAACTGGTGCAAGGCAGGAAATGTTTACCTCACAATAGAGATCATTAGTGAACCTAAAACAGAGTAAATCTGACAAAGAAACAATGGCAGAAAGGAAGTCTATTGTGTTTACCAATTAGCTGTATACCCAAATGTGTACAGCATTTGTTGGCCTTTTGTTTCACTTTAGGAGTGATTGTACAGTATGCAGTCAAAAGCTTGAAGATACATAGATATAGCAGGTAATCATTTCATATTTTATCTGATAGGTAAAATCTTTCCAATTATCAATGCTTAATCCTATTTTTTTCAATTGAGATGCAAATCATGCAGTGTGAATCTAGAATATTCAAAACATTCTCTTTCATTCTGTTACATTTCTGATTTTTAAAGATACAGCACTCTCATTGGTTGATACTCTTTACACTTTTATTTTCAGATGTTCAAAGAATATTTCATCCAAATTAAACACGAATTTTCCAGGAATAATTGTAACTCAGGAATAACTGACTTTATAAATATATAATGTTTTGGTTCCTCCCGAGCCTTGTTCACATATAGTCACTACTCACTATAAATGAAAACTAATATATTTTAATATATAATAAACAACAATTATGGAAGATAAGGATTTAAGAAAATGGTTCTCCACACGGACTATGTGCCCATATATTTGTTTTGGAAAATATAATTGGAAGATAAAGGTCTAAGGCACATACATACTAACGTCTCAGAGTTTATCACATACAAAAGGAAAATAAAGTAAGTATAACCAAAAAGTCTGGTTTAGATCTGTAGAAGGGTTCTCACCAGTAGAAACCGGAAATCTCCAAGAAGAACACCAAATGCTGCTAGTAAGAAGGCATAGGAAGAGGAAGAGTTATTTATGTATACAAGATCAAAAGTGTACAAAGTGTGATATTATACATTCAAACTTATAACTGTCATGATCCAGTCTAGAGATTGTTTTCTGCTGTCTTCTCTTTGGACTGGTCATGCGGGGGTTAATCCCCTCTGCCTCGTTCTGGTACTGGCTGGGCTATTTCAGTCCTCTACAGCCTGCGGGCCAGCGTCAGCTATACTGCAAACTTCCAAGCTAGTGCTTCTGACCTGTATTCCTTTAGTGTTACTCCTACCCATGATTTCCTGGACTTGTGTATGACCCGGCTTGATCTCTGGACTCTACTTCTGGTTTTTCCATTTCTGATACCACACTTCTGACTGGCTTGTACCCTGGCAACGGCTTATGTTTCTGATACCACGTTCCTGGTAGGTCCTGACTTCTCGCTGGTCCCTGACTACGCACTTGCTGTCTCCCTTGGTATTTCTGCTCCTGACAGTTGCTGACTTTGCCTAGCCTGACAACTCTTTCATTACCTGTGACACCTGTGCTGTTGCTCTGTGTTACTACGCTATGTGTGTGTGCGCGCGTGCAACCTCTCTTCCCTCACCATCACCCCCTGGTGGAGGTTGCTCTGTATTACACTGCAGCAGCACGTTACAATAACATTGTTGTTTCTCGAAAAAATGGAAAAAAAAGGCAGGGTCTTGAGGGAGTTACTTTGAACGTTACACATGATATATGACTATAGGGTAAATGACACTGACATGGTGCGACTGGCTGTGACATCCTTTATGTAAGGAATGGCAGTATTAACCCCTTCCTGACATCCGACGTACTATCCCGTCCACGGTACCCGGGCCCGTATGACAGTGGACGGGATAGTACGTCTACCGCGATCAGCGGCGCCCACGTGGTGATCGCCGATGATCGCGGCCGGGTGTCAGCTGATTATCACAGCTGACACCCGGCACTATGTGTCAGGGGCGGTCACGGACCGCCCCCGACACTTTAACCCCTTGCACACCGCGATCAAACATGATCGCGGTGTACCGGGAGTTAAAGGGAAGCATCGGTAGGGAGGGGGCTCCCTCCGTGCTTCCCTGAGCCCCCTACGGCAGCGCAATGTGCAGCGCTGCTGCCGGGGGCTCCTATCCTCCAGGCCCCCGAATCCAAGATGGCGACGGGGGCCTTCGGGGACCTGAGGAAGCTGGCTTCCTCAGTGCCTGCAAAGCGCAGGCAAGAGGAAGTCTTCTTCAATGCCTGTGACAGATTGCTGATCTGTCACAGTGATCTGTGATGTGACAGATCAGGGATCTGTCACAGGACAGTGATGTCCCACCTGGGACTATGTAATAAAGTAAAAAAAAAATTAAAAAAAAAATGTAAAAATAAATTTAAAAAAATCGCCAAATAAATTAGAAAAAAAAAAAATATTCCCTCAATAAATCCATTTTTTGGAAATAATAATAAAAAAAAACCAATAAAAGTACACATATTAGGTATCGCCGCGTCGGTAATGACCCGCCCTATAAAACTGTCCCGTTAGTTAACCCTTTTAGCGAACCCCTTAAAAAATAAAAATAAAAAACGAAGCAAAAAATAATGATTTATTATCATACCGCCAAACAAAAAGTGTAATAACGCGCGATCAAAAAGACACATATAAATATCCATGATACCGCTGAAAACGTCATCTTGTCCCGCAAAAAACAAGCCATGACACAGCATCATCAGTGAAAAAATAAAAAAGTTATAGCTCGCAGAATAAAGCGATGCAAAAATAATTATTTTTTATATAAAATAGTTTTCATTGCATAAAACCGACAAAAACATAAAAAAAGACCTAAATGAGGTATCGCTGTAACCGTACTGACCGGAAGAATAAAACCGCTTTATCAATTTTACCGCACGCAGAACGGTGTAAACGCACCCCCCCAAAAGAAATTCATGAAACGCTGGTTTTTGTTCATTCTGCGTCCCAAAAATAGGAATAAAAAGCGATCAAAAAATGTCACGTGCCCGAAAATGGTACCAATAAAAATGTCAACTCGTCCCGTAAAAAATAAGACCTCACATGACTCAGTGGGTCAAAATACGGAAAAATTATAGCTCTCAATATGTGGTGATGCAAAAACTATTTTACAATAAAAAGCGTCTTTTAGCGTGTGACAGCCGCCAAACATAAAAGCCGCCATAAATAGTAAGTCAAACCCCCCGTTATCACCCCCTTAGTTATGGAAAAATAATAGAACTAAAAAAAAAGTATTTATCGCCATTTTCCCGTTAGGGTAAGGCTGTGTGCACACGCTGCGGATTAGGTGCGGATTCATCCGCGCGGATTTTATAAAATCCGCAGGTGAAACCGCAGGTCAAAAGACCTGCGGTTTTACCTGCGGATTGCTCTGTGGTTTTGTCCTGCGGTTTTTCATCTCCTCAATAGAGGAGATGGCAAACCGCAGGAGAATCCGCAGAAAGAATTGACATGTCAATTCTTTCTGCGGATTGAAAACCGCAGATAATCCGCAGAAAGAATTGACATGTCAATTCTTTCTGCGGATTGAAAACCGCAGATAATCCACGCGGAAAATTCCGCACCGTCTGCACTGCGGTTTTTGATTCCCATAGGGAATCATGGTACTGTACACCGCAGCAGAAACTGCTGCGGGTCCGCAGCAGCCAAAACCGCTGCGGAACCGCAGCAAAATCCACAGCGTGTGCACACAGCCTTAGGGTTAGGGCTAGGGTTAGGGCTAGGGTTAGGGCTCAGATTAGGGTTAGGGGTGTGTTGGGGTTAGGGTTGGAGTTATAATTGGGGGTTTCCACTGTTTGGGCACATCAGGGGCTCTCCAAATGCAACATGGCATCTGATCTCAATTCCAGCCAATTCTGAGTTGAAAAAGTCAAATGGTGCTCCTTCCCTTCCAAGCTCTGCCATGCGCCCAAACAGTGTTTTACCCCCACATGTAGGGTATCAGCCTACTCAGGACAAATTGCAAAACAATTTTTGGGGTCCAATTTCTCCTGTTACCCTTAGGAAAATAAAAAATTGGGGGCAAAAATATCATTGAGGAGGTAATATCATTGAGGAGGTAAAAGTGGCTGGGACCCTAGGAGGTAGCGACCATGCTATTTTAGAATTTTGGATTACTAGAGGTGGAAGACCTGTGAAGACTCAGACGTCAAGGTTAGATTTCAGAAAGGCAGATTTTAAGGGATTCAGAAAGAGAATTGGAGGGATCCAATGGCTGGATATCCTTAAAGACAAAAATGTCCAGGAAGGATGGGAAATCTTGAAAAATGAAATTCTCAAAGCACAGTTGTTAACAATTCCAAAAAGAGGGAAGAATAGGAAGCATTTAAGGAAACCAGGATGGATAAACACAGAACTTAAGCACATGCTAAAAAGGAAGAAAAAAATGTTTATAAAATGGAAAGAGGGAGGCATATCTAAAGAAGAATATAATGCTGTCTGCAGAACCTGCAGGGCACAAATCAGATTAGCTAAAGCTGAAAATGAACTGAGGCTTGCAAGAGATGTCAAAAGCAATAATAAAGGATTTTGGGGATATGTCAAAAGTAAAAGAAAAGTCAAAGATGCTATAGGATTTTTACAGGATGAAAATGATGAAATGGTAAGACAGGATGTTGAGAAGGCTGAACTTTTAAATTCCTATTTTGCATCTGTTTTCTCTCAGAAAGGAAATGCAACATCAACTGTTATTCACTGTCCTATTAAGGGAATAGAAGAATCCAGGATATCTATAAACAGAAAGATAGTGAGGAAACACTTAGCTAACCTAAATGAATTCAAGTCTCCAGGTCCAGATGAATTACACCCCAGAGTACTGAAGGAGATAGCAGAAGAAATTTTTGAACCCCTCTCCATAATCTTTGAAAATTCTTGGAGAACAGGAGAAGTGCCAGAAGACTGGAGAAGAGCAAATGTTGTTCCTATCTTCAAAAAGGGGAAGAAGGTGGACCCAGGCAACTATAGGCCGGTGAGTCTGACTTCTATACCAGGAAAGATCTTTGAACAAATTATTAAACAACATGTATGTCAATACCTGGATAAGAATGAAGTGATTAAACAGAGTCAGCATGGGTTTCTAACTAATAAGTCATGTCAGACTAACTTAATTTCCTTCTATGACGGTATCACTGATTGGGTGGATCAAGGAAATGCTGTAGATATAGTATATCTTGACTTCAGCAAAGCATTTGACAAAGTCTCTCATACAATCCTTATTGAAAAAATGACTAAGTATGGAATGGACAAGGCAACTGTTAGGTGGATTCATAACTGGCTTAGTGATCGGACCCAAAGAGTGGTCGTAAATGGCTGCACATCCAGTTGGAAGAATGTCTCAAGTGGGGTACCACAGGGCTCTGTCCTGGGCCCTGTATTGTTCAACATCTTTATCAACGATTTAGATGAAGGAATTGAGGGTAAACTGATTAAATTTGCTGATGACACAAAGCTAGGAGGGATAGCTAATACTAGAGAAGAGAGAGAGAGAATTCAAAAAGATTTAAATAAACTGGAGAAGTGGGCAGCAACTAACAGAATGGTTTTTAACAGGGAGAAATGCAAAGTACTACATCTGGGCAATAAAAATGAAAAAAGCATATATAGAATGGGAGGAATAGGGCTAAGTGACAGCACATGTGAAAAAGACTTGGGTATACTAATAGATCACAGACTGAATATGAGTCAACAGTGTGATGCAGCAGCAAAAAAGGCAAATGCAATTCTAGGATGTATTAACAGAAGCATACAGTCTAGATCACGTGAAGTCATTATTTCCCTCTACTCCTCTTTGGTCAGACCTCATCTGGAATATTGTGTCCAGTTTTGGGCACCACATTTTAAAAAAGACATCAACAAACTGGAGCAAGTTCAGAAAAGAGCGACCAGAATGGTGACCGGTCTGCAAACCCTGTCTTATGAGGAAAGGTTGCAGGATTTGGGAATGTTTAGTTTGCAAAAGAGAAGACTGAGAGGAGACTTAATAGCTGTCTACAAATATCTAAAGGGCTGTCACATTGTAGAAGGATCAACTTTATTCTCATTTGCACAAGGAAAGACTAGAAGCAATGGGATGAAACTGAATGGGAAGAGACACAGATTAGATATTAGAAAAAACTTTTTGACAGTTAGAGTGATCAATGAGTGGAACAGGCTGCCACGAGAAGTGGTGAGTTCTCCTTCAATGGAAGTCTTCAAACAGAGGCTGGACAGACATCTGACTGGGATGATTTAGCGAATCCTGCTTTGAGCAGGGGGTTGGACCAGATGGCCCAGGAGGTCCCTTCCAACTCTAAGATTCTATGATTCTATGATTCTATGATTTTTGTGGAAAAAAATGATTTTTTTATTTTCACGTCCGAGTGTTATAAACTTCTGTGAAACACTTGGGGGCTCAAAGTGCTCACCACACATCTAGATAAGTTCCGTGGGGGGTCTAGTGTCCAAAATGGGGTCACTTGTGGGGAGTTTCAATATTTTAGGTACATCAGGGGCTCTCCAAACGCACATGACACCCGCAGACCATTCCATCAAAGTCTGCATTCCAAAACGTCACTGCTTCCCTTCCGAGCCCCGACGTGTGTCCATACAGTAGTTTTCTCCCACATATGGGGTGTCAGCGTACTCAGGCCAAATTGGACAACAACTTCTGGGGGTCCAATTTCTCCTGTTACCCTTGGGAAAATGAAAAAATTGGGGACTAATTGATCATGTTTCTGGAAAAAATACGATTTTTTTATTTTCATGCCCTGGCATTATAAACTTCAGTGAAGCCCTTGGGGGCTCAAAGTGCTCACCTCACATCTAGATAAGTTCCTTAGTGGGTCTAGTTTTCAAAATGGGGTCAATTGTGGGGGGTTTCCACTGTTTAGGTACATTGGGGGCTCTCCAAAGGCAACATGACACCCACAGACCATTCCATCAAAGTCTGCATTCCAAAACGTCACTACTTCCCTTCCGAGCCCCGACGTGTGCCCATACAGTAGTTTTCTCCCACATATGGGGTATCAGCATACTCAGGACAAATTGGACAACAACTTTTGGGGTCCAATTTCTCCTGGTACCCTTGGGAAAATAAAAAAAGGTGACTAATAGATCATGTTTGTGGAAAAAATACAAATTATTTATTTTCACGCCCGGGCATTATAAACTTCTGTGAAGCACTGGGGGGGTCAAAGTGCTCACCACACATCTAGATAAGTTCCTTAGGGGGTCTAGTTTCCAAAATGGTGTCATTTGTGGGGGATTTCCACTGTTTTGGTACATCAGGGGTTTTCCAAACGCGACATGGTGTCCGATCTCAATTACAGCCAAAAACGTCAAATGGCGCTGCTTCCCTTCCGAGCTCTGCCATGCGCCCAAATAGTGGTTTACCCCCACATGTGGGGTATCAGCGTACTCAGGAGAAATTGCACAATAACTTTTAGGGTGCTGTTACCCTTGGAAAAATAAGAATTGAGGGTGAAAAGATCATTTTTGTGGAAAAAATATGATTTTTTAATTGTATGGCTTTATGTTATAAACTTCTGTGAAGCCCATGGGGGTTCAAAGTTCTCACCACACATCTAGATAAGTTCCTTAGGGGGTCTAGATTCCAAAATGGTGTCATTTGTGGGGGGTTTCCACTGTTTTGGTACATCAGGGGTTTTCCAAACGCGACATGGTGTCCGATCTCAATTCCAGCCAAAAACGTCAAATGGCACTGCTTCCCTTCCGAGCTCTGCCATGCGCCCAAATAGTGGTTTACCCCCACATGTGGGGTATCAGCGTACTCAGGACAAATTGCACAATAACTTTTAGGGTCCTGTTACCCTTGGGAAAATAAAAATTGGGGTGAAAAGATCATTTTTGTGGGAAAAATATGATTTTTTAATTGTACCGCTGTACGTTATAAACTTCTGTAAAGCCCTTGTGGGTTCAAAGTTCTCACCACATATCTAGATAAGTTCCTTTGGGGGTCTAGTTTCCAAAATGGGGTCACTTGTAGGGGGTTTCCACTGTTTAGGTACATCAGGGACTCTCCAAACGTGACATGGCGTCCAATCTGAATTCCAGCCAATTTTGCATTGAAAAAGTCAAACGGCGCTCCTTCCATTCTGAGCTCTGCCATGCGCCAAAACAGTCGTTCCCCCCCACAAATCAGGTATTAGCGTACTCAGGACAAATTGCACAATAACTTTTGCAGTCCAATTTCTCCTGTTACCCTTGGTAAAATAAAAAAAATTGAACCTGAAGTATTTTTTTTGTGAAAAAAAGTTAGATGTTCATTTCTTTTTAAATATTCAAAAAAATTCCTGTGACGCACCTAATGGGTTAATAAACTTCTTGAATGTGGTTTTGAGCACCTTAAGGGGTTCAGTTTTTAGAATGGTGTCACTTTTGGGTATTTTCTATCATATAGACCCCACAAAGTGGCTTCAAATGTGATGTGGTCCTAAAAATAAAATGGTGTTGTAAAAATGAGAAATCGCTGGTCAACTTTTAACCCTTATAACTTCCTAACAAAACAAAATTTTGGTTCCAAAATTGTGCTGATGTAAAGTAAACATGTGGGAAATGTTACTTATCAAGTTTTTTGTGTGCCGTATCTCTGTGATTTAAGGGCATAAAAATTCAAAGTTGGAAAATTGCGAAATTTTCAAAATTTTTGCCAAATTTCCATTTTTTTTCACAAATAAACGCAAGTTATTTGAATGAAATTTTACCACTAACACGAAGTACAATATGTCACGAGAAAACAATGTCAGAATCACTGGGATCAATGGAAGCGTTCCAGAGTTATGACCTCATAAAGGTACAGTGGTCAGAATTGTAAAAATTGGCCCGGTCATGAACGTGCAAACCACCCTTGGGGGTGAAGGGGTTAAATGACAGTGGCAAGTTATAGATAAACTAAGTAAAATAAATGTAAGAATGTGCAATATGATACTCTAAAGAATAAATGTTATATTCAGAGAAGGAAATTAGAAACAAATAAATAAAAAGAAAAGGGAAGAGTAAACAAAGATGGAAAAAGAATCTATGATCAAAAACCATAAAGACCAAAAAGACCAGGTAATGGTTATTCTACCTGTAAACAGTAAGGGTAAGTGCACACAGGACTTTTTGCTGCGTTTTTTTTCATGCTAATTTTCATCTGCATTTTCCATGGGGCGGCACGGTGGCTCAGTGGTTAGCACTGCAACCTTGCAGCGCTGGGGTCCTGGGTTCTAATCCCACCAAGGACAACATCTGCAAGGAGTTTGTATGTTCTCCCCGTGTTTGCGTGGGTTTCCTCCGGGCACTCCGGCTTCCTCCCACATTCTAAAGACATACTAATAGGGAATTTAGATTGTGAGCCCCATCGGGGACAGTGATGATGATGTGTGCAAACTGTAAAGCGCTGCGGAATATGTTAGCGCTATATAAAAATAAAGATTATTATTATTTATCTGCATTTTCCATTACCAGCAAAGCCAATGAGATTTCAGAAATCTTATGCACACACATTGGTTTTTTTGTGTGATCAGGATTTTTTGTTTTGCTGCATTTTTTGGACATAGAGCATGTCACTTCTTTCAGCGTTTTTGCTGCGGTTTTTCAGTGTATTTCACCCATTGACTTGAATGGTAGGTGAAAAAACGCTGCAAAAACGCACTAAAAATGAACCAAAAAGATGCAGGTGCCATTATTTGCAGCGTTTTTGCTGCAGAAAAGTCAAGGACATTAGCATGGACAAATAGACAAAAAAAATGCACCAAAAAACGCAATAGAAAACGCAAACCTGCATTTTTGCCACAGCTTCTTTCCTGCCAAGATCAGGTTTTGCTGAAGAAAAAAAAGCAGCAAAAAAATCCTGTGTGAACTTACCCTAAAGGGTCCAGCAACGATTCTGTAAGACAAGGTCAAACACAAAAACATTATAAGAAATATGGATTTAGATCTTTAAAATCATGTCCCCTATTAAGACCCCTGGGTGTCACTATTTGTAAAGTATGTATCCAAAATATGTCCTTATATGTCTTCCCCCACGTCTGGCCCATTGAACTTGTTCTATAATCTGGAATCTTAATTTTCATATGGAATGTTTGGCGGTTATGAAATGATCAGGGATGGGGAGCCACCTTTTTAGACACCAGACAGTGGATTTATGATTAGAAATCTTGTCTTTAATGATCTGTGTCTTTACTTCAATATACAATAATCCACATGGACAATTGAGTAGGTGCACCACATTACTTATCTCATATGTGTAATGGTCCTTGGAAAATGAGTAGTTGGTCACCTCAAAACATACAAGATTTCTGGCTCTCACAGACTTGTAACGTCTTCTTTAAGAGGCTCCTCTGTCTTCCACTCATTACCTGTAATAATGGCACCTGTTTGAACTTGTTATCAGTATAAAAGACATCTGTCCACAACCTTAATTTGTCACACTCCAAACTCCACTATGGTGAAGACCAAAGAGCTGTTAAAGGACACCAGGAGCAAAATTGTAGCCCTGCACCAGGATGGGAAGAATGAATCTGCAATAGGCAAGCTGCTTGGTGAGATGAAATCAACTGTGAGAGCAATAATTAGAAAATGGAAGACATACAAGACCACTTATAATCTCCCTCTATCTGGGGCTCCATGCAAAATCTCATCCTGTGGGGTCAAAATGATCACAAAAACCATGAGCAAAAAATCCAGAAGCACATGGGGGGACCGACGGAATAACCTGCATCGAGCTGGGACCATCAAAGGCTACCATCAGTAACACACTACGGCACAAGGGACTTAGATCCTGCAGTGCCAGATGTGTCCCCCTGCTTAAGCCAGTACATGTCCGGGCGCGCCAGAAGTTTCCTAGACAGCATTTGGATTATCCAGAGGAGTATTTGGAGAATGTCATATGGTCTGATGAAACCTAAGTAGAACTGTTTGGTAGAAACAAAACTCGTCATGTTTGGAGGAAATAGAATGCTGAGTTGCATCCAAAGAACACCATACCTACTGTGAAGCATGGGAGTGGCAACATCATAATTTGCGGCTGCTTTTCTGCAAAGGGACCAGGACGACTGATCCATGCACATGAAGGAATGAATGGGGCCATGTATCGTGAGATTTTGAGTGCAAATCTCCTTCCATCAGCAAGGGCATTGAAGATGAAACGTGGATGGGTCTTTCACCCTGATAATGATCCCAAGCACAACACCAGGGCAACAAAGGAGTGGCATTGTAAGAAGCATAAGAAGGTCCTGGAGTGGCCTAGCCAGTCTCCAGATCTCAACCCCATAGAAAACTTTTGGAGGGATTTGAAAGTCCATGTTGCCCAGCGACAGGCCCAAAACATCACTGCTCTAGAGGACAAGAAGAAGAAACGGAGAGTGGTGGTCATGGGGGATTCCCTGCTGAGAGGAACAGAGGCCGCTATCTGCAGACCGGATATAACTACAAGAGAAATGTGCTGTCTTCCAGGTGCAAAAATTAAAGATGTGTCTGACAGGATATCAGGACTCTTCAGACCTACAGATGACTACCCATTCCTGCTACTACATGTGGGGACAAATGACACCGCAAGAAACGACCTGGAAATCATCTGCAGAGACTTTGAAGACTTAGGCAAGAAAGTGAAAGAACTGGGAGCGCAGGTGGTCTTCTCTTCCATCCTCCCAGTGGATGGCCATGGAACAAGGAGGTGGAATAAGATTCTGCAGGTGAACAACTGGCTACGTCGATGGTGCCGTCGGCAACGATTTGGATTTCTGGATCACGGAGTGAACTACTTATACGATGGACTACTTGCTAGAGATGGGGTGCACCTTACGAAGACTGGAAAGCATGTATTTGGAAGTCGCCTTGCTACACTTGTAAGGAGAGCTTTAAACTAGAACAACATGGGAAGGGAAGCAAAAGACCAGAAAAAGCCATACACCTGACAAATGCTATTGAGAACTCTGCTATTAGAAGTGGAAAGGAAGAACAAAGACGAAAGAATCTAATTAATAAAAATATTGGAGAAAGAGAAACCAATCACAAACTAAAATGTTTCTATACTAATGCACAAAGCATGGGCAACAAACAAGGAGAATTGGAACTACTAACACAGGAACAGAAATATGATGTAATTGGAATCACTGAAACTTGGTGGGACAATACACATGATTGGAATACAAGACTAGAAGGATACAACTTATTTGCAAGAAACAGACTTGATAAACGAGGAGGGGGTGTCGCATTGTATGTTCGAAACGCGTATATCTGCACAGAGATTGAAGCTTCAGAGACTGGGAGTTCTGTGGAAACTGTTTGGGTAAGAATACAAGGACAGAACAATGGAAAGGACACCATTGTAGGCATTTACTACAGGCCGCCTGTGCAAGCTAAAGATATAGATGAACTCTTTATGCATCAGATGGCCAAGTTCTCCAAAAAATATGACATAGTTGTCATGGGAGATTTCAACTATCCAGACATTTGTTGGGAATCTCTCTCAGGCAAAACTAACAGGTCAAGGAAATTCTTATCCTCTCTTGCTGACAACTTTATCTTCCAAAAGGTAAGGGAGAAAACAAGGGGAACTGCTACCTTGGATCTAATCCTTATAAACAGGGAGGAAATGGTTGAGGAGGTAAAAGTGGCTGGGACCCTAGGAGGTAGCGACCATGCTATTTTAGAATTTTCGATTACTAGAGGTGGAAGACCTGTGAAGACTCAGACGTCAAGGTTAGATTTCAGAAAGGCAGATTTTAAGGGATTCAGAAAGAGAATTGGAGGGATCCAATGGCTGGATATCCTTAAAGACAAAAATGTCCAGGAAGGATGGGAAATTTTGAAAAATGAAATTCTCAAAGCACAGTTGTTAACAATTCCGAAAAGAGGGAAGAATAGGAAGCATTTAAGGAAACCAGGATGGATGAACACAGAACTTAAGCACATGCTAAAAAGGAAGAAAAAAATGTTTATAAAATGGAAAGAGGGAGGCATATCTAAAGAAGAATATAATGCTGTCTGCAGAACCTGCAGGGCACAAATCAGATTAGCTAAAGCTGAAAATGAACTGAGGCTTGCAAGAGATGTCAAAAGCAATAATAAAGGATTTTGGGGATATGTCAAAAGTAAAAGAAAAGTCAAAGATGCTATAGGATTTTTACAGGATGAAAATGATGAAATGGTAAGACAGGATGTTGAGAAGGCTGAACTTTTAAATTCCTATTTTGCATCTGTTTTCTCTCAGAAAGGAAATGCAACATCAACTGTTATTCACTGTCCTATTAAGGGAATAGAAGAATCCAGGATATCTATAAACAGAAAGATAGTGAGGAAACACTTAGCTAACCTAAATGAATTCAAGTCTCCAGGTCCAGATGAATTACACCCCAGAGTACTGAAGGAGATAGCAGAAGAAATTTTTGAACCCCTCTCCATAATCTTTGAAAATTCTTGGAGAACAGGAGAAGTGCCAGAAGACTGGAGAAGAGCAAATGTTGTTCCTATCTTCAAAAAGGGGAAGAAGGTGGACCCAGGCAACTATAGGCCGGTGAGTCTGACTTCTATACCAGGAAAGATCTTTGAACAAATTATTAAACAACATGTATGTCAATACCTGGATAAGAATGAAGTGATTAAACAGAGTCAGCATGGGTTTCTAACTAATAAGTCATGTCAGACTAACTTAATTTCCTTCTATGATGTTATCACTGATTGGGTGGATCAAGGAAATGCTGTAGATATAGTATATCTTGACTTCAGCAAAGCATTTGACAAAGTCTCTCATACAATCCTTATTGAAAAAATGACTAAGTATGGAATGGACAAGGCAACTGTTAGGTGGATTCATAACTGGCTTAGTGATCGGACCCAAAGAGTGGTCGTAAATGGCTGCACATCCAGTTGGAAGAATGTCTCAAGTGGGGTACCACAGGGCTCTGTCCTGGGCCCTGTATTGTTCAACATCTTTATCAACGATTTAGATGAAGGAATTGAGGGTAAACTGATTAAATTTGCTGATGACACAAAGCTAGGAGGGATAGCTAATACTAGAAAAGAGAGAGAGAGGATTCAAAAAGATTTAAATAAACTGGAGAAGTGGGCAGCAACTAACAGAATGGTTTTTAACAGGGAGAAATGCAAAGTACTACATCTGGGCAATAAAAATGAAAAAAGCATATATAGAATGGGAGGAATAGGGCTAAGTGACAGCACATGTGAAAAAGACTTGGGTATACTAATAGATCACAGACTGAATATGAGTCAACAGTGTGATGCAGCAGCAAAAAAGGCAAATGCAATTCTAGGATGTATTAACAGAAGCATACAGTCTAGATCACGTGAAGTCATTATTTCCCTCTACTCCTCTTTGGTCAGACCTCATCTGGAATATTGTGTCCAGTTTTGGGCACCACATTTTAAAAAAGACATCAACAAACTGGAGCAAGTTCAGAAAAGAGCGACCAGAATGGTGACCGGTCTGCAAACCCTGTCTTATGAGGAAAGGTTGCAGGATTTGGGAATGTTTAGTTTGCAAAAGAGAAGACTGAGAGGAGACTTAATAGCTGTCTACAAATATCTAAAGGGCTGTCACATTGTAGAAGGATCAACTTTATTCTCATTTGCACAAGGAAAGACTAGAAGCAATGGGATGAAACTGAATGGGAAGAGACACAGATTAGATATTAGAAAAAACTTTTTGACAGTTAGAGTGATCAATGAGTGGAACAGGCTGCCACGAGAAGTGGTGAGTTCTCCTTCAATGGAAGTCTTCAAACAGAGGCTGGACAGACATCTGACTGGGATGATTTAGAGAATCCTGCTTTGAGCAGGGGGTTGGACCAGATGGCCCAGGAGGTCCCTTCCAACTCTACGATTCTATGATTCTATGAGATATGCATGGAGGAATGGATCAATATACCACCAACAGTGTGTCCCAACCTTGTGAAGACTTACAGAAAAAGTTTGACCTCTGTCATTGCCAACAAAGGATATATAACAAAATATTAAGATGAACTTTTGTTAATGACCAAATACTTATTTTCCACCGTAATTTGCAAAATAAATCTTGACAAATCAGACAAGGTGATTTTCTGGATTTGTTTTCTTATTTTGACTCTCATAGTTGTGGTCTACCTATGATGTCAATTACAGGCCTCTCTCATCTTTTTAAGTGGGAGAACTTGCACAATTGGTGGCTGACTAAATACTTTTTTCCCCACTGTATTTGAAAGTCAAGTCCCCTACTGTATGACACTAGGAACAGAAGAATTTTTGTGTGCCTTACGGATCAGGCCTCTATAGCACACTAGATGCTTCAAACTATTTGAAAGTAACGTCTCCTACTATATAAGGGATACTGCAGGCTTTTTCACATTTAGCTAGTGGAAAAATATTGTTTTGAATGCTATACTCATGCATTGAGCACAATAGAAGAAGTGCACAGCACACTTGTAGGACATGTGCTCTGCTGGCTTGGTGTTCGAACCTCAGTAATGGCAAAAATAAAAAGTGCTGGAAGGTAAATTTAGCAGCCACAGTGGACAGTAGCTAGCTACACTATCTGACTGATATACAGTCATATGTAAAAGTTTGGGCACCCCTATTAATGTTAACCTTTTTTCTTTATAACAATTTTGTTTTTTGCAACAGCTATTTCAGTTTCATATATCTAATAACTGATGGACTCAGTTATATTTCTGGATTCAAATGCGGTTTATTGTACTAACAGAAAATGTGCAATCTGCATTTAAACAAAATTTGACCGGTGCAAAAGTATCGGCACCCTTATCATTTTCTTGATTTGAACACTCCTAACTACTTTTTACTGACTTCCTGAAGCACTAAATTGGTTTTGTAACCTCATTGAGCTTTGAACTTCATAGCAAGGTGTATCAAATCATGAGAAAAGGTATTTAAAGTGGCCACTTGGAAGTAGTTCTCCTATTTGATTCTCCTATGAAGAGTGGCATCATGGGCTCCTCAAAACAACTCTCAAATGATCTGAAAACAAAGATTATTCAACATAGCTTTTCAGGGGAAGGATACAAAAAGTTGTCTCAGAGATTTAACCTGTCAGTTTCCACTGTGAGGAACATAGTAAGGAAATGGAAGAACACAGGTACAGTTCTTGTTGAGCCCAGAAGTGGCAGGCCAAGAAAAATATCAGAAAGGCAGAGAAGAAGAATGGTGAGAACAGTCAAGGACAATCCACAGACCACCTCCAAAGACCTGCAGCATCATCTTGCTGCAGATGGTGTCATTGTGCATCGGTCAACAATACAGCGCATGCATAACGCCTTTTTGTATGACCAAACAACTCAATCTTTGTTTCATCAGTCCACAGGACCTTCTTCCAAAATGTAACTGGCTTGTCCAAATGGGCTTTTGCATACCTCAGGCGACTCTGTTTGTGGCGTGCTTGCAGAAACGGCTTCTTTCGCATCACTCTCCCATACAGCTTCTCCTTGTGCAAAGTGCGCTGTATTGTTGACCGATGCACAGTGACACCATCTGCAGCAAGATGATGCTGTAGGTCTTTGGAGGTGGTCTGTGGATTGTCCTTGACTGTTCTCAGCATTCTTCTTCTCTGCCTTTCTGATATTTTTCTTGGCCTGCCACTTCTGGGCTTAACAAGAACTGTACCTGTGTTCTTCCAATTCCTTACTATGTTCCTCACAGTGGAAACTGACAGGTTAAATCTCTGAGACAACTTTTTGTATCCTTCCCTTGAAAAGCTATGTTGAATAATCTTTGTTTTCAGATCATTTGAGAGTTGTTTTGAGGAGCCCATGATGCCACTCTTCATAGGAGAATCAAATAGGAGAACTACTTCCAAGTGGCCACTTTAAATACCTTTTCTCATGATTTGATACACCTGGCTATGAAGCTCAAAGCTCAATGAGGTTACAAAACCAATTTAGTGCGTGCTTCAGGAAGTCAGTAAAAAGTAGTTAGGAGTGTTCCAATCAAGAAAATGATAAGGGTGCCCATACTTTTGCACCGGTCAAATTTTGTTTAAATGCAGATTGCACATTTTCTGTTAGTACAATAAACCTCATTTGAATCCAGAAATATAACTGAGTCCATCAGTTATTAGATATATGAAACTGAAATACCTGTTGCAAAAACCAAAATTGTTATAAAGAAAAAAGGTTAACATTAATAGGGGTGCCCAAACTTTTACATATGACTGTATAACTAGCCTAACTAACTAGCTAAAATCTTGCTGCTAACAGTGTCAGCATCAGGAGCAGCTTCTCTGAACTGTTACAGTGTCAAAATGGTGCTAAAACAAGATGTCCACTATTTATATGGAGAGGGATATGTGATTTCAGCAGCCAATGACACGAGGCGTTGTGTCAGGACATTGTGGGTGTTTCCTGCACCCTGATTGGCTAGCTGCAATGTGCACACATAAAGTTAGGAAAAAAATAACTCTTTACAAGAATGCCGCTCCTCTGAGTTCTGCAAACCCCCTCCCCTGAAAATACTTTTGTGGCAACACAAATATTTTCCCACACTTTTACCAAATGTTATCGATTTTTTTTCCGATTTTATAAAATTGTGTTAGTGTTTCCGATCACGAATCCGAATAGGCCATTATTAGTGCCGAATTTATGTTTGGCTATTGTTTTCCTAACAAATTCTCTCATCGCTGCTCAGGAGCACATTTACACAGGATGAAGCACAGCCGAGAACAATTATGTTTAAACAAGCTTAAAAGTTTTTTCAGTCAATGGATGAATGTTATACTGTACATCTTTTATTAAAATTATTTAATTAAGGCATATTAAAATAATGACTCCTAAACAAGGAATCCTCATAGGTAAAAAAACTGAGGTATGGATAAACCAGGAATATTATAATGTCATGGGATATATAATTACACACATAGCAATTTGGAAATGTACAGAAAAATATTATGTAGAACAAAAAAAGTGCCGTGCAGTTGCATCACATAATGATCAGTACAAAAAATCTCAGAAAAATTATCCATAAATTTGTACAGTGCTGTCGGGGTACGTCCGGGTGGTCTGGTTAACCAGGAACTTTTCACTGTGAGTATTACACTTGGATCAGTGGGCGAGATATGAGTGCTGGATCTGACATATTTGGCCGGTAGCTGCTGCGAGCAGTGCACGGTGCACCTTATTTTCTATCTTGCCATGTATGTTATATTCAGCATGATACATTTTGGTCAGAATATTACAATTAATGAGGTAGTATACACTGTATTTTATTAACTGGCCGTTATATAGTGCATTTGCACGGTGCATTCTATATAAATGAATGTATACATTTTTCTGATATTTTTTGAACTGATTATTATGTGGCTGGTAGCTTTTTAGGAGCAGTGCACGGGGCACCTTATTCTTTATCTTGCCATTTATATCCAGTATGATGCATTTTGGTCGGAAAACTACATAGAATGGTGCATTATACACTGTATTTCATTAATTGACCCTCATGTAGCATATTTTGCACAGTGCATTTTATATTGCTTATTTGGATTGTACAAATTTATGGATAATTTTTCTGAGATTTTTTGTACTGATCATTATGTGATGCAACTGCACAACGCATTTTTTGCCTCTACATAATATTTTTCTGTATATTTCCAAATTGCTATGTGTGTAATTATATATCCCATGACATTATAATATTCCTGGTTATTCTATACCTCTGTTTTTTTACCTATGAGGATTCCTTGTTTAGGAGTCATTATTTTAATATGCCTTAATAAAATAATTTTAATAAATACTGTTTCTATGCCTCTATATCCCTGTTTATGTGTGGGGATGTTGTTTAAATTAGTTGATTTGAGGTGGTTTTGTTACAATAGGACTGTGTTTGGTGATATACTGTACATCTGTTTGGAGCCTACATACAAATAGGTCTGTTGGGCAAACTTGTCAATATCAGCTGGTCTAACTGCCATCAAAAGGGTATGGGCACTTTAAGTCTGAATTTCTCTTATAGTCGTGACTAGTGTTGAGCATTCCGATACCGCAAGTATCGGGTATCGGCCGATACTTGCTGTATCGGAATTCCGATACCGACTTCCGATATTTTTTCAATATCGGAATTCGGCATCGGAATCGGAAGTTCAGTTGATTGACGGCCTGACGTCATCATGATGCGCGGTGTGTGCGCATCATGATGCGCCGTCATTTCGGGCCTTCCGGGGGTCTCTGCCGGCCTGCCGGGGGGCTGTGCCGGCCTGCCGGGGGGCTGTGTGGACTGCCCGGGGTCTGTACCGGCCTGCCGGGGGGCTGTGCCGGCCTGCCGGTGGTCTGTGCACCCTGTGGGGGTCTGTACCGGCCTGCCGGGGGGCTGTGCCGGCCTGCCGGGGGGCTGTGCTGATGTCCGGGTGTCTGTGCAAGCATCGTCCGATGGGACTACAAGTCCCATCGGGCGATGCCTGCTACCATGACAGTGATTGACACATTAGCCAATGATGGGACAGTAGTAGTCCCATCATCCGGCTAATGTGTTAAATGTTAAAAAAAAAAAAAAAATAAAAAAATACTACATACATACTACATGCATGCTACATACATACTACATGCTACATACATACTACATACATGCTACATACATACTACATGCATGCTACATACATACTACATGCATGCTACATACATACTACATACATACTGCATGCTACATACATACTACATACATACTACATATATACTACATGCATGCTACATACATACTACATGCTACATACATACCACATACATACTACATATATACTACATGCATGCTACATATATACTACATGCTACATACATACCACATATATACTACATACATACTACATACATGCTACATACATACTACATGCATGCTACATACATACTACATGCATGCTACATACATACTACATACATACTGCATGCTACATACATACTACATATATACTACATGCATGCTACATACATACTACATGCTACATACATACCACATACATACTACATATATACTACATGCATGCTACATACATACTACATGCTACATACATACCACATATATACTACATACATACTACATATATACTGCATGCTACATACATACTACATATATACTACATGCATGCTACATACATACTACATGCTACATACATAACACATATATACTACATACATACTACATACATACTACATGCTACATACATACTACATGCTACATACATACTACATATATACTACATGCATGCTACATACATACTACATATATACTACATGCATGCTACATACATACTACATGCTACATGCATGCTACATACATACTACATACATACTACATGCTACATACATACCACATATATACTACATACATACAATACATTCATACAATACATACATAGACATACAGTACATATAACATAGAGTAACATACTTACCAATACTTGTCACATTGTTCCCCGAAGCCATTGTCGTCTACGGAATAAATATTAACATAACAAACCACAAAAATACTCACCCACGATCCGAAGCAGTCCACGAGTGTGTCCCACGACGATCTTGGGTAGAGAACTGCAGCATCAGATGATGCTGCCGTTCTCTACGGGCTGCAGGAATCCAATGACGGAAGGTAGGTATCCTTCCGCACTGTATTCCTCCGCCACTTAAAAAAAAAAAGTCCCTAGTCTCACTTTATGCCATTGCTGTGTGGGAAATTCCCACACAGCAATGGCATAAAGTGAGACTAGGGACTTTTTTTTTTTAAGTGGCGGAGGAATACAGTGCGGAAGGATACCTACCTTCCGTCATTGGATTCCTGCAGCCCGTAGAGAACGGCAGCATCATCTGATGCTGCAGTTCTCTACCCAAGATCGTCGTGGGACACACTCGTGGACTGCTTCGGATCGTGGGTGAGTATTTTTGTGGTTTGTTATGTTAATATTTATTCCGTAGACGACAATGGCTTCGGGGAACAATGTGACAAGTATTGGTAAGTATGTTACTCTATGTTATATGTACTGTATGTCTATGTATGTATTGTATGAATGTATTGTATGTATGTAGTATATATGTGGTATGTATGTAGCATGTAGTATGTATGTAGTATGTATGTAGCATGCATGTAGTATATATGTAGTATGTATGTAGCATGCATGTAGTATATATGTAGTATGTATGTAGCATGTAGTATGTATGTAGCATGTAGTATGTATGTAGTATGTATGTGGTATGTATGTAGCATGTAGTATGTATGTAGCATGCATGTAGTATATATGTAGTATGTATGTAGCATGCAGTATATATGTAGTATGTATGTAGTATATATGTGGTATGTATGTAGCATGTAGTATGTATGTAGCATGCATGTAGTATATATGTAGTATGTATGTGGTATGTATGTAGCATGTAGTATGTATGTAGCATGCATGTAGTATATATGTAGTATGTATGTAGTATGTATGTGGTATGTATGTAGCATGCAGTATGTATGTAGCATGCATGTAGTATATATGTAGTATGTATGTAGCATGTATGTAGTATGTAGTATGAATGTAGCATGTATGTAGTATGCATGTTGTATGTATGTAGCATGTAATTTTTTTTTTTTTTTTTTTTTTTTACATTTAACACATTAGCCGGATGATGGGACTACTACTGTCCCATCATTGGCTAATGTGTCAATCACTGTCATGGTAGCAGGCATCGCCCGATGGGACTTGTAGTCCCATCGGACGATGCCTGCACAGACCCCCGGAGCCTGCACAGCCCCCCGGCAGGCCGGCACAGCCCCCCGGAGCCGGCACAGCCCCCCGGCAGGCCGGCACAGCCCCCCGGCAGGCCGGCACAGCCCCCCGGAGCCTGCACAGACCACCGGCAGGCCGGCACAGACCACCGGAGCCTGCACAGACCCCCTGGCAGGCCGGCACAGCCCCCCGAAAGGCCCGTACAGACCCCAGAGAGGCTGTACAAGGGCAGGAAAGGGTTTTTCTTATTCCGATACCGGAAGTCCCATAGACTTGAATGGGACTTCCGGTATCGGAATCGGCGATACCGATACTTTTTTTAAAGATCGGCCGATACCATCCGATACGATACTTTGAAGTATCGGACGGTATCGCTCAACTCTAGTCGTGACCATTAAAAGTGCATAGGATAGCATGAATGTTAAAGGGAACCAGTCATCAGTTTTGTGACATAGCAGCTAAAAATATCACCTTATTCAGCGTCTGCACTGCATTCCCTAAATCCTTATATAACCCCCTGACTCACCTTGTATACTACCGAAAAACTTTTTTAATTTCTCCCAGGCTGTATGGTAATCGTCTTAGTCCGGTCCGATGGGTGTGGTTGTGGGCCTCTTAATCCCTCCCATTAGCTGTTGCTTGCCCTCCTACTGCGTAAATGACGCCTCCTGCGTTATCCACACGCCATGCGACATCTTGCAAATTTTGCATTTCTGTGCGGTCGCCGCACACGTCAAATCACAGCATGTGGACACATCCGCATATAACACATGTCCCTGGTATCCAATGTTAAAAATACGCAGAGAGACATTGGACGCATGCGGTGGTAGGTGGAGAGTGGTCGGAGCTTCACGGAGGAAGAAAGGAGGAAGTGGCTGCCATCTGTAGCCCTCCTGAACGCTAGTGTGAAACTAGCCTAAGTCAGATTACTAATGCAACAGATCCCCACGATAAAGGTGGGGGCAGCAAAGGAGCAAAATACTAATAAAACAATCACTCATAAACCTTCCAGGTCATGGATGGTGTGATTGTCCAGTATTAAAATCGCACATAGATGAGGCTTGAATAGAACTTTCCCCTGGCAACAGTGGTGACAGTCCCGATAGTTCCAACCCCAAAGTGCACCGGAAACCACTGACTCTGTCTCAGCTCATCTTCTTACAGAAGCACAGACTGGAGTATCTGCTCATACAACCACAATAAGCTATACACTTCATAGAGGTGGACTTTATGAAAGATTGGGCAGAAAAAACCCTTTACTTACACACAAAAATTGTAAGGCTCATTTTGAGTTTGTCAAAAGACACGTGGGAGACTGCCAAAATGTATGGAGGAAGGTGCTGTAGTCAGATAAGACCAAAATTGAACTTTGTGATCATCAAGGTAAATGCTATGTCTGATTCTAAACCAACACAGCTCATCACCCCCAAGAACACCATCCCCAGAGTGAAACATGGAGATGGCAGGATCATGCTGTAGGGATGTTTTTCTGCAGAAGCAACAGGGAAAATGGTATAAGTCGAGGGCAAGATGGATGATGCGAAATACAGGGATATTCTTGATCAAAACCTGCTTTAGTCTGTCAGTGATTTGAGACTGAGACAGAGGTTAACCTTCCAACAAGACAATAACCCAAAGAATATTGCTAAAGCAGCACTCATGTTTTTTTAAGTTGAAACATTTAAAAGTTTTAGAATGGCCTATTCAAAGCCAAGACCTTAAGTCCATTTGAGAATCTGTGGTCAGCCATGAAGATTGCTGTTTACCAGAGGAAACCATCTCACTTGAAGGATCTGGAGGAGTTTTGCAGTGAGGAATGAGGAAAAATTCCAGTGGCCAGATGTGGAAAGCTCATAGAAACGCACCCAAAGCAACTTACAGCTGTAATTGCTGCAAAAGGAGGCTCTAAAAAGTACTGACTTTAGGGGGATAAATAGTTTTGCACATTGACGTTTTTAGTTATTTTGTCATTTTTTTTTCAAAGAAAACCAAATGTTAACAGTTTTAGGCATGTTCTTTACATGCACTGACGCAAACCCTCAAAAATCAGTGAAACTCTAGATTGTGAGGTAGCATAACACGAAAAATGCCAAGGGGGATGAATGCTTTCCCAAGCCATTGTATATTTCCAGCCCTTGAAACCTTTCCTGCAAAGTTTTAAAAAGATCAGCCTCTGAGGATTTGCCTTTTAGTGGAAAGTAAATGAAGGATAAAGAGGGTCATCCTTCAGCAAATCGTCCAAAACTTTGGGAACTGCCATTCTATGAGAATTATTATGAGCCATTGTCTTCAAAAAATTATTAACCTGACTAAAGACCAAAAATTGATTCGCTTGCAGGCCATATATGACACACAGTTTTGGGAAATCTGGCTTCCTGCGAATTAAATGTTTGACCAGTTGTTATTAACTTTTTTTTCCCAAAAACTTGTTTTCCACCCCTTGAAGAAATTCTAAATGTCATCACAGTGTCAAATTTTTGCTTATTAAAAAAGGCAATTTCAAAAAATGTTCTGTCTCCCAAGCCGCAATGGTATCGCATAAGATGCAATAATATCTCTCCCAGCAGTGCTGAAAAACTCATGTGTGATAGGAAGTATAAAGACCACATGAAAACTAGGCCTTTTTCTATACGAAGGTTAGAGTATCTGTTTATTTACTTTACCCAGTCCACCCCATGGCAAAGTAATCTAGTTAAATTATATTTGAAAAATGTACCCCCCTTTTACTTCTGTTAGCGCCAGGTTTGCAAACGGTATCCTTGGTCTTTTTATAGTCCATGTGAATGATTTAAAGGCCAAATTTAACGAACTGATATTTGCATGTTTAATTAGCAAA
Organism: Dendrobates tinctorius; assembly: GCF_039654945.1. Taxonomy (NCBI): domain Eukaryota; kingdom Metazoa; phylum Chordata; class Amphibia; order Anura; family Dendrobatidae; genus Dendrobates; species Dendrobates tinctorius. The sequence continues at coordinate 2,815,262 of NW_027361843.1, read as the reverse complement.
TAAATTGATCTTTTTCTGGCTAATCCATTCTTTTGTTGATTTGGAGACTGTCATGCCGTGAAAGGATAAATTCATCTCCAGCTTTTTAGCAGAGACATGAAGGGTTCAGTGCAAAACTAACTTGATATTTTGAACTGTTCATAATTCATTTCAACAGAGCAAAATTTGCTGAACACGGAATATTGAGGAGCTGCAGCCAAACAGTGGCCAGGTAGCCAAGTCACGTAGTGGACCACTCCTTTAAAGGGTTTATGCCAAATCTCAGTTCAGAAACACATGGCTTTCCAACCCCCCAACTTCCTGATTTCTGGGGGACAGGAGCTGGCCTGAACTGTGGGCATTCTGATGCTCCTTATAGAGGTAGCCTTACTTGTGCAGCAAAAGAACGGAGAAGAATGGAGGCCGCTAGAAACAAGAAGTGAGCTTCAAACTTGATTAATTTCTTACTGTTTACAGTTCTCTTCCTATCTTTTACCATAATAATAACTCTTTAACAATGGAAAAGTGCCCCCTCAGCCACAGGGCCATATAGTAAGTACTTTGACTGCTGCCTGGGTAGTTTAGGATAGGTTTACAATCAATTCACTGAAAAAGGACAAAAATCAATAAGACATCACTGAGAAGACAGCAATACCATATCCCGACACAAATGCACAACAGCATGCAGCAGGTCTCCTGTGACAAAAAGGCGGGGGCAGCACAGGTTTTTGAATTTTATATGGGGGCTAATGAGGACCCTTGAACTGGGTTTCGATCTTGTGTATTTTGTCCAAAATATTGACCAATACCTGATGCATTATCTACATCTGTTTTGCCTTCTACATTAGAATTATTATTGTGATGTTCAAAAATATATAGTGCTATGTATATTTGGAAATATTTGAGCGCTGCACATGTCAATTATTTGGCACTGGGTGGTATTTATTTAAAAGTTTTTATATTTTTTGTCATGGAAAGCTGGGTTGGTTTAGCTAGAAAGTGATGCAGAAGTAACATTATGCTTATAGTCTCACTAATTCTACAAGTACATCAATTGTGTAACTACTTTAGAAATCACGTTTATCAGAATAAACCCATTTATGTACTGTACAGTACATGGTTTTAGATGAATATTACACATGTAATAAATTCTCCAGCCTGTAGATGGCAGCATGTTTCCTTACCTAAAATCTTTTTTTTAAGGTACATAATACTTTAATCGCATAAATATAATGTGCCTGGATCTGAAAGTAAAAAAAAAAAAAATGATTCGTCAAGCCTCTACAGAATGTAAAGTATTTCATTTTTGATTGCAGGAAGTTTCTGCTGTGAAAAAAAATTATGAAATTTACATTTTCTCTTGGCACGGAAAAATAGCTGTCCTTGAATCTACATATAGAGATGTATTAAAGGTAACCTGTCTGCTTCTCTGTTTGCCCTCAACCCCTCCTACAGTGGTTAGTGTAATTATTCCCTTTTAAAAATGTGCCCTTAGGTTTGCTTTCACTTAAAAAATACAGGGACTGGAGGTTCTGCCAATACAGATGCCATGTGCCGTTGAGCTACGTGATTGCCTGCAGCTCTGCTGTCACTGCTGCAATCAAGCAATAGAGCCCAGTGCAGAGGTGGAGACATTGCATTGATTCTAAGAGGGGTAAGAAAAGTTTTTATTTTTTGTTACTGAGCTTATGGGCAAAACTTTTTTGAAACCTTGGATAAATGGACCAATTTTTGAAACGATGGGTGACAGCTACACATGCGGGGCATCTTATGCTCAGTTAGTTGCACATAACAGGACCCCTTTCCCACAAGTGGGCTCTGCATCTATCAAATATATCACCGAATAAGATAGCAATAGTGCAAACCAGATAAACTGTAATAAGCTCACTGACTAAGTACTCAAACAGTAATACATAAAACAACACTTTTATTATGAACCTCTAAAATCTTCAAAAGAAGAATAAAAGCAAGAAAATCACCGGCTGACAGAGGCACTCCTAAAGGTGATAACAAGATTAAACTTGCCCTGGCAAAGAGCTAAAGTCACTACCTTGCCGCGGAGGCTAGCATCCTAGATGTAAAACTAAAATGCCACTTCTTCTCAATGTCAGCTGTCCCTGCTTGGCCCTAAATAACCCTAAGGCCGCTTTCACACTTCAGGCTTTCGGTATCCGGCATGGTGCGGCGAAAAACCGGACTACCGGATCCTTCTTTCTGCCGGATATATTCCTGGCAAAGAAGGTTTCTGGGCATGCGCAGTGCGAAAAACCGGTCCGGCGTTGGGAAAAAACGTTGCATGCAACGTTTTTTCCAGAAGCTGGACCGGCTATTTTCTCCGGATCCGGAAAAAAACGGACGCGCCGCATTGCCATCTGGCGCAATGCGGCATCAATGATACAGCACGGGGAAAAAGCCGGATCTGGTCGTAACAGGCGCCGGATCCGGCAGTCCGGTTTTTCGCCGCACCATGCCAGATACCGAAAGCCTGAAGTGTGAAAGTGACCTAAATTGGGAACATATTAATTCAGGCAAAAAATAAAGAATACCCAAAAAATCTATACAAGGTACGGATATACAAGTAGCTGCAAATCACACTAAATTGGGCCACATCAGACAAATATCTAACCAATACATTATTGTATAATAAAAAATATCATTAATTTTATTGTAGTAATTTTCAAAAAAACTGAAAAAATAAGTAAATACACTGTGTTCCAAATTATTAAGCAAATGATATTTTTCTCTGATTTTCCTAAATAGTCGGTACAAATGACAGTCAGTCTAATCAAGGTCCTCACCGGTTAGAGTATACATCAAATTTTATTGAAGAAACCTCCCAATGATAACAGCATAATCTCCAAAATGAATAAAAACTCAAATTGCACTGTTCCAAATTATTAGGCACAGTAGAATTTCTAAACATTTGATATGTTTTAAAGAACTGAAAATGCTCATTTGTGGAATTTGCAGCATTAGTAGGTCACATTCACTGAACAAAAAAGCTATTTAACTTCAAAACATCCTAACAGGCCAAGTTACATGTTAACATAGGAACCCTTCTTTGATATCACCTTCACAATTCTTGCATCCATTGAAATTGTGAGTTTTTGGAGAGTTTCTGCTTGTGTTTCTTTGCATGAAGTCAGAATAGCCTCCCAGAGCTGCTGTCTTGATGTGAACTGCCTCCCACCCTCATAGATCTTTTGCTTGATGATACTCCAAAGGTTCTCTATAGCAGGGGTCCCCAACCGCCGGTCCGTGGCCCAGCACCGGGCCGCTGCAGTGCCCTTGCCGGTCCGCGGACACAAGGGGAGCCAGGGGCGATCAGTGGTGTAGCGGGGGCTGGGGCGGCGTGTGTAGCGGCGGCAGGGAGCGATCCAAGCAGCTCCGCTGCCTGCAAGAGGGAATAGCAGGAGCGGAGCTGCAAGGACCCGTCCAGCTTCCTGCCCGCCGCCCGCGCTTCCTGTCTCTGACTGACACAGAGAGGAGCGCGCCGCTGCTGTGTCAGAGCGAGGAAGCGCGGGCGGCGGGCAGGTGAGAGGAGAGGTGGTGTCTGTGTGTGTATGTATAATGTGTATGTATGTGTATGTATGTATGTGTGTGTATGTATGTATGTATGTGTGTGTGTGTGTATGTATGTATGTGTGTATGTATGTGTGTATGTATGTGTGTGTGTGTATGTATTGGTCTGTGTGTGTGTAGCCTGGCCCTGGAGGAGATGGGGACATGAGGAGAAGGCCATGAGGGAAGTGATGGAGAGACAGCAGTGATGGGGTGAAGGCAATGATGGGGAGAGGGGAGTGATGGGGTGAAGGCAATGATGGGGAGAAGGGAGTGATGGGGTGAAGGTAATGATGGGGAGAAGGGAGTGATGGGGTGAAGGCAATGATGGGGAGAAGGGAGTGATGGGGTGAAGGTAATGATGGGGAGAGGGGTGTGATGGGGAGAAGGGAGTGATGGGGTGAAGGCAATGATGGGGAGAGGGGAGTGATGGGCTGAAGGCAATGATGGGGAGAAGGCAATGATGGGGAGAGGGGAGTGATGGGCTGAAGGCAATGATGGGGAGAAGGGAGTGATGGGGTGAAGGCAATGATGGGGAGAGGGGAGTGATGGGGTAAAGGCAATGATGGGGAGAAGGGAGTGATGGGGTGAAGGCAATGATGGGGAGAAGGGAGTGATGGGGTGAAGGCAATGATGGGGTGAAGGCAATGATGGGAAGAGGGGAGTGATGGGGTGAAGGCAATGATGGGGAGAGGGGAGTGATGGGGTGAAGGCAATGATGGGGAGAAGGGGGTGATGGAGCACTTATTCAAAACCTATGGTGAGTTGAGTCACATTATAAATGTTATTTAATTCTAAGTATGCACTGCTACACTACAACCGTGTCCATAGCCCCACCCCCTTATGACCAAAGCCCCGCCCCTGCCACACCTCCATCCCCGCCCTGCCGGGCCATGGAAGAATGGTCTTGCTTGAAACCGGTCCCTGGTGCAAAAAGGTTGGGGACCACTGCTCTATAGGGTTGAGGTCAGGGGAAGATGGTGGCCACACCATGAGTTTATCTCCTTTTATACCTATAGCAGTCAATGACTCAGAGGTATTCTTTGCAGCATGAGATGGTGCATTGTCATGCATGAAGATGATTTTGCTCCTGAAGGCATGTTTCTGCTTTTTATACCATGGAAGACAGCTGTCAGTCAGAAACTCTATATACTTTGCAGAGGTCATTTTCACACCTTCAGGAACCTTAAAGGGCCCTACCAGCTGTTTCCCCATGATTCCGGCCCAAAACATGACTCCTGACTCCTCCACCTCCTTGCTGATGTCGCAGCCTTGTTGGGACATAGTGGCCATCCACCAACCATCCACTACTCCATCCATCTGGACCATCCAGGGTTGCTCGACACTCATCAGTAAACAAGACTGCTTGAAAATTAGTCTTCATGTATGTCTGGGCTCACTGCAACCATTTCTGCTTGTGAACACTGTTTAGGGGTGGCCGAATAGTAGATTTAAGCACCACAGCAAGCCTTTGAAGGATCCTACACCTTGAGGCTCGAGGGACTCCAGAGGCACCAGCAGCTTTAAATATCTGTTTGCTGGTTTGTAATGGCTTTTTAGCAGCCGCTCTCTTAATCCGATGAACTTGCCTGGCAGAAACCTTCCTCATTCTGCCTTTATCAGCACAACATGTCTGTGCTCAGAATCAGCCAAAAATCTCTTAACAGTACGATGATCACGTTTAAGTTTTTGGGAAATATCTAATGTTTTCATCTCTTGACCAAGGCATTGCACTATTTGATGCTTTTCAGCAGCAGAGAGGTCCTTTTTCCTTCCTAAATTCCTTGAAACCTGTGCCCTGCTTAATAATGTGGAACATCATTCTTAAGTACTTTTCCTTTAAATGAGCTCATCTTGTAAACTAATTATCACAGGCGTTTGAGATTGATGTCAGTGATCCAAAGAGCCCTGATACACAATACAATCTATGAGTTTATTTGAAAAACAAGAAATTACATCTTTAGGACACTTAAATCCAATCTGCATAATAATTTGGAACACAGTGTAAATGCAAAAAGTAAACTAATGGTTGAAAGGGCAGCAACACCTCAGTGTCACGTTTGGGCAGAGTCACAATATAGGAATCCGCAAGTAGTTGCTAGAAGGTACTGTAATAAACGTGCAGGTGCTGGTATGTCACCACGGAACCGAGACAGATCAAAAGTTAAAGGGTTTTATTTACAGGGATATGATACTCCTTGCAGGGAGAAAGCAGTGGGGTTAAACTGGTTTTAAAGCAGTATATCAAACAGTCAAAAAGAATAACAGTAAGAAACAGGTGTTCTTGGAACTTATCAGTCTGCTGAGTACTTGCTTGTAGGGTCGTCTTCTCCCGCGTCAGCGCCGTCAGCAGCAGCACTTGTCGTCTCTCTAGTCGCTGTAGGCTCTGCAGTCTCTAAGGATCCACAACAGGGGTCTCAGGGGTTAATAAAGAAAGGGAAGGGGAACACAGGGCATTCCGGGTGTCCCCTGCTCTGTGTCTCTGCTCCAAAACTAAACAGTCTCTCCGCAGGAATCAAGGGCTCTGTGTCTCTATATGCCTCTCAACAGGAGTCAGGGGCTCTGCATCAACACCGCAGGTACAGGGGCTATGCATGGGGGGTCACTGTCTCTCCAGTCACTGCAAGCTCTGGTCTCACATACTCACAAGATGCAGTCTCTCTGCACAGTCCCCCTGTATTTGTCCTCTGATCGGGAGTTTTCTCTTCTCCCCTGCATGCAGCTGCAACCTGCCCTGTCCCGTGCACACACTGCTCTGAGGTTCTCATGCTCCCAGGCTGCCCTCCTTCCTGTTCCTCTCTCCTCCCAGCAGTCACATGATCCATCACGTCCAGGGCAGAAGGTCTTCCCTCTAGCAAGCCTGCTGTCTGGCCAAGTGGTTCCAGATCAGGAGTGGAGAAGGTAACCTTCCTCTGAGTCTTCTTGTGCTTCACCCCATTACATTGGCACTCTGACATGAGCCGCCAGCCTTTGCTATGATGGTGGCCTCGTTAACTACTGCAGTCGTGGTATAATTGTTGTGAGTTCATTTTTCCCTTCAACATTGAGGTCTGATGAACTCCCTCTTCTGGTGAAGGAAGGTAGTGAGGCTGATTACCAAGCACCTGAGCTGGGAGAGGATGACTGGGCGACGGGGATCTCTGACTGGATATAAGGCAGCCGACGCCCTTCTGCCTCGCTGGTGATTTCTCTGTGGAATTCTAGGAGACCAGTCTGATTCCTGCTCCTTAAAAGCTAAGTTTTCTTCTTTGCCTTTTTGCATTTGTGTTTTGGTTTTAGTTTGCCTTGCTTTTCTGGATTCTGCCATTCCCTGCTGGGGTGAACTGAATTCCTTTTTTGTCGGTTTGCTCTGTCTTCAGAAAATACCTGAGTACCGACATAGTCTTTTTGAAGCCTAGCGTCTTCAGGGCCTTTTTCCCTGTCAGTCTGTTGACTCTTATTTTTATAGGGTTTTTCGCGGATTGCAGACAGCAGCTTTCCTATCCTGTCCTATCTAGTTAGCTTGGGCCCCATTATTTGCTCAGTCTATCTTTCTATCTGTGTTAGTGTTTTTCTTCTTGCTTCACCGTCATTATATGTTGGGGGCTGCCTATTGCTTTGGGGTCTGCTCTGGGCAGTTTAGATTTCCCTTTCTGTCTTTAGGCTAGGCAGTTCTCCGGCAGTGATCGAGGGGTCTAGGGCATCGTAGGAACCCCCCACGGCTACTGCTAGCTGTTGTTGATAGGTTCAGGGGTCTACAATCCGATAGCTGCCAACTTCTCTGGTTTTCTGGACGTGGCTAGCATTTCTGTTTTTGCCTCCTACGGTGACTCATTCATAACACATGGTGGGATTTCCTGTTCCCTCTGGTCTTGACGATTCTATGTCATTAACCATTCAGGTTGATCGGCGTTTGCGTGAACGCAAGACTGCACGAGAGGTGTTGCCACCTGTTGAACAAATGTCTGAACCTATGCAATGTGATAGAGTTTTGTCCAGGGTGCAACGTCAGGAGTTCAGAAGGCGTAATAAGCTGTGTTTTTTTTTGTGGAGATGCCTCACATATTATTTCTGTCTGCCCTAAACGATAGAAACATTGTGCACACACATTTTCTGTGGGTGGTGTTCAACCTAAGTTTCTTCTGGCAATTACTCTGATCTGCTCCCTGTCCACATTTTCCGCCAAAGCCTTTGTGGATTCGGGAGCAGCTCTGAACCTGATGGACTTGAATTTTGCTAAACGTTGTGGATTTCCTATGACACCTCTGCGGACGCCTATCCCTTTGAGGGGTATTGATGCTACTCCTGTGGCGAAAAATAAACCTCAGCTTTGGACCCAGGTGGTAATGCGGGTCGCCCCAGACCATCAAGAAAATTGCAGATTTTTGGTGTTACATAATCTGCATGATACCATTGTTCTGGGGTTTCCCTGGTTGCAAATCCATAATCCAGTTTTAGATTGGAAATCTGTGTCTGTAGTGAGTTGGGGTTGTCGGTGTGCCCTTAGTGATGCTCCTGTTTTCTCCACCTCTCCCCAGTCGCATGAGGTTCCTGACTATTTGGCTGACTATTATGATGTATTCAGTGAGAATGAGTCTGCGTTTTTGCCTCCTCATAGGAGTTATGACTATGCAATTAAGCTGAGCCCGGGGTGTAAATTTCCCAAGGGTCGGCTTTTCAATTTATCTGTACCCGAGCACGAGGCTATGCGATCCTATATTAAGGAGTCGTTGGAGAAGGGTCATATTAGACCATCCTCTTCACCCTTAGGTGCTGGGTTTTATTTTCGTGGCTAAGAAAGATGGGTCATTAAGGCCTTGTATTGACTATCGTGCCCTCAACAAAATTACTGTTAAATATCAGTATCCGTTACCCCTGATTTCTGACCTATTCTCCAGAGTTAAAGGTGCTTGCTGGTTCACCAAGCTTGACCTCAGGGGGGCGTATAATCTTATTCGCATTAAGCATGGGGATGAATGGAAGACGGCGTTTAATACTCCGGAGGGACATTTTGAGTACCTGGTGATGCCTTTTGGGCTCACTAATGCCCCTTCTGTCTTCCAGTGCTTCATGAACGATATATTCCGAGACTTTGTGGATAAATTTTTGATTATCTATCTAGATGACATTTTGATCTTTTCCAAGGATTGGGACTCTCATGTGGAACATGTTCGGACTGTGTTCCGGATTTTGAGGGAGAATTCCCTGTTTGTCAAGGGATCGAAATGCCTCTTTGGGGTACAGAGGATTTCATTTTTGGGATTTATTTTGTCTCCGTCAACTATTGAAATGGACCCGGCCAAGGTACAGGCCATTTATGATTGGGTTCAGCCCACCTCGTTGAAGGCCCTCCAGAAGTTTTTAGGTTTTGCTAATTTTTATCGGAAATTTATAGCAAATTTTTCTGGTATTGCCAAGCCATTGACTGATTTGACTAAGAAGGGTGCTGATGTGCTGAATTGGTCTCCAGAGGCTGTTTCTTCCTTTCAGGAGCTGAAGCGAAGATTCACTTCTGCTCCGGTTTTGTGGCAACCTGATGTCTCACTCCCGTTTTAGGTAGAGGTGGACGCTTCTGAGATTGGTGCAGGAGCTGTTTTGTCCCAGAAAGATCCTGTAACATCCAAAATGAATCCCTGTGCTTTCTTTTCCCGAAAGTTCTCCCCATCCGAACGTAACTATGATGTGGGGAATCGGGAACTGTTGGCCATGAAATGGGCATTTGAGGAGTGGAGACATTGGTTGGAGGGAGCTAAGCACCAAGTCGTGGTCCTTACTGACCACAAGAATTTGATTTACCTGGAGTCGGCCAAACGCTTGAATCCTAGACAGGCTAGGTGGGCCTTGTTTTTCACACGTTATGATTTTGTGGTCTCTTTCCTTCTGGGCACTAAGAATGTCAAGGCAGACGCCCTCTCTAGGAGTTTCCTTGCTGATTCTCCTATTGTGACCAAGCCTGCTACCATCTTAGGCGAGGGGGTAGTTCTTTCTGCCATCTCGCCCGATTTGAGACGTGCTCTGGAAGAGTTTCAGGAGGACAAACCTGAGCGTTGTCCCAGTGGAAAGTTGTATGTTCCTGACCAGTGGAGGAAGAGAGTGATGTCTGAAGTTCATTGCTCTGCATTGGCTGGTCATCCAGGTATTTTTGGTACTAGAGATCTGGTGAGTCGGTCTTTTTGGTGGCCTGCCTTGTCTCGTGATGTCAGGAATTTTGTGCAGTCCTGTGGGACTTGCTCCCGGTCTAAACCTTGTTCTCGCTCTAGTGGGTTGTTGATGCCTTTGCCGGTGCCCAGGAGGCCATGGACCCATATTTCAATGGATTTTATTTCTGATATGCCTGTCTCTCAGAGAATGACTGTTATTTGGGTGATTTGTGATAGATTCTCTAAGATGGTCCATCTTGTACCACTCCCTAAGTTATCATCTTCCTCTGAGTTGGTGCCCTTGTTTTTGCAACAGGTGGTTCGCTTGCATGGGATTCCTGAGAACATTGTATCTGACAGAGGAGTTCAGTTTGTGTCTAGATTTTGGAGGACTTTCTGTTCCAAGCTGGGAATTCAGTTGTCCTTCTCCTCTGCGTTTCACCCTCAGACCAATGGGCAGACGGAGAGAACAAACCAGACTTTGGAGTCGTATTTGAGATGTTTTATTTCTGCTGATCAGGATGATTGGGTTTCATTTCTGCCCTTGGCCGAATTTGCTTTAAATAATAGAGCTAGTTCTGCCACTTTGATGTCACCTTTTTTTTGTAACTTTGGGTTTCATCCTCGATTTTCTTCAGGGCAGGTGGAGCCTTCTGCCTGCCCAGGTGTTGACACTGTGGTGGAGAGAATGCACCAGATCTGGGACCAAGTGGTGGGTAAGTTGTCTCTCTCCCAGGAAAAGGCCCAGCGGTTTTCCAACCGGCATAGGACCATTGGTCCTCAGTTTAAAGTGGGTGATATGGTTTGGTTGTCATCAAAAAATATCGCTATGAAGGTGGCTTCTCCTAAGTTTAAGCCTAGATTTATTGGACCTTACAAGATTTTGGAGATTATTAATCCGGTCTCTTTTCGGTTGGCTCTTCCTGTCACATTTAAGATTCATAAGTCCTTGTTGAAGAGGTTTGTTAAACCAGTAGTTCCTGTGGTGGCACCTCCGGACCCTGTATTGGTTGAAGGTAACATGGAATATGAGGTAGAGAAGATATTGGATTCCCGTCTGGCTAGACGGAGACTCCAGTATTAGGTTAAGTGGAAGGGTTACGGTTAGGAGGATAATTCCTGGGTCTCTGCCTCTGATATTCATGCCGAAAGATTGGTGCGTGCCTTCCATCTGGCTCACCCTGATCGCCCTGGTGGCATGGATGAGGGTTCGGTGACCCCTCCTCAAGGGGGAGGTACTGTTGTGAGTTCATTTTTCCCTTCAACATTGAGGTCTGATGAACTCCCTCTTCTGGTGAAGGAAGGTAGTGAGCCTGATTACCAAACACCTGAGCAGATTGATGATGACTGGGTGACAGGTACTTCGGACTGGATATAAGGCAGCTGACGCCCTTCTGCTTAGCTGGTGATTTTCCTGCTGGATTCTTGGAGACCAGCCTGATTCCTGCTTCTCAAAGCTAAGTTTTTTGCTCTGCGTTTGTACACTTTAGTTTTTGTTTTTTTTTTGCTCTGTTTTTTGGAGTTCAGCCATCCCTGCCGGGGGTGAGCTGAATTCCATTTTTGTCTCTGATCTTTTGCTCTGTCTTCAGAATATACCTGCGTGCTGATATAGTCTTTTGAAGTCTAGCGACTTCAGGGCCTGTTTTTCCTATCAGTCGGTTGGCACAATTTGGATAGGGTTTTTGCGGATGGCAGACAGCAGCTTTCCTATCCTGTCCTATTTTAGTTAGCTTGGGCCCCATCATTTGCTAAACCTATCTTTCTATCTGTGTTAGTGTTTTCATCTTGCTTCACCGTCATTATATGTTGGGGGCTGCCTATTGCTTTGGGGTCTGCTCTGGGGCAGTTTAGTTTTTCCCTTTCTGTCTTCAGGCTATTTAGTTCTCCGGCTGTGATCGAGGGGTCTAGGGCACCGTAGGAACCCCCCACGGCTACTGCTAGTTGTTCTGGATAGGTTCAGGGGTCTGCAATCCGATAGCTGCCAACCTCTCTGGTTTTTCTGGACTTAGCTAGTATTTTGTTTTTTCCTCCTTCGGTGACTCATCATAACATATAATACATTTCAACTGAATGTGCATCCTCAAAGCACATTCAGTTGAAACCAGCGGGCCCCCTCTACATCCTGCTAAGGACCCGATACCCACCAGAGAATGTTCCGGTGTCCGGGTGACCCAGTCCAACCCAGCTGCAAAACCATGTTAAATCTGATAAACCCATTTTAGTCAAGTCATATTATTAAGTCAATAGGCTGCGTCGGGACTTGCAGTAATCCATTCTGTCATGGTGGTAAATTGTTTGCTTCCTCAATGCCCCTCTACTCATTGTGCAGTTTCTTCCTGCAGTTCTGCTAGTCTGCCTCATGCTGCATTAATTGTGACATTCATTTAGGCTTAGGGGGGCATGACCTGTCTCTGCAGGAATTTAACCCTGCTAGGTACTGCAGAGAATAGGTTCCCCATCTTTTATTAGGCTGTTTAACCCAGCCTGTTTATCCATCCTGTCTGATCTTGACCTTAGCTACATGTATATATCTTGTGCTGCCTGCCCTGACCTCAGACTGTCTGACCACATTTTCCAGGACGTCCTATCCTGACAGCACCATGAGGGGTTGTCCTTCCTTCATCACAGGGACAGGAAATGCATGAGAGGTTAAAAGGTCCCCTCCCACTCTCAGACTCCAGTGTTTTTCCTGTCCCTGTAAGGACAGACACGAGAGCGCCGCGGAGGAAGATAGCCGCGGCATCCAAGAGAAGCTTACCGACGGGCCAGTGGGATCGGGGTCCAGACATCAGCTCTCCCTGCCAGATGGTCCGAGGCGGCACCCCCCTAAGGGGGGTTCTCCGCCAGGCATCCCGTGGAGCGCTGCTCCGGGACTCGGAGCCACTTCCCCTCAGCGGGGCTCTTGGCTCCCGCCGTCACATGCCGCATCATCCCCAGGGCTGCATCACTTCCGGGTGCCAGATGACAGCTTCCGGTGGCGTCCCAGCATGGGAACGGAGCAGTGACGCGGCTGGAGCAGTGACACGGTTGGGGCAGGGCAGACGGCGTGAGGATCAATCGACCCACTCAAGACAAGGTAGGACGATGGGGTGGGTCAGCTGTACGAGACACCGCCATGAAAGGCGCTGTGGAAACCCAGCGATTACCCTGAACCACCAATGTCTGTAAGTAGTGGACAGGATGGACATACTTAAGACAGGAGCTTTAACCAAAAAGCTCATGTACTTTATGATAGGAAAAGACAGCACCGACTCCTGCAGCTTCAACCTCCAGGAAACCAGGCAGATCTAATACCCGTCCATGCCAGCATGACTGCATTTGTCAAGACGCCTAGCGTTAGCCGGGCAAATCACCTGAACTGACGTCTCTGCTGGGCAGGAACCTCTGCGGCTGCAATGGATGGGAGACCACAGAGGACAGGGCTTGAGATTCCCCCTGTGCAGTGGGGGAAACTTGACGCCTAATACATCTATCCCACGTGCAGACAAGTCTGCAATCGCAGGTCGCACGGAGCTGAGATGCGCATAGGGGTCAGATAGGAGGTCCACACTTCCGTCCCAGGATGGCTACCTTCTCAGTCTTCCACCCCACACTAAGAGGTGTTAGGCTGAGCAGCCGGCGCTAGTCAGGTGTCAGGCATTAGGCGGCCAGGATGAGAGTCCGGTTGATCATCGGACGAGTATAAATCATTCTAGAGGAATGGGAGGACGCTGAGAAGCGGCTCATTATCTCCTGAGACTTCAGGCTGTCCTACCGTCAACCAGGTTAACACTTGGGATGGAGTTCCTAGGATCGATAACCCAGGGGGGTGTCAAGGAACACTTCAATTGACTTTGAAGATTCCTCTAGCCCCAAAAGAGCCAGGGACAAGAGGCCGACAGGCTCCTAAAGAGGGCTTGGGTCTGCAGTAGCAGATAGGGCACATCGGTCGCTAGATCCACGTATCTAGGATCAACCAGTTGGAGCACCAAGTTACAGGGGAAACCCCTAGAAGTGATTTCTTAGAGGACCTTTCACTGGGAGAGTTGCAGCTAGATTCCTGTTGGACGCTTCGGCCGTACTGGTGTGTTTTGCGGCTAGGAATGATTCTTTACCAAAAACGGCTCGCCAGGCCTTATGGATGAAGATCTGGTCAAGGGTTTACCAGTTGAAAAATAAGTTAGGTGCCACACCTTTTCAGACAGGAAGGTAGTTGGACCGGTCTTAGATACAACACAGAAGAATGCCACTGACGTTAAAAAACGGTCCCGTGGGAAAGCAAAGGTTTTTCCCTTCAGAGGTCCCATCCTTTCCAAAGGCAGGAATATAAAAAGAGGGTAAATCGACTCGCTGGTATCACCAGAAGGGGGGAAGAGTAGGATCCCCCTTCTCGCTCAGGACAAAGTTCCTCAACAGGCAGTGACACCATACTGGTTGGGGGGCGCCTCAAAACACTTCCCGTAACCAAGGCCTCATCCCCCAGAACCAGCGGATCCTGAATACAGGTTCCCAGTGTTATACCCGCGAATTTATAACCCCCCAGCACGGTTTGTAGTTACGAATCCCGGCCCAGAACCCTTATAGACCCTATATGGGCAGGCGAAATAGATCTACTAAGATCAGAAGTAATTGTCCCGGTTCTAGGAACACCTCCGGTGGAGAGTGGGACCATTATAAATTTAGAACCACTAAACCAAGGGATCCGATACAAAGTTTCGAATGGAGTCCCGAAAACCAGCATTTCCCGAATAGATCAGATCGCCACAACAGGCACAAAGATCCAGAAGCGCATACTATCACGTTCCCATCCACCCTCACCCTCAGAGGTTCCTGCAATTTGCACTGGAAATGGGAAGCGGATACTACCATTTTAGTTTCAGGCTCTGCCTTTCGACCTAGCTTCAGCACCCGGGGCATACGAAGCCGATCGCCAAGATCAGGGCACACTTAAGAGGCAGCATAACCATCGTGCCACACCTGTAGGACTTTCTCAGCATCAGAGCTAAGAAAACAACTCGACAGGGTAATCGCCACGCCTGGAAACCTAGGATTGGATCCTGAATGATGCAGCACAGTACCCGGGAAAAATTCCTGAGAGTCTCGTTAGATCCCAAAACAAGAATTTCGTTTATCGGAAGAAGGAAAGGAGGCCATCAGGAACAGGGTTCGTCAGCCATGGCGAGATCAAATATCCAAAAGACTACACTAAAGGTGCTAGAGACCCTGACAGCAGGCATACCCTGCGTAAAGTGGAACCAGGCTCACACAGGAGTCTACAAGGAAATTCAGTCAAATAGGACAGACAGCAGACCGCTCTGAACAAAGAGACTCGACCGTCCCAAGCCCTAAAATCATCTCCGAGACAGGGAACCGGTCACAAGATCCATCAGCCCAGGGGGACCTCGGATCATATCACCATACAAGACTATCATCACGAACGCCAGCAGAAAAGGGGGGCCCATCTGGAAGGTACCTTCAAGGACAGGGCTGAGAAGCATCAGTTCACAGTCCTCAAACTACAGAGAGCTACGAGCAGTTGGGAGATACTAGAACAAAGCCGGTCAAGTCCACAGGGCCAACTTAGGAAAGCCAGGTCAAACATTGTAACCACAGTATCTTTCCTACACCACCAGGGGGAAAGCTTCACGACCTGGCAGCCCGCATCTTCACCTGGGCAGATAACAGGGTTCGCTCCATATCAGTGATACACCTGCAGGGCCCAGGAACAACATAGCCGACTATTTGAACAGGCAAGAAGTCTGAGCCACCGAGTGGGAAGTGAATGAGGAGACATTCATAGGCTTACGCCATCGGTGGGGAAAACCTCAGCTAAACCTCTTCGCGACAAGGAAGAACACCAAGCTACAGAGATCCTTCTCCCTCGGTCCAGCAGACCATCCAAAAAAGGGGTCGACTCCTTGAATCGGAGATGGAGTGGGGGACTGCTATATGGTTTCCCCCTATTCCTATAATACCGAGAGGCCTCAGAAAGATCCAGGGAAAAGGCGAGAAACGCTAGTAATACTCTTCGGGCCCAGGCGAAGTTGGTTCCACCTCTGGAAGAAGACAGCTCAGGAAGGACCACTCCATCTACCAATGCCAGAAGATCTACTTTCCCAAGGCCCAGTTCGGCACCCAAATCTAGGGAACCTACAGTCGGCAGCATGGATCCTGAGAGAGGGATCTTAAGATCCAGAGGTCTCTCCGACAAAGTGATCTCCATGGTGCAGACCAGCTGTAAGCCCGTTATGAGGGCAATCTATCATAAATCTGGGAGAAGTTCTGCTCAGAAGGTGGTAGTATCCCCATAGATCCGTCTCGCCCAGATATCTCTCAAATCCTTGACTATCCCCAGGCAGGATTTAATAAAGGTCTGAGTCCAAAGCACATTGGAAGTTCAGAGAGCAGCTTGGAGTACTTTAATTCACCTTGGCCTCTCATCCAGGGATGGCTCGTTTTACAAAGGCCATACAGAGATTAAGACCCACAGTGCTCTGGGGGACCCAAATCTGGTACTTACCGCTCTACGCAGACCCCCATACGAGCCAATATCAGCGATAAATGTCACAAGACTTACACAAAAAAAAACAAAAAAAAAACATCCTTTTGGTAGATATCTCCTCAGCCAAGCGGCTGGGTAAAAGCCAGGCCCTGTCAGTCCAGAACTCCTACATTCAACTATTCAACTATTGCATAATACTAAAACAGAACCCAGGATTCCCCCCTAAGGTAGTATCTCCCCAGAATTTAAACCAGGAGATAGTCCTACCCTCATTCTGCCATCCACGGAAAACGGAGTAAGATTCTTTCTCTCATTTGTTGTCAGACGAGCGGCCACATGCTACTTGAAGGCCACTCAGGAGTGGCGACAGGACGCAGAATTGTTTATCCAATACAATGGTATTGATAAAGATAAAGGCGCATCTACGCACACCCTGGCAGGGTGGATAAGTCAATTATCTCCTCAGCATACGACACTGAGGGATTACCTACCAGGGAGCTTAGAGCTCATTCCACTAGGGCGATAGCAACGTCATGGGCAGAGAAGGCAGGAGCCTCAGTAGAGCAAATATACTGGGCTGACACTAAGTCTACACTAGACACTTTCTGTATACACTACAAATTGGACACGCTAGCAGCTAGCCAGACGACCTTCGGTCGGTCATAAGATGCTAAAAGCAGTAGTCCCACCCTAAGCGAATTCCTACTTTGGTATTCCCCATGGTGCTGTCAGGATATGATGTCCTGGAAAACAGAGAATAGACCTACCGGTAATGTTATTTCCAGGAGTCCATCCTGACAGCACTGGTAGTTCCCTCCCGATGATTTGTATTGGTAATAATATGCTTGTACTAAATCTAAATAAATAATAATTGCATCCATACTGGTGTGGTACTTGGAAAATCACTGGAGTCTGAGAGTGGAAGGTGCCTTTTAACCTCTCGTGCATTTCCTGTCCCTGTGATGAAGGAAGGACAACCCCCCATGGTGCTGTCAGGATGGACTCCTGGAAATAACATTACCGGTAGGTCTAAGGTTAATTTCACACTTGCTTTTTTTTGCAGCGCGTTTTTCCCGCAAAAAAACGCATTGAAAAAACGCATACAAATGCATACAAATGCTGCGTTTTTTTTCAAGCATTTTTATGAGCATGCATGAAAAAAACGCAGCGTTTTTATGCGTTTGTATGCGTTTTTAGTGCGTTTTTACCGCGTTTGCGTTTTTTTCCAACATTAGGTGGCCCCTCACACTAACCCAAACCATGACTTTACTAACCCTGACCCTAACCCTGACCCTAACCTTAACCCTGACCCTAACCCTGACCCTAACCCTAACCCTAACCCTGACCCTAACCCTAACCCTGACCCTAACCCTGACCCTAACCCTGACCCTAACCCTGACCCTGACCCTAACCCTAACCCTAACCCTTAACCAAACCATACTAACCCTAACCCTAACCCTTACCCTAAACCCTAGCTAACCCTAACCCTAGCCCTAAACCCCCTTAACTAACCCTAACTCTAACCCAAACCCCTAAATTCCATTGTCCAACTAATGGTAAAAAAAAAAATGCATGCGCAAAAAACCGCATACATAAGCATGCCAATGCGCACATATGCGCACCCATAGACTTATAATGGGTGTCTTGCTGTAAAAAAACGCATTGTGCGCGCATGCGTTTTTTTGAGGCAAGTCGGACGCCCAAAAAATGCAACAGGATGCATTTTGTGCGCCCGAGCGCATACCGCAAAAAAACGCATGCGCGGAAAAACGCGTACAAACGCATGTGTATGTGCACATAAGCGCATCCCATGCAAAGTATAGGAAAAAAAACCGCATGCGCTATTTAGCGCTAAAATACCGCGAAAAAAAACGCAAGTGTGAAACCAGCCTAATCTCTGTTTTTTGTTTGCCCTCCTGTACCATGTACCTCTGCCCCTTATCTCTGGTCAGCTGTTGCAGTCTTGGGGAATTTCCTGGAGTTGTACCTGGTGACTACCTATTGAAAACCATGTAGGCACTTAGTCTCGCGTCCAGTCCACCAGTGTTAGGCTGTGTGCCCACAGTAGCGTTTTTTAAGCATTTTTGAAGCATTTTTAGGGGTCAAACTGCTTCAAAAACGCTGAAAAGAAGCTTCCCAATCATTTTAATGCTTTTTGGCCTTTTTGTGCCAATGGATGCGTTTTTAACCACTAAGGAAACACTTAGCGGCTAAAAAAGCAGCATGTTCATTAATTTTGCGGATTAGTCCGCGTTTTTAGCTATTTCCTATGGTCCAGAAGACGCGCGGAAAAAAACGCGCAGAAAACACGCAAAGAAATGCACGGTAAAAAGCGCGCGTTTTCTGGGAAGGAGTCCGGTTTTGTGTCAGGTTTAAAACGCTACTGTGGGCACATAGCCTAACACATTCTATGCAGTTATATATGGGACAACTCAAACAAAAGTAGTTTTATTTTAATAAGCAATACTTTTGTATTAGCTAAATATCAGCTATAAAGCAGCAGCTTTAAAATCTTGTAATGGTTCATTTCAAGATTTAGTAATTTTTACAGAATCTGAATTTTAGTGTCTCTCTATGAGAGTTCTTTCTTATTTCATAACCAAATAACCGTGAAAACATGAATTGTAAATATATTCATATGTTTAAAATCTACAAGCATTTCCAAATATTAATCAAACTGTGGGCTGTAGGGAAGTATTGCTGGACTCTTGTTCTTTGCTCACACTATTTTCCATTTAAGCAAGCACAAAGAGAATGCGCAAGAGCTGTGTAAGACCTCCAGCTTCTGACAGTGACTTGTCTATGGGTGTCCTAGCTATTCCGAGACTTCAGAAAAGTCTTTCATCCTCCCAGATCTTATTGAGATATCAAAGTGTAAAATGAAAGACATGCTCCGTCATCTGCAATATGTAGCAAGTTATCAAAGAAAGAGTGTCATAAACCCGCTATGCCTTCACTGTACTGCAAGAAGATTCCCATTAGCTAATCAGTCAAACATTAGACCGCTTACACTGTGAATGGAATTGCATGGCTAAGGGATGGGTATATCTGTAATATTTCCCTTTGTTTGTAATATCACTTTGTTAACAAACATTATATAAATACATAAACATTTCTATTCTGCTTAAATATATAATTCACACCTTGGTGTTATTTACTCATGATTCCTCTTAGATGTTGCAAATAGTTCAGCTGAACTGATTTTCTTTCCTATTGGTGTTTCTAATATGGCAACTTCTGATGACTCGTACTAGGTGTTTTATCCATGTCTGTTCTATAATGATACACTTCACAATTTATAAAGACTGACAGTTCATATACCAGTCATGAACTAGAAAACTGCTGAAGTAAGAAGCACCAAACTTAAATAAATACACCTTTGGTGCATCTCTAGGGTGGCCATGCGCCATAAAATTAAATCTATGTCAGCTGGAAAATATCACTTATTTGGCATCTCCCACTTACTGTTTTAAAGTAGCACATGTACCAGATAATAGAGTATTTTTACAACCAGTCTCACTCATCTATTTACTACATCACTAAGTACATAATCACTTAATCACTATACCACTCAGAAACTTATTCATCCAGCCGTAGCCTATATACTGTCACTCACACATTAATTTTCCTCTTTTCTGCTCTCTGAATCACCTACTCACTCCCTAATCCACTTTCAAAAGTCAGTATTTCTGTGGTATATAACACTTCAAAAAAGCATTGAAAATTTTTCTTGGATTAAATGTCTCATTCACAGAGTATTACTTGCTTTGCAGTATATTTTGGTGCTATATAACACTTCAAAAAAGTGTAGAAATTTTCTTCCGGATTCAATTACTCACACATAGAGTATTGCATACTTTTTTGGTACATTTTGGTGTTATATGACACCCCAAAAAAGCGTTGAAACAATTTTCTGGATTGAATTACTCATCCATACAGTATTACATGCTTTCTATTACATTTTGGTGGCATATAGCAATCTAAAAAAGCTTATAAATATATTTCTGGACTCATTTACTCACCTATAGACTATTATGTTCCTTGTGCTACATCTCTGTGGTATATAACACTTTTTTTTCTAGATTCACTTACCCATCCATAAAGTATTACCTGCTTTGCGGTCCATTTTGATGTTATATAATGCACAAAAAAAGTTGAAATTTTTTTCTGGATTTAATTATTCACCCATACAAGATTATAGGCTCTGTGATATATTTAGGTGGTATATAAAATTCCAAAAGAATGTTGACAAAGTTTTTTGGACTCAATTATTCATCCATAGAGTATTGCCTGCTTTGTGCTACATTTCTGTGGTATATAACACTCAAAAAAGCGTTGAAAAAAAATTCTGTAATCAATTACTCATTCATAGAGTATTATGTGCTTTGAGAAAAATTTGGGTGGCATATAACACTTAAAAGTCAATGGATGACAAATTAAATCCAGAAAAATTTGTCAACGCTTTCTTGAAGTGCTTTGTGCTACTTTACATTGATATTAAACTTTACAAAAATGCTTTGACTGCTGCAGGTGAACTTTTTTAAAATTAAAAATAAACTTGGTTTCAAGAGACCTAGCAATTACAAAATGCGTAAGGCATGTGGTAAGGGATGGGGAAGTGGAAGCGCTGAAGATAGTGCATGCAGATGCTGAGAAAGTAGGGAAGGTGCTACTACGCCTGTTGCCGGGGCACAAGAAAAATGCCCATCCACGACACATAGGTTCCTGTCCCACTTTGCAGGGAGACATGGTTCACCACTTCTGAAGCCAGAGCAGTGCGAACAGGTGGTCAATCAGATAACAGATAATGCTTCCAGCATACTTGGCAGCATCATCCAATCTTCCACATGGTCCAGTCTCACCAGCCAAGAGTCTGGATCCCTTAATCCTCACCCTGATCCTCCTTCCTTCCACAATATTGAGTCCCAGGAGACTAGTAATTAGAGAATAGTGAACCTTTCAAGGTTCGGTTCGGATTGGCGAACGTCCCGATGTTCACCAAACAGATCATCTAACATATTCAAACACATTTAATTCAATGGGATTCAAAACCAAACGCATAGAACACACCTTCATTGGGCCAAAAAGCTGCCCAAACAGGTCAAATTAGGGGCAGACACCAGGAAAAGTGGAATCAATTTGGCTATGCTTGAGGAATCAGGGTCTGGGCAAGCATTTACTGCTTTAAATTTAACTTTGAATTAAGACAAGGTGGGTGAGGGACTCGTGGAGGCCTGCTGTAGTGGGAGCCCTGATACCTCATGCAACAGCTGAAACTGGTTTTCTGCTCAGCCTCACTTAGGTGGCACAAATATCAACTTGGTAGACCACTAATATTAGAAAAAATGAAGGATAGTTTTGCAGGTAGTTGATTGATCAATTCACCCACAGTAGAAATTTTTAGAATGGCACAGCAGCAGTCAACCATAGGAGAATCATGAAGTATCAGGGTCTGGGCCAGCATTTAGAGCTTTGAATTTAAGTCTAAATTAAGACAAAGTGGGTGAGGGACTGATGTAAGCCTCATGTGCTAGGAGCCCTGAAACCTCATGTAACAGCTCAAACTGCTTTTCTGCTCAGCCACACTCAGGTGGCACAAATATCAGCTTGGTAGACTACTTTTGTTAGAAACACTTAACCCCTTTACCACCGGGGGTGGTTTGCACGTTAATGGCCGGGCCAATTTTTACAATTGTGACCACTGCCCTTTATGAGGTAATAACTCTGGAATGCTTCCATGGATCCCGGTGATTCTGAGATTGTTTTAGTGAGATATTGTACTTCATGATAGTGGTAAAATGTCTTTGCTTTGACTTGCGTTTATTTGTGAAAAACACAGAAATTTGGCAAAAATTTTGAAAACTTCGCAATTTTCCAACTTTGAATTTTCATGCCCTTAAATCACAGAGATATGTCACACAAAATACTTAATAATTAACATTTACTACAAATCTCCTTTAAATCAGCACAATTTTGGAACCCAATTTTTTTGTTAGGAAGTTATAAGGGTAAAAAGATAAACATCATTTTTTTAGGGACCACAACACATTTGAAGTCACTTTGAGGGGTCTATATGATAGAAAATACCTAAAAGTGACACCATTCTAAAAACTGCACCTCTCAAGGTGCTCAAAACCACAGTCAGAACATTTATTATCCCTTCAGGTGCTTCACAGGAATTTTTCGAATGTATAAAAAAAGAACATTTAACTTTTTTCACAAAAAAATTAATTCAGATCCAATTTTTTTATTTTTCCAATGGTAACAGGAGAAATTGGACACCAAAAGTTGTGCAATTTGTCCTGAGTATGCTGATACCCCATATGTTAGGGTAAACTACTGTTTACGGCAGAGCTCGGAAGGGAAGGAACACCGTTTGACTTTTTCAACGCAAAATTGGCTGGAATTACGATTTGACACCATGTCGCATTTGGAGAGCCCCTGATGTGCCTAAACAGTGGAAACCCCCACGAGTGACACATTTTGGAAACTAGACCCCTAAGGAACTAATCTAGATGTGTGTTGAGCACTTTGAACCCCCAAGTGCTTCACAGAAGTTTATAACGTAGAGGCATAAAAATAAAAAAAATCATATTTTTTTCACAAAAATGATCTTTTTGCCCCCAATTTTTTATTTTACCAAGGGTAACAGGAGAAATTACTCCAAAAGTTGTTGTACAATTTGTTCTTAGTATGCTGTTACCCCATATGTTGGTGTAAACCAATATTTGGGTGCATGGCAGATCTCGGAAGGGAAGGAGCGCCATTTTACTTTTTCAATGCAAAATTGGCTGGAATTAAGATCGGACACCATGTCGCATTTGGGAGTCCATGATGTGCCTGAACAGTGGAAACCCCCACAAGTGACACCAATTTGGAAACTAGACCCCCTAAGGAACTTATCTAGATGTGTGGTGAGCACTTTGAACCCCCAAGTGGTTCACAGAACTTTATCACATAGAGACATAAAAATAAAAAATCTTATTTTTTCCACAAAAATTATCTTTTCACCCCCAATTTTTTATTTTCCCAAGGGCAACAGAAAAAATTGGACCACAAACGTTATTGTGCAATTTGTCCTGAGTATGCTGATATCCAATATGTGGGTGTTAACCACTGTTTGGGCACATGGCAGAGCTCAGAAGGCAAGGAGCGCCAGATTTTACTGTTATGGTTTGCAGGTGCCATGACCCCATGAGGTGCCAAAACAGCAAAATCCCCCATAAGTGACCCCATTTTATGAACTACACCTCTCAATGAATTAATTTAGGGGTGCAGTGATCATATTGACACCATGGGTGTATCACAGAATTTTATACCATTGGGCAGTAAGGACAAAATAACTACATTTTTACCACCAAAATTTTGTTTTAGTCTAAGATTTTACATTTTCACTGATGAAGTGTGTAAAAATGGCAACAAAATTTGTACCACAAATTTCTACTGAAGGTGGCAATACCCCATATGTGGCTGTACAACGCTACTTAGCCATGTGGAGAAACTTGGGAGGAATGGAACTGTTATGAAGGGATCACCGAGGAGGATAGAAGGACCAGGCTAAGCCACCAGAAAACCAGAGAGGTTGGTAACTAAGCGGATTGCAGACCCCTTATCCTAGCCACACAACTAGCAGTAGCTGTGGAGCGTACCTACAATGCCCTAGATGCCTCAGCACAGCCAGAGAGCTAACTAGCCTAAAGCAAGAAAGGTGAAATCTAAACTGCCCCGGAGCAGACCCCAAAGGAATAGATAGCCCCCAAACATATACTGTCAGTGAGACAAGATGAAAACACAAACGCAGGCAGAAAAATAGACTGAGCAAATGATGGGGCCCAAACTGACTAGACAGGACAGGAAAGGAAAGACACTGTCTGCAATCACGCAAACAATCCTGAAAAATCCAACACGTCTGATGCACAAAAAACACTGAAGTCACACGACTTCACCCCCACTATATCAGCACTCTGGTATATACTGAAAGCAAAGCAAAAAGAGACCAATCTAACGGGGGGGGGATAAAACAAACTGGCACAAGCAGTAACATATGGGTGGTGATTCAGCACAGCCCCAGCAGGAGCAAGCTGACCCGCACAAAGCAGAGATAGACAAAACCAGATCAAATGCAAAAAGGTTAGCAAATAAACCACTTAGCTGAACCATGCAGGAACAGAGCAGGAGACATCAGACCTCAGAAGACACAGGAAGAAAATCACCAGCAGGGATTGAAGGAAGTCAGCTGTCTTAAATAATCCAGTAAGAAACCCCAGATCTCCAATCATCATCATCATTATCAGGTGGCAAGCCTCTGTCAATCTGACCAGCTCCACTACCTCCAGTAACCACCAGAGGGAGCCCAGAAAGGGAATTCACAACACGGAGCGCTAGTTGCCTATTCATGTGAAAGGGTCTGTGTACATGCCAGTGTTTTTCCACAGACCGTGTGTCCATGGGCAAAACACGCTGACATGTCCGTTTTTTAATGTCAGCATGAGACACAAAACATCCAGCACACGTGCATGCGCATAACACGCGCTCTTCCCACTTGCCACCGCTACAGGTCAAGTGGGAAGAGCCAAGCAAAGCGCCAGAATTGGCGCATCTAATAGATGTGCTTTTTCTGTGCAGCTGTGGGCTGCTATTTTTAGGCTGGAGGGTCAATATTCATAGCCTCTTACCACCACCTGCTGTCTCTTTTATTGCTTAATGATGTGACTCTCATCATTCTCCCCTGCTCGCGCCGACAGAGTGTGTTCAGCGTCAGGCACCAGGGAACAGCACTTACTGTAACGCTTATTCCCTGGCGCCCGTCCTTGTGGTACTGATGCGGCACACGCATGCCACACGTGTACCGCAATTATTACACACACCGCCACTGATATCTCCAGTACCGAAAATATCAGGATGAAAAAGATGTTATAGTGGGTTTTTATGTTTGGCTGCTGTCACACACTAAAAGGCGCTTTTTATTGTAAAAAATGGTTTTTGCATCACCATATTTTGAGAGCTATAATTTTTCCATAATTTACCCCACATCCTCTTCCTCCCCTTCATCTTCCTCCTCGGGTCCGGCGGAACCCTCACGCGGACGTCCCAGGACAGAAGATGAGACAGCGCCCACCATATCCAGAACATGAAGATGAACCAGCGTACCCCATTGCGGACGCCGTATGGACCTCGCCTCCAGAAAATTACAAGCCACTGATTCCTGATTTTGTGGCAGAATCAGGAATCAAGCTTGACACCACTGGCCTCACAGAGATAGACTTTTTCAAAGTCTTTTTCTCTGAGGATTTTGTTAACCTCATGGTAGGCCAAACTAATTTATATGCTTGTCAATTTTTGGCACAAAACCCTGATTCATCATTTTCTAACTGGTCTCCTGTAGACGCAGTTGAAATGATGCAGTTTTGGGGCCTTGTCCTTCACATGGGGATCCTAAAGAAGCCAGAAATTTGGCCATATTGGAGTGTAGATATTTTATACAACACTACAGAGTTCCGAAAAGTCATGGCACGGATGCATTTTGAGGTCATCCACAAATTCCTACATTATACCGTTAATGCACAATGTCCCCCATGAGATGACCCAACTTTGACCGTCTGATCAAACTTCGGCCGGTCATTGAAAACACTTCAACAAAAAGTTTGCTGACGTGTACGTGCCCCAAAGGGACATCTGCATGGATGAGTCCTTAGTTCATTTTAAGGGAATTTCACCAAAAAAGAAATACAGATGGCACTCACCGGTTAAAATCTTCTTTATTCTATTTCTTTAAAACATCGGCATAGGGAGGATGGGAGCAGGAGTGGAGATGACGACAGCTGTTTCGCGCTGCAGTGGCGCTTCTACTGGTCTCCAAGTGCGGATTAATTCCTGGTTGGAGTCATTTTAAGGGAAGGCTCAGATTCCATCAGTATCTGCCCAGCAAGAGGGCCATGTATGGAATTAAACTCTAGAAACTGTGTGAGAGTACCTCAGGGTACACCCACAGGTTTAGAGTTTATGAAGGAAAGGACACCAGGATTGAACCCCCTGAATGTCCTCCTGTCCTGGGAGTGAGTGAGAAATTTGTGTTGGATTTGGTGCACCCACTGCTGGATAAAGGTTATCACCTCTACACCGATAACTTTTATACCAGCATCCCACTCTTCAAATCCCTCTCTGCGCAAAGTAGCGCAGCCTGTGGTACTGTCCACAAAAATCAGCGCGGCCTCCCGAAAATGCTACTTGGGCAGATGCTCAGAAGGGGTGACAGCAGAGCCCAATGTAGCGACCACCTACTGGTGGTTAAGTACAAGGACAAGAGGGATGTTCTTCTCTTGACCACCATACATGGTGATGGAAGCACCTTCAGCACTGTACATGGTACCTCTACACAGGTCTGCAAACCGGACTGTGTACTGGGGTACAACAAAAACATGGGGGCGTTGATCTCTTGATCAACTTCTCCAACGCTACAGTGCTTTGAGAAAGGCCAAGGTGTGGTACAAAAAGCTGGCTGTGCACATCGTACAAATGGCAATGCTCAACACTTTCCTGCTGTCACGATGTGCAGGACACACCGATACGTCGTACCTTCAGTTCCAGGAGGTAGCGGTTAAGGCCCTGATATTTGGCATTCAGGAAGGAGCGTGCCCCAGTACTTCCAGAACTGAAGGTGCTCGTATCGTAACAGGTCAGCATTTTCCGGGGGTGGTCCTGCAAACTGGAAAAAGAGGTACAGTGCCTACAAGTAGTATTCAACCCCCTGCAGATTTGGCAGGTTTGATAAGATGCAAATAAGTTAGAGCCTTCAAACTTCACACAAGAGCAGGATTTATTAACAGATGCATAAATCTTACAAACCAAAAAGTTATGTTGCTCAGTTAAATTTTAATAAATTTTAAACATAAAAGTGTGGGTCAATTATTATTCAACCCCTAGGCTTAATATTTTGTGGAATAACCCTTGTTTGCAATTACAGCTAATAATCGTCTTTTATAAGACCTGATCAGGCCGGCACAGGTCTCTGGAGTTATCTTGGCCCACTCCTCCATGCAGATCTTCTCCAAGTTATCTAGGTTCTTTGGGTGTCTCATGTGGACTTTAATCTTGAGCTCCTTCCACAAGTTTTCAATTGGGTTAAGGTCAGGAGACTGACTAGGCCACTCCAACACCTTGATTTTTTGCCTCTTGAACCAGGCCTTTGTTGGCTGTGTGCTTTGGGTCGTTGTCTTGTTGGAAGATGAAATGACGACCCATCTTAAGATCCTTGATGGAGGAGCGGAGGTTCTTGGCCAAAATCTCCAGGTAGGCCGTGCTATCCATCTTCCCATGGATGCGGACAAGATGGCCAGGCCCCTTGGCTGAGAAACAGCCCCACAGCATGATGCTGCCACCACCATGCTTGACTGTAGGGATGGTATTCTTGGGGACGTATGCAGTGCCATCCAGTCTCCAAACGACACGTGTGTGGTTGGCACCAAAGATCTCGATCTTGGTCTCATCAGACCAGAGAACCTTGAACCAGTCTGTCTCAGAGTCCTCCAAGTGATCATGAGCAAACTGTAGACGAGCCTTGACATGACGCTTTGAAAGTAAAGGTACCTTACGGGCTCGTCTGGAACGGAGACCATTGCGGTGGAGTACGTTACTTATGGTATTGACTGAAACCAATGTCCCCACTGCCATGAGATCTTCCCGGAGCTCCTTCCTTGTTGTCCTTGGGTTAGCCTTGACTCTTCGGACAAGCCTGGCCTCGGCACGGGAGGAAACTTTCAAAGGCTGTGCAGGCCGTGGAAGGCTAACAGTAGTTCCATAAGCCTTCCACTTCCGGATGATGCTCCCAACAGTGGAGACAGGTAGGCCCAACTCCTTGGAAAGGGTTTTGTACCCCTTGCCAGCCTTGTGACCCTCCACGATCTTGTCTCTGATGGCCTTGGAATGCTCCTTTGTCTTTCCCATGTTGACCATGTATGAGTGCTGTTCACAAGTTTGGGGAGGGTCTTAAATAGTCAGAAAAGGCTGGAAAAAGAGATAATTAATCCAAACATGTGAAGCTCATTGTTCTTTGTGCCTGAAATACTTCTTAATACTTTAGGGGAACCAAACAGAATTCTGGTGGTTTGAGGGGTTGAATAATAAATGACCCTCTGAATAAACTTTTCACAATTTAAAAAAAAATTAAACAAAGAAATAACATTCTTTTTTGCTGCAGTGCATTTCACACTTCCAGGCTGATCTACAGTCCAAATGTCACAATGCCAAGTTAATTCCGAATGTGTAAACCTGCTAAATCTGCAGGGGGTTGAATACTACTTGTAGGCACTGTAAGTCACAAAAAAGGTGCCGAGTGTGTTACAAAAGGGGACTACGCAAGGACACAATTTATCAGTGCCAAACCTGCCCCGAAAAAACTGGCCTGTGAATGAAAGATTGTTTCAAACTTTACCACACCTCCAGGCACTACTAATTTACTTAAATTTACATAACAGGAAACAGGTTAGTTCCAAAAAGGGGGCACATCTACTGTAGATAAGTTCATTGGGGGTCTAGCTTCCAAAAAGAGGGCACTTGTTGGGCATTGCCACTGTTTTGGCACATCTTGATAAGTTCCATGAGGGTCTAGTTTCCAAAATGATGTCACTTGTGTTTTTTTTTACTGTTTAGGCACATCAGGGGCTCTGCAAACGGAACATGAAGCCCGCAGACCATTCCATCAAAGTCTGCATTCCAAAACGTCATTACTTCCCTTCCAAGCTCGATGTGTGCCAAAACAGTAGTTTTCTCCCACATATCATGTATCAGCATACTCAGGACAAATTGGAAAACAACTTTTGGGGTCCAATTTCTCCTGTTACCTTTGGGAAAATAAAAAATTGGGGGCTAAAAAATCATGCCTGGGTATTATAAACTTTAGTGAAACAGTTGGGGGGTCAAAGTGCTCACCACACATCTAGATAAGTTTCATAAGGGGTCTAGTTTCCAGAATGGGGTCACTTGTGGGGAGTTTCCACTGTTTAGGCACATCAGGGGCTCTCCAAATGTGACATGGTGTCTGATCTCAATTCCAGTCAATTTTGGTTTGAAAAAGTCAAGCGGCGCTCCTGCTGTGCGCCCAAACAGTGGTCTCCCCAACATATGGGGTATCAGCGTACTCAGGACAAATTGGACAACAACTTTTGGGGTCCAATTTCTCATGTTTACCCTTGGGAAAATAAAAATTTTTTGTCCACATCATGTTTAAATTTTTAATGAATTGAAATAAAGATGTTATTTATGGCTAATATACTCTTTCGGTTTATTACCCTTTCTCTTTTGGTCCAATATTAGTTTGAGTTTGCCAAATTCTAATTTTCATTATCAATGGGTGTTAGTGTTTATACCTTAGCACACATGGCAGACTTTATGGACTGCTTCCTTTCCCGTGACCCTTGCATTACATTCACCTTGGCCAAAAAGAGTACTGGTTGTTCATCTTGCGAAACCCACTGCTTCCACACCATGAGAAGGCAGCAGCACATAAAGTTTTTTTAATCTTCAATATTTTAATGAGGCTCGCCATTTGTTGCCTTCAAGGGTCAAAAGCCAGGGTTGACCTACCAGACTACTGTGGAGATAATGTCTTGTGGATACTGCTCACATACTGCTCTGCATTTTTTCTAAAGTTTCCAGATTTTTTCTAAATTTTTCTACCTCATCTACTTATATGCATTCCGGTAAATTTATGACACTGTACAATTGTGTCTTGAGGTTCACAATGCTTATATTTTGAATATGCTATATACTGACCAGTTTCTCCAGTTGTATACACTTTCTTTTGCTTTATGTTTTGTTTTTACATTTTATTTTCCATATTAATGTTTTCGCTCTGTTTGTTTATTTTTTTGTAGCGACTGATGAAGGTCAGAGCGACCAAAACGTTTTTTTGTACTACAATCTTGGACTGCATTAAAGTTCACCTTTGCATCATTAAGTTGAGTGTCTGTGTAACAGGCCAGATTAACCCCTGCCCGGAGTTAAAGTGGCCTATGCCAAACTATAACTCAGGTATATTATGGCCTAGGCCAAACTATACCCCAGGGTATAAATTGGCCTAGGCCAGATTATACCCATCCAGGTCAGAATACACCCCAGCTGCTGTAGATCAGATTTTTCACGCTTTTGAGATCCATCAAAAGCGGGACCCCAGCAGCACATAGGGGGCAGGGACAGTGAACGGGGTCCCAGGCAGCACACGGGGGCTCCAGGCAGCACACAGGGGCCCCAGGCAGCACACAGGGGCCCCAGGCAGCACACAGGGGGTAGAGACAGTGAACAGTGTCCCAGGCAGCACACGTGGCCCCAGGCAGCACACAGGGCCCCAGGCAGCACACAGGGGGGCAGAGATGGTGTGCATGGGGGGAAAAGACAGCGCTCAAGGGGGGAAGAGAAAGCGTGCAGGGCCCCTGTGTGCTGTCTCTGCCCCATGTGTGCTGTTTATGCCCCCTGTGCACTGTCTGGGACCCCCTGTACACTGTTTGGGACCCCCTGTGTGATGTCTGGGGTCCAATTCTTGAGTATATCACTCAATCCTGTGTGATATCTGGGGCCCCTGTGCAATGTGCAATATCTGGGGCCCCTGTGTGATGTCTGATGAGTCTGTGCAATGTGCAATGTCTGAGGTCCCTGTGTGATGTCTGATGAGTCTGTGCAATGTCTGAGGTCCCTGTGTGATGTCTTGGGCCCCTGTGCAATGTCTGAGGTCCCTGTGTGATGTCTTGGGCCCCTGTGCTATATCTGAGGCCCCTGTGCAATGTTTGGGCCCCCGTGTGCTGCCTGTGGCCCCTGTGTGCTGCCTGGAGCCCTGTGCAAGGCCTGGGGCCCTGTGTGCTGCTTGGGGCCCCTTTGTGCTGCCTGGGCCCCTGTTCGCTGTCTCTGCCCCCTGTGTGCTGCCTGGGACCCCGTTCGCTGTCTCTGCCCCATGTACTGCCTGGGGCCCCATGTGCTGCCTGGGGCCCTGTGCATTGCCTGGGGCTCCTGTGAGCTGCCTGGGGCCCCCATGTTCTGCCTGGGCACTGTGCCCTGCCTGGGGCCCCCGTATGCTGCCTGGGGCACCCATGTGCTGCCTGGGACCCCATTCGCAGTCTCTGCACCCTGTGTGCTGCCTGGGGCCCCTGTGTGCTGCCAGGGGCCCTGTGCACTGCCTGCAGCTGGGGTACATTCTGACCCAGAGGGGTATAATCTGGCCTAGGCCAATTTATACCCCGGGGTATAGTTTGGCCTAGGCCATAATATCCCCTGAGTATATTCTAGCCCAGATGGGTATAAACTGGCCTAGGCTAATTTATACCCTGGGGTATAGTTTGGCCTCGGCCAAACTATACCCGGGGTATAATCAGGCCTAGGCCACTTTAACCCCGGGTATATTATGGGTGGAGGGTTAATCTGGCCTGTTACACCGGGTTTATATTACATATGGATGAATGGATGACCTTTTTTTATATTTTTTTTTCCCAGGCTTTGCACTGTTTTCAGAGCGTTTGAGTGTAGAAGTGTGGCAACTACACTTTATTAATATTTTTATGAGGCACTCCAGTTGGTGCCTTCAAGAGTGTATGGATTACCCAGCTTGTAATTTTTGGCAGGTTTTGCACTTAGTTCATAGCCTAGTCTTTGAGTACAACTACATGACAATTTGAACAGAATTTGTATGAGGCAGTCATTTATCTCTAATACAGAATATATCTGAGTCCCTCTTCAATCAAATTTTTGGCAGTTCTTGCTTCCTTCATAAATTGTACTGACATTTCCAATGTTTTAATAAATATTTCAGTTTCCGTTTACTTAAATTATTATTTTTTTAAATCCTTTTAAAATTTTGCCTTATATACAAGTCATTAAACAGGAAAGTATGTTTCTTAACATTCTTTTCCTGCAAAGTCCAATTTCTCATTGATTTGGTCACGGGTGTGTTAGGTGTGACAGAAGGTCACTGCGATTAGCTCTACAGACACCTTCTTGATTTTTTGCATCTGTTATGGAATGATATCCTTCTCCCTCTAGGACCCAACAGTTACCTCCAACTTTTGCTGCTAACTAACACATCCTTGCTGAAGGTTTAAATACTTGCAGTCTCTCTAGCAGGGTGCTGGTGTTAGATCAATTTCCCTCTGTCTGGTTGAAAGCACTGGCAGTTGGCTAGCGTTTTCTCAGAGGATTGCTGGCGTGATATCTTGGTGGTCTTCTCAAGCTAAGTGCATCCCCTCATTTTTCCACCCTCTCTGTCTTTAGTTGTAGTGGGGCAGACTAGCGCCTACCCCATCCCCTCCCTATACTATCGCTAGAGTCAGGCAGGGATTAGGTTCCTACTCGGTGATAGGAGTGGAACATATTTAGGGACATTTAGGGAAGACAGGGTGGTGTTAGATCTGCCTAGTGGGTTTCCACTCCCCCCTTCCCTAGTGTTTGGGCTTCCTCTCCCCATTGTTGAACACCTTGCTTCTCCCTCAGCCAGCGTGGCATTAACACCAGACATACACTTTTAAAAGAAAAAAAAGACTGACACTCGATTTTGTCCAGGGGTGAACCAGTACTTGTGGAGTTAGATGAACACATGCAGTTAGGAGGTGCTTCTGTGTCGTATGTCTCCCCTGACATTCGCAAGAAATAGGGCGTGTGTTTTTTTGTGTAACGAAGGGGCATTTTATTGGGGCCTGTCCTTTGATTCCTAAACAAAAAATAGGCTTCAACCTGTTATTCTCAGTTTGTCCTAACAGCAAAGGTGGTGCTAGAGAGCAGGACTCAGAGAATTTCTGTGTTTATAGACAGTGGAGCTGGAGTCAGCATGGTTGATGAAGAGTTTGCTAGAACTCGTGAACTGGCTTGCTCTACCTTAGCTAAGCACATTCCTATTTACCTCATATACTAAGCACCACTTGCGCAGAGAGCATTGACGCAGATTGTACACAACATAAGACTGAAGGTGGAGTCTTTTCATTATGAGATAATTCCTTGTTATGTCCTTGAGGGTCTCCCTATTCCAATTGTACTGGGTTTACCCTGTTTGGTGAAATTGTGTCTTTGTATAAGTCATAATAAAGGAAAAAATGTTGCTTAGGCTACTTTCACACATCAGTTTTTTGACGTCAGGCAGGATCCGGCTATTTTTAGAAAAAACGGATCCGGCATAAATTTTGGAGAACTGTAGAAACGGATCCGTGTTTCTGCCGGATCCGTCTAGCAGGTTATATCTGTTTCCTGGGAGCTGGCAAATTGGATCTGAGCATGCGCAGACTTAAAAAAACGGAGACAAAAAACGTTACAGTAGCCGTTTTTTCCAGATGCCGGAATGAGACAAGTAGCCGGATCCGGCAAAAAACGGATGAAACGCAATGCCATCCGGCGTGATCCGGCACTAATGCAAGTCAATGGGGAAAAACTGGATCCGGCATTGCATTTCGCCAGATCCAGTTTTACAAAAAAAAGCCGGATCGCGCCTGACGGCGAAAAACTGATGTGTGAAAGAGGCCTTAACATTTATTTTCTTGTAAACAACAAGTTCTCTTCAACTTTGAAGGTTTTATTGTCAGTTGATAAAGTGGAGTAAAAATGTGACACCATTGTTTTCAGCAGCGACCTAGCCGTTATAGATGCTTCTAGGAGTCTTCCCTATGCTGTTCGCCTTCCATTCAGCACATCTTCCATCAATTTCAACATTTTCACTGCCCCCTAGACCTCCTTGTAGGGTCTGATTGAAAAATACTTGAATTTCCATTGATTCCCATAATACTCGTTACTTGAAACGAGCATCCGAGCTTTAAGAATTGCCCGGTTCGAGTAACGAGCATACAAGCATTTTAGTGTTCGCTTATCTCTGGTGTTTTAATTTCTTTCACTTTAATTTAAAACCACTCCCCAAAAGTTCAGTTTCAGTGTTGAGCTCAAGGATATAAATTTAATATAAGAAACATTTATAGTGCTGAGCAACTAATATGTAATTTTGAATACTTCAACTAACAATTATCACACTACATTGTTTTTCACTTTCAATTAAGCTGCCAAAATGTTCTCTATCTTAGGACAAACCTTTTCATTTTATAATTACAGTATTTTATTTTAGTAATGGAGTTAATTCTGCAATTATTGTTTAAGCTACTCTAGTGATAGGCTACCTGCCTTCAATTAGAGTCTAATGAGCAATGTATTTGTATCAAATGATTACTTGTTCAGCTCGATAAATGATTCCAAGAAAAAATGAGAACATAAAAACATTAAAATAACGATGTCTGGAGAAAAGAAAGATAACATTATAATACTTACATTATTATTAATGACTTCAGAATCTTAAAATGCCTGCTTTGAAAAAGATCATGTAATAATGTTATTTATACATATAATGTTATCACATCTAAATGACCAAAAACTTGTACATAGTTTTGTCTTTTCTTTGGTAACATAAGGTTAAGCATAACATGCAAAACCTGAACGATAAAGAAACAAAGCGCAAGAAAAATCGACGTCTTCAAAATGTGGTGCTGGAAAGAATGCTATCAATACCATGGATGGTAAGAAGAACAAACAAATGAGATTTGTCACATGAAGCAAGGATCACCAAGCTATGACTTGTCTACTGTTGGCACATCATTCAAAGAGAGCAATCAGTGTAGAAAGTCATCATGGTCAGAACAGTAGAAGAAACAAGGCAAAGAGGAGGTCCAGCAACAGAAAGGTCAACAACATATTGACTTAATACAATCAAAATCATAGAATCATAGAATCGTAGAGTTGGAAGGGACCTCCTGGGCCATCTGGTCCAACCCCCTGCTCAAAGCAGGATTCGCTAAATCATCCCAGTCAGATGTCTGTCCAGCCTCTGTTTGAAGACTTCCATTGAAGGAGAACTCACCACTTCTCGTGGCAGCCTGTTCCACTCATTGATCACTCTAACTGTCAAAAAGTTTTTTCTAATATCTAATCTGTGTCTCCTCCCATTCAGTTTCATCCCATTGCTTCTAGTCTTTCCTTGTGCAAATGAGAATAAAGTTGAG
This sequence comes from Dendrobates tinctorius, assembly GCF_039654945.1. Taxonomy (NCBI): domain Eukaryota; kingdom Metazoa; phylum Chordata; class Amphibia; order Anura; family Dendrobatidae; genus Dendrobates; species Dendrobates tinctorius. Next base: position 2,780,115 of record NW_027361843.1, on the reverse strand, counting down.
CCTTCTACAATGTGACAGCCCTTTAGATATTTGTAGACAGCAATTAAGTCTCCTCTCAGTCTTCTCTTTTGCAAACTAAACATTCCCAAATCCTGCAACCTTTCCTCATAAGACAGGGTTTGCAGACCGGTCACCATTCTGGTCGCTCTTTTCTGAACTTGCTCCAGTTTGTTGATGTCTTTTTTAAAATGTGGGGCCCAAAACTGGACACAATATTCCAGATGAGGTCTGACCAAAGAGGAGTAGAGGGAAATAATGACTTCACGTGATCTAGACTGTATGCTTCTGTTAATACATCCTAGAACTGCATTTGCCTTTTTTGCTGCTGCATCACACTGTTGACTCATATTCAGTCTGTGATCTATTAGTATACCCAAGTCTTTTTCACATGTGCTGTCACTTAGCCCTATTCCTCCCATTCTATATATGCTTTTTTCATTTTTATTGCCCAGATGTAGTACTTTGCATTTCTCCCTGTTAAAAACCATTCTGTTAGTTACTGCCCACTTCTCCAGTTTATTTAAATCTTTTTGAATCCTCTCTCTCTCTTCTCTAGTATTAGCTATCCCTCCTAGCTTTGTGTCATCAGCAAATTTAATCAGTTTACCCTCAATTCCTTCATCTAAATCGTTGATAAAGATGTTGAACAATACAGGGCCCAGGACAGAGCCCTGTGGTACCCCACTTGAGACATTCTTCCAACTGGATGTGCAGCCATTTACGACCACTCTTTGGGTCCGATCACTAAGCCAGTTATGAATCCACCTAACAGTTGCCTTGTCCATTCCATACTTAGTCATTTTTTCAATAAGGATTGTATGAGAGACTTTGTCAAATGCTTTGCTGAAGTCAAGATATACTATATCTACAGCATTTCCTTGATCCACCCAATCAGTGATACCGTCATAGAAGGAAATTAAGTTGGTCTGACATGACTTATTAGTTACAAACCCATGCTGACTCTGTTTGATCACTTCATTCTTATCCAGGTATTGACTTACATGTTGTTTAATAATTTGTTCAAAGATCTTTCCTGGTATAGAAGTCAGACTCACCGGCCTATAGTTGCCTGGGTCCACCTTCTTCCCCTTTTTGAAGATAGGAACAACATTTGCTCTTCTCCAGTCTTCTGGCACTTCTCCTGTTCTCCAAGAATTTTCAAAGATTATGGAGAGTGGTTCAGAAATTTCTTCTGCTATCTCCTTCAGTACTCTGGGGTGTAATTCATCTGGACCTGGAGACTTGAATTCATTTAGGTTAGCTAAGTGTTTCCTCACTATCTTTCTGTTTATAGATATCCTGGATTCTTCTATTCCCTTAATAGGACAGTGAATAACAGTTGGTGTTACATTTCCTTTCTGAGAGAAAACAGATGCAAAATAGGAATTTAAAAGTTCAGCCTTCTCAACATCCTGTCTTACCATTTCATCATTTTCATCCTGTAAAAATCCTATAGCATCTTTGACTTTTCTTTTACTTTTGACATATCCCCAAAATCCTTTATTATTGCTTTTGACATCTCTTGCAAGCCTCAATTCATTTTCAGCTTTAGCTAATCTGATTTGTGCCCTGCAGATTCTGCAGACAGCATTATATTCTTCTTTAGATATGCCTCCCTCTTTCCATTTTATAAACATTTTTTTCTTCCTTTTTAGCATGTGCTTAAGTTCTGTGTTCACCCATCCTGGTTTCCTTAAATGCTTCCTATTCTTCCCTCTTTTCGGAATTGTTAACAACTGTGCTTTGAGAATTTCATTTTTCAAGATTTCCCATCCTTCCTGGACATTTTTGTCTTTAAGGATATCCAGCCATTGGATCCCTCCAATTATCTTTCTGAATCCCTTAAAATCTGCCTTTCTGAAATCTAACCTTGACGTCTGCGTCTTCACAGGTCTTCCGCCTCTAGTTATCCAAAATTCTAAAATAGCATGGTCGCTACCTCCTAGGGTTCCAGCCACTTTTACCTCCTCAACCATTTCCTCCCTGTTTATAAGGATTAGATCCAAGGTAGCAGTTCACCTTGTTTTCTCCCCTACCTTTTGGAAGATAAAGTTGTCAGCAAGAGAGGATAAGAATTTCCTTGACCTGTTAGTTTTGCCTGAGAGAGATTCCCAACAAATGTCTGGATAGTTGAAATCTCCCATGACAACTATGTCATAGTTTTTGGAGAACTTGGCCATTTGATGCATAAAGAGTTCATCCATATCTTCAGCTTGCACAGGCGGCCTGTAGTAAATGCCTACAATGGTGTCCTTTCCATTGTTCTGTCCTTGTATTCTTACCCAAACAGTTTCCACAGAACTCCCAGTCTCTGAAGCTTCAATCTCTGTGCAGATATACGCGTTTCTAACATACAATGCAACACCCCCTCCTCGTTTATCAAGTCTGTTTCTTGCAAATAAGTTGTATCCTTCTAGTCTTGTATTCCAATCATGTGTATCGTCCCACCAAGTTTCAGTGATTCCAATGACATCATATTTCTTTTCCTGTGTTAGTAGTTCCAATTCTCCTTGTTTGTTGCCCATGCTTTGTGCATTAGTATAGAAACATTTTAGTTTGTGATTGGTTTCTCTTTCTCCAATATTTTTATTAATTAGATTCTTTTGTCTTTGTTCTTCCTTTCCACTTCTATTAGCAGAGTTCTCAATAGCATTTGTCAGGTGTATATCTTTTTATGGTCTTTTGCTTCCCTTCCCATGTTGTTCTAGTTTAAAGCTCTCCTTACAAGCGTAGCAAGGTGACTTCCAAATACATGCTTTCCAGTCCTCGTAAGGTGCACCCCATCTCTAGCAAGTAGTCCATCGTATAAGTAGTTCACTCCGTGATCCAGAAATCCAAATCGTTGCTGACGGCACCATCGACGTAGCCAGTTGTTCACCTGCAGAATCTTATTCCACCTCCTTGTTCCATGGCCATCCACTGGGAGGATGGAAAAGAAGACCACCTGCGCTCCCAGTTCTTTCACTTTCTTGCCTAAGTCTTCAAAGTCTCTGCAGATGGTTTCCAGGTCGTTTCTTGCGGTGTCATTTGTCCCCACATGTAGTAGCAGGAATGGGTAGTCATCTGTAGGTCTGAAGAGTCCTGATATCCTGTCAGACACATCTTTAATTTTTGCACCTGGAAGACAGCACATTTCTCTTGAAGTTATATCCGGTCTGCAGATAGCGGCCTCTGTTACTCTCAACAGGGAATCCCCCATGACCACCACTCTCCGTTTCTTCTTCACAACATTTTTCTTTCTCCATCCAGGAGGACTCTGAAGGCGTACAAGGTTGCTGTTTGTTGGCAAAGTCTTATCCTGATGTATTTCTTCATCATTTTCCTGCGTGAGAGCCTGGTACTGGTTTCTGAGCAGTATGGGTGCTGACTGCCTCCTGATCCTCCTGCTTCTCTGGGTCACATGTCTCCATTCCTCTGTTTCTTCAGGTGCACTTCGAATTTCTTCTCTTTCTGTAACATGAAGAGATAATTCTGCTCTGTCCAAGAACTCTTCACCTTCCTTAATGATCTTCAACGTAGCCAACCTCTCTTCGAGATTTTGCAACTTTTCCTCCAACAGGGACACAAGCTTGCATTTGTGGCATGTGAAGTTTGGCTTTTCCACTGGTAAGTCTGTGAACATGTAGCAAGAAATGCAGCTCACCAAATGGCTCCTGGCCTCTTCCATCTTGAGATTTCTTAAAAACGATGAAAGATCAGCCAAAATTCGCGTGCCGATAGGCTTTCCGATTTCCTCTTTTCAGCTGCAACGGCAAAAACCCAGTGATCGTTGAGCTCGCGGAGACTCTTCACTTATCCCAGAAGGCACTGGGAATATGCAAATGATCTCCTCAAGACTCTTCCCCTGGTTTTCCGATTTCCTCTTTTCAGCTGCAACGGCCAAAACCCAGTGATCGTTGAGCTCGCGGAGACTCTTCACTTATCCCAGAAGGCACTGGGAATATGCAAATGATCTCCTCAAGACTCTTCCCCTGGTTTTGGAGAATAATGTTGGAGAAGACCCTGATAGACTTATCTAGACTTGCATAAGATTGATCTTTCTACAGATCGTTCATCCATCAAATTGACATGGCTCAGGATCAAGCCAAAGGCAGCTAAAAAGATAAAATCACCAAAATGCCAAATATTTCATATCTTAGCACAGTCTTTAGGCTGAAAATAGACATGCAGATTTTGATGGAGTTTGCAATTTTTAATGCATTTTAGCTTAAGTCAGAAGTGGACCCTACAGGACAAAGTATAATTCTTCCTTTATATTTTTCATTAATTCTAATCCACTTCTGGTTTTGACTTGAAAAACGGTATTGACCTTTTGACTTGAATGTGTAATTTTGATCCTTGACATATCTCTTTTTAGTAGAGATTTGGTCCGTAAAAAACATTAACATGTGAACAGTCACAGAGATTATAGAAAAATATGGGTAGAACACATTGTAAGGTAACGCTTGTCATTAAGGTAGGGGACACTCGCTAGGCAGCCAAATAACCTGGTCCGGCACAGGTTTCTCATATATCTCCAACAGTCCATGCGGTTTATTAGGCATCATAAACCATGAACAGCAACAGAAAGTTCATATACAACAGCATAGCGTCCATTACAGAGCTCTTCTCTGTTAATCCCTGTGGTCACACAGGTTTTGTTACGTCCAGTACACAGGCTCTCTAGCCTCACAGTTATATCCCCTGGCAGGGTTACCTCTTGGCTGCTTCTCAGTGCAGACGTTCATTCTCCCTCCAGGGAACTCTCAGACATATGCAGCCATTATACACAGCCTCTCCACGTGCTGTCAGGAAAGCAGCCATGCCTGGCAGACGAGACCTTCCATATGGACCAATCGGGTCCCAGCATTCACTCATGTGACCTACCCTGGCCACCTTATATGGTCCGTAGCCACTCCCACTGGATCACATGGCTATGACCTCATCACAGGTCCTTCAATCATTCACACACATATACTTTACTATGGCGTTCTGTACACCCACCCCTAGGTGGGTTTGTAGGTGATTGATTCCACCCGTCTCACCTATCACCTGAAGGCTTCTCCCTCACATTGAAACAGAACATCAGCTCTGCTGATCAGCACATAATCAAGCCTTCATCCCAAGGCCACCCACCTTGGGATACATAACGGTCATTTAGGACCCTGCTCATGTTACCACTCTGGATATGGCTATCTGTCTGTCCTGAGACACCCACACAGCACCCCCTAGCGGACACAGTGGTCACTACACCACAACATGCACAAAACACAGACGCCTCAATGAGATATTAGTCATAGAGTCGCCACAAGTACAAATATAGTATTACATAGTGGATATTCAAAATGTGCCCCAAGCAGGAAACCCCACTTCATGCAATATATATAACCAATAGATTATATGGATATGGGTTGTGGTCATCGGGCAACCCTGTTAAGCTGTTAGATAAGTAGAAGCAGGTAAACAAACAAGTTTAGACCAGACAAATTCATGGAAATGCAGGAAGCTCTTGCACCCATTTGCTTTACAATGAGCACATAGAGCTGCACATTGAGCTAAAAACATTTGCAATTATTGGAATTGACTGGCCCAATAAATTCAACAGCCATGTGAACATATCCTACATCAATGCATCAGAAGAATTCTGATTCATTTTCCACTTGGCTGCCACCCAAGCTTCACATCATTGCACTACCGGTGGACACACTCGTTGATGAGCTTGATATAAATCCTCTTTTTCTATTCCTATATCAATGCAGTAAGGTAATAAGAAGGAAAGAGGAAAAACACCATCAGAACTATTTTGAGGAGCAGGGATAGGTAGGGTGCCCCTAGCTTTAGGGATAGGGAAGGAGCCCCTAGTCCTGGGCTATCCTGCAACAGTGCTGTAACATTAGCACTGGTCCAAACCATTTTTGTTTATCCATCATGGGTCCAGTGACTGTGCTGGCAGGGAAACTGCAGCATCTCAGCCTGGAGGTGGCAGACCTACGTACTGTTGTTTTGCAGCACACAAACACAACTGGTATAGGGACCGCGACTCCCAGGCAACCCCTGGTGGAGCCCAAGATCGCTTTACCTGACAGGTTCTCTTGGAGGTGAGACGACTTTGTTGTTTTCAGGAACTATACCAAAAAAAGGGGATACTTTATTGAAAGATCATACACAATAGTCACATAAAAACATTAAAAGGCAGGAAAAACCAAAGATATTCAGTTGGTGAGCGCCATAGTGCGGCACCACCGGCATAACAGGAAAGTTATGTTACAAAAGCAGCGAGCATATTGTTAAGACATAAACAGGTGATCCTGTCAGGATGTTACAGACCCAGTGTGGACATGGACATATCAATCATAAGCTAAAGTGCATGTGCTCTGGGGAGACCTGATTGTATTAATGCAAATTGCTATGCTGTAGAGTGGAGAAACATCATTACCTGTGCAATAGCAATGGTGCCACTTCCCCAATGTGCGTTTTGGTGGCGTGCCTTCCTCAGAGGGAGTCAGGGGGAGTTGTTTTGGTATAGTTCTTGGTGCGCCTTTTATTTCTCTATATGTTTTTCATATCTATTTGGTGCTGAACTGTTTAACAGTGGTCCTAGCATGGTTTTTAGGTAATATATTATATATTCACTATATTTGCGATTTTGGCCAAATGTTAAGTTTAAGTGCTTAAGGAGTTAACTTATGTTTTGTTGTTTTCAGAGAGGCTTGTAAGCTTTACTTTAAATTATGTCCTCACTCCTCAGGAACCGAGAAACAATGGGTTGGGATCGTAATTTCTCTCCTTTATGGTGACGGTTGAGAAATTTTTCAGTCTCTGGATCATATATATGTCTCCCTGGTCGAGTCTAAGCTACGTCAGCTTCAGCATGGTTACCGGCCAGCAGAGGAGCTTTGCTTCGAGTTTCAGAGATGGTACACAGATACTAAGTGGAATGACCCAGTGCTCCGCAGCCAGTTCAGTCAAGCACTATCTGTAAGGGTAAAGGATGGCTTTACTCTGTGTGAGTCTCTGGTTTCCCTTGAGGCGACCTTATATCTGGCTATCCATGTGGACAGCCATGTTTGCAAGGGACCTAAAGAGACACTCCAATTCACATGGGACCTGAGGTCATGAAGTGGGTGTGGCAATTCGTCCTGTTGGTCCAATTGTAATTTGGTGTAAAGGGAGAGTGTGTTTTTTTCTATGCTGAAAAGGGCCATTTTGTGGGTACTTGCCCTTCCTTATCAAACTGAAAACAGCCCTTGGAAATATAATGAGCCTGGGTTGAGGGAGGTTGGCATCCTGGGTGTATATATTTCTTGTGTGGGTAGGCCACAATTTTTTTTACCGCCAAGATCCATTTGGGCAAAACTAAGTTAGTTATTTAAGCCTTTCTGGACAGTGAGGCGGAATTTGATCAACATTAGGTTCGTCAAGTTCCAGGGCCTCAAACCACATAAACTGTCTAGACTAATACCCATAATCGCCATTCTGTCTGCACCCTTGAGTTAGGGGATATTTTACTCAGTTTGTTTGAGTGTTAAATCTACAGGTAAGTGCCATGCACTCAGAATTTATTGACTGTTATGTGCTAGAGGGCTGCCCTCTCCTGTGGTTTGTAGACTACCTTGGTTTACGCTGCACAATCATGTGGTAGACTGGCAAACTTTGGAGGTGGAAAAGTGTAGTGAGTATTGTCAATGTCATTGCTTGGGCACCTGGCCAGCCAGGGTGGGTAACCAATCATCATTGCCCAAATACCTATCTGACTTTGGGTATGTGTTTTCAGAAGAGGGTTGTCCCTCCCCATCATCCTTATAATTGCACCATTAATTCTATACCTGGGGCCAAGCTGCCAAAAGGGCAGGTTATATATTATCTCTGGTGTAGAGAGGCAGACCATGAAGGACTATATCGCCAAAAGTCTGGCAAAGGGTCATATCAGACCGTCTTCATCTCCAGTTCTTTGTCAAGAAAAAAAAACGGTGGGTTACACCTCTGCCTAGATTTTCATGAACTTAATCAAAACACAGTCCAGGATCCATATCCTCTCCATCTCATTCTGTACCTCTTTAACCGGATCATAGGAGCAAAATGTTTTTCTAAACTGGATCTTGGGGGCATATAATCTAATTCGAATTAGAAGTTAAAGACAGCCTTCAATACACCTGAGGGACACTATGAAAACCTTGTGATGACATTTTGGTTGACTAATGCTCCCGCTGTCTACCAGCACTTGTTTTAGTCACCTGGCAGGTAGATTTGTTGTGATCTATCTTGATGACTTATTGATTTATTTGTCTGATCTCTAGTAACATCAGGTACATGTCAGGCAGTTCTTACAGATACTCAGAGACAATAAATTATTTGTCAAACGAGAGAAATACATGTTCTCGTCTCAGGACATCCCTTTTCTGGGATATTTCTTATCATCCATTGGTTTTCACATTATGGTCGGTATTAGATTGGGATCATCCTGAGGCCTTAAAGGCGTTAGAAAGGTTTTTAGGTTTTGCCAACTACTACCATAAGTTCATGAAAAACTTTTCGGCAGTGACCAAAACTTTTACAGATATGACCAGGAAAGGGACGGACATTTTCAAATGGTCCAGTCCGGCTAGGGAGGCATTTGATACCTTAAAAAAAATATTTTGCATCTGCGCCAATTCTTATACAGCCTGACGTCACTCAGCCATTTAATGTAGAAATTAATGCATCTGAAGGAAAAGTGGGGGCTGTATTATTGCATTGTGCATCTACTTGTAAATGGCATCTGTGTGCATATTTTTCTAAGCAACTGTCATTCGCTGAGAAACTATGACATTGCTATTAGGGAACTTTTGGCAATGAAGTGGACTTTTAAAGAGTGGCGGCATTTTCTGGAGGGGGAAGTTCATTCCGTTATGGTAGTCACTGATCAAAAAGTTCTTTTATATTTAAAATCTGCTAACCATCCAATGCCTAGATAGGCAAGATGGTCGTTGTTCTTCACCAAATTCAACTTTTTTGTGACTCATAGGCCGTGGAATAAAAACATCTTAATGTTAAAGTTAGGCTAATTTTCCTGGGGGTGGAGAAAATTGTAAATTAGTTCCTATACTGCAGAAGGTTCTGATCTTCAGAAGGAAGTAGTAGAGGCTCAGGGAGACGCCCCTGCTCCCTGTCCATTAGGTAAACTGCTTGTACATGTGAATATCCACAGTGACCGCTATTAAACGGCCATTTTTGTGTTGAAGTAATGGTACAGAATTCTGTGTGAGAAATACTTCATCTTGTGCAAGTACCCTTCATGCATTATTGCTTTTTTTATCACTTGGGCTGCATCATGTATTTTTCTACAAAATTCTTTTAATGCTGCCAGAGGTCCGTGGAGACAAACCCCCATAAAAATCAAAAACACTCCATTATCAGTGACTCCCACACAAATGAGAAGTGCGGTAATTAAAAGCAATTAAAACTGACTGCAATTTATTCCACGCCAAAAACCATACTACTGATACTCCACATTCTACATGAGCCTGGTAGAGTTTGGGAATTATTTAATTAATCTTATTCAAGGCAAAGCATTTAGTACATCAAAATCGTGAGTTTCTCCTGTGTATTAATTTTCTGTTCATTTCATTGTTATTTCCATTACACATGAGTCACAAGTAATTTTGCACTCACATTTGGAAATTCAACAAAACCCATTTATCTAGTATTTGTAGAATTAGCGTAATGGTACATTTCTTTTCAAGTAAATCACCCCAAGGTTTTTTTTTCTAAACCCTTTAGTTTAACTCGCATTCAAATTCAGCAGCAAGATGTTGCATTGTACTAAATAGTAGGTGCGTTGCTAGGGTCAGAGTTATCAGAGTCCAAGCCCCAACACAAATTCTCCCAATCTAACTGCTAAGATAACATAATAATAGCTTTATGAATACAGATAATATAGTAGATGTCACCCGCAGTCCTATATAACACCAAAGAAAACATAGTATTAATTCTCTTAGTACAGAAAATGTATTATATGATATTCTCAGTCCTATGTAACACCGCAGAAAACACACAGTGATTACTCTGAGTACAAATAATGAAGTATATGTTACCTGAAGTCCTATGTAACACCATGGACACCATATTCAGATGCACTAGCACATGACGACAATGTGCTGCTCAGCAAAAGAAGTGCCACGCATAATCTGCTGGGGAAAGGATGAATCTCCTGCAGTCCTGCTACTCCTGAAGCCAGTCTGCCATCTTCTATGGTCCTCCCAAAGGGCAAAAATACACGTTCTTACTATTATTGATAAGGCTAATATGACTGTGCCATTGTATTAGGGGGCAAACTGTGCTGAGGGCACTGTATACACGGACACTACTTATGGGTCACTGAATATTGGGAAAATTAACATCTGGGGCACAGTAGATGAGTCGCTTGCACATTAAGTATGGAAAGCTTTTTGGTTAGGGTATTCTATTTACTTGGTATTCGCTATCTGGGTTAGTCACGGGCAGGCACTGTATAAGTGGAAATACAGTTGTGAGCATATCATACTGATATTCCGTGCTGATTCTTACTCTCTTGAACCAAGCATAGGGTGACTATTAGTGATGGGCATGCACTAAAATGCTCAGGTGCTCGTTGCCGGGGTCGAACAAATTAGAATACTCGGGTACTTGGACAGAACAACGAGCCCAATGTAAGTCTATGGGAGAACCGAGCGTTTTTGCCGCGAACCCCCCCCCCGGGATCCTTTCAAGGACTAAAAAGGTCTGAAAATGATGGAAACATTGCTCAAATGACACGGGGACATCATGGGGATCGTCCCTGGAAGCAATCCTGAGTCCTAGTTGACAGCTTTAAACAATTTTTTCAGAGTTTCATGCCATTTTTTCCAGTGCACCAAAAAACAAACCAAAACAAAACCAAAATGGATTTTGTTGGGAAATATGTAAAGGTACATCCTTTCCAGGTTAATGACTTGTATATAAGGCAAAATAATTAACCCCAGACCAAAATGTTCCTCCCCACTTGGGATTTGTTTAGACGCAGCGTTTTTAGAGCGTTTTTCCACTTTAACATTGCTTTCAACCAATACAAATGCATTTACTTGGAAATATCATTGTAACATTTAACAACCCTAGCTGGCCATGTGGTGTGTGACACATAAGCAGGCACATCTTGTTTCATTTATGAAGGAGGGACTCTTAATGTCACAGAGCCTATTTTTACCGGGGCATCAAGCGGCATTAATCTTCTTAAAGGGCCATTATTAAACACTGGGTCCCCTAAACTGTTATTGCCTATCCAGTGAGTGGATGGGCTGCCAGGAATTACGACACAAAACAATACTCCTTTCATGAGAGGCACTGGAGGGGTTCCAGAAAAATTGTTGCATTGAATGCAAGGTCTGGCTTGCCCCAAACTTACATGCACCCCAATAAGCTTTTTCAAGCCACGTACTGGATGGCCACCAGAAAATCCACTTCACATTATTCATTTTGTACTCCCATTCTATTTTCCTATGCAGTTACTGCAAGGCCTGCCTTGCTACCAAGTCATATGCACCCCAATAAGCCTTTGAACCCACATACTGGATGGGAACAGGAAAATCTACTTCACATTATTCATTTTGTACTCCCATTCTGTTTTCTTATGCATTGACTGCAAGGCCTGCCTGCTGCCTAGTCATATGCACCCCAATAAGCCTTTGAACCCACATACTGGATGGGAACAGGAAAATCCACTTCACATTATTCTTTTTGTACTCCCATTCTGTTTTCTTATGCATTGACTTCAAAGCCTGCCCTGCTGCCAAGTCATATGCACCCCCAATAAGCCTTTGAACCCACATACTGGAAGGGAACAGGAAAATCCACTTCACATTATTCTTTTTGTACTCCCATTCTGTTTTCTTATGCATTGACTGCAAAGCCTGCCCTGCTGCCAAGTCATATGCACCCCAATAAGCCTTTGAACCCACATACTGGATGGGCACAGGAGAATACACTTCACATTATCCATTTTGAACTCCCATTCTGTTTTCTTATGCATTGACTGCAAGGCCTACCCTGCTGCCAAGTCATATGCACCCCATTAAGCCTTTGAACCCACATACTGGATGGGCACAGGAAAATCCACTTCACATTATCCATTTTGAACTCCCATTCTGTTTTCTTATGCATTGACTGCAAGGCCTGCCCTGCTACCAAGTCATATGCACCTCAATAAGCATTTGAACCCACATACTGGATGGGCACAGGAAAATCCACTTCACTTTATTCATTTTGTACTCCCATTCTGTTTTCTTATGCATTGACTGCAAGGCCTGCCCTTCTGCCAAGTCATATGCACCCCAATAAGCCTTTGAACCCACATACTGGATGGGCACAGGAAAATCCACTTCACATTATCCATTTTGAACTCCCATTCTGTTTTCTTATGCATTGACTGCAAGGTCTGCCCTGCTACCAAGTCATATGCACCTCAATAAGCATTTGAACACACATACTGGATGGGCACAGGAAAATCCACTTCACATTATTCATTTTTTAATCCCATTCTGTTTTCTTATGCATTGACTGCAAGACCTGCCCTGCTACCAAGTCATATGCACCCCTATAACCCAAATCCCCCCCTTGGAAGAAACATGTAGGAGGGCCTCTTAACCAAAAATGTTCCATTAAAAAGGAGCGGGTCTCCTAGACTGGTAATGGCCATACACTAAGTGAATTGGGCTGACAAACATTTTCCCCTATGGGAAAACCTTTTCAATACTTTCTCAACCTTTTCAATAGCAAGTATTCAATGCCCATCAAAAACCCACACCCTTGTTAGGATTTTGACACTGGCTGTAGCAGCAGGGAACACGTTAACGCTAGTGAGCTAGTGGTGGCGGATGATGAGACGTGGAGGAAAGCATGATTAAAAACTGTGCCCAATTTAAAGGAGCGAGTCTCTTAGACTTGGAATGCCCTTTCACTTAGTGTATGGGCTGTCAAACATTTTTCCCTGTGGGGTACACCTCAACTGTTTTCAGAACATATTTTATGCACAGCATAACCACCCACCCTTGTTAATAATTCGACACTGGCTGTAGCTGCATGGAACACGTAAACCCTTTTGATCTGGTGGCGGTGGATGATGAGACTTGGAGGAAGGCCTGATTAAAAAATATGCCCAATTTCTAGGAGCGGGTCTCATAGACATGTAATGCCCATATGCTAAGTGTGTTGGCTGTCAAACGTTTGCCCCTGGGGATAGATATCAACATAGTGTGGCCTTTTTTGGGGGGGCATCATAAACACCTTGCAAAACTGTTACGTGGTTTCATACACAGGTGCTGCTGGGAAGGTACAGGTTTTTAGTCAAAATATGGTGAACGAATCGTTGGATGAAGTGATCTAGAAAAGGGGCATGGTGATGCCAGGAATGGGAAAGTACATGATTAATAACAGCAGTGACTATGGGAGGTATGAGATCCAGGATGCAGGTAACAATGATTCATCGTTTAGCCACCATCTGTAACATCCGTCTGCAAGTCTGGGCTGCAGAAAGAAGACAGCACCCCGAGTAACCCCGATACCCTTTACCCCTATACAGGGATCTGGATTTACAGCAGAGCCCAGGAGGCGCTGTCAAAATAGGGGCAGTACGCCAGAGCAGAACGGTCGCCAATAGAAAAGCAGGAAGGAGCCAAACACGTGGTCAGAACCAGGCAAGCAGTGGAGGTACAGAGACGGCAGGCAGAGGCAGAGTCGAGAGTCCAGGCCAAGGTCACAAAACAGGAGAATAGCAGAAGTACAGAATCAGCAGGCAGAAGAGAGGTCAGGGATCCAAGCCAAGGTCAGCGTCAGTAGTCGGGAGAAAGGTAACGGTACAAAAACGGTAGGCAAAAGAATAGTCAGAAACCCAGGCTGAGGTCAGAGTAAACTATAGTAAATCACAAAGTAGCACGCAGGGGAACCAAGAATATATCCGGCGGCTTGCAAGCCCAGTCCCAAGGTATTTGAGGGATCAGGTCATCCCTCACAGGCTCCCGGGCTGATGATGTCATCAGGACCGCCCCCAGGACCAGACCTGATGATGATGCACCAACCCCTTCATGACTGACAGAGGAGCAGAGTCTGCATCCACTAGACGCCTGCGCAGAAGCCCTTTCACTGCAACAGTGAAAGGGCTTCTGCCCAGGCGTCTAGTGGATGCAGACTCCGCTCCTCTGTCAGTCGGGCACGAGCCACGGAGCCTCCCAGTGGCCGAGGCAGGAACAGCAGGCCCCGAGTTCGACGGCGATGTGTCAGTCCGGCGCCTCCTGGTGGCTGAGGCCTGGACAGCAGGCCCCGAGCCCGAGGGCGGCGTGACAGTCCGTCACCTCCTAGTGGCTGAGGGCAGAACAGCAGGCCCCGAGTCTGCCGGCGATGTGACGCCATCAATTACCATCATTGGTTTCATGCCTGTCATAAGATTGATGTACTAGATGCGCGCGTGAGACTCGCCCTAAGAAATGCCTGTCCAAAATATGTTGCCAAACACACACGTGTCTGTATAAAGGGCAAAGTGCAACATGTTATGAAAATGCTGAATTATAGAAAGCAGATCAGTGTAGGAGAAAAACCAAACAAACCGATGGATGCTCGTGAAAAACTAAGTTTAAAGAGGAGTGCACTGATCATAACTATAAACACACCCGTGCAACAAGCTTCTTCATCTTCACCCATACATATTACCAATAATATACAAAGGTCACAGTTTAAAATTAATTGTCCAAGTGTAACCAACTCTGTTAAAGGAATGCCACAAGACATAAATAACCATGACCCTTTGAAAAACCTAATTTCCTCTTTACATCATATGGACGATGATGGTATTGATGACGACTTAGAAATTTTCCACATCCACACCAAGAAGATGAAGATCACAGATGCAAAAAATGTTCCAAAAAGGCAGTGAATGTCTTGAAAATCATTTTCTAAAGGGAAAAGTTTACCTCTTAATAAAGTGATACCAAATGAGGCATACACAGCTCTCTGATGTACTCAGCGTGAGGTGCTTGACAGATGATGTATTCTGTTTTGTCCATGTCCACTTTTATAAAGCGAGCAGAAAAGAAGGATGATAATGGGGAAGACGTGTGATTTTGGTCAGTAAGGAGGTGAAGTCAGGTACATTTAGGTAGATCTGCAAGTCATCAGAGTTGTAATGATATTGCAAACTGTGCCATTACATCAGCTGGCCCAGGCTGAAGGTGTAAATGGAAAAGAGTAGGGGTCCTAGAACAGAGCTTTGGGGAACAACGACAGACAGGTGTCAAGGTGAGGAGGTGGTGTGGGAGAGGGAGACAATGAATGTTCCTCTACTAGTCTTCTTGTTTTTTATAGACTCTGCCAATAACTCCAAAAAGGACATTTGCACTACCGGCCATGGCTACATCTGCAGGGTTAGTAAAACTACCAGCCTTACCACCACAAGCATTATCAGGCACATGAAAGCAAAGTAACAGACTTTGTTGGTTGAACACCAGGCTCCATGAACAGTGTCTGCGGGTGATACCACTGCTTCTTCGGCTGTTGTGCGTGCAAGCCAATACCCTGTCCACAGTGCATGTGAAGATGCCTCCTTACCTGCACCTGTCGTTGACCACAGTCAAACTGGAGCATAATCAAGCATGTACACGTCCTTGTCACAGCGCAGCCTTCAGTTGTCCATACCCTAGTCATTGGACCGTAAGTGGAAAGATGCAGCCAACAGCCCACAAGACACAGTACTAAATTCACACAATTGTCGTCTGCTTGCGCTCAAAATGTTGCTTTCTAGGCTCTTGGGAAACAGACGCTTTCCGCAGCCTGATGGCAGTGACCATAACAAGGTACTCGATCCCCACCCGGCACTATTTCTCCCGGTCTGTCATCACGATATTAGACAAGCAAGAACGGGGGACAGGGAAAGTGCACCTAACCACAGACATGTGGATGAGTGCTTGTGGGCAGGGACGGTACATCTTGCTGACGGCACACTGTGTTTGCGTACAAAAAGTCATGACCCAGTCAGACATTGGAAGACCATGTAACAGATGTATGGAGAAGACAGTTTGGGGATGGTTTTGTACGTCATATTTAGGGTTTTGAACTGTAGCCTATGGGGAATAGGAAGGACGTGAAGGCCATGCCAGACAGGAGAGGATGAGGAATAACGGAGGGACAGTTGGATTACTCTGGCAGCGGAGTTTTGGATAGATTTGAGTGTTGCAACAGTGCTAGAGGGGAGGCTAGAGAGTATAAGGTTGCAATAGTGGAGGAGGGAGATCATGAGGGCAGGCACAAACATTTGTTACATTTCTTGTATTGTACAGATCCAGGAAATGTTTTTGAGTTGTAATGGACAGGAGGAGGCAAGGTCTTTGATATGTAGTTTGAAAGGGAGGGCAGATTTGAGGATCACCACGAGGCCACGAACATGCGGTAATATTTGTCCAGTGTGCCGTCCCGCCAGTACACAGACATGTGTCCAACAACATTACCCGTGCCCTCCACAATGCTGGTACTTGAAAAGTCCACCTAACCACAAACATGTGGACAAGTGCTTGTGGTCACGGATGATACGTCTCACTGAGGATATATAGGGTTAATATAGTGGAATCCCGGACACACTCAGACCTTGGTATGGTGGCCGTCCTCACAAACACAGAGTATTGGGTGCTTATTTTAATCTGGGTTGCCCCCAAAGTGTACAGCTCCTGCACCTCCTCCTCCTCATTCGCCTCCTCTTCAGCCTCCAGCTCTAAAAGGTAGCACATCAGTCACAAGCTGGAAGCACTGCTGCACTGCCTAATCAAAGCGGGAACAGGCTGTGCTGAAGCTAATATGCTTCTGTGACAAACGCCACAATGGTGAAGAGTTGTGGACAGCTCTGAAACAGCAGGCATATCGGTGGATGAGACCACTGAACCCACAGATAGGCATGGTTATGTGTGACAATGGGTGGAACCTGGTGGCTGCTCTTTGGCGAGGCGAGCTCACACACGTGCCATGCCTGGCTCATGCACTTAACCTAATTGGTCAACATTTTTTGAAAAGCGACACGGAGCTGGCAGATCTGCTAGTAAAAATACAACGCTCTAAATACCCATTTTAGAAAGTCAGCTACAGCTTCATCTGCCCTTGCCGTGATTCAGCAGCGCTTGCTGATTCTGGCTCATTGACTGATGTGTGATGCCTCCAGGCCTTGGAACTCTACACTGCAGATGTAGGAAAGGATTTCTGAGCAGAAGAGGGCAGTTGGTGACTAATCTACCAGCATCAACAAGGTTGTCGGTATTCAGTTCTGTCTTCACACATAATATCTGAGGTGTAGACATGGATGTCTGACATGTGTACCATCCTCCAAAACTTTGAGGAATCCACCAAGAGGGTGAGCGTCAATGACACCATAATTATCGTCTCCATCCTGCTTATCCATGTTCTAATTTGAATATTGAGAGTTATTATAGAGCAAAAACATATTTACAGTTTAACAGTTTCAAACATAACAGTCCTAAATAACAACAATAACAATAATCCAATAATTAAACCCAAATAAAACTACCCTGCTTGTGACAGCTTACAATCTACACTAAGTAAAAACGATAATAATAATTTAACACAAACAAAACAATACTTCTCGTGACAACTTACAATCTAAAATTAGGTGGGGAAGATAAAAAATACAGGGGTGTATTTTCAAGAAGGTATTTACAATGATGTTTGTACTATGATCTTACTGAGGTTCATTGTAAGTGTTGTAGGCCTAAGGACAAGGAGGAGGAGGACAGCATGGTCAGTCGTCCCCTTGGTGACGACACAGAAGTCTTGCTTGTTAGCAGTCTGGGACGCATTGGGCTGACTTTATGTTACGCTGCCTTTCCCGTGACCCTCGCGCTCTCAAAATTTTTGATGACAGACAGGCAATACTGATTTGTGACACTTCTAGACCCACGATAATCGGAGAACTCGTTCTGTGTAATGGGGCTTGTCTGTTCCCCTATTCCTTCCTCTGGTAAACAGGGGATGCAGCCAAAACAGGTCCATAACCGGCGCAACACAGGTACCCGCAGACCGGTCATCCTGACTGTGTACATATCTGGCAAATCAGTTCTTTAATGCAAGCAGCATAGAGGGCATGTACTTCCAAATTTCAAGAGAAAATTCTACAGAACATCCACAACAGTTTCAATTTGAAGGGCTTTGTGGCTAATATCATTTCACAAGATGACACTAGTCTGATACTTTAAATTTTCGGTGGATAATACTTTCACCACTAATAGGTTGTGTATGTTTAGAATTATGTAACATCATTGGTTTGATTAATTATTCATACCTATTAGCTTCACAATATATTCATCTTTTTTTCAAGGCTTTTGAATATTATGTGTTAAAAGAGTTAAAGGAAATTGTTGAATTGTGTTTTACCTCAAATGTGAAACTACTTGTCAATTGTCATCTTTACTATTTCTCCATTCCGTCTGTGGCTAACCACCTAATTGATGTTATTGAGTTTCTTTGACAAGAAAACAACAGCTAAACCAATACCACGTGCTTTTCCAATTAATTCATCATGCTGCTGAAGTAGAGGTGAGATTAGGGACCTACATAACATCTGGGGACTGTAGTCAACATGAGACTGCCAACACCCACTGGGGTATAGATCCCAATTTGACAGTTTGTGCCCAGCTGAACAAAGTTGTCATAAGAAAAATACTTCAATATCATGTTTGATGGATTGTCTCTAGGAAACACCCATATAGTATTATTATTAGTATTATTATTTAGTTATTTATATAGCG
This sequence comes from Dendrobates tinctorius, assembly GCF_039654945.1. NCBI lineage: Eukaryota > Metazoa > Chordata > Amphibia > Anura > Dendrobatidae > Dendrobates > Dendrobates tinctorius. The sequence continues at coordinate 2,761,351 of NW_027361843.1, read as the reverse complement.
CCATTAATTTCATGGTGCTGTACATGACAAGGGGTAACATACAAAGGAATAAATATCGTTTAAACCAAAAAAATTACAATGACAGACTGTTATAGAGGGGAGAGGACCTTGTCCTTGTGGACTTTCATTCTGCGGGAGAATGGGAAAGAGAGAGAAGGTGGGGGGTGCGGCAAATCAGGTGGTGGAGAGGCAGAAGCTCATGTGGTGGTGTAGAAGTCACATCTCTGACCACCACGCTCTCCAAATGACATCTCTAGAAATGCAGCCGAAACATCAAAATCTCTATCTTCAGTTCTAGACAATGCATGGGCTCCTTTTAAACGTCAGTGGACAACCAGTTAAGTATTAGTTGGTGAGGGCTTGTCAGAATCTTGCCCAGGAACACCAGGCTTCAGTTGTTGCAAGTTCTGTCCCCGTGAACATCCATGTAATCTTGCTCTGGCTCTTCCAGGCATGATTTCAACACAAAGATTTAGCCTTAGTAAAACAGAGACAGAGTACAAGACAGAGTACAACAGCACCTAAGCATTCACCCTCTGCTACTCAGACTTTCTTTCTGCACAGTGAATGCCTTTAGGCGGAAGATGATGACGGTGACCGTGACGATGACGGTGGTAATAGTTGGAGCATTTAACACAGTCATTTACCGACATCCCCCACTGTAAAATGTGGCCTGTTTTTTTTAAAAAGCATCAGAGTGCTGTATATAACTGGAGTCAGGAAAACACTGGAATACCGGCATAAAATTCCCAAATTTTAAACACACGGACGTATGAGGCGTCTCACAGATATATCACTCTGTAACATAGTAACATAGTTATTAAGGTTGAAGGAAGACTTTAAGTCCATCTAGTTCAACCCATATCCTATCCTAACTTGCCTGTAATATATTTTTATTTTTTTTTATTGAATGCAAAAGAGTGTTGGATCGAACGAGAGTGACAGACTGGCAAAAAAAAGGGAATTTAGGCCAAAAATGCCTCAGTTTTTGAGACATGGATGTATGAGGCGTGTCACAGATAAACCCCACTGTAAAATGTGGACAGTTTTTTAAAATAATGCAACATAGTGCTGAATCTAAGTCCAGTGACACCCAGGACCAAAAAAGAAAACCGGCCTAAACTGGCCAAACTTTGAGCACGCACAGATATAAGCTGGAACGGAGATACCACTATGGCAATTTTTTAAAAAAAATTGGGGGGGGGGTAAATACTGCTGTATATAAGTCCAGTGACATCCCCGGACAAAGAAACAAATCAGCCGTAAACTGGTCAAACTTTGAGCACACACAGATATGAGCTGGAATGCAGATATCACAGCGAAAAATGTGTGGCCTGTATTTTTATAATTTTGGGGGTAAATGCTGCTGTATATAAGTCTAGTGACACCCTGAACCAAAAAAGAAAACAGCTGTAAACTGGCCAAACTTTGAGCACACACAGATATGAGCTGGTATGCAGATACCACACCGAAAAATGTGTCGTCTGTATTTTTTTTAATAGTTTGCTAAATAATGCTCTATATAAGTCCAGTGACAACCAGGACAAAAAAAGAAAACCGGCCTAAACTGGCCAAAATTTGAGCACACACAGATGTGAGCCAGCACACAGATACCACCACCACTTTTTTTTTTTGGGGGAGCTAAATACTGCTGTATGTAAGTCTAGCTACACCCTGGACTAAAAAAGAAAACAGCCGTAAACTGGCCAAACTTTGAGCACACACAGATATGAGCTGTCACGCGGATACCATACCGAAAAATGTGTGGCCTGTATATTTATAATTTTTGGGGTAAATACTGCTGTATATAAGTGCAGTGACATCCCCGGACAAAAAAAGAAATCAGCCGTAAACTGGCCAAACTTTGAGCACGCACAGATATGAGCTGGCACGCAGATACCATACCGAAAAATATGTGGCCTGTATTTTTATAATTTTTTTGCTAAATACTGCTGTATCTAAGTCCAGTGACACCCAGGACCAAAAATAGAAATCAGCCATAAACTGGCCAAACTTTGAGCACACACAAATATGACCTGTCATGGAGATACCACTACGACAATTTTTAGTTTTTTATTTTATGGGGGGGTAAATACTGCTGTACACAGTATAAGTCCACTGACACCCCAGACAAAAGAAGAAAACAGCCGTAAACTGGCCAAACTTTGAGCACACACAGATATGAACTGCAAGCAGATACCACACCGAAAAATGTGTGGCCTGTTTTTTTAATTTTTTTGGCTAAATAGTGCTGTATAGACAACTCTGGCAAAAATTAAGAGACCACTGCACAGTTTTATAAAAATCAGCTTCTCTACATGTCTGACAGCTATTCCATTCCAGTGTTGGTTGAATTCCAACCAGAGTACACCTCATTCTACTTAATGTGCTTCTGATTAGGTGTTTACCTGAACCAAATCCTATTTAACTAAGGAAAGTAATCTTTATTTTGATATAGCGCTAACATATTCCGCAGCGCTTTACAGTTTTGCACACATTTTCATCACTGTCCCCGATGGGGCTCACAATCTAAAATCCCCTATCAGTATGTCTTTGGAGTGTGGGAGGAAACCGGAGTGCCCGGAGGAAACCCACGCAAACACGGGGAGAGCATATAAACTCCTTGCAGATGTTGTCCTTGGTGGGATTCGAACCCAGGACCCAGGACCCCACCACTGAGCTACCATGCTGCCTGCATAAAAAACCCTGCTGTGATGTTCACAATCCTCTTGCAAGAGCACAAGCTGAATGGCAAAACAAGTGCTAGTAATATCCCAAAAGTAATAGGAATGAAAAAATAACTCTTAACCATGCCAAAGGAGTTGAAAAAAGTTTTGAGCGAGGAAAAGAAGGGCTAAATTGTGGCTTTAATAGCAGAGGGATACAGTGAGCGTCATGTTGCCTCTATCCTTAAAATTTCTAAGACAGCAGTCCATTACAACAAGGTCAAGCAGCAGACATTGGGGACAACAAAGCTGTAGACTGGCAGAGGGCAAAAATGACTCTCCACTCTCTGGGATGACCGTCATCTTTTTCGAATGTCACTCAGCAACCGCAGTATGACATCAAGTTACCTACAAAAGGAATGGCAAATGGCAGCTGGGGTGAAGTGCATGGCAAGAACAGTTTGAGGCAGGGCTCAAGTCATGTAAAGGTAGTTAAAAGCCTTTCATCAATGAGAAGCAAAGGAAAGCCAGGCTGAAGTTTGCCAAAGACCATAAGGATTGGACCATAGAGTACAGAGGACTGGAGTAAGGTAATCTTCTCTGATAAGTTTAATTTTCAACTTTGTCCAACACCTTGTCATCTAATGGTTACACGGAGACCTGGAGAGGTGTACAAGCCACAGTGTCTTGCACGCACTGTGAACTTTATTGTAGGATCGGTGATGATCTGGGGATGCTTTAGTAAGGCTGGAATTGGGCAGGTTAATCTTTGCAAAGGACGTGTGAAACAAGCCGCATACAAGGTTATCCTGGAAAAACAGTTGATTCCTTCTGCTCAGGCAATGTTCCTCAACTCTGAGGACTGTTTTTTCCAGCAGAGCAATGCGCCATGCCACACAGTTAGGTCAATCAATGTGTGGATGAAGAACCACCACATAAAATCCCTGTCATGACCAGCCCAATCTACAGACGTGAACCCCATTGAAAACCTCTGGCATGTAATCAAGAGGAAGATGGATAGTCACAAGCCATCAAACAAGAAAGAACTGCTTAAATTTTTCTACCAGGAGTGGCATAAGTTCACCCAAAAGCAGTGTGAAAGACTGGTGGAAAGCATGTCAAGATGTGTTGGTGCCTTTGCCAATTCCGGATAGGCCATGGACACATTTGTCCATGGACTTTATCACAAATCTCCCTCCTTCCAGGGGCAACTCAGTGGTATGGGTGGTGGTGGATAGGTTCTCCAAACAAGCCCACTTTGTACCTCTGCCCGCATTACCATCTGCTGAAACCTTGGCCCTCTTATTTATATATATGTTGTTCGGCTGCATGGAGTGCCTGTGAATGTGGTGTCAGACAGAGGTGTGTAGTGTGTGGCCAGGTTGTTGAGGACTTTTTAAAAGAAGCTGGAAATTACATTGTCTTTCTCATCTCCCTATCACACGGAGTCTAATGGACAGACTGAACACACAAACCAATCTTTGGAGCAAATTCTGAGATGCCTGGCCTCTTTCCAGACAGGAGGGCTGGTGTGAGGTATTGCCCATGGCAGAATTTGCGTTCAACTCTCTTGTGAGTCAGTCCACTGGAAAATCTCCCTTTCAGGTCAACTATGGGTTTGACCCACATTTTGGGGAATTTTCCCGTATGGATTCAGGTTGTCCTGGAGCCGAATGCATGGTACAACATTTGAGAACTCTTTGAAGGGAGGTTCAGATGAACATCTCTAAAGCCCAGAAAAGGTACAAACAATTTGCACAGAAGGAGGAGGCCAGTTCCGGCATTTGTAGTAGGGGAGAAGGTGTGGTTATCCACCTGTAATACCAAGCTTAAGATACCCTCTATGAAGCAGGGCCCCAAGTGTCATGGTCTGCTGAGTTTCTGGGATTAGGTGGTTTTAGAGTTAACCTAGATGGCTTGTCTCCTGACTACGTTTTTGTCTCACTCCTTTTGTCCTGTGCTGTCCTCCTGTTACTGACCTTGGCTAGTCTGACCCCGCTCCCGGCGCTGCCGGTTCTTACTTTTCTCCTTGTGCTCCCCAGTTCGCACAAGTACTAGTTCTAGCCTTTAGGACCTTCCTGCTATGGTCACGTGACCCTCTAGGTCCTTGTCTGTGTCTCTGCACACCGTCGTTTCTGCCTGCTCCTTTCTCCATCCCTCCTCCTCTGGAGAGTGTGCTCGGTAGACACAGTCTTCTTCGGTACTGTCCTCTCTCTTTCTTGTCTGTATGCACCGCACACACTGTCTGTCTCCTGACATTATAACTGACCATAACATTTAAACGGGATTTGCACTTTTTTCCCTTGTCATGGATTCGCTGCATGCTCTCTCTGAGCAGGTGAATAGCCTCGCTCAGATGATGCAAAATGTCATGATCCAAGGTGGATCTGACAAGTAAATGGACAAAGTGAACTTTTTTTTCCTTTGGCTTGGTGCCAAAGTGGGTTGATTGTCCCCGGTGGCCATTAGAATTATTACATGTGGTGTTGTTCATTCTAAGTTGCTCCGGTGGTGGTGAGCGGTAGTGCACTTTAGTCTCTTTGGTTTAATGTGCACGTAATTATAAAACAGGTGTGATGCTCTATAAAAGAGTCAGGTGTGTTCAATCACTGTTGGTGATATTGTGAGTTAGCCATTCTCAAGGAAGCCTGGGTGAAAGAAGGAGCTGAATGAGAGTCCTGGGCAGCCCAGCCAGTGGGGTTGAGTCAGCTATGGAGTCTGCATGGAGGGCTGGCATGGCGTGGTGGAGTCGCAGTTTATGGTGTCAGCAGGAGGTGCTTGCATGGCTTGGTGGAGTGGCGACGATGGTGAGAGTTGCACTCAGCATGCTGGACTTGGTTGCTGAAAACTGGACTCAAGCATGCTAGACTTTTTGTCAGAAGCTGGACTCATCCTTTGGACTCTGTTTACTGGGCAGCTGCAACTGGTGGTGGACTCTGCTCCAAGGCTGCACTATGGTGATGGATCCGGTTATGGTGATGGATCCGGGTGGAGAAGATGCACGCAGGTGGTGGGCTCTGTTGCTAGGAGCGTACGCAACAGAGCAAAACTAAGTGGTGTTCCCCCTGTATTGTCATTTTCCCTTGTGTGTGTTTAGTGCAGTGGTGGGATTAGTTTCTGCACTGACCAATTCCCTAGTGAGGGTTTAGGGTCAGGGCGAGTCAGGGTTTTAAGGTTCCTGTGTGTCGCCCGTTGCGGAACCGGCATAGGGAACGTTAGGAGTGCAGGGACACTGGCTCAGGGGAGTACAGGAGGTCTCCACGCCCCTATTCCCTATCGCAGGGCCCACCATTGTTAATGTTACCCAGGTTCCCCTTTATTATTTAAATTCGCCTTACTGGAGGCAGGGTTTCCAGACTATTGTGTAAATACGTGTAATACCTAAATTCACCAGTTGGAGGCGGTGTATCCTGCTGCATGTCTTATTATTTAAATTCGCCCAACTGGAGGCGGTGTATCCAGGGTCACGTGTGGCATATGGTTTCGCCTTGCGGTACTCGCTGCGTCCAGACATACGTGACCGTGACACAAAAGCTGTCTGTGAAGCAGCAAGCCCTGGTTCACTCACACCAACAGGTGCAGAGAGATGTGGCGGGCGCTTACAGGGTCCTGTTCCTTTGGGGACTCAGGATGGGGGCCCCACTGATGTGTCCCTAGTGGACCCCGAACCACCGGTAAAGTTACCTGACAATTTTTCCAGGGATAAAATATTGTTTAGGGTTTTTAAATAGGGATGTAAGTTGTTTTTTGAGTTACGTCCCCGAGCTTCTGGTAATGAAAGGCAGAGGGTGGGGATCATTATGTCCTTTTTAGGGGGGCTCCACAGGCATGGGCTTTCTCTCTCTCTCCCTCTGCTTCTGAACGTATGTCGGTGAGCCTGTTCTTTGGGGCACATTTATGACAAGCCTGATAGAGTGCGTCTGGCAGAGAACAAGGTGATGAGTGTGACACAGGGAAGGCACTCACCCTTATGGCTCTGCTCAGAGTTTAGACACTGGGCCGATGAAGTATCCTGGAATGACGCTGCCCTGAGGGGGTTGTACCGCTGGGGCCTGTCCGACCGCTTACAGGATGCTCTGGCATTACATTCTCCCCCTGATACCCTGGAGGACGCCATGACGCAGCCAGTCCATATGGACTAGAGGCTCCGCACTAGAGGAGTGATGCAGCAGGAGATCTCATTATACTCCAACCTGTGTGACACTGCGTCTGTCCCTGAGCTCATGGAGGTTGGGGCTATCTTGATGATGGAAAGAGAGAGAAGACACCGCAGAGACAACCAACTATGCTTTTACTGTGGAGACTCTGGACACTGGAAAAGGGACTGTCCCTCTTGTCCTTCTGCTAAGCCGTCGGGAAAATGCCTAAGTCTGGGTAACGATAAAGGAGGTTACCCAGACAACCAGGTACATTTTTCCTCACTTGCTAAAATTTTGCTTCAGGTGGAATTGGAACTTGCTGGCGGTTCTGTCATGACCACTGCCTTTTTTGACAGCGGTTCTTCCATTAACCTGATCAATGCCTGGGTGGTGACTCTTAATTAGATAGGGACAGTCAGGCTTAAGGATCCTGTTAAAATTGTGGCTATTGACTCGTCTCCTCTCAACCAGGACAGAATTTGTTTCACGTCTGAAGTTTTTTCTCCAAAAGTGGGTTCTACTCATGTGGAAAAATTAACTTGTTTTGTTCTAGATAATTTGCCTGCTGGACTGGTACTAGGGATGCCTTGGCTTCAACGCCATATTCCTATCATTGATTGGGTGATGAGGGAGATCACTCAGTGGGGATGTAAGGATAACGGTATATGTTGTAACCTAGTACCTCTCGTCACCCCTGTAAAATCTGTATCTGTGTCATCTGTCAGTCTGGAGGGTATTCCGGAATACGTGAAGGACTTTGAAGGCGTGTTTTCCGAAAGCGGGGCTGAGGTGCTTCCACCACATAGACCTTTCGATTGTGCCATTGATTTAGTCCCGGGAGCCAAGTTACCCAAGGCTCGACTGTTTAATCTGTCCGGGCCTGAGCATCAAGCCATGAAGGAGTACATACAGTTAGGTCCATATATATTTGGACAGAGACAATTTTCTAATTTTGGTTCTAGACATTACCACAATGAATTTTAAACAAAACAATACAGATGCAGTTGAAGTTCAGACTTTCAGCTTTCATTTGAGGGTATCCACATTAAAATTGGATGAAGGGTTTAGGAGTTTCAGCTCCTTAAAATATGCCACCCTGTTTTTAAAGGGGTCAAAAGTAGAGATGAGCGAAATGGGTCGAAAAATTTCAAAAGTTGCCGACTTTTGGCAAAGTCGGGTTTCATGAAACGAAACCCGACCCTAGGATGAGGTCGGCCACGAGGTCGGCGACTTACGCGCCAAAGTCGCGTTTCAAAAGTTTGTTTTGCTCTCTTTTTCATCCAATCAGGATCCACGGACACTGTGGGCAACGTGATGACATAGGCAGAGGTCACCACCATCTTTCAGAAGGGCATGCAAGTGATTGGCTTGTTTTGGTGGGCGTCACAGGGGTTATAAAAGGGCGTGCACGCCGACCGCCATCTTACTTCTGCCGATCTTAGCATAGGGAGAGGTTGCTGCTGCTGATTCTGTAGGGAGAGCGTTAGGCAGGGAAGAAGAAAAAAAAACTGCTTCTGCTGCTAGTGATTTTGCCTGTACAACACACCAGTCACTGTGTGTGCAGTGCAAGGGGAGGCTATATTGTGGTGGATCAGCGGTGTTGGTTGTTAGGCTGCCTTCTAAGGCTTCCTGACAGCTGCATTGCTGTTTACCCACTGCTCTGCAAACTGCTTTTTTAAAAGCAATCCCAATTTTTTTTTTTGTCCTGCTGAGGTACTGAGCGTGCATTTTTTCACACCATACAGCGGTGTACGCTCCTCACACAGTACCGTGTAACGGCTGTTATCACAGCCACAGTGAAGCTATCTGTGTGTTACTCTGTGAGAATAAGTCGAGGACATGTTCCGTTCTTACAGACCTGCACCTACTAGTTTTGTCTAGCTTTCAAACAGTTAAATATATTTGCTGTTTGATCACATTCAAAACTATAGAGAGACAGCGTGTGTCAGTCCGTATACTTAAAAAACACGGAGCTTGACAATTTTACGTACACCGGACAGCCGTGTACGTGCACGCTCCTCTCAGTACCGTGTAATGGCTGTTATCACGGCCACAGTGAAGCTATCTGTGTGTCACTCTGTGAGAATACGTCGAGGACATGTTCCGTTCTTACAGACCTGCACCTACTAGTTTTGTCTAGCTTTCAAACAGTTAAATATATTTGCTGTTTGATCACATTCAAAACTATAGAGAGACAGCGTGTGTCAGTCCGTATACTTAAAAAACACGGAGCTTGACAATTTTACGTACACCGGACAGCCGTGTACGTGCATGCTCCTCTCAGTACCGTGTAACGGCTGTTATCACGGCCACAGTGAAGCTATCTGTGTGTCACTGTGGAAGGATAAGTGGAGGACTTGTTCCGTTCTTACAGACCTACACTCTAGGGAGATTCCTATTCTGCCCAATTCTACATACACCTTGTAGTTTGTGATACACTAGCCAATTTCTGCCTGTGACATAGCGCTCTGATATTCAGTGGGCCTCACACAATCCAAAAGTGTCCAGTGTCCACTAGTGTGTGCAGAAATTCAAAATCACCCTTATCCTGTAGTCACTTTTTTCACACCTGTGCCATCGAGCCTGTGACATAGCGCTGTGATATTCAGTGGGCCTCACACAATCCATAAGTGTCCAGTGTCCACAAGTGTGTGCAGAAATTCAAAATCTCTGTGATCCTGTAGTCACTTTTTTCACACCTGTGCCATCGAGCCTGTGACATAGCGCTCTGATATTCAGTGGGCCTCACACAATCCAAAAGTGTCCAGTGTCCACTAGTGTGTGCAGAAATTCAAAATCTCCCTTATCCTGTAGTCACTTTTTTCACACCTGTGCCATCGAGCCCGTGACATAGCGCTCTGATATTCAGTGGGCCTCACACAATCCAAAAGTGTCCAGTGTCCACTAGTGTGTGCAGAAATTCAAAATCTCCCTTATCCTGTAGTCACTTTTTTCACACCTGTGCCATCGAGCCTGTGACATAGCGCTCTGATATTCAGTGGGCCTCACACAATCCAAAAGTGTCCAGTGTCCACTAGTGTGTGCAGAAATTCAAAGTCTCCCTTATCCTGTAGTCACTTTTTTCACACCTGTGCCATCGAGCATGTGACATAGCGCTCTGATATTCAGTGGGCCTCACACAATCCAAAAGTGTCCAGTGTCCACTAGTGTGTGCAGAAATTCAAAATCTCCCTTATCCTGTAGTCACTTTTTTCACACCTGTGCCATTGAGCCTGTGACATAGCGCTCTGATATTCAGTGGGCCTCACACAATCCATAAGTGTCCAGTGTCCACAAGTGTGTGCAGAAATTCAAAATCTCTGTGATCCAGTAGTCACTTTTTTCACACCTGTGCCATCGAGCCTGTGACATAGCGCTCTGATATTCAGTGGGCCTCACACAATCCAAAAGTGTCCAGTGTCCACTAGTGTGTGCAGAAATTCAAAATCTCCCTTATCCTGTAGTCACTTTTTTCACACCTGTGCCATCGAGCCTGTGACATAGCGCTCTGATATTCAGTGGGCCTCACACAATCCAAAAGTGTCCAGTGTCCACTAGTGTCTGCAGAAATTCAAAATCTCCCTTATCCTGTAGTCACTTTTTTCACACCTGTGCCATCGAGCCTGTGACATAGCGCTCTGATATTCAGTGGGCCTCACACAATCCAAAAGTGTCCAGTGTCCACTAGTGTGTGCAGAAATTCAAAATCTCCCTTATCCTGTAGTCACTTTTTTCACACCTGTGCCATCGAGCCTGTGACATAGCGCTCTGATATTCAGTGGGCCTCACACAATCCAAACTGTCCAGTGTCCACTAGTGTGTGCAGAAATTCAAAATCTCTGTGATCCTGTAGTCACTTTTTTCACACCTGTGCCATCGAGCCTGTGACATAGCGCTGTGATATTCAGTGGGCCTCACACAATCCATAAGTGTCCAGTGTCCACAAGTGTGTGCAGAAATTCAAAATCTCCCCTGTCCTATAGACACCTTGTACCTTGTTTTACATTACTATATAGTTTGTTGGATTTTGTCTACATTTCTACAAAAAATGAGGAAGGCTGGTGGAAGAGGCCGTGGGATTGGGCGTGGGTTGGCAGCTGGTAATGATGGTGTTGGTGGTGGATCTGATGGTAGTGGCAAGAGCAAAATAGGACCGAATGCAGGAGGTGTTGAGCCTGCGTCATCGTCTGGCTCCATAAGGCTTCGAAGGCTTAGTTTTCTAGGAGTTGGCAAACCGCTTTTAAAGCCAGAGCATCAGGAAAAAGTTTTGTCTTACATTGCTGACTCAGCCTCCAGCTCTATCGCCTCCTCTTCTGAAGTTGTAAAAAATAAAAGCACTGAGTCGTCATTGGAGGCTCATGTTCATGAACCACACCTTTCGTTGTGTCCTTCACCCCAACCAAGATTGAAGGATGACGCAGGCCATACTACTAATTACTCCATGGAGCTGTTTTCACATACCATGCCTGGATTATCAAGTGAAATGGTGCATTACCCAGGCCAAGATGAATCTGACATGGAGTGCACTGATGCACAGCCGCTGATAGATGATTCTGCTGGTACATTCACTCAGAGCACTACATTGTCCTCGCAGTGTACAGAGCCAGGTTCTGACCCTGATGAGACTCAGGTGCCCCTTCCCGCACACTATACCACCATACACGGTGACACAGAGGAAGGTGCACATGACATTGAAGAGGAGGTGATGGATGACCCAGTTGTTGACCCAGATTGGCATCCATTGGGGGAAGAGGGTGCTGCTTCCAATAGCTCAGATGAGGAGCATCCACAGCAGACATCGACATCGCAACAGCTGTTATCTGGCAGGCCCGGAGCACTCCAAAGACAGGTTCCAAAAATCAAAAGAGTTGCTGGACAGCTTGTCCAGAGGGTCAAAAGATCACAGCGTGCTAGGCCGCAAAATGTCTGCCAAAGTAGGAAGAGTGCAGTGTGGCACTTTTTTGAACAAAATCCTCATGATCAGGCCAAGGTTATCTGTAAGAAGTGCGCAAAGACCTTTAGCCGAGGGAAAAAATCTGAAAAATTTGAATACCGGTTGCATGCTTAGACATTTAACCACCATGCACTTGCAAGCGTGGACACAACACCAAACCTCAAGTGCCACATGTGCAACTGATCACAAAGAAGGTAGTCAGCAACGCTACATTGTTTCCCCCACTGTAAGCCCACCGGTTAGCACAGCAGCAAATGTTGAGGTGTCGTTGCAAGGCCACAGCAGTCAGGGAATCCCACAGTTATATCAACGAAATACTGAATCTAGGCCATCAGAAAGAACACCAACTCCATCACCATCATCAACCCTCTCTCAGTCCGCCCTGTCCACCGCTACTTCCACCATATGCAGCTCTCAAGTCCAGCTCACCCTCCCAGACACTATGAGTAGGTCAAGAAAGTACTCAGTCTCTCATCCGCGTACACTGGGTTTGAACGCCCACATTGCCAAACTAATCTCGTTTGAGATGATGCCCTATCGGTTGGTGGAAAGCGCAGCTTTCCGCGAACTCATGGCCTATGCAGTACCACGCTATGACCTACCCAGTCGCCACTTCTTCTTTCGCAAAGCCATCCCAGCCCTCCACCATCATGTAAAAGACCGCATTGTCCATGCACTCAAGCAGTCAGTGAGTGGAAAGGTGCACCTCACAACTGATGCATGGTCCAGTCGGCATGGCCAGGGCCGTTACGTGTCCATCACTGCACACTGGGTTAATGAGGTGGATGCAGGGTCCACAGGGGACAGCGGTGGTGGGACAGTGCTGCCTAGCCCACGGTATAGGAAACAGTTGGCTGTAGGCGTTCGACCCTCCTCCTCCTCCTCCTCCTCCAGAAGCGAAAGCTCGTCCACAGAGCGCAGTCGTACAAGCACTCCATCTGCAGCTGCCACTGTTGCACACAAGGTGTCCCCCTAACGAGCAGCTAGTGGAAAGCGTCAGCAGGCTGTGTTGCAGATGATGTGTTTGGGTGACAGACACACCGCCGAGATGCTGGCCGAGTACTTGAAGCGACAAACTGAGTCATGGCTGGGCAGTGTACATCTTGAGGCAGGCAAGGTAGTTAGTGATAACGGCCGTAATTTTGTGGCAGCCATAGCCCTTTCAAAACTCAGCCACATACCTTGCTTGGCTCACACCTTGAACCTGGTGGTGCAGTGCTTCCTCAAAAATTATCCGGAGTTAACAGCCCTGCTCCAGAAGGTGCGAAGACTGTGCGCGCACATCCGCCGGTCGCCTGTACACTCCGTTCGTATGCAGAAGCTGCAGCGATTGCTCCACCTTCCCAACCACCACCTCATTATCGACATTGCAACAAGGTGGAACTCCACCCTGCACATGGTGGAGCGGCTGTGCGAGCAGAGGCAGGCCATAATGCATTTGTGGGAAGATACACGACCAGGCACTAACAAAGGTTAGAAAGGGTACCGTATCCCCGGATAACATGTATGGATAGCGTACACATTCAAAATATATGTCTATACAGCATGAGGCAGGCTCAGACGGTGTTAGGCCCAGTATGGATTGCACGTGATTGCACAAAGGTTAGAAAGGGTACCGTATCCCTGGATAACATGTATGGATAGCGTACACATTCAAAATATATGTCTATACAGCATGAGGCAGGCTCAGACGGTGTTAGGCCCAGTATGGATTGCACGTGATTGCACAAAGGTTAGAAAGGGTACCGTATCCCCAGATAACATGTATGGATAGCGTACACATTCAAAATATATGTCTATACAGCATGAGGCAGGCTCAGACGGTGTTAGGCCCAGTATGGATTGCACGTGATTGCACAAAGGTTAGAAAGGGTACCGTATCCCCGGATAACATGTATGGATAGCGTACACATTCAAAATATATGTCTATACAGCATGAGGCAGGCTCAGACGGTGTTAGGCCCAGTATGGATTGCACGTGATTGCACAAAGGTTAGAAAGGGTACCGTATCCCTGGATAACATGTATGGATAGCGTACACATTCAAAATATATGTCTATACAGCATGAGGCAGGCTCAGACGGTGTTAGGCCCAGTATGGATTGCACGTGATTGCACAAAGGTTAGAAAGGGTACCGTATCCCTGGATAACATGTATGGATAGCGTACACATTCAAAATATATGTCTATACAGCATGAGGCAGGCTCAGACGGTGTTAGGCCCAGTATGGATTGCACGTGATTGCACAAAGGTGAGAAAGGGTACCGTATCCCTGGATAACATGTATGGATAGCGTACACATTCAAAATATATGTCTCAGGAGGCAGGCTCAGACGGTGTTAGGCCCAGTATGGATTTGACGGCCCAGATTACACAGCGGAGGAGCAGGGAGAGGTAAAGATTGCAAATGCTGGGGCCCTGCCCAAGCAAGGGGGGCCCACTCGTGGGCGTCGGTACTGGCACTGGGCCCCTCATAGTACAGCGGTGTGTCTGACGGCGGGTGTGCACCACCACCATCAGAGACACTTGATTGCACTATGAGCGACCCTGTGCCAGTGCCCGCGCCCAAGAGTCGGCCTACCCACCTGTCCAGGGCAACGGCACTCGCACGGTGTCGTGCGCTAGGTGTTGACCCCGGCCATGGGGGGGGAGGCAGCACAGTTAGGGAGTTTTAGAAAGTGGCATATGTTGATGTTGGACATTCTGCTGATGCAAAAGGCGAAATAAGTGAAGTACCAGGAAGAGGTGGACCAAAGCAAGCCATTTTTCTGTCACCCTATGTGTCATCAGGGGAAGGTGGGACAAAATCCTTGGAAACCCATGCGTGGTTCATTTTAATGAAGGTTAGATCATCCACATTTTGGGTTGACAGACGGGCCTTTTTTTCTGTCAGGATTGATCCAGCTGCACTGAAGACTCTTTCCGATAGCACACTTGCAGAGGCAGGCCATAATGCATTTGTGGGAAGATACACGACCAGGCACTTTGAGAGCAGACATGGAGTTGACAGGTGTGCAGTGGTCGAAGCTGAAAGACCTCTGTAAAGTCCTTCAGTGTTTTGAGGAATGCACACGGCTGGTAAGCGCAGACGACGTCATCCTAAGCATGAGCATCCCACTTATGCGTCTGCTCATGCAAACTTTGACGCACCTTAAGGAGCAGGCGTCTGCAGCCAATGTTGATGAGGAGGAAGAGGAGGAGGGAATCCTTGATGACATTCAGCCATTGTCTGCTCAGGGACCTCTCCTGGACGAGGTGGAGGAAGAAGAGGAGGAGGAGGATGATGATGGGGATGATTACTTAGGGGAGGATGATGCATCTCGGGCAAGTGAAAATGTTGGCGTGGCAAGGTCTGGTACAGGGTTTGTGCGTGACTGGAGGGATGTGGATTTGCCAGAAAGTGCTCCTCCAACCAGCACTCGCAGTGCATCATTGACACCGGGAACATTGGCCCACATGTAAGATTATGCCTTGCAGATCCTAAAAAGGGACCCCCGCATTGCCAAAATGGTGAACGATGATGACTAGAGTTGAGCGACTTTTGGTTTTTTAGGGTCGCGTTTCGTTTCGTGAAACCCGACTTTTCCAAAAGTCGGGTCGAGCAAGATCGTCCGATTATAGGGAAAAGTCGGGGTCGTCCCGAAACACGAAACCCAATGTAAGTCAATGGGGAATAAAAGTCGGCAGTGAGAGGAGGACAGGAAACACACCTACAGTGCCCATTTGAATGCCAAAAGCATCAATTCTTCTTACTTAAGCTTGTCAACCTTAATTAACTTCATAATACAAGTTACGCACTGAAAAATGGGGGTTATTTGGCTAAAGTTGTGGGGGGGAGGGCTGGCTGCAGGTTTTCATGTGCCCTGGGCGAAAGAGCGCCCCTTTAACACATACCACAACTCATCATGCTCCGATACGGCAGATAAATAGCGGTATAATACAATGAAAAATACCTCACTTTTTACATCTCATGACGAGGCCCATCTATTTCTCCATACAGAATCATTGGTCCCATATATTGTTTGAAACAGTATATGATGAGCTCCACATAATGCTACAGTATATGTTGGTCCCCATGGATGAAGCTCCACTGTCTTATGGGCCCAAATAATGCTCCAAACATAATGGGCCCCATTTCTAATGCTCTAGTGTATAATGGGCCCTGTAAATGCTGCTCCAGTGTCTGATGTCCACCTTTGGAATGTTCCAGTGTGTGGTGGGCCCCATCTATCATTCTCCAGAGTATAGTGCTCCCCAAAAATTGCTGTCCCAACATTGAAAACAATCAAATAAGTCTCCTCGCTAGGGAATCCCTGTACTTGTCTGGACAGGTGCTGTAGCTTGCTTAACAGCTCGCCAGCCGTTCTCACGCCCAGTATGGATTGCACGTGATTGCACAAAGGTTAGAAAGGGTACCGTATCCCTGGATAACATGTATGGATAGCGTACACATTCAAAATATATGTCTCAGGAGGCAGGCTCAGACGGTGTTAGGCCCAGTATGGATTGCACGTGATTGCACAAAGGTTAGAAAGGGTACCGTATCCCCGGATAACATGTATGGATAGCGTACACATTCAAACTATATGTCTATACAGCATGAGGCAGGCTCAGACGGTGTTAGGCCCAGTATGGATTGCACGTGATTGCACAAAGGTTAGAAAGGGTACCGTATCCCCGGATAACATGTATGGATAGCGTACACATTCAAAATATATGTCTATACAGCATGAGGCAGGCTCAGACGGTGTTAGGCCCAGTATGGATTGCACGTGATTGCACAAAGGTTAGAAAGGGTACCGTATCCCTGGATAACATGTATGGATAGCGTACACATTCAAAATATATGTCTATACAGCATGAGGCAGGCTCAGACGGTGTTAGGCCCAGTATGGATTGCACGTGATTGCACAAAGGTTAGAAAGGGTACCGTATCCCCGGATAACATGTATGGATAGCGTACACATTCAAAATATATGTCTATACAGCATGAGGCAGGCTCAGACGGTGTTAGGCCCAGTATGGATTGCACGTGATTGCACAAAGGTTAGAAAGGGTACCGTATCCCTGGATAACATGTATGGATAGCGTACACATTCAAAATATATGTCTATACAGCATGAGGCAGGCTCAGACGGTGTTAGGCCCAGTATGGATTGCACGTGATTGCACAAAGGTTAGAAAGGGTACCGTATCCCCGGATAACATGTATGGATAGCGTACACATTCAAAATATATGTCTATACAGCATGAGGCAGGCTCAGACGGTGTTAGGCCCAGTATGGATTGCACGTGATTGCACAAAGGTTAGAAAGGGTACCGTATCCCCGGATAACATGTATGGATAGCGTACACATTCAAAATATATGTCTATACAGCATGAGGCAGGCTCAGACGGTGTTAGGCCCAGTATGGATTGCACGTGATTGCACAAAGGTTAGAAAGGGTACCGTATCCCTGGATAACATGTATGGATAGCGTACACATTCAAAATATATGTCTATACAGCATGAGGCAGGCTCAGACGGTGTTAGGCCCAGTATGGATTGCACGTGATTGCACAAAGGTTAGAAAGGGTACCGTATCCCTGGATAACATGTATGGATAGCGTACACATTCAAAATATATGTCTATACAGCATGAGGCAGGCTCAGACGGTGTTAGGCCCAGTATGGATTGCACGTGATTGCACAAAGGTTAGAAAGGGTACCATATCCCTGGATAACATGTATGGATAGCGTACACATTCAAAATATATGTCTCAGGAGGCAGGCTCAGACGGTGTTAGGCCCAGTATGGATTTGACGGCCCAGATTACACAGCGGAGGAGCAGGGAGAGGTAAAGATTGCAAATGCTGGGGCCCTGCCCAAGCAAGGGGGGCCCACTCGTGGGCGTCGGTACTGGCACTGGGCCCCTCATAGTACAGCGGTGTGTCTGACGGCGGGTGTGCACCACCACCGTCAGAGACACTTGATTGCACTATGAGCGACCCTGTGCCAGTGCCCGCGCCCAAGAGTCGGCCTACCCACCTGTCCAGGGCAACGGCACTCGCACGGTGTCGTGCGCTAGGTGTTGACCCCGGCCATGGGGGGGGAGGCAGCACAGTTAGGGAGTTTTAGAAAGTGGCATATGTTGATGTTGGACATTCTGCTGATGCAAAAGGCGAAATAAGTGAAGTACCAGGAAGAGGTGGACCAAAGCAAGCCATTTTTCTGTCACCCTATGTGTCATCAGGGGAAGGTGGGACAAAATCCTTGGAAACCCATGCGTGGTTCATTTTAATGAAGGTTAGATCATCCACATTTTGGGTTGACAGACGGGCCTTTTTTTCTGTCAGGATTGATCCAGCTGCACTGAAGACTCTTTCCGATAGCACACTTGCAGCTGGGCAAGCGAGCTCCTGTAAGGCATATTGGGCCAATTCAGGCCAGGTGTCCAGTTTAGCGGCCCAATAGTCAAAGGGGAATGACCTGTGTGGGAGAACATCGATATGGGAGGAAAAGTAGTTTGTAACCATAGTTGACAACTGCTGTCTCCTGTCACTTTCCATCGATGCAGTATTACCAGTTGTGTGAGCGGTATTTGAAAAATCAGTCCACAACATTGTCATGAAACCCCTGTCTCCAACGCCACTTCTGCTGTGTGCACCACGAACACCTCTGCCAAGCTGCCCCCGGCCCGTACGGCTCGTGTGAGAACCATCACCGCTGCTGTGTGCTGGGTTTACCAGAGTTGCTTGTTTATTAGCCAATATTAGGTCAAGGTTCTCCTGTGGCATGATGTTTTGTAATTTGCCTTTATAGCGTGGATCCAGGATGCTGGCCAACCAGTAGTCGTCATCGTTCATCATTTTGGCAATGCGGGGGTCCCTTTTTAGGATCCGCAAGGCATAATCTGACATGTGGGCCAATGTTCCCGGTGTCAATGATGCACTGCGAGTGCTGGGTGGAGGAGCACTTTCTGGCAAATCCACATCCCTCCAGTCACGCACAAACCCTGTACCAGACCTTGCCACACCAACATTTTCACTTGCCCCACGAGATGCATCCTCCTCCCCTAAGTAATCATCCCCATCATCCTCCTCCTCCTCCTCTTCTTCCTCCACCTCGTCCAGGAGAGGTCCCTGAGCAGACAATGGCTGAATGTCATCAAGGATTCCCTCCTCCTCTTCCTCCTCATCAACATTGGCTGCAGACGCCTGCTCCTTAAGGTGCGTCAAAGTTTACATGAGCAGACGCATAAGTGGGATGCTCATGCTTAGGATGGCGTCGTCTGCGCTTACCAGCCGTGTGCATTCCTCAAAACACTGAAGGACTTTACAAAGGTCTTTCAGCTTCGACCACTGCACGCCTGTCAACTCCATGTCTGCTCTCAAAGTGCCTGGCCGTGTATCCTCCCACAAATGCATTATGGCCTGCCTCTGCTCGCACAGCCGCTCCACCATGTGCAGGGTGGAGTTCCACCTTGTTGCAATGTCGATAATGAGGCGGTGGTTGGGAAGGTGGAGCAATCGCTGCAGCTTCTGCATACGAACGGAGTGTACAGGCGACCGGCGGATGTGCGCGCACAGTCTTCGCACCTTCTGGAGCATGGCTGTTAACTCCGGATAATTTTTGAGGAAGCACTGCACCACCAGGTTCAAGGTGTGAGCCAAGCAAGGTATGTGGCTGAGTTTTGAAAGGGCTATGGCTGCCACAAAATTACGGCCGTTATCACTAACTACCTTGCCTGCCTCAAGATGTACACTGCCCAGCCATGAATCAGTTTGTCGCTTCAAGTACTCGGCCAGCACCTCGGCGGTGTGTCTGTCGCCCAAACACATCATCTGCAACACAGCCTGCTGACGCTTTCCACTAGCTGCTCGATAGGGGGACACATCGTGTGCAACAGTGGCAGCTGCAGATGGAGTGCTCGTACGACTGCGCTCTGTGGACGAGCTTTCTCTTCTAGAGGAGGAGGAGGAGGGTCGAACGCCTACAGCCAACTGTTTCCTATACCGTGGGCTAGGCAGCACTGTCCCACCACCGCTGTCCCCTGTGGACCCTGCATCCACCACATTAACCCAGTGCGCAGTGATGGACACGTAACGGCCCTGGCCATGCCGACTGGACCATGCATCAGTTGTGAGGTGCACCTTTCCGCTCACTGGCTGCTTGAGTGCATGGACAATGCGGTCTTTCACATGATGGTGGAGGGCTGGGATGGCTTTGCGAGAGAAGAAGTGGCGACTGGGTAGGTCATAGCGTGGTACTGCATAGGCCATGAGTTCGCGGAAAGCTGTGCTTTCCACCAACCGAAAGGGCATCATCTCAAACGAGATTAGTTTGGCAATGTGGGCGTTCAAACCCAGTGTACGCGGATGAGAGACTGAGTACTTTCTTGACCTACTCATAGTGTCTGGGAGGGTGAGCTGGACTTGAGAGCTGCATATGGTGGAAGTAGCGGTGGACAGGGCGGACTGAGAGAGGGTTGATGATGGTGATGGAGTTGGTGTTCTTTCTGATGGCCTAGATTCAGTCTTTCGTTGATATAACAGTGGGATTCACTGACTGCTGTGGTCTTGCAACGACACCTCAACATTTGCTGCTGTGCTAACCGGTGGGCTTACAGTGGGGGAAACAATGTAGCGTTGCTGACTACCTTCGTTGTGATCAGTTGCACATGTGGCACTTGAGGTTTGGTGTTGTGTCCACGCTTGCAAGTGCATGCTGGTTAAATGTCTAAGCATGCAACTGGTATTCAAATTTTTCAGATTTTTCCCTCGGCTAAAGGTCTTTGCGCACTTCTTACAGATAACCTTGGCCTGATCATGAGGATTTTGTTCAAAAAAGTGCCACACTGCACTCTTCCTACTTTGGCAGACATTTTGCGGCCTAGCACGCTGTGATCTTTTGACCCTCTGGACAAGCTGTCCAGCAACTCTTTTGATTTTTGGAACCTGTCTTTGGAGTGCTCCGGGCCTGCCAGATAACAGCTGTTGCGATGTCGATGTCTGCTGTGGATGCTCCTCATCTGAGCTATTGGAAGCAGCACCCTCTTCCCCCAATGGATGCCAATCTGGGTCAACAACTGGGTCATCCATCACCTCCTCTTCTATGTCATGTGCACCTTCCTCTGTGTCACCGTGTATGGTGGTATAGTGTGCGGGAAGGGGCACCTGAGTCTCATCAGGGTCAGAATCTGGCTCTGTACACTGCGAGGACAATGTAGTGCTCTGAGTGAATGTACCAGCAGAATCATCCATCAGCGGCTGTGCATCAGTGCACTCCATGTCAGATTCATCTTGGCCTGGGTAATTCACCATTTCACTTGATAATCCAGGCATGGTATGTGAAAACAGCTCCATGGAGTAATCAGTAGTATGGCCTGCGTCATCCTTCAATCTTGGTTGGGGTGAAGGACACAAGGAAAGGTGTGGTTCATGAACATGAGCCTCCAATGACGACTCAGTGCTTTTACTTTTTACAACTGAAGAAGAGGAGGCGATAGGGCTGGAGGCTGAGTCAGCAATGTAAGACAAAACTTTTTCCTGATGCTCTGGCTTTAAAAGCGGTTTGCCAACTCCTAGAAAACTAAGCGTTCGAGGCCTTATGTAGCCAGACGATGACGCAGGGTCAGCACCTCCTGCATTCGGTCCTATTTTGCTCTTGCCACTACCATCAGAGCCACCACCAACACCATCATTACCAGCTGCCAACCCCCGCCCAATTCCACGGCCTCTTCCACCAGCCTTCCTCATTTTTGGTAGAAATGTAGACAAAATCCAACAAACTATATAGTAATGTAAAACAAGGTACAAGGTGTCTATAGGACAGGGGAGATTTAGAATTTCTGCACACACTTGTGGACAGTGGACACTTATGGATTGTGTGAGGCCCACTGATATCTGAGCGCTATGTGACAGGCTCGATGGCACAGCTGCCTGTGACCAAAGTGACAAGAGGATAATGGAGATTTTGAATCTCTGCGCACACTTTTGGACACTGGACACTTGTGGATTGTGTGAGGCCCACTGATATCTGAGCGCTATGTGACAGGCTCGATGGCATAGCTGCCTGTGACCAAAGTGACGAGAGGATAATGGAGATTTTGAATCTCTGCGCACACTTTTGGACACTGGACACTTGTGGATTGTGTGAGGCCCACTGATATCTGAGCGCTATGTGACAGGCTCGATGGCACAGCTGCCTGTGACCAAAGTGACGAGAGGATAATGGAGATTTTGAATCTCTGCGCACACTTTTGGACACTGGACACTTGTGGATTGTGTGAGGCCCACTGATATCTGAGCGCTATGTGACAGGCTCGATGGCACAGCTGCCTGTGACCAAAGTGACGAGAGGATAATGGAGATTTTGAATCTCTGCGCACACTTTTGGACACTGGACACTTGTGGATTGTGTGAGGCCCACTGATATCTGAGCGCTATGTGACAGGCTCGATGGCACAGCTGCCTGTGACAAAATTGACGAGAGGATAATGGAGATTTTGAATCTCTGCGCACACTTTTGGACACTGGACACTTGTGGATTGTGTGAGGCCCACTGATATCTGAGCGCTATGTGACAGGCTCGATGGCACAGCTGCCTGTGACCAAAGTGACGAGAGGATAATGGAGATTTTGAATCTCTGCGCGCACTTTTGGACACTGGACACTTGTGGATTGTGTGAGGCCCACTGATATCTGAGCGCTATGTGACAGGCTCGATGGCACAGCTGCCTGTGACAAAAGTGACGAGAGGATAATGGAGATTTTGAATCTCTGCGCACACTTTTGGACACTGGACACTTGTGGATTGTGTGAGGCCCACTGATATCTGAGCGCTATGTGACAGGCTCGATGGCACAGCTGCCTGTGACCAAAGTGACGAGAGGATAATGGAGATTTTGAATCTCTGCGCACACTTTTGGACACTGGACACTTGTGGATTGTGTGAGGCCCACTGGTATCTGAGCGCTATGTGACAGGCTCGATGGCACAGCTGCCTGTGACAAAAGTGACGAGAGGATAATGGAGATTTTGAATCTCTGCGCACACTTTTGGACACTGGACACTTGTGGATTGTGTGAGGCCCACTGATATCTGAGCGCTATGTGACAGGCTCGATGGCACAGCTGCCTGTGACAAAAGTGACTAGAGGATAAGGGAGATTGGATTGCTTTTAAAAAAGCAGTTTGTGGAGCAGTGGGTAAACAGCAATGCCAGCGTGTCAGGAAGCCTTAAAAGGCAGCCCAACAACCAACACCACTGATACACCACTATATAGCCTCCCCTTGCACTGCACACACAGTGACTTGTGTGTTGTGCAGGCCAAATCGCTAGCAGCAGAAGCAGTTTTTTTGTCTTCTTCCCTGCCTAACGCTCACCCTACAGAATCAGCAGCAACCTCTCCCTATACTAAGATCGGCAGAAGTAAGATGGCGGTCGGCGTGCACGCCCTTTTATACCCCCTGTGACGCCCACCAAAGCAAGCCAATCACTTGCATGCCCTTCTGAAAGATGGTGGTGACCCGTGCCTAGGTCATCACGTTGCCCACAGTGTCCGTGGATCCTGATTGGCTGAAAAAGAGCGCAAAACAAACTTTTGAAACGCGACTTTGGCGCGTAAGTCGCCGACCTCGTGGCCGACCTCATCCTAGGGTCGGGTTTCGTTTCATGAAACCCGACTTTGCCAAAAGTCGGCGACTTTTGAATTTTTTCGACCCGTTTCGCTCAACTCTAATGACGACTACTGGTTGGCCAGCATCCTGGATCCACGCTATAAAGGCAAATTACAAAACATCATGCCACAGGAGAACCTTGACCTAATATTGGCTAATAAGCAAGCAACTCTGGTAAATCGGTTGCTTGAGGCATTCCCAGCACACAGCAGCGGTGATGGTTCTCACACGAGCCGTACGGGCCGGGGGCAGCTTGGCAGAGGTGTTCATGGTGCACACAGCAGAAGTGGCGTTGGAGACAGGGGTTTCATGACAATGTTGTGGACTGATTTTTCAAGTACCTCTCACACAACTGGTAATACTGCATCGATGGAAAGTGACAGGAGACAGCAGTTGTCAACTATGGTTACAAACTACTTTTCCTCCCATATCGATGTTCTCCCACACAGGTCATTCCCCTTTGACTATTGGGCAGCTAAACTGGACACCTGGCCTGAATTGGCACAATATGCCTTACAGGAGCTCGCTTGCCCAGCTGCAAGTGTGCTATCAGAAAGAGTCTTCAGTGCAGCTGGATCAATCCTGACAGAAAAAAGGACCCGTCTGTCAGCCCAAAATGTGGATGATCTAACCTTCATTAAAATGAACCACGCATGGGTTTCCAAGGATTTTGACACATAGGGTGATGACACATAGGGTGACAGAAAAATGGCTTGCTTTGGTCCACCTGTTCCTGGGACTTGACCTATTTCACCTTTTGCATCAGCTGAATGTCCAACATCAACATATGCCACTTTCTAAAACTCCCTAACTGTGCTGCCCCCCCCCCATGGCCGAGGTCACCACCTAGCGCACGACACCGTGCGAGTGCCGTTGCCCTGGACAGGTGGGTAGGCCGACTCTTGGGCGCGGGCACTGGCACAGGGTCCCTCATAGTGCAATCAAGTGTCTCTGACGGTGGTGGTGCACACCCACCGTCAGACACACCGCCGTACTATGACGGGCCCAAGGCCAGTACCGACGCCCACGAGTGGGCCCCCCTTGCTTGGGCAGGGCCCCAGCATTTTGCAATCTTTACCTCTCCCTGCTCCTCCGCTGCGTAGTCTGGGCCGTCAAATCCATACTGTGCCTGACACCGTCTGAGCCTGTCTCCTGATGTATAGACATATATTTTGAATGTGTACGCTATCCATACATGTTATCCAGGGATACGGTACCCTTTCTCACCTATGTGCAATCACGTGCAATCCATACTGGGCCTAACACTGTCTGAGCCTGCCTCCTGATGTATAGACATATATTTTGAATGTGTACGCTATCCATACATGTTATCCGGGGATACAGTACCCTTTCTCACCTTTGTGCAATCACGTGCAATCCATACTGGGCCTAACACTGTCTGAGCCTGCCTCCTGATGTATAGACATATATTTTGAATGTGTACGCTATCCATACATGTTATCCGGGGATACGGTACCCTTTCTCACCTTTGTGCAATCACGTGTAATCCATACTGGGCGTGAGAACGGCTGGCGAGCTGTTAAGCAAGCTACAGCACCTGTGGTTTGCACACGTAAGTTTTTCATTTTTTCAGGAAAGACGGTTAGGCCTAATTCCGGAACTGCGGTTGATCTGCACTTACTGGGAAATCATCGTTCGCGGGTAATAATTGTAATCAGTGATCCCCATCACTAACGTTGTTCAGCGGGTTATCTGCACCTGTAAGCGACAAACGCTGGCCTTTTCAGTGTAGCGCACATGCAGCCACGGACATGTAAGGGCATGACACACCAGTTATTGGCCAATCTCATGTGCCAGAGCCTCACGTGTCCCTCTAGTAAGCCAGACTCGGACCGCGGGGCATGACGGAGTCTCGTTCGTTAACGGAATTAAGCTTGCAATGTGTGCATCTTTTCTGTAGCTGGCATGGTTGAAGTTTCCCAGGTGGAGTCGAATTTAACCGTAGGCTCCACTCCTGGTGGTGCCCTTCTGGACATTCCTTTAAGGTTCAGCTTTGCAACCATACTGCCCACGTAAAACAAACACTTTGCCTTCATGAACGCTGTTTGGAGGGTCATGACTCGTGGGAATAACGCCGCCCAATCAGTTAACCTGCTAGAGAGATCTTTCGTTGCTCCCAAGCATGACATCACACTCCCTAGGAGGAAGGTAATGCCACTGTGGCGACCGTACTCCTGGGGGCGACACAAGTGCACTGATGCCCAGCCACTGCTCGATGAATCTGCTAGTACATTAACCCAGACCACTACATTCCCCTCGCACGCTACACGGCCTGAATCTGACCCTGATGAAACTCAGGTTACCCTTCCCATATACAGTTCCATCTTACACGGTGACAAAGAGGAAGCTGCAGATGAAAGTGCAGGTTCGGCCCACCCGCCATCAGACACACCACCGTACTATCAGGGGCCCTGTGCCAGTGCCGTCACCAACGAGTGGGCCCCCCCTGCTTGCTCAGGATCGCAGCACTTGCAAGGTTGAAATACTGTGCAGTGAGATGGAAGATGGGGACGACGAGGAGTCCAGACTAGTATAGGGATTCCCTAGCGAGGAGACTTATTTGATTGTTTTCAATGTTGGGACAGCAATTTTTGGGGAGCACTATACTCTGGAGAATGATAGATGGGGCCCACCATACACTGGAACATTCCAAAGGTGGACATCAGACACTGGAGCAGCATTTACAGGGCCCATTATACACTAGAGCATTAGAAATGGGGCCCATTATGTTTGGAGCATTATTTGGGCCCATAAGACAGTGGAGCTTCATCCATGGGGACCAACATATACTGTAGCATTATGTGGAGCTCATCATATACTGTTTCAAACATTATATGGGACCAATGATTCTGTATGGAGAAATAGATGGGCCTCGTCATGAGATGTAAAAAGTGAAGTATTTTTCATTGTACTATACCGCTATTTCTCTGCCGTATCGGAGCATGATGAGTTGTGGTATGTGTTAAAGGGGCGCTCTTTCGCCCAGGGCACATGAAAACCTGGAGCCAGCCCTACCCCCACAACTTTAGCCAAATAACCCCCATTTTTCAGTGCGTAACTTGTATTATGAAGTTAATTAAGGTTGACAAACTTAAGTAAGAAGAATTGATGCTTTTGGCATTCAAATGGGCACTGTAGGTGTGTTTCCTGTCCTCCTCTCACTGCCGACTTTTATTCCCCATTGACTTACATTGGGTTTCGTGTTTCGGGACGACCCCGACTTTTCCCTATAATCGGCCAATCTTGCTCGACCCGACTTTTGGAAAAGTCGGGTTTCACGAAACGAAACTCGACCCTAAAAAACCAAAAGTCGCTCAACTCTAGTCAAAAGTAATTGGACAGATTAAATAATTGTAAATAAAATGTTCATTTCTAGTACTTGGTTGAAAACCCTTTGTTGGCAATGACTGCCTGAAGTCTTGAACTCATGGACATCACCAGACGCTGTGTTTCCCCCTTTTTGATGCTCTGCCAGGCCTTCACTGCGGTGGTTTTCAGTTGCTGTTTGTTTGTGGGCCTTTCAGTATGAAGTTTAGTCGTTAACAAGTGAAATACATGCTCAATTGGGTTGAGATCAGGTGACTGACATTCAAGAATATTCCACTTCTTTGCTTTAATAAACTCCTGGGTTGCTTTGGCTTTATGTTTTGGGTCATTGTCCATCTGTAGTATGAAACGACAACCAATCAGTTTGGCTGCATTTGGCTGGATCTGAGCACACAGTATGGCTCTGAATACCTCAGAATTCATTCGGCTGCTTCTGTCCTGTGTCACATCATCAATAAACACTAGTGACCCAGTGCCACTGGCAGCCATGCATGCCCAAGCCATCACACTGCCTCCACCGTGTTTTACAGATGATGTGGTATGCTTTGGATCATGAGCTGTACCATGCCTTTGCCATACTTTTCTCTTTCCATCATTCTGGTAGAGGTTGATCTTGGTTTCATCTGTCCAAAGAATATTCTTCCAGAACTGTGCTGGCTTTTTTAGATGTTTTTTTAGCAAAGTCCAGTCTAGCCTTTTTATTCTTGATGCTTATGAGTGGCTTGCACCATGCAGTGAACCCTCTGTATTTACTTTCATGCAGTCATCTCTTTATGGTAGATTTGGACATTGATACGCCTACCTCCTGGAGAGTGTTGATCACTTGGTTGGCTGTTGTGAAGGGGTTTCTCTTCACCATGGAGATTATTATGCGATCATCCACCACTGTTGTCTTCCGTGGGCACCCTGGTCTTCTTGCATTGATGAGTTCACCAGTGCTTTCTTTCTTTCTCAGGATGTACCAAACTGTAGATTTTGCCACTCCTAATGTTGTAGCAATTTCTTGAATTTTTTTTTCTGTTTTTGCAGCTTAAGGATGGCTTGTTTTCACCTGCATGGAGAGCTCCTTTGACCGCATGTTTCCTTAACATTAAAACCTTCCAAATGCAAGCACCACATCTCAAATCAACTCCAGGCCTTTTATCTGCTTAATTAAGAATGACATAACGAAGGGACTGTCCATGAAATAGCCTTGGAGTCAATTGTCCAATTACTTTTGGTCCCTTTAAAAACAGGGTGGCACATGTTAAGGAGCAGAATCTCCTAAACCCTTCATCCAATTTTAATGTGGATACCCTCAAATGAAAGCTGAAAGTCTGAACTTCAACTGCACCTGAATTGTTTTGTTTAAAATTCATTGTGGTAATGGCTAGAACCAAAATTGGAAAAATGTTGTCTCTGTCCAAATATATATGGTCCCAGCAAAGAGCAAACAGATGAATGGCATACTAGGGCACACAAATCACCACATTACCAGATGGAGCTATTTATCTGAAGTATTGCGGCGTATAATTCAGTCAAAAAATGGAGGTGCTTGCATGAAAAAACATGAATATTTCAATGTGAAGCGAAAAAAGAAGAAATATGCAGCACTCACCGATATAGCTGAAAAACTGTGCGTCTTTATTTCACATAAATTCCATCAAATGTGTGGACATGCAGGACGTTAGAGGAATGCTAGAGGAGGTGCCGGACAACGGCCGTTTCGCGATTACTCGCTTCTACGGGTCCAGGTGGGGTTCTTTTTCGTAAAAAAAAGATGGTGGTTTGTGGCCGTGCCTCGACTTTCGGGAACTGAGCAAAATTCCGGTAAAAACATGTACCCTCTTCCCCTGATCCCAGATTTATGTAACCAACTCACGGGGGCCAAATGGTTCTTTAAGGCTACTTTCACACATCAGTTTTTTGCCGTCAGGCAGGATCCGGCTATTTTTAGAAAAAACGGATCCGGCATAAATTTTGGAGAACTGTAGAAACGGATCCGTTTTTTTGCTGGATCCGTCTAGCAGGTTATATCTGTTCCTGGGGGCTGGCCAATTGGATCTGAGCATGCGCAGACTTAAAAAAAACCGGATCCGGTGGCTGGATCTGTCTTTTTCTGGATCCGGCGCATTCCGGCGCCCATAGACTTTCATTGTAGCAAAAAGCTGGAAGCGCCGGATCCGGCGCTTCCGGCTTTTTCGCCGGAGACACAAAACGTTACAGTAGCCGTTTTTTCCAGACGCCGGAATGAGACAAGTTGCCGGATCCGGCAAAAAACGGATGAAACGCAATGCCATCCGGCACGATCCGGCGCTAATGCAAGTCAATGGGGAAAAACTGGATCCGGCATTGCATTTTGCCGGATCCGGTTTTACAAAAAAAAGCCGGATCGCGCCTGAAGGCAAAAAACTGATGTGTGAAAGAGGCCTAAGCTTGATTTACGAGGGGCTTATAGCCTTATAAGGGTTCGGGAAGGGGATGAATGGAAAACAGAGTTCCTGACGACTGAGGGGCTGTTAGAAAACTTAGCTATGCCCTTTGGTCTCACTAACGCTCCTGCCGTTTTTCAAAATTTTATTAATGTTATTTTATCTGACCTAATTGGGCGTTATGTGGTCATCTACCTGGATGACATTTTAGTGTACTCCGCGGACAGTCAAATCCACTTGCATCATCTGTGTATGGTTCTTAGGAGACTCAGGGAGAATCATTTATATGCTAAAATGGAAAAAATGTTCATTTTTTGTGCATGAACTGTTTTTTCTGGGTTTAATTGTATCAGGGGATGGATTCCGCATGGATCCTAAAAAGGTCCAGGCCATTACAGATTGGGTGCAGCCTCATGACTTGAAGGAGTTGCAGTGATTTTTGGGCTTTGCCAACTTCTATAGGAAGTTCATTAATGGTTTTTCACAGGTGGTAAAGCCTTTGACAGACTTCACCCTCAAGGGGGCTGATGTGAAAAAT
Source organism: Dendrobates tinctorius (assembly GCF_039654945.1). NCBI lineage: Eukaryota > Metazoa > Chordata > Amphibia > Anura > Dendrobatidae > Dendrobates > Dendrobates tinctorius. The sequence goes on along the minus strand of NW_027361843.1, from coordinate 2,731,632 downwards.
TGGTGCGTGGCTGCAAAAATTTCTTTCCTGACACTAAAGAAATGTTTTACTTCAGCTCCTGTGTTGGTAAAACCTGATCCGTCAAGACCCTTTATTGTGGAGGTTGACACTTCGGAGGTGGGGGCAGTTTTGTCTCAGGGTCCTTCCACATTCACTAATCTGAAGCTGTGCGTCTTTTCTAAAAAATTCTCTCCGGCCGAGAGAAATTATGATGTCGGCAGTGGGGAATTGTTAGCTGTTAAGTTGGCTTTTGAAGAATGGAGCCATTTTCTGGAGGGGGCCGTCCACCCCATTACAGTTATCACTAATCATAAAAATTTGGCCTATATTGAGTCTGCCAAGAGATTGACCCCCAGACAGGCTCAGTGGGCGCTCTTTTTTTAACTCGATTTCAATTTACCATCACATTCCGCCCGGGATTTAAAAATATTAAGGCTGATGCTTTATCCCGAAGCTTTCATTCTGTATCCCCTCCAGAACCCACCTCCTCCTTTTTTCAGCCAGGAGTAGTGGTGGCTGAAATCTCATCTGATTTGCAGAGAGAGATTTTGGAGGCCCAAACCCGGGCTTCTGGTAGAAATCCTCCAGATAAATTGTTTGTATCGGAACAGTTCCATCTTAGACTCCTGCAGGAGTTTCATGATTCTGTGTTAAGTGCCTATCCTGGGATTGCAGCTATGCGGGGGGCAGTTGCTAGGGGTTTCTGGTGGCCCTCTACGGTGTCAGATGTTAAAACGTTTGTGACTGCATGTGGGGTGTGCGCCCGTTCCAAGAGTTCTCATGGCCGGCCGGGGAATTGGTGCCTTTACCAATTCCAGATAGGCCATGGACACATTTGTCCATGGACTTTATCACAAATCTCCCTCCTTCCAGGGGCAACTCAGTGGTATGGGTGGTGGTGGATAGGTTCTCCAAACAAGCCCACTTTATACCTCTGCCCACATTACCGTCTGCTGAAACCTTGGCCCGCTTATTTATACATATGTTGTTCAGTTGCATGGAGTGCCTGTAAATGTGGTGTCAGACAGAGGTGTGCAGTTTGTGACCAGGTTTTGGAGGGCTTTTTGTAAAAAGCTGGGAATTACGCTGTCTTTCTCATCTGCCTATCACCCGGTGTCTAATGGACAGACTGAACACACAAACCAATCTTTGGAGCAAATTCTGAGATGCCTGGCCTCTTCCAGACAGGAGGACTGGTGTGAGGTATTGATCGTGGCAGAATTTGCGTTCAACTCTCTAGTGAGTCAGTCCACTGGAAAGTCTCCCTTTCAGGTCAGCTATGGGTTTGACCCACATTTTGGGGAATTTTCCCGTATGGATTCAGGTTGTCCTGGAGCCGAATGCATGGTACAACATTTGAGAACTCTTTGGAGGGAGGTTCAGACAAACATCTCTAAAGCCCAGAAAAGGTACAAATGATTTGCAGACAGAAGGATGGGGCCAGGTCCGGAATTTGTAGTAGGGGAGAAGGTGTGGTTATCCACCTGTAATATCAAGCTTAAGATACCCTCTATGAAGCAGGGCCCCAAGTTTATTTGTCCATACAAAATTCTAGAGGTAGTCAATACGGTGGCCTACAGACTGCAGCTGCCCACCTCCTTCAAAATATCTGATGTCTTCCACAGGTCCCTGTTAAAGCCAGTGGAGACAGTTATGGAAGATTCCTCGTCCGATACTCCGCCAGTATTGATAGAGGGACAGCTGGAGTACGAGGTGGGGTGCATCATTGACTCTCGGTGGGAGCCCCGTAAGTTCCAGTATCTGATACATTGGAAAGGGTATTCTCTTGAGGATCAGTCATGGGTCCCGGCCAGTTCGGTACACTCCGATCGTCTGGTGCGGGCCTTCCATGCTAGATATCCAGAGAAGCCTGGGGTCCAGTGGCCCCCCGTTAAGAGGGGGGTACTGTCAAGGTTTGGACAGGGTTAATGCCCTGCCCTCTCAGAGTTAATTGTTGTGGCCTCCTTTTGGATCTGTGAGGGATATTTATACTCATGCTTGACTTGGGTTCTCTGTCAGCTATACTCCTGCCCTCAGCTGACTTAAGTTGACCCTGGTGTTTTGTGTGTTTGTGCCTTGTGCCTGCACTGCGTGTATGTTCCCTGGTTTTGATCCGGTCTGTCCCTCACTTTACTATTGCCTGTTTGATTCTGAACCTCGCTTTTTGGCTCTTTTGGTAAATGACTTTGGCTTGTCTCTTATGTTTTTGTCTCACTGTTTTTGTCCTGTGCTGTCCTCCTGTTACTGACCTTGGCTAATCTGACCCCGCTTCCGGCGTTGCTGATTCTTACTTTCCTCCTTGTGCTCCCCAGGTCACACAAGTACTAGTTCTAGCCTTTAGGACCTTCCTGCTTTGATCACATGACCCTCTAGGTCCTTGTCTGTCTCTGCACACCGTCTTTTCTGCCTGCTACTTTCTCCATCCCTCCCCCTCTGGAGAGTGTGCTCGGTAGACACAGTCTTCTTTGGTACTGTCCTCTCTCTTTCTAGTGTGTATGCACCGCACACACTGTCTGTCTCCTGACAGAAAGTCTTTGTGTTCCAAAGCCACCCAAAATATGGACAATGGAGGATGACGAAGCTGAACTAGCAATGTCAGTGGAAATTGAAACTGCTGCAGACCCAGACTTTGAGCCTTCTGCATCTAATCCACATCTGTTCAGTCAAGCTGATCTGAGTGACTTGGTCAGAGATTTGAAATTGTCAAAGAGGCAGGCAGAATTATTGGGATCAAGGTTAAAAGAACGGAATCTCTTATTGCCAGGGACAAGAGTTTCTGTTTTTTTGCAGTTGTCAAGAAGACCTTAATTAATTTTTCAACCATGTCGACAATTTAACCTTTTGCAATGATGTCTTGGGGTTGTTTGGTGCTCTTGGATGCGAACATGACCTGAAGGAATGGCGACTGTTCATTGACTCGTCAGTTTTAAGTCTGAAGACTGTTTTACTACACAATGGAAATATCTATCCTTCTATACTTATTGGACATGCGTACACATTAAAGAAATGTATGAGAATATTGAGTTACTGTTGACCCACATTAATTATAGAAATTATAACTGGAACATATGTGGTGATCTAAAAGTTGTTGCACTTTTTCTTGGACTGCGGCTTGGATATACCAAGTATTGTAGTTTTATTTGTGAGTGGAACAGTTGTGCACGAGAAATGCACTATTTCAGAAAGGACTGGCCACTCTGCGAAAACCTGGTTGCTGGACAGAAGAATGTTAAACATAATCCTCTCGTTGATCCAGCAAAGATATTTCTCCCTCCTTTGCATATTAAACTTGGGGTTATAAACAATTTTGTCAAGTCAATGAACAAAGAATCGGAAGCCTTTTCTTACTTGTGACAGAAATTTCCAAGAATAAGTGATGTAAAGATTAAAGAAGGTATTTTTATTGACCCACAGATCAGATATATAATGAATGACAATAGCTTTGATGGTCTTTTGCATGATGATGAACAAGTGGTATGAAGAGCCTTTAAAGATGTGACCTTTATCTTTCTTGGCAGCAGCTACTGACATCGATGCACATGTACGTAGTGTCTCGAACGTCATAATATAGACTATAAACTGTCATTTCTTAAAAACCTTACATGATACAGACGTTAGGAGCACATATTTGTGTTCAGCATATCAAAATCTATAAGATACAATACAATTTTCTCAGGGGACAAGTACTTCCCTGAAATTTGTGGGGCAGTGTTATTAGTCAGCGCTATATGCTGGTACATTGTGCGCCATACAAATCTGGTCAGTAATGACTGACTTATTAGTGGGCGAATGTGCAATAGATCTTGGCTGGGATGGTTGATATCTTAACCCAGTGAAGGTTAGATCCAGTGCTATATTATTGACATTAACCCTTTGCTTGGGAAATTTGAGGATATGATATAAGGCCCTATTGCAATATTATTAAAATACACATTCATCTTTCCCCTTTTGGGTATGGATGATTTTTTTTCCTGATGTGAATATAAAAACTGTATCATCCATTTTGTTTTGTACCAGTGTCTGGTTATGTATTAATATCCATTATTTGTGTTCAAAAGTGGATAGACTGTACACAGTTATGTTGGTCACTTAAAATATTTTTATTGTTAAATTATTAAAGGTTATATTTTAGCTTTATTGGTTGTCCACACCAGTCAGTGATATTTATCATCAGGCAGAGATGTCAGGTAGGACAGTGGCAACTCCAGTATGACATCTGGTAGTTAATTGACCAAGTAACCTTGAAGTATAAGCTGACTCAGAAAACAAAAGACATCCAGCATGCAGGAACCAATTGCCCTCTTCGCTGTCAGCAATTCCCACAAAACAAGGCTGTATATTTAACTGTGGCATAAACAGTGTCATTAAGTGAGTATGTTACACTGGTTTTATCTATCTCTTTTTTTTTTGCAAATTTTGAATTTTAATATGTAGCTGCACTGATGCCTCAAAAAGACAGTTGATTGTGCTTGAGAGGCTTTATCTAGTGGACACTGCAGGAGAAACACAGAACTACCACATAGAATAGTATCTACCTGTATATACTCGAGTATAAGCAAACCCGAGTATAAGCCGAGGCACCTAATTTTGCCATGGAAAACTGGGTAAACTTATTGACTCGAGTATAAGCCGGGTATGCATTGTACCCTCATCCCTGTCCTGGTATGTGTGGCTCCCCCCTCCTGTCCTGGTATGTGTGGCTCCCCCATCATGTCCTGGTATGTGTGGCTCCCCCCTCCTGTCCTGGTATGTGTGGCTACCCCATCCATTCCTGGTATGTGTGGCTCCCCCCATCCTGTCCTGGTATGTGTGGTTCCCCAATCCTGTCCTGGTATGTGGCTCCCCCATCCTGTCCTGGTATGTGTGGTTCCCCCCTCCTGTACTGATATGTGTGCTCCCCCCTCCTGTCCTGGTATGTGTGGCTCCCCCATCCTGTCCTGGTATATGTGTCTCTCCCTCCTGTCCTGGTATGTGTGACTCCCCCTGTTGCATGCATGGGTCCCCTCATTGTATGTATGGTTGGGTTCGCCCCCCAATCCACCGTTCTACTCACCCTCCTCGTGCAGTCCCTGCTTCCTGCATCTCCAACTCCAGTGGTAGGGGCCATCTTCTTCTTGTGCTGAGTGGTCACTTGGTACCGCTCATTAAGGTAATGAATATGCGCTCCACGCCTATGGGAGTGGAGACGCATGCATATTCATTACTTTAATGAGCGGTACCATGTGACCGCTCTGCACAGGAAGAAGATACCAGCGCTGAGACCATCGGAGATGCAGAGACCAGGGACCGCACAATGAGGGTGAGTATGATGTTTTCAAAAAGACGGCGGCTGTAGCTGCAGCTGTCACTGCCACAGCCACTGGCTCCTGCCACCACTCCCCATCTCCCCCACCGGTTTTCTGGACCGTGACTTGTGTATAAGCCGAGGGGACGTTTTCAGCACAAAAAAAGATGCTGAAAATCTCAACTTATACACGAGTATATACAGTATATAAAATATGGAAGAGCCCACCAGAGAATATAGGTAAATGGACTAGTATTGTGATCATGAGACAAGCCCTTTAAGATGGAAACAACCTAAGCTTTATGGACCCCATAGCATCAACGTCGGCTGTCGCTACAATTCAGACACCTTTGTGAATATATTTATATACGCTTTATAAATGTTCAAACAATGTGAAAAACATATAGCCAGCTCACCATAAAGGAGTTCCTCTTGATGCAGTAATCGGTGTTCACCCTGTGCTTTGCACGGATCCAGGCAGGGAGTATGCCCCAACAAATAGAAATATGAGGAGATTGGGATCCAGCAAAAGGATGAAAGTTCACCAGATTTGCAAAAACTTCTTCTTTATTAATCCATTATGTCATAAAAAGTAAGAGGAACTCCAATCAATTAGTAGCATTCCAGCAAGCGCTTTATAAATGTATAGAATAAAATATATTTCTTGGTTGCATGAAAGAGATGCATTGTATAAGTGCAGATGATTTCTTGTTTTCCTGAGGTAGGTGTGTATTATTATTTAGCTTATAATATTCAAGCTTAGAACTAAAAAAATATCAAGCTGTGATGCACACAGCAGTAAACTCTATATAAATATATGTGTGCATATTATACAAAGGACTCGTTCAATCAGACTTATGGAAATGGAGATTTGAGTCAACATTTAATCGTATAGTCATTTTGATGTGCTCAGCTCTCCCTTTTCAGCATGAATTTAGTAGTTTTATTTCTGATAGCTAAAACTGCTGATCCATAGAAAAGTTACATATTTAATTCAAGTTCTGGTCATATGACAGTGACAGTCAAAGAATATACTTAGTCAGCCGTTATGTCATTATTTGGAAAATAAATCATTTCTAACTAGCTGCTGCTGGCTTTTTTTTTCTGGATTTCATGATGGCGACAATATTAGTTGTTTGAAAACTGCTTCTGTTTCCACGTTCAGGATTGCATCAGGATTTGCTCAGAATTTGACACAGGTAAAATTTGCACCTAATCTGCATCTGAGGTCGCTGGCAGGTCACCTGCGTTTTTGATGCGTTTTTTTTTCATTCGGATTTGTATGCGTTTTTTTGTAAGCTAAATAAAGATATATTATTTAACAAAAAAATAAAGATTTCTGTTGTTATTTTTGGTCCAACCTCCTCTTTAACATTTGTCCAACCCACACTCCATTACAAACACAGATAGATAGATAGATAGATAGATAGATAAATACACTCCCTGACAGAAGTTATGTCAGTTATCCATGTTATGTAAATAAAAGCTTATAACCTGACGTTAAATTCATCCATTGGTTGTATAAATTATTCTTTTGAAATCTGAAAACCTTCGAAATGTGGTTTAGGTTAAGAAAATAAATTGCTATCAATGCAGAAATATTGATCATTTAATGGACACAGAATGGTCAGATTTTGGCAAGACAAAAGTTTTGTCACCTGGTCATATAATGAACACAATCCTAGTTTACATTCTCACCTGTGTACAGTAAATGAACGGTTTATTAGTGGGTGTGTATAAAAAGAAACCCAGCACCCCAGACCTTCCCTTGAGCTCTGACAACATGCCAAAAATCTACCCTGCGACCAAAACCTGGATTATCAAGAGGCCGAAGACCAGATCCACTGCAGAGGTGGCTGGCACCTTTATTGTGTCTCAGCATCAAGTACAAAGAATTAAAAAAAGATTCAAAGAGACTGGAGATGTGTTTGACAAGCCCAGGTCTGGCAGACCCTGCAAGACAACTGCTCAGGGGGAACAGTTGTTGGTTAGAAAATCCAAAGCAAGCCCCTCTTCCACTGCAGCAGAGCTCCAACAGGCCTGGTCACCTGAAGTCCCTGTGTCAACTAGAACAGTTTGTAGGATTCTGTCTCGAAATGGCCTCCATGGTCGAATCAGTGCCCAGAAGCCAGCACTAAACAAAAGGCGAATAAAAAAAGTGTGTCATTTGCAAAGACCCACAGCCTGCTAAACAGATGGATGCTGGAAAAGTGGCAGAATGTGGATTTCTCTGATAAATCTTCAGTAGAATTACACCACAGCCACCACAAATACTGCAGGAGACCTACTGAAGCCCATATGGATCCAAAATACACCCAGAAAACAGTTAAATTTAGTGGTGGAAAGATCATGGTCTGGGGTTACATTCAGTATGGGGGTGTGCGAAACATTTGCAAGGTGGAAGGCAATATCAATAGCCTAAAATATCAAGAAGTATTAGCTACCTCTTATATTCCAAATCATAAAAGGGGTGAAATTCTGCAGCAGGATGGTGCTCCATCTCATACATCCATCTCTACAACAATGTTCCTCAGGCAAAAAAGATCAAGGTGTTCAAGGACTGGCCAGCCCAGTCACCAGACATGAACATCATTGAGCATGTTTTGGGTAGGATGAAAGAGGAAGCTTGGAAGATAAAACCAAAGAATCTAGATGAACTCTGGGAGGCATGTAAGACTGCATTCTTTGCTATTCCTGATGACTTCAATAATAAATTGTATGAATCATTGTTGAACCGCATGGATGCAGTCCTTTAAGCTCATGGAAGTCATACAAAATATTAAATATGACTCTAATAGCACCACAACTTCATTCACCAATGTTATGCAACATATATTTGTATTTTAAGTTAATTATTTGTTTGAATATCACATTACTTTCTATGGGCGATAAAACTTTTGTCGTGCCAAAATCTGACCATTCTGTGTCCATTAAATGATCAATATTTCTGCATTGATGGCAATTTATTTTCTTAACCTAAACCACATTTCAGAGGGTTTCAGCTTTCAAAAGAATAATTTATACAAACAATGGATAAATTTAACGTCAGGTTATAAGCTTTTATTTACATAACGTGGATAAGTGACATAACTTCTGTCAGGGAGTGTAGATAGACAGACAGATATGGGGTAGATAGATGGATAGATAGATATAGGATAGATAGATAGATAGATAGATATGGGATAGATAGATGATAGAAAGATATGGGATAGTTAGATGGATGGATAGATATGGGATAGATAGATAGATAGATAGATGGATAGATAGATCTATAGACATGGGAGTCCTTACACCTGAAGTAACGTCACCAGATGCTGACTGGGATACAGAAAGACAACAACAGTACAGAAGAGTTCAAGAATGCGTGGAAAAGAGTCTGGCCCAGGCAAGACAAAAGCAGGAAAAGCTTTACAATCAAAATGCACCTGCCGTTCCTTTGTCGCCGGGAGAACAGGTCTTAAAAAGGAAGAGAAGATTGCACAAATTGGATGATCAATGGGAAGCTGAACCTTATAACATTCTGCCCTTGAACTTTGATAATACCAAGGTATGCCTTATTAGCAAAGATGGAGGAGAAACCTCAGCAGCAATATCAAGAGATCACCTGAAACTATGTCCTGACCTGCTGAAGGAAAGAGTGGAAGAACCAGATAACATCCAACAAATAGAGGAAGAAGAAAAGGTCAGCACAATTCCCTGCGAATTGGACTAAAGTAAATGATGCTATAGTGGTGCCGGTGTTGATCTTTCCCCAATTGGTAGCACAGGAGGACGTGACTCAAGGAAATCCTGAGGATCAGGAAAATCAGGCAGCAGATGCCACACCAGCAATGGAGCCAGAAAACCCTCGCCCTGCCAGTGGTGAAGCTGTTATGCCCCTGGTGAGTCTAAGAGTACACAGTCAATCTAGGATCCCTGTGCCATGCAGAACCCCCAGTAGTGTATCCAGTACGTTACCCACTACACCAGTATTACGCAGGTCTACCCACATTACACAAGGGATACCACCCATCAGATATCGTATATAGATAAATGTAAATGTTGAAATTGTATGTGTATATATGTAACTGTTTTTCAAGTTTTGTGCCTACAGGTAACCTGTAAGAGTTTCCTTTAGATTTGCCCATTTTGTTTTATGGACATTGTACCACAGGACTTGTGTGGTTAAAAACTTTCCTTGTAAATAGTTCACCATTTGCCCAGGAATGGACCATGGACATTGATGCTTGGATTTATCATCATAGGACCATTTTTGAAGCTCTTGGTTTTTGTAACTTTTTCATTTTTAGCTCTTGTACAATTATTATTATTGTCTAACTGTTTACATGTTTCATGTTTTGTTCAGCCCAGGAGTGCTGACTTGCACTAGGGGGAATCTGGCGCCCCAGGAGTAAGTTCGCCACAGTGGCTTTGCCTTCTTCCCGGGGAGGGTAATACCAGGCTTGGAGGCAATGATGGGTCTCTCTCACAGTCAATCTATGCATGCAACACAGTTCCACTCCAGGCCAGCAGGGGGAACTCTGAACTGGGATTAAGGGGAGGAGTGCTCTCTGAGGGCCAAGAGGAAGGAGGAGTCAGTTAGTCTGCAGAGGGTGAAGTGTGCAGACGTGTGCAAGGAGCGCTGAGATAAAGCTGAGAGGAAGAGCTCATCTCTGGAGAGAGCGCATGAACACTGGAGCCTGGTCTCCACGGTTGTACGGATACTAACAGTCCTGCAACAGACACCAGATGAGTAGGAGGCTGTAAATGCCTTACTCCCATCTAAGACTTGAGGGCACAACAGCAGCTTGGATAGTGAGCTGGGACTCAGAAGAGAGGCGTCCCCGAGAGAGGCTACAGCTGTGTGCCGTGCAAGTGAGGTTCTTGAGAATATCTGACAGGAGGAACTTCAGTGGAACACGGTACTGGAGATCCCGCAAATAAGCGCTAGTAAGGAGACTGCACAACCCATCTGCTGAGAGAATCCCTGAATTGCTTCCAGGCTAGCCTGCTCCAATACCATCTGTAATCAGGACCCTGGACTGCACTTACCAAGTAAAGGTACAGAAATTGCACCCCGCTGTGTCTTGTCTGCTTCCTACCTTTCCGGCACCGCTACATCAACATGCCAACCACGTCTACCCTGCCCTGGGACTATAGCTTCACCTGTGGGGAGCTTTTACATCTTTGCTGCACCATACCATCAGTCCCAGCGGATCTGCATGCAGCGTCGGCTTAACACCTCCCTTGCCGAGCACCACAGGTGGCGTCACGAACTATTCATCTAACTACATTCCACCATTCCCATCTTCCTATCACTTGGTCGCCCAGGGCCACGGTCCTAGTCACCACTGCTGTGACACATCCCACTGATACCGGCCCGGTACCGAGTACCCCACAGCCCTGGGAGGGTGACCCAGATAGATAGATATGGGATAAAAATTTCAAAAATAGAGCAACACAAAAAGCACACAACATGATCCAGGTGCAGAGCTCCCAAAGGCTTGAAAAAGGTTCACTTTTAGAACCGAAAACGTTGCACTTATGGGCTAAATAAACAGCTCTTGTTCACTTTGATAAACCGGTGTGCTGTTCCTGTTTCTAGGATCCTAGATATGGGATAGATAGATGGATGGATAGATATGGGATATATAGATCTATAGATCAGATAGATATGGGATAGATAGATAGATAGAATGAGATAGATATATCTATAGATAGATAGATAGATAGATATAGATAGATATATCTATCTGTAGCTATATCTATCTGGCTATTAAAATAGGGGGGCCCCCAAAAAAAAATGACGTGGTGTCCCCCTATAATTTATAGCCAGAAAGGCTACGCAGACAGCTGTGGGCCAATATTCATAGCCTAGAGAGGGTCCACTGATATTGGACCCCCTGGCTACAAACACCAGCTCTCAGCCACCCCAGAAATGGTGCATCTCAAAGATGCGCCAATTCAGGTGCTTAGCCTCTCTCTTCCCACTGCCATGTAGCGGTGGCATATGGGGTAATAAGGAGTTAATGTGACCTTTGATTGAAAGGTGACATTAAACCCGGTTAATAATGGAGAGGTGTCAATAAGACATCTATCCATTATTAATCCTATAGTTAAAGGGTTAAAAAAGACACAGCCAGAAAAAAGTATTTTAATGAAATAAAACACCACACACAGTTTTCCATATTTTTATTGCACACCCAAATCCAAGCGAAGCCATCGATCACCTGAAATAAAATAAAATAATAAACCAACACAGATAATTCCTGTCCGACGTAGTCCATTTAATCACGAGTGTCCCATGACGAGTTCAGCTCTGCTACATCTGGATGCATGACATCCAGATATAGCAGAGCTTGTGGGTGACCACCGGAGATCTCCAGCAGTCACCAACACTCTAGTTCTCGCAGTCAGCTGACCGTGAAAACTAGCCTAGTGACCGGAGATAACCCCCGGTGGTGCACGACAGTTTTCGCGATAAGCTAAGTTATCGTGAGAACTGCAGTGGACGCTGACTTCCGGCGGCGGGATAGATAAGAACTTTATTTTAATTAGTAGACATGCGTAGTAAGCTGCGATTGTCTATGGGAAATTTACGGTGCGACGGCGGAGCGTCGCCACATTGTAAGCAGTCATTCTGCAGTCTATAAAGATGTGCCGCATGTCTGTTTATGCTGGTCTGCCGCCTACGTCTTTTAACGCATAGTGGAGACAGGATTTCATGAAATCCCCTCCACTATGCTGTAACATCTGGGCACAGTGTTTCCTGACCGTGGAAACATCAGACTTTACTTAAAAGCTATTTTTTATATTTTTATACAGCCCCATAGCGTACATTAATTATTAATTTATTTTAATTATTGAATATACACTGAATAAAAATATACTGTAAACACAACACTTTTATTTTTGCTCCCATTTTTCATTAGCGGAACTCAAAGATCTAAGACTTTTTTTAAGTACCCAAAAGGCCTTTTTCTCTCAAATATTGTTCACAAATTTGTCTAAATCTGTGTTAGCAATCACTTCTCCCTTGCCGAGATCATCCATCCACCTCACAGATGTGGCATATCAAGATGCCGATTAGACGGCATGATTATTACACAGGTGAGCTAAAGGGCCTGTCACACTAAGCGATATCGCTAGCAATATCGCCATAACTTGTGACGTTATAGCGATATTGCTAGCGATATCGCTATGTCTGATACTTACCTACAACCCGCTCCCCCGCTGCTTATCGCTGATCGCGCGAGAAAAGGCTGGACTGTTTCTCGTCGTCAGCTTCCTGTGGCGCTTCCTGCTGTGACGACGAGCGACGCGTGGAGCCGGGCGGGAGGACACAGGATCGCCTAGTGTGACAGGTAAGTAGCGACCCCCATCCCCAGCAATGTCGCTGGTGAGATCTGCCTGTGTGGCAGCTCACTAGCGACCACTTAGCGATGTACCAGCGATCCTGACCGCGTCATATCGCTGGTCGGGATCGCTGGTGCATCGCTAAGTGTGACAGTACCTTTAGGCTGGCCACAATAAAAGCTTACTCTAAAATGTGCAATTTTATCACATAGTACAAAGCCACAGATGTCGTAAGTTAAGAGAGAGCGTGCTATTGGCACAATAAAAGGTCACTCTAAAATGTGCAGTTTTACAGTATTGCGAGAGACTGAGAGGTCAGAAAAACAGTATCTGTTATGACCACCATTTGCCTCTCACACAGTGCAACACATCTCCTTGGCATAGAATTGATCAGATTATTGACTGTGGCCTGTGGAATGTTGGTGTACTCCTCTTCAGTCTCGCACCAGTCTCTTCAGTCTTGCACCTCAATACTCGGCACTGCCGCCGGCACTCAGACCAGAGCGTTCAGCTGCATAGAACTACATGCAGCTGCAGACTCTGATCCGAGACTCGTGAGAGTTTCTTGCAAGTGTGACCCCGGCCAAACGCAATATCTTTTTAATTAAAAAAAAGGAAAAATGGCATGGGCTCCCACGCAATTTTCTGCGCCAGAGAGGGAAAGCCAGCAACTAGGGGCCGATGTTTATAGCCTGGGTAGGGGTACCCAAGGATCTTCCCAGGATATGAATATCAGTCCACAGCTGTCTGTATAGCCTTTACTAGCTTTTAAAATAGGGGGACCCCCAAAAAATGATGTGGGGGTCCCCCTATAATTAATAGCCAGAAAGACTATACAGACTGCTGTGGGCTGATATTCATAGCCTAGGAAGGGGCCATGGATATTGGCCCCCCTGGCTACAAACACCAGCTCCCAGCCGCCCCAGAAATGGCGCATCTCTAAGATGCACCAATTCCGGCACTTAGCCTCTCTCTTCCCACTGCCATGTAGTGGTGGCACATGGGGTTATAATGGGTTAATGTCACCTTTGACTGTAAGGTGACATTAAGCCCGGTTAATAATGGAGAGGCATCAATAAGACGTCTATCCATTACTAATCCTATAGTTATTAAAGGGGTAAAAAAACACAGCCAGAAAAAAGTATTTTAATGCAATAAAACACTACACAGTTTTCCAACCTTTTATTGCACGCCTAATTCCCCAAAGCCATCGATCTCCTGGAAAAAATGTAAAATAATAAAGAAACACAAAGACTCACCATTCAGATGTAATCCCTTTAATAATGAGTGTCTCATGACGATCTCCCACCAAGAGCAGTCCCATTGGCAGATGTGACCACTCTATAGGGCCTCCGATGACACACTGACTGGAGATAACCCTCCCGCAGTGTGTCATCGGAGTTAAGCCTCTCACTTTACGGCACTACAGCGTGAGAAAATTCTCATGCTGCAGTGCTGCAAGTGACAGGATGAACTCGGATGACCTGTCGACGGCGGAGTGATACAGTGCGGAGGATTATCTCTGTCATTGTATCACTGGAGCCCCTAGAGAGCGGTTACATCTGCTGATGTGACAGCTCTCCATGGGAGATTGTCGTGGGACAATTGTTATTAATTGGATTACATCAGACACAGGGAGTATATTGTTTGTTTATTATTTTAATTTTATTTGCAGATGATTGATGGCTTCGGGCATTTGGTGTATATGGTAATTATGTACTATATGTGTACTGTCCCCTAGAGGCCACATCAACATATAACATATTGCTACAGGTGTCACTGTAGCAGGCATAGCCGGATGAGACTAGTAGTCCCATTGGACGATGCCTGCCTACACACAAACACACACACACACACAGCCCCGCAGACACCGGCACACAGCCCCGCAGACCCCCGCACACAGACACAGATTCACGCAGACACCAGCACACACATATACATGCAGACACCTGCACACACATACACGCACATAGCTCCACACACACTCCACCCACACACTTCCCTCCTTCCGATCTGCAGTGTTTCTCGCATCCACATCCGCAGCAAATCCGCAGATCTTTTTTACATCTGCGGTTTTGCTGTGCATGTGCCTGACTCAATGGAGGTCAATGGGTGCAGAAACGCTGCAGAGCCGCAAAAAGAATTTACATGCTGCGGGGAAAAAAATGCTGTAAATTGGCGGATTTTTTTCTGCAGCATGCGCACAGCAAGTCTCCATTTTCCATAGATTAACATTGGCTGTGCACTACTCTGTGGATTTGATGCGAATGCATGCGACCAAAAACGCTGCGGATCCGCATCTAAATCTGCAACGTGTGTACACAGCCTAACTCTGTCCAACGCAGTACTTGCAAACAGCTGACCAATAGTGTTGAGCATTCCGATACCGCAAGTATCGGGTATCGGCCGATACTTGCTGTATCGGAATTCCGATACCGACTTCCGATATTTTTTCAATATCGGAATTCGGCATCGGAATCGGAAGTTCAGTTGATTGACGGCCTGACGTCATCATGATGCGCGGTGTGTGCGCATCATGATGCGCCGTCATTTCGGGCCTTCCGGGGGTCTCTGCCGGCCTGCCGGGGGGCTGTGCCGGCCTGCCGGGGGGCTGTGTGGACTGCCCGGGGTCTCTGCCGGCCTGCCGGGGGGCTGTGCCGGCCTGCCGGGGGGCTGTGCACCCTGTGGGGGTCTGTACCGGCCTGCCGGGGGGCTGTGCCGGCCTGCCGGGGGGCTGTGCTGATGTCCGGGGGTCTGTGCAAGCATCGTCCGATGGGACTACAAGTCCCATCGGGCGATGCCTGCTACCATGACAGTGATTGACACATTAGCCAATGATGGGACAGTAGTAGTCCCATCATCCGGCTAATGTGTTAAATGTTAAAAAAAAAAAAAAAAAAAAAAAAATACTACATACATACTACATGCATGCTACATACATACTACATGCTACATACATACTACATATATACTACATGCATGCTACATACATACTACATGCTACATACATACTACATATATACTACATACATACTACATACATACTACATGCATGCTACATACATACTACATGCTACATACATACTACATGCATGCTACATACATACTACATGCTACATACATACTACATATATACTACATGCATGCTACATACATACTACATGCTACATACATACTACATATATACTACATACATACTACATACATACTACATGCATGCTACATACATACTACATGCTACATACATACTACATGCATGCTACATACTACATATATACTACATACATACTACATACATGCTACATACATACTGCATGCTACATACATACTACATACATACTACATACATACTACATGCATGCTACATACATACTACATACATACTACATATATACTACATACATACTACATACATGCTACATACATACTACATATATACTACATGCTACATACATACTACATGCATGCTACATACATACTACATACATACTACATACATGCTACATACATACTACATGCTACATACATACTATATATACTACATACATACTACATACATACTACATGCTACATACATACTACATATATACTACATGCTACATACATACTACATACATACTACATGCTACATACATACTACATGCTACATACATACTATATATACTACATACATACTACATGCTACATACATACTACATGCTACATACATACCATATACATACTACATGCATGCTACATACATACTACATGCTACATACATACTACATATATACTACATGCATACAATACATTCATACAATACATACATAGACATACAGTACATATAACATAGAGTAACATACTTACCAATACTTGTCACATTGTTCCCCGAAGCCATTGTCTTTCCGGAATAAATATTAACATAACAAACCACAAAAATACTCACCCACGATCCGAAGCAGTCCACGAGTGTGTCCCACGACGATCTTGGGTAGAGAACTGCAGCATCAGATGATGCTGCCGTTCTCTACGGGCTGCAGGAATCCAATGACGGAAGGTAGGTATCCTTCCGCACTGTATTCCTCCGCCACTTAAAAAAAAAAAAAGTCCCTAGTCTCACTTTATGCCATTGCTGTGTGGGAAATTCCCACACAGCAATGGCATAAAGTGAGACTAGGGACTTTTTTTTTTTTTAAGTGGCGGAGGAATACAGTGCGGAAGGATACCTACCTTCCGTCATTGGATTCCTGCAGCCCGTAGAGAACGGCAGCATCATCTGATGCTGCAGTTCTCTACCCAAGATCGTCGTGGGACACACTCGTGGACTGCTTCGGATCATGGGTGAGTATTTTTGTGGTTTGTTATGTTAATATTTATTCCGGAAAGACAATGGCTTCGGGGAACAATGTGACAAGTATTGGTAAGTATGTTACTCTATGTTATATGTACTGTATGTCTATGTATGTATTGTATGAATGTATTGTATGCATGTAGTATATATGTAGTATGTATGTAGCATGTAGTATGTATGTAGCATGCATGTAGTATGTATATGGTATGTATGTAGCATGTAGTATGTATGTAGCATGTAGTATGTATGTAGTATATATAGTATGTATGTAGCATGTAGTATGTATGTAGCATGTAGTATGTATGTAGTATGTATGTAGCATGTAGTATATATGTAGTATGTATGTAGCATGTAGTATGTATGTAGTATGTATGTAGTATATATAGTATGTATGTAGCATGTAGTATGTATGTAGCATGCATGTAGTATGCATGTAGTATGTATGTAGCATGTAGTATGTATGTAGTATGTATGTAGCATGCATGTAGCATGCAGTATGTATGTAGCATGCATGTAGTATATATGTAGTATGTATGTAGCATGTAGTATGTAGCATGCATGTAGTATATATGTAGTATGTAGCATGTAGTATGTATGTAGCATGCATGTAGTATATATGTGTTCTGTATGTAGCATGTAGCATGCATGTAGCATGCATGTAGTATGTATGTAGTATATATGTAGTATGTATGTAGTATGTATGTAGCATGCATGTAGTATATATGTAGTATGTATGTAGTATGAATGTAGCATGTATGTAGTATGTAGTATGAATGTAGCATGTATGTAGTATGCATGTTGTATGTATGTAGCATGTAATTTTTTTTTTTTTTTTTTTTTTTTTTTACATTTAACACATTAGCCGGATGATGGGACTACTACTGTCCCATCATTGGCTAATGTGTCAATCACTGTCATGGTAGCAGGCATCGCCCGATGGGACTTGTAGTCCCATCGGATGATGCCTGCACAGACCCCCGGAGCCTGCACAGACCACCGGCAGGCCGGCACAGCCCCCCGGAGCCTGCACAGCTCCCCGGCAGGCCGGCACAGCCCCCCGGCAGGCCGGCACAGCCCCCCGGAGCCTGCACAGACCACCGGCAGGCCGGCACAGACCACCGGAGCCTGCACAGACCCCCTGGCAGGCCGGCACAGCCCCCCGAAAGGCCCGTACAGACCCCAGAGAGGCTGTACAAGGGCAGGAAAGGGTTTTTCTTATTCCGATACCGGAAGTCCCATAGACTTGAATGGGACTTCCGGTATCGGAATCGGCGATACCGATACTTTTTTTAAAGATCGGCCGATACCATCCGATACGATACTTTGAAGTATCGGACGGTATCGCTCAACTCTACTGACCAACGAAAGATCACGGTTTCAGTTCGATATTGATTATCCCAATTTTGGTGTGTATATATATATATATATATATATATATACAGTTGTGGCCAAAAGTATTGACACCCCTGCAATTCTGTCAGATAATACTCAGTTTCCTCCTGAAAATGATTGCAATCACAAATTCTTTGGTATTATTATCTTCATTTAATTTGTCTTAAATGAAAAACACAAAAGAGAATGAAGCAAAAAGCAAAACATTGATCATTTCACACAAAACTCCAAAAATGGGCCAGACAAAAGTATTGGCACACTCAGCCTAATACTTGGTTGCACAACCCTTAGCCAAAATAACTGTGACCAACCACTTCCAGTAACCATCAATGAATTTCTTACAATGCTCTGCTTGAATTTTAGACCATTCTTCTTCCTTTTCATTCAGACGCCGACGGATAGTATGGGTTGACACTGTTGTACCCTCAGACTGCAGGGCAGCTTGAACTTGATTGGATGTTAGTCGAGGTTCTTTATCCAACATCCGCACAATCTTGCATTGAAATCTCTTGTCAATTTTTCTTTTCCGTCCACATCTAGGGAAGTTAGCCACAGTGCCATGGGCTTTAAACTTCTTGATGACACTGCGCACGGTAGACACAGGAACATTCAGGTCTTTGGAGATGGACTTGTTGCCTTGAGATTGCTCATGCTTCTTCACAATTTGGTTTCTCAAGTCCTCAGACAGTTCTTTGGTCTTCTTTCTTTTCTCCATGCTCAATGTGGTACACACAATGACACAGAACAGAGGTTGAGTCAACTTTAATCCATGTTAACTGGCTGCAAGTGATTTAGTTATTGCCAACACCTGTTAGGTGCCACAGGTAAGTTATAGGCGCTGTTAATTACACAAATTAGAGAAGCATCACATGATTTTTCGAACAGTGTCAATACTTTTGTCCACCCTCTTTTTTATGTTTGGTGTGGAATTATATCCAATTTGGCTTTAGGACAATTCTTTTTGTGTTTTTTCATTTAAGACAAATTAAATGAAGATAATAATAACAAAGAATTTGTGTTTGCAATCGTTTTCAGGAAGAAACTGAGTATTATCTGACAGAATTGCAGGGGTGTCAATACTTTTGGCCACAACTGTATATATATATATATATATATATATACACACATGCAGGGTGGTCCAAAAGTAGGTGGACATAAAATGATAACATTTATTTTGATTTATATATAAAGTTTTATTTACTAACACAAGCATAAAGTTGACAATTAAATTTTATTCTGAACAATAATACAAAAGCCCTTAAATTTTATCAACGCAGGTGCTCAAACTGTTTTCCATCACAATTTGCACAGCTTTGAAGTCTGCCTCTTACGATTCGACAAACATTTTTGCACAAGTCTCTTTGGGTATTAATTTCTTGAAATGCATCTTTTATGTAATTTTTCAAGTCACTGACACTTTTTGGTTTTCGACTATAAACTTTGTCCTTGAGTGAAGAATGAAAAGTGGAATCTGATTGGTTGCTAAGGGCAACTGAGTCAGTTTCACTTTACACCATGTTTGATAAATCTCCCCCTTCATAAACCTATTACACATACTGTCCACCTACTTTTGGACCACCCTGTATACAAATAATATATGTGTGTGTGTGTGTGTGAACAACCTTTAAAACATACCACATATTATTTTGAGTATTTTCAAGACACAGACAGAACTGCTTTATGAGTTTAATTCCTGCAAGATCACATCCTTCTGGATATTGTAAAGTTCATTGACAAACTTCATTATGACTTTTTAATCATATTTTAAGATAAAAGCAATCCAAGGCTCTTTTACTTATGGCACGAAACAGCACTGTACGTTTATTAAAAGAAAAGGATATTGTTCTGCCCATTGTGCAGCTAGATATTTTTATGTGCTGTTCCAGCTATCGCCAATAGGTGTCATAAGTTGCCCTTCTCCTTTTTTCCTGTGTTTGGAATTTTCTGTTCCCCGAATGGTTAATTGTTCAGAACCGCCCCTTCTTCTAGCCTGGGTCAACAACATGTAACCATTCTCCAGCATCTCCTGAGCAGGCCACATGTGTTTAGCTCAGCTCTTTGCAAAACCATTGCTATAACAAGCGGATTCCAGTAAGGATAATGCAATTATGAGTTATGCATCTGTGTTAGAAGCCATAATGCAGCCCTCCATGATGTTTGCAATTCATGCTCATCTGCTGTGATGTTATTTCAGTGCATGTTTGTTATAAGAATCTTCTAGTTATGCATCCTCTGTTCAGTGAGTGTAAAGCTGGCAGCCACTAGTTGTGCTAGATATTCCTTTAGCCTTTGCTGCTGTGCATGTTATATTGCTCAACTCTTATATATTGCATGATATCAGCATCCTGAATCATTGCTACTGTTGTGATAATACCGGCTTTGCTATTACCTGCCAGTGTTCGTGTATTGTATGCTGTCTACCAGTACTGATATGCTGTATTATCTGTCTTTTGTAGTTTTCACCTGAATCATCCACATTTTGTACAACAATCTGCTGAATTATCCATCTGTTATCATCTCCCATCGTTGTCCATGTCATCCCAATAAATAATAGACTTAAGCACCCATACAGTCTTGTTTCTGGGAGTGGATGAAAGGTTAAGCTGTATGCTGGAATCCACACAGCGTCATACGTGGAAGAAGGCAGAACAGATGTAATAGAGGCATCTGTACAGGTGAGTTCTTGTAGGGTAACTCCAGATTAGCAGTATGTGCTGTCTGTAAACATGAGTTGCCAGTCAGACCTTGCAAGACGTGTTTTACAAAATTAAGAAAGACCAATAATTTGTACTTCTGTAAATTAAAGTTGTACTTAGAATCCATGATGAATAAGGTATTCTTCTGGAGAGCAGAGTTTGCAGATGCTCCTCATCCCTAGTGTGTGAGGGTGGTGCATGGGGTTTTAGGAAGTTTCTCCCCCAGCAGTTCGCCCCCAGCATTTCGCCCCCAGCAGTTCGCCCCCAGCAGTTCGCCCCCAGGTACACTTCGCCCCCGAATATTTCGCCCCCAGCATTTCGCCCCCAGGTTGTTTCGCCCCCGCACATTTCGCCCCCGCACATTTCGCCCCCAGCAGTTCGCCCCCGGATGTTTCGCCCCCGGATGTTTCGCCCCCGGATGTTTCGCCCCCAGCAGTTCGCCCCCGGATGTTTCGCCCCCAGCAGTTCGCCCCCGGATGTTTCGCCCCCAGCAGTTCACCCCCGGATGTTTCGTCCCCGGATGTTTCGCCCCCAGCAGTTCGCCCCCGGATGTTTCGCCCCCAGCAGTTCGCCCCCGGATGTTTCGCCCCCAGCAGTTCGCCCCCGGATGTTTCGCCCCCAGCAGTTCGCCCCCGGATGTTTCGCCCCCAGCAGTTCGCCCCCAGCAGTTCACCCCCGGATGTTTCGCCCCCAGCAGTTCGCCCCCGGATGTTTCGCCCCCAGCAGTTCGCCTCCAGCAGTTCACCCCCGGATGTTTCGCCCCCAGCAGTTCGTACCCGGATGTTTCGCCCCCAGCAGTTCGCCCCCGGATGTTTCGCCCCTAGCAGTTCACCCCCGGATGTTTCGCCCCCGGATGATTCACCCCCAGCAGTTCGCCCCTGGATGTTTCACCCCCAGCAGTTCGCCCCCGGATGTTTCGCCCCCAGCAGTTCGCCCCGGATGTTTCGCCCCCAGCAGTTTCGCCCCCAGCAGTTCGCCCCCGGATGTTTCGCCCCCAGCAGTTCGCCCCCAGCAGTTCGCCCCCGGATGTTTCACCCCCAGCAGTTCGCCCCCAGCAGTTCGCCCCCGGATGTTTCACCCCCAGCAGTTCGCCCCCGGATGTTTCACCCCCGGATGTTTCGCCCCCAGCAGTTCGCCCCCGGATGTTTCGCCCCCAGCAGTTCGCCCCCGGATGTTTCGCCCCCAGCAGTTCGCCCCCGGATGTTTCGCCCCCGGATGTTTCGCCCCCAGCAGTTCGCCCCCGGATGTTTCGCCCCCAGCAGTTCGCCCCCGGATGTTTCGCCCCCAGCAGTTCGTCCCCGGATGTTTCGCCCCCAGCAGTTCGCCCCCGGATGTTTCGCCCCCAGCAGTTCGCCCCCAGCAGTTCACCCCCGGATGTTTCGCCCCCAGCAGTTCGCCCCCGGATGTTTCGCCCCCAGCAGTTCGCCTCCAGCAGTTCACCCCCGGATGTTTCGCCCCCAGCAGTTCGTACCCGGATGTTTCGCCCCCAGCAGTTCGCCCCCGGATGTTTCGCCCCTAGCAGTTCACCCCCGGATGTTTCGCCCCCGGATGATTCACCCCCAGCAGTTCGCCCCTGGATGTTTCACCCCCAGCAGTTCGCCCCCGGATGTTTCGCCCCCAGCAGTTCGCCCCGGATGTTTCGCCCCCAGCAGTTTCGCCCCCAGCAGTTCGCCCCCGGATGTTTCGCCCCCAGCAGTTCGCCCCCAGCAGTTCGCCCCCGGATGTTTCACCCCCAGCAGTTCGCCCCCAGCAGTTCGCCCCCGGATGTTTCACCCCCAGCAGTTCGCCCCCGGATGTTTCACCCCCGGATGTTTCGCCCCCAGCAGTTCGCCCCCGGATGTTTCGCCCCCAGCAGTTCGCCCCCAGCAGTTCGCCCCCGGATGTTTCGCCCCCAGCAGTTCGCCCCCGGATGTTTCACCCCCAGCAGTTCGCCCCCGGATGTTTCACCCCCGGATGTTTCGCTCCCAGCAGTTCGCCCCCGGATGTTTCGCCCCCAGCAGTTCGCCCCCGGATGTTTCATCCCCAGCAGTTCGCCCCCAGATGTTTTGCCCCCAGCAGTTCGCCCCCGGATGTTTTGTCCCCAGCAGTTTGCCCACAGCAGTTCGCCCCCGGATGTTTCGCCCCCTGCTTTTTGCCCCCAGATGTTTCGGCCCCAATTTAGGCAGGGAATTTTGGCCTTGTGTTTTAGCCCTAAGACCGCTTTCACAGTAGCCACTTTCCCAAGTGCTAAGCACTGTAAAATCGCTAAGAAGATTGCCAATTTTGAGTATACTACATGGTGGCCCGATTCTAATGTATCGGGTATTCTAGAAGGCACAGCCACGTGGTATGTTGCACAGGTTATGTAGTATATGGGACAGTCCACGTAGTACATTGTACAGGCCACGTAGTATATAGGACAGCCGACGTAGTATTTTGGACAGCGCACGTAGTAAATTGCACAGTCCACGTAGTAAATTGCACAGCGCACATAGTAAATTACACAGCGCACATAGTATATTGGCCAGCCAACGTAGTATATTGCACTGGTCACGTAGTATATTGCACTGTCCACGTAGTCTAGGAATGTGGGCACTATATTTGTGTTTAAAAAAAAATAATAAAGATATACTCACCTCAGCCACGGGCCCTGAAGTCCTCGCGCCTCTCTGCAGTGCTGGCGGTGGCTTCCGGTCTGAGCGTAGGACCTGCGATGATGTCGCGGTCACATGACCGTGACATCATCGCAGGTCCTGGACGGTGTGCATTGGAGAGAGGCGCGGAGGACAGCGCAACGTTGGAGGGGGTGAGAATAACTTTTTTTTTATCATTATTATTTTTAACATTACATCTTTTCACTAGTGATGCTGCATAGGCACCATCAATAGCGAAAAGTTGGTCACACAGGGTTAATAGCAGCGTTAACAGAGTGCGGTACACCACGATCCGTTAACGCTGGCATTAACCCTGTGTGAGCGGTCAGCGGTGAGTACAGGGCAGTGAAGCAGTGGCCATTTTTATGGCAGACTGTGACCATCGCTGATTGGTCGTGGGCGTTTTGCCACGACCAATCAGCGACTTGGATTTACATGACAGACAGACGCCGCGACCAATGAATATACGAATAAAACGTTACAGACAGAAAGACGAAAGTGACCCTTAGACAATTATATAGTAGATAAGTCAATGGCTAGAAAAGCGAGGTGTTGTTTCGGCCAGCTCTTTTTGTTTTATTACAGGAGCTATTTTTGAGCACTTAGCGTTCATCAATAGCCTGTATCTTATGGGTCATTACCGAGAGCGCTCACAAAAGCGCTCTGAAAAATGCAAGTAAAGCACGTGCTTTGGAGTTCTAAAACAGTGGCAGCATAAGGGTGCTTTCAAACTTCCGCTACATATGCACTACAGGCCGCCCGTTCGCTTCTGTAATGCCGCATTCCGCTAACCTGCAGCGGAACGAAAAGAAGAAAATGCTCTTCTTTTTGTTCTGACACTGATAGCGGAATGCGGCATTACGAAAGCGAACGGGCGTCTGCAGATCGCGGAACCCAGCCGTTCACTTCTATGGGCAATGCAAGCGGAATGCCAGCATTCAGCCAGCATTGCCCTGGGGTCAGCTGGATGTCAGATCCAGAGCGGATCGACCTCTGGCGGCCACAAACACAAGTGTGAAACCACTCTAAAATTATAGTGTGCAAGAGGCCTAAAATCTAAACAATTTTGAACTTTTACCTGACCAAGCACTGACCTGCTTTGTTGCAAGTTTTGTTGCAGATGTAACAAGTAGCATGGTCACATGTCCTGCAAGTTACATTAGACTAGCTTTTATTCCATCTGTATATCAGAATATAGCAGTGTCTGAAATCTCCACAAAGAGAGAAGTGTACTGCCACAAAAAATCAGTCAGCTTCCACAGCAATTCACTTTCTACAACTATGAATTCAGTTCTGTCCAAACGTGGAAGGAACAAGTTGGTCCATGGGAATCACATTTACTTATTTTCCAAATGAACCGCTGACGATGTTCATTCCATCTGGGTATGTGAAAAACGGTCAACTTGCAAGGGACGTGTTTGGACCAATGAAGAATCTGGCGAAGTTGTGAAAGTAGTCAATCTTCACAATCACGCAGCACAAGCAGCAAGACCTGAAGCAATCCGACTTGTTAATGAGGCTGTGACCAGGGCAAGGACAACACAGGAGACACCACAACAGATTCTCACAGACGTCGTTTCAGGAGCCCATTCTAAAGGTGCAGCACTTCTCCCAAGGAAAGCATCACTGAAGAGGACAATACGATTAGCAAGGCAACTTGGCAATATCCCAAGGTTACCTCAAACCCTTGATCAACTTGTTATCCTCGAGTTCCAGATCAGTATTGATGGTGTCCAGCAGCAGTTCCTTCTGCATGACTCTGGTAAGCTACTTAACCATTTAACATTGTAATAAAACAATTCCATTATGCATAATTATTGCAAAGTTTATTTTGCACAAATGTGAAAAATGCTACACTATAAGGTGCTGATATAAAATACTATGTGATTTTTGCCTTCAAGGGAAACTTTGAGGGTAATATAATGTAGTGAGGCCTACTGATTCCAACTAGTGTTGGCCGATCACTGGAAAGATAGGATCAGATCGAGCTGATCATACCGAAAGATTGGAATTAATTCAGATCCAATCTCCAGAGCTAGATGTAGATATATATATATATATATATATATATGCACACTGTGCGCCCGAACAGTGTGTGTGTATATATATGCATATATGTGGGTGGGTGATGGTGGTCTGGCACTTTTGGAACTTTGAAATGCAATAAAGGATTTGTATAGGACTTCAGGAGCGCGGAGGTCTTTCTTCATGGATGCATGTTAAGTACGGGCGGAAGCCAACCCCTGCTCCAGCAGCACACTGAGTCCTCAGCAACAATCTCAGTTGAGCCACTCTTCTTCCAGCTTTCTTGCATATATATAATGGCCCCAAGCTGCGCTGTTAAAAAATAAACAAACCCAGTTATTCAACTCTCTCTCCGGTGTCCAGCGCTGTCTCCGGCGGTGCAGGGAATTCCGAAATCCCAATGCTATGCATTCTGGGTTGTGCATCACCACCTCTGCACATGTGCCGGGCTGTTCTGTGACGTGATGTGGTGCTTTCCCAGGACCGTCTAGTGAGCGGTCCTGGGATCACTCTCCACTGTAGTTATAGTACGGCAGGCACAGAGGCGGCGATGCGCCGCCTGGATTTCGGGATTCCCTGCACTGCTGGGCTAGGAGCCGGAGCCAGTACTGGACACTGGAGAAAGAGGTGAGTAACTGGGTTTGTTTATTTTTTAACAGCGCAGCCTGGAGCCATTTACTAAAGCTAAATATGCACACACGCTGTACACCTGTATAGTGTGTGTGTGTGTGTATATATATATATATATATATATACAGTGGGGAAAAAAGTATTTAGTCAGTCAGCAATAGTGCAAGTTCCACCACTTAAAAAGATGAGAGGCGTCTGTAATTTACATCATAGGTAGACCTCAACTATGGGAGACAAACTGAGAAAAAAAAATCCAGAAAATCACATTGTCTGTTTTTTTTCATTTTATTTGCATATTATGGTGGAAAATAAGTATTTGGTCAGAAACAAAATTTCATCTCAATACTTTGTGATATATCCTTTGTTGGCAATGACAGAGGTCAAACGTTTTCTGTAAGTCTTCACAAGGTTGCCACACACTGTTGTTGGTATGTTGGCCCATTCCTCCATGCAGATCTCCTCTAGAGCAGTGATGTTTTTTGCTTTTCGCTTGGCAACACGGACTTTCAACTCCCTCCAAAGGTTTTCTATAGGGTTGAGATCTGGAGACTGGCTAGGCCACTCCAGGACCTTGAAATGCTTCTTACGAAGCCACTCCTTCGTTGCCCTGGCGGTGTGCTTTGGATCATTGTCATGTTGAAAGACCCAGCCACGTTTCATCTTCAATGCCCTTGCTGATGGAAGGAGGTTTGCACTCAAAATCTCACGATACATGGCCCCATTCATTCTTTCATGTACCTGGATCAGTCGTCCTGGCCCCTTTGCAGAGAAACAGCCCCAAAGCATGATGTTTTCACCACTATGCTTTACAGTAGGTATGGTGTTTGATGGATGCAACTCAGTATTCTTTTTCCTCCAAACACGACAAGTTGTGTTTCTACCAAACAGTTCCAGTTTGGTTTCATCAGACCATAGGACATTCTCCCACAACTCCTCTGGATCATCCAAATGCTCTCTAGCAAACTTCAGACGGGCCCGGACATGTACAGGCTTAAGCAGTGGGACACGTCTGGCACTGCAGGATCTGAGTCCATGGTGGCGTAGTGTGTTACTTATGGTAGGCCTTGTTACATTGGTCCCAGCTCTCTGCAGTTCATTCACTAGGTCCCCCCGCGTGGTTCTGGGATTTTTGCTCACCGTTCTTGTGATCATTCTGACCCCACGGGGTGGGATTTTGCGTGGAGCACCAGATCGAGGGAGATTATCAGTGGTCTTGTATGTCTTCCATTTTCTAATTATTGCTCCCACAGTTGATTTCTTCACTCCAAGCTGGTTGGCTATTGCAGATTCAGTCTTCCCAGCCTGGTGCAGGGCTACAATTTTGTTTCTGGTGTCCTTTGACAGCTCTTTGGTCTTCACCATAGTGGAGTTTGGAGTCAGACTGTTTGAGGGTGTGCACAGGTGTCTTTTTATACTGATAACAAGTTTAAACAGGTGCCATTACTACAGGTAATGAGTGGAGGAAAGAGGAGACTCTTAAAGAAGAAGTTACAGGTCTGTGAGAGCCAGAAATCTTGATTGCTTGTTTCTGACCAAATACTTATTTTCCACCATAATATGCAAATAAAATGAAAAAAAAACAGACAATATGATTTTCTGGTTTTTTTTTCTCAGTTTGTCTCCCATAGTTGAGGTCTACCTATGATGTAAATTACAGACGCCTCTCATCTTTTTAAGTGGTGGAACTTGCACTATTGCTGACTGACTAAATACTTTTTTTCCCCACTGTATATGCGCACACTCTTTGGGAGTGTATGCCCGGACAGTGTTTTCAGATTACGGAGGATTCCGATTTCTAATTCAGATCATCATCATGATCTGGCTACAAATCGGATCGTAATTTAAAATAACGATCAGCCTGAAAATTGTAATAAATTACGATCTTCAGTGATCGGACCGGCCAACACTAATTCCAAATATGCAGCATTGTACTGGCCATACCTGTCCTGGATGCTGCCCCGGAGTTCAGCCTCGCCTGTCTGCGGCATGCACGGACTGAACTGCCATCGCTGGCTGATTCCTCGGCTCTCGTAGTTCAGTCCTGCAGATCCGTGGACAGGTCGGGCTGAACTCCGGAGCTCAGGTGAGGTACGCCATGATTTGCAGATGCGTTTTGCCTGCTGCTTCCAAGCACTTTTTAAGCACTTTGCAAGCGCTTTGGCAAAACGCTTCTGCAAATAGGGTACGTGGCCAAGCTCTGCTATGGGCGTGGCCATGCCCTGCTATGGCCTAAACCGAGCATATTTGGCGTGGTTTGCAGGCATTTTTTGGGAGGTTTCCCTCTTGCCCATTCCCATTCCTTCCGGGATCCGCCGGAAAATAGCTTTGAACCGTAACCCACCCGTAACCCGCACCATAGACATGAAAGGGCGGGTTTCAGGCAGGAAACACAGCACGGAATACGTCTGTAAATCCAGCTTGTCTGGATAAAGCCTGAGGCCTCGTGCCCACTGACGGAAGGGGATTGTGGAGCGGCATCTCCGCAGCGGCTGTAATTGCGGTAGCAATTGGAGATCCCACAGGAATCTATTTGTGCCTGCAATTGTGGCCACTATTGTGGTACCCTAATTCTGTATCAAAATCTTCACTTAACTCTATGGATTTAGGTGCAGGTTTTAGTGCAGGATTTCAGCCCCTTGTCTGAATGGCTGGAATTTTGTTTGTATAATGGCAGCATACATTGACATGCTGCACTGCATGTTTTTTTTTTGTAAACAAAATTTTTTCATCAGCATGTGGATGGGATTTACACATTAATGCTGCATATGACCCCAGCCTAATGGACCATTCAGTTATGCCTTAGGCCAAAAGCACACTGGTGATTTTACTGGCGTTTTTTGCGTCCTGCACAATCCTCTCAATGAGACAGCATAGGCAGCGCGGATGTCACGAACGTCCGCGCTGCCCACCCGACGGCTAGCGTGCCCATCCGCCTGAATGGAATGCCCCATTCAGGCGGGCGGACCGCCCAGTCATTCATTCAGGCGTCCAGCCGCACGCTGCGTCTGGATGCGGCTGTCAACTAGACGGCCCATTCAGCATAGTGGCGATCGGCCGTGCTGAACCGCCGTCTAGTTGAAGGGTCTAAAGGTACCCTAAAAATGTGACCTATTTCAAGTTTGGAAGTAATTTTAATTTTAAACAAAAATATATAATTTTCCACTGGGACAATATATGTTGTAAAAAACTATTGGTTGGCCCCTTCACACTAGATTTTGCTTCAGTTTTTTTATTATGAAATCAGAAAATCTGGAGCAAAATGTGAGTATTTAATGTGAGATATGAACAGAGTCTTCTGATTAGGATATTTTTTTTGTGAATTTATCCCAAAACTCTGTCTGCTGCTTGTTACACTTTTTCTGTTATTTCCTCTACTAATACTTTCATTTTAAATTAGGAAATGGACACAGCCGTATGTTGATATTTGGAACAAGAGACAATCTCCATCTACTGGCACAAAGTAAAGAGTGGTTTGCTGATGGCATGTTTTTCACTACACCAGCATTGTTTAAGCAACTTTACACAATCCATGTAGTCCACAGCAGCCTTGCTGTTCCTGTAGTGTACACCTTGCTGACAGACAAGAGCCGTTCTACATACCAGAGGTTGCAGCAAGAGCTGAAGAACTTGCAGCCTGGACTGCAGCCAGACAACCTGATGTTGGATTTTGAACTAGCTGCAATACAGGCATTTGAAAGTGAATTCCCCAACCTTGTGAAGACTGGTTGCTTTTTCCACCTTTCACAGTCGGTTTGGCGTAAAGTTCAAAATGAAGGACTCAAGATGCAATACCAAGGTGACCATGAATTTGCCCGTTGGATACGCATGATACCTGCCCTGGCCTTTCTACCGCCACAGAATGTTGTGCAATCATTTGAAGAATTGGTGGACGATCCTGACTTTCCACAAGAAGCAATACCTATTGCCAACTATTTTGAAGACAGCTATATCGGTCGAATGAATCGCAGAGGACGTCAAGCACCTTTGTTTCCAGTTCAATTCTGGAATGTGTATGAACGAACATTGAATGATCAACAGCGAACAAATAATGATGTCGAAGGATGGCACCGTAGCTTTCGAGAAACATGTGGTACTCTTTTCCAAAATATATACCGGTTCATTAACTGTCTGAAACATCAGCAAGAGCTCCATAGTTTTGAAATTATTCAGATAATAGCAGGAAATCCCATCGCTGCAAGAAACAAAAAGTATGCTGCAATTTCAGCAAGGGTTAAACGTATCGTGCAAGATTTCGATAATAGAAGCTTGATGGATTATCTGAGAGGCATTGCCTACAGCTTTGATTTTTAGTTCATGGTCACATATTGTATGTTTTGAGAGCAGTGTTTTTAGCTGTAAAATAATTCAAGCATTATAACCTGCAATTTGTATTTTCTCTTTTTCTCTAATCCTTCCCCTCTATACCTTTTTATGTTTCTTGTTAAAACAGTTTTGATATATACAGTTAAAGCATAACTCTGCAAAAAACATGTTATGTTATAGTACCTGTGCCCATGATATTCATTTCCAAAGGAGACCTTCCAGCAGCTTCACTTCTGTGTGAAAAGTCTCATCCAAGTTAAAGCTCCATGTGCTGCAGGATTTCAGTGGTTGCTAAGGAGGTTGTTTCTCCTTAGTAGCAGTACTTGTGGATGGATTCTAGAGGGCGTGGCTACACAGGAGCATGCAGCTAACAATATATTCCCTAAGATGTATAAAGGGCTGCTGGATTACAGCCATCTGCAAAGCCCCCCCTATGTGTTCCGTCCTGTAACGGCTTTACACAGGCAGGGGGAGCCCTCCTCTTGTCCAGGACAGAGCACATGAGTGGAGGGTGAAGGGGAGCTTTGCAGAGGGCTGTGAACAAGCAGCCCTGAATGTATCATAGGGAGCCAGGATCCGTTCTGCTCCCAAGGGGGCACAACCTCCTTAGTAACCAATGAAATCCTACTATTTTCCTGTCTGTTTGTAAAATTACTCATCTAGAAAACAAAGTTTGAGAATAAAAAAAACTAATTTGATCAGAATTGTATATCTTAGACTCATATGGTGTATTATTAGTGATAAGCAAACCTGCCAATGTTCAGTTCAGGCAGGTTTTTCCCGGATGCGAAAGATCCAGGAGCAAATTGCTAGAGGCAAAACATCCAGGGATGAACTGCTGGGGGCGAACTGACAGGGGGCGAAACATCCGGGGGTGAAACATCCGGGGGCGAACTGCTGGGGGCGAAACATCCGGGGCGAACTGCTGGGGGCGAAACATCCGGGGGTGAACATCCGGGGGTGAACTGCTGGGGGCGAAACATCCAGGGGCGAAACATCCGGGGGCGAACTGCTGGGGGCGAAACATCCGGGGACGAACTGCTGGGGGCGAACTGCTGGGGGCAAAACATCCGGGGGCGAAACATCCGGGGGCGAACTGCTGGAGGCGAAACATCCGGGGGCGAACTGCTGGGGGCGAAACATCCGGGGGCGAAACATCTGGGGGCGAACTTCTGGGGGCGAAACATGCGGGGGCGAACTGTGGGGGCGAAACATCCGGGGGCAAACTGCTGGGGGTGAAACATCCGGGGGCGAACTGTTGGGAGCGAAATATCCGGGGGTGAACTGCTGGGAGCGAAACATCCGGGGGCGAAACATCCGGGGGTGACCTGCTGGGGGCGAAACATGCGGGGGCGAACTGCTGTGGGCGAACTGCTGGGGGCGAAACATCCGGGGGCGAACTGCTGAGGGCGAAACATGCAGGGGCGAACTGCTGGGGGCGAAACATCCGGGGGCGAACTGCTGGGGGCAAACTGCTGGGGGCGAAACATCCGGGGGCGAACTTCTGGGGGCCAAACATCCGGGGGCGAACTGCTGGGGGCGAAACATCCGGGGGCGAAACATCCGGGGGCGAAACATCCGGGGGCGAACTACTGGGGGCGAAATGTGCGGGGGCGAAATGTGCGGGGGCGAACTGCTGGGGCGAAATGTGTGGGGGCGAAATGTGCGGGGGCGAAACAACCTGGGGGCGAAATGCTGGGGGCGAAATGTTCGGGGGCGAAGTGTACCTAGGGGCGAGCTGCTGGGGGCGAACTGCTGGGGGCGAAATGCTGGGGGCGAACTGCTGGGGGTGAAACTTCCAACTCCCGGTGCATGGCATCTCTGCCACAAAGGAGATTCTAGCACAATAAATCACATAGTCTAAGATCAAATATTATATATGAATGCTAAACCAAACAAAGTGTATGGATATTTCTGCAACGTGTTCTTATTTTAAGCTACAACTAAACTACATACTAAAAGGATTTGTTTAGGGAACCATACATATTGGAGGAAAGAAGGGAGATGAGCTTCTTCCAGAAACTTAGGACACTACTGTGGAAAAGAGCGAAATTGCTCTGGGCCTGTTTGGTTAATTTTTGGCCGCTATCAGATGTTCAGTAATGCTAAAACTATAATACTTTTCTTTGTAAGGTTATCAATCTCAGGAGACCGCATCCTATGTTAAAACATGCCATTGTTATATAGCAGTATTATTTAGTACTTCACTGTGGTTTTAGGGAAATACCCAACACTTTAGGAAGGAGAAAATATAGGATCAGCACTTTTGGCTCAACAAAGGAAATTATTAAGGACATTCCCCTAAAGTATGCATTACAAGTGCATATCCCCTTCATATTTATTTGTGCAATGCCCTAAAAGATTATGCGTTCTAACATCAAATGACCCTTTCAACTAACAATTTTTAATGAGTTGTCTATTGATTATACACTGGGTCCTGTTATGGTTGAGTATGTTTGGGATACTCTGGGCCATTTGTCATATTAAAACCTGGGCCCAAAATTGATCATGTATTTGTACAGTATGGTTGGGCATTAAATATAATACTCTATGCTATGTTGCATGAAATGGAGCTTCACTGTAAATCTAACAGAGATTTTTGTATTATATTTTGTTTCTTTACTTTTTATTCTTAGTGTCCCAAAGCTTATTACTCAATTGCCATTTTTACCCAAGTGCAAGAATAAGCTTGAGCAAATGTATTTCTACAGCGCTTCCCAAATAAAATCTCAGGCAGGTACTTTATCACATCACAGTCTCTTGTCTGTGGCCTTACAAAATCTGGGAAAGGTTTTTTGAAAGTTGGCACCAAACCAGGGAAAATGTATTAGAATAAAATCCAGAACATAAAATCCCTAAGGCATTCTCTGGCATAAAAAGCACATTTCAAGCAGCTGACTTACACAAGCATTGCTATTAATCTATATAAAGCTCAGTAAGAAATTACATTTTTATGTGATGCAAATTCATTGGTATAACTTGCACAGAATTTGCTCATAAAAATAAGACATATTTAGAGCTTTAAGGAATATTAAGCATAAACATACATTGATTAAACAGGAAACATTCTATATTGATCACAAAGTTTGATCTTTTTACTTAAAAACAGAAAGTGTTTATTTGTTCTATTATCCTTATATTGTCGTATAGGTCAAGCTAGAAATCAAACTTTCTATGGATACAGGAAAATATTTATCTTTGTACCATATTAGCCAGTGGATAGAAAAATATTACATTTTAGAGTCCTGGGTGATTGATGTCTTTAAATGGCTAACAGAAAAGGTGGTAACAAGTAGCAAGCTTTCGAGGCTACTCAGGTCTCTTCATTAAGAATAGTATTATTCAAGTTTCTTCATCAGTTCCCTACAGAACAGTCTAAGGTGGGGTTTATTGTTTCCCTTCTGTCGGGCAGGGCGTTGGAGTGGGCCATGGCACTGTGGGAGTGTGGTGACCCAGAGGTTCGGACCGCTGCTCAGTTCTTAACATCTATCAAGCACGTCTTCCTGGGACCACGGGTCACGCACGACACCTCTCTTCAGCTCCTTGCATTAACTCAGGGTTCTCTCTCGGTCAGCCAGTATGCCGATCGTTTTCAGACACTTGCTTCCGAGCTGGAGTGGTCTGATAAAGCCCTCATCCCTGTGTTTTGGAGAGGTTTAGCGGAGCATGTTAAGGATGCTCTATCTACCAGAGAGATTCCTGCAAGTCTGGAGGAGCTGATTGCCATTTCCACACGCATTCATCTCCATTTTTCGGAGCGCGGGCTGGAGCGTGCTCAATCCATACGGAAGGTTACTCCGGCTCCCAATCTCTTTGAACCTCTGGAATCACCCGAGCCAGAGTGCTCACTCCCAGAGCCCATAGAGGTGTCTCGCGCCAGTCTCGAGGCGCGTCTGGCACTAAGCTCCACTTGCGGTTACCACTGTCAGCACTCTGTTCCCCAGGATAACGGGGCCCCGCAATGGCCAAATTCTGTGCCACCGGGTAAGACCTTTGTCCCCCCTCCCCTTTGGCCGAAGGTTCTCGCGCGGGCACAAGCGTCAAGGGCGGGTGGTCACTGTGGCTACATGCAGACCACAAAACTCCTGGCAGGGTCTTATTGGTGGCCGCACAGGGCTCGGGACATTAAAAAGTATATTCGGGCATGCGCCTCTTGTGCTTGGAATAGCCTCCTTAAACAGAGAGTGAAGACGCCCGCCGACACACTGCGGCGTTCCACCTCAATTTCTGCTCCTGGTGGTTTTGCAGCTCGCATTGTCTCCCACGTGTCCCTTCTTAAACCTGGTGATTTTGCCGCCTCTGATGCCTTCCATGTGTCCCGGTTATCTGTGTCACCTGCCGGGACATCAGACTTGCCTAGGCGGGGGGGTAATGTTAGGTGTCAGGTTTCTGCATCTGCTCTACAGGAATCCAGAGCCTCACATTATGCGGTCTCCTGCTGTCTATCTACTGCAGAGGAGATTGCTTTGCAGCAGATTGCTCCAGAGACTAAGTCCCTCTGTTCTCCTACTGGGCATGCTCACGAGACGATCTCCCATTGGAGATCGGGAGTCATGTGCCCAGGTCCTGCTGCAGATCTCATTGGTCCATCTCGGAGATCTGGAAGCTTCCGGAAGGTCCCGGCTATAAAAAGCGCGCATGACTGTTCGGCCATGCGCTAGTATAGTCTCTAGTTGCTACTGTGTGAATAATGATGGATGTACGAACCTGCGAATGACTCATTAAGATCCCCTCCCTCTGATATTACGAATGTGTACAGGGACTTAGATTAGAGTCAGCGCCAGTGCGTGGCAAGCCTCAAGCCACTACACCATCATCCACAGTGCTAGTGTCCGACATTGCGCCTGCTTCTTTGCTTTGTCGACTAGCAGCAGTGTCCTACGCCATGCTGCAGTTGCAGCCATCCTTGGCGTCTGCAGTAGCGACGCCGCACGCATGGTAGGTCTAGACGGACCCAGCTCCTCTGCCTTGGGTCCTGCTCCTGTGACCAGATACCGTGTGTGCATTTACCTGAGGTCTGTGACACTAACAGGCTCAGCTTTTTGTATGTTTATGTTACAGCGCTTCTGTGAGTTAACAGAGTCCGCTTTGCGCATGTCGGGTGAAGTTGAACCCGTGCGCATTATACCACCATATAGCACATCTGCCATTACTCGGCAGCAGTTATAACACCTTCTGCATGGTGAACCCAGAGCGGCGAACGCATTTTATTATTTACTTTATTTAGTGCGATCCACCGTTCCTAACACCCGGAACCAGAAAGTACCAAACACGGCTATTTTACTGTGTGTCCGGTTTCCTGTTCAGGTACAACAGTCTAAAAAAGCTTGTTGAAAGTCTGCAGCACAGCCAATCAACAAGCTTTTCGACTGTGGGCACTTACGGAACCATCACAGCCACACCAAGCATTGACATGGCTGTGATTGGCCAGTGCAGCACATGACCTGCCCTGTATAAAGGTGGGATCATGAGTGCCTCTGCCATTATGCTCTTGTTAGTGTAGGGATAGGACGCATCTTGAGTAAGGGACAGATTCTGACTGTGCACTCTGCAAACAAAACACTGTGTGTATTCTGCAACCCCTATATGTGTTATTTCTGTGGTAAAAGTAGCTGTGTGTACTCTGCAAACCCGCCTGTGGGAGTACTGTTCTTTATTCTGCTGTGTGTATTCTGCACCCCCTCACCTGAGGGGGTACTGTCCTTTAAGCTGCTGTGTGTATTCTGCACCCCCCACCTGTGGAGGTACTGTCCTTTAAGCTGCTGTGTATACTCTGCACCCCTCATTTGTGGAAGCACTGTCATTTAAGCCACTATATGTGCTCTGCACACCTGTTTGTAGGAGTACTGTCTTTTAAGCTGTTGTGTGTACTCTGCACCCCCCACCTGTTGGAGTACTGTCCTTTAAACTGCTATGTGTACTTTGCGCCCCCTGTCTGTGAGAGTACTGTCCTTGAAGCGGCTGTGTACTCTGCAAACCCATCTGTGAGAGTACTGTGCTAAAAGCCGTTGTGTGTACTCTGCACTCTCTCATAGACCAAAAAGAAAAAACAACCCTTAAAATTTAACTTTTAATATGATAGGATTAAAAAATTCCAAAAAATACTCTAAAAAAAAATACAAGTAGCACCTCCCAGGTATTTAGAATAGGGTAATGTTGCAAGGGCGATAGGTTGGATGTTTGGACAGTGTGGCGTAGCAATCAAAACACTGACCCTAATGATACCCTAATAAACTAATCACGTACCTAACAGCGGAGGTTAGCACCCTAGAATTCAATGTGGTGCCTCCAATCAACATTGGCCATCATTTATAGTCCCTGCAACCTCCTACTGCTAAACACAAACCAACAAATTCCCAACATGCGCACAATAGAACTTAATGTCTATGGTCTCGCTATGTTGTGTCTAGAAGATCTCTAATGCTTGAAGTCCATTCAAAGTGTGGTCAATATGGCTGTAGACAACGTCGGTATAAGAAATGGTTCCCTACACAGCTAAAGCATAACCAAGTGTATAATAAAGTGCATAAGTGTCCAATGTAAGCAGTAAAATACCACCATTGTATATACAGCACCTTTCATACACAGATTGGAGGTGCGATATACAGGAAAAAAATGATTTCTTTAGAGATCATAAACAGTTCATTTTTTCAAGATGCAAATATATAGATCATAATAGATCACTTATCTGGTTGAAGTAACCTCCAATATTGATGTACCTTGTTCTTGAAACATGGTAAGGTTTTTAACCCACAGGGCCAAATTTTTGGAATCTGACCAGTTTCTCTTTTTGTGGTAATAACTCTGCAATGCTTCAACAGATTCCCAATGATTTTGAGATTGTTTTTTCATGACATGTTGTACTTTATGTTAATGGTAAATTTATTTCTAGATGTTTTGTGTTTGTTTATAAAAAAAAAATCACGTTTCCTGCAGTGGTGCGCCGAACGTCTGTGGAGAAAATCCAATCTACACGAATATTTCATCCATTATAAGTTTATGCTTAGAACATACAACACTGCCCTTCACCTCTCCAAACAAACCTATTTCAACACCCTCATCACCTCACTGTCCAATAACCCTAAACGTCTCTTTGACACTTTTCATTCTCTACTCAACCCAAGAGTACAGGCCCCAACCACAGAGCTCCGAGCTGACGATCTGGCCAATTACTTCAAAGAAAAAATTGACCAGATCCGACAGGAAATTATCTCCCAATCACCTCATACCATGCACTGTCCTCCCTCCCCCACTGCATCTAGCTCACTCTCTGATTTTGGACCAGTCACAGAAGAAGTAAGCAGGCTCCTTGCATCTTCTCGCCCAACCACTTGCACCAGTGACCCATTTCTGTCACATCTCCTCCAGTCCCTTTCCCCTGCTGTCACCCCTCACCTAACTAAAATATTTAAGCTCTCTCTTCTGGTATCTTTCCCTCCTCATTTAAGCATGCCATCATACATCCACTACTTAAAAAACCATCCCTCGACCAAAACTTTGATGCTAACTATAGACCTGTCTTTAATCTTCCCTTCATTTCTAAACTCCTGGAACGCCTGGTCCACTCCCGTCTTATCCGCTATCTCTTTGATAACTCTCTTCTCGACCCTCTCCAATCCGGTTTCCGCTCTTTACACTCTACTGAAACTGCCCTCACTAAAGTTTCTAATCATCTACTAACAGCTAAATCAAATGGTCATTACTCCATGCTAATTCTCTTGGATCTCTCTGCAGCATTCGACACTGTGGATCATCAGCTCCTCCTCACTATGCTCTGTTCCATTGGCCTCAAGGACACCGTTCTCTCCTGGTTCTCCTCCTATCTTTCTGACCGCTCCTTTACTGTATCTTTTGCCGCTTCCTCCTCCTCTCACCTTCCCTTTACTGTTGGCATTCCTCAAGGATCAGTCCTAGGCCCCCTTCTCTTCTCTTTGTACACTGCCCCTATTAGTCAAACAATCAGTAGATTTGGTTTCCAGTACCATCTCTATGCTGACGACACCCAATTATACGCTTCTTCTCCTAACATCACGCCAGCCTTTCTAGAAAACACCGGCGATTGTCTAAACGCTGTGCCTAGCATCATGTCCTCACTATATCTGAAAATGAACCTGTCAAAGACTGAACTCTTTGTGTTTCCTCCCTCTACTAATGTACCTATACCCGACATTGCCATTTCCGTGTGTGGCTCCACTATTACTCCCCAGCAACATGCCCGCTGTCTTGGGGTCATACTTGACTCCGAGCTTTCCTTTGCCCCCCACATTCGATCACTGGCTCGCTCTTGTCATCTGCACCTCAAAAACATTTCTAGAATTCGATCTTTTCTTACTTTTGACTCTGCTAAGGCTCTTACTGTTTCTCTTATTCATTCTCGTCTCGACTATTGTAACTCTCTTCTAATCGGTCTCCCTCTTACCAAACTCTCCCCTCTCCAATCTGTCTTGAATGCTGCTGCCAGGATCATATTCCTTACCAATCGTTACACCGATGACTCTACCTTGTGCCAGTCATTACA
Source organism: Dendrobates tinctorius (assembly GCF_039654945.1). Classification (NCBI taxonomy): domain Eukaryota; kingdom Metazoa; phylum Chordata; class Amphibia; order Anura; family Dendrobatidae; genus Dendrobates; species Dendrobates tinctorius. Next base: position 2,692,466 of record NW_027361843.1, on the reverse strand, counting down.
CTGGCTACCCATCCACTCCAGAATTCAGTATAAACTTATTACCCTCACACACAAAGCCCTCCATGGTTCAGCACCACCCTCCATCTCCTCCCTTGTTTCAGTATACCACCCTACCCGCGCCCTCCGTTCTGCTGATGACCTGAGGTTAGCATCCTCAATAATCAGAACCTCCCACTCCCGTCTCCAAGACTTTACACGTGCTGCGCCAATTCTTTGGAATACACTTCCCAGGTCAATACGATTAGTACCCAATCCCCACAATTTTAATCGTGCACTGAAAACGCATTTATTCAGACTGGCCTACCGCCTCAACACATTAACCTAATCTATCCCTGGGTGGCACAGTCAAAAGTTTTACCATAACCAGGTTCCCTGCATCATGTTGCCACATGCTTTATGCATCCATTAGCCCTCTGTGTCTGTACTGTTGCACACCTAACATTATGGCTGGTCCAAACAATCAGGGCAATTGTTACCACCCACCTTTCGTGTCTACCTCTTTCCTCATAGACTGTAAGCTTGCGAGCAGGGCCCTCATTCCTCTTGGTATTTGTTATAATCTATGTGATTATTGTTATGCTGTAATGTCTATTGTCTGTACAAATCCCCTCTGAAATGTAAAGTGCTGCGAAATATGTCAGCGCTATAGAAATAAAATTTATTATTAGTAGTATTATTAAAATTAGAAATTTAACAAAAATGTAAAAAAATTAGCAATTTTCAAACTTTGAGTGATTATCCCTTTAATCCAGATAGTCATACCACACAAAAACATTCATAAATAACATTTCCCACATGTCAGCTTTACATCAGCACTATTTGTAAAATGTTATTTTATTTTGTTAGCCTTTTAAAAGGTTTAAAAATGTAGCAGTAAGTTTTCATTTTTTCAAGGAAATTTACAAAAATTATTTTTTGAAGGACCTATTCAGGTTTGAACTGACTTTTTGGGTCCTAGATATTGGAAAACCTCCAAAAGTGATACCATTTTGAAAACAGTACCCATTGACATATTGAAAACTGCTCTCAGGTATTTTATTAACCCTTCAGGTGATGTTATGGAATGAATGTAAAGTGGCATGACAGGAATGAAAAAATTTCAAATGTCACTGACTTCTGAACTGGCCACTGTAGCCAGCAGACTTGAAGGCCGCTATTTGGCTGTGAATTGCCATGGCAAACATTAGGACCACAGAATCATGATCTCAGGGGTGCCAATGGGGCTAAAGAGAAAGCCCCCACACTCTGTTATCCATTAATATTATGTAGTCACTATTGACAGCAGCATCCCGATCAGGGTCACCTTGCCGACAGTGGGATGGCTTTGATGCTATTTTTGATCAAAAACAGTGTTACTAAGAACCCTATATAATTTAAATGCACCTTTGCTTTGTACTGATTTCGTTACAGCAGGTTTGATGTTCATTTTGCTTCTTGTAGGTTTTGTGTGTCTTCCCCATACTGTTCTCTTCCCATTCAGCACTTTTTCCATCCATCTCAGCATTTTCACTGCACCTCCATGTAGGGTCTGCCTGAAAAATGGTTGAATTTCCCTTTGCCTCCTATTACACTCATTACCGTATCTTTCGGACCATAAGATGCACTTTTTTCCCAAAAATTTTTGGAGGAAAATGGGGGTGCGTCTTATGGTCGCAATATACTTACAAATCCTGCGTTGGCAGCGGTCCCGGTGGTGGCAGTCCCGATACAGCCTCTCTTCCCAGGCTGGTGCTGCTGTGGTGCGGCGGTGGCTGTGCTCTGTTGTGCGTTGGTGTCTGGGCTCTGTGGTGTGGCGGCAGTGTGGCTTTGTGCTGTGTGGGGGGCTCCGCCAGGATTTCATCAAAGCCCGGAAGCCCCCGCAGTTCCATTGCTGCGACGCAATGGCCTCCGGAAAGATGACTGCCGGGGCGGCGCATGCTCAGATTCAGATCTCGGCAATGAGATCTTGTCCTGAGATCTCGTCTCCCAAGATCTAGGGACGAGATCTCGTTGCCAAGATCTGAATCTGAGCATGCGCCGCCCCTGGTGGCCATCTGTCCAGAGGCCCCCGGTGGCCATCTTTCCAGAGGCCCCCGGTGGCCTTCTTTCCAGAGGCCTGTTATTATGCATAGTGCCTTTTTTTATTAAATAGTGTCCACTTTTGGTATGTATAGCGCCATCCTGTATTGCATATCATATTTTATGTGTAGTGCCATCCCTTATTACAAAGCAACCTTTCTTGTTTTGTATATTGCTCTCTTGTTGCTGATATTCCTGTCCCTTATTAAATAGCATCTTATCCTATCTTTACAAGAATAATAATAATTCGTAATGATAATATATCAATAAGGAACACTTATTGAATAGTGTTGTCTCTTATGTATAGTGGGTTGTGCATTTTTCTTACATTAACAGAAGGGTACCAACAATTTTTTTCATGTGTTCATTATATGATGCTCTAGTTGTCATGTGGCATGTCCCAGTATATATCAAGCGATTGAGGGGCTCCACACAGTCTAAACTGTCCAGGGCCCTGGCTACCATTAAACTGTCCATGGTACCAGCGATCAAACATTTAATATCAATCCTTCAGATAGGTGATAAACCCCCCCCTTTCAAAACTTTGTGCTAGCATACCTCTTCTGTTGGATTGGACCAGATGAATTAGCCTTGGCTCCCCTTGGCACATCAGTGAGGATTTTTCTTTCAAGCCTCTGTCTCCACTTCACTTCACTGAATGTTCTTCCTTGAACCAGTTTTATGACTGATTGGTTTAATATGATGGTTATCTATTGATTTCTATGGGGAATTTTTATATATTGTTTATGTGATGACACCTAAGGTGTCACTGGCGCTGCCTAGGGGGCGCAATCAGGGAGTGTGTGAATGAGCACAGTGAGTGCAGGTAGAAGGCATGCAGTCCACAAGGACCTGAGACTAATGTAGTGAGCTCAGGACCTACCACTGAGCGATCACGTGACCAAGGAGTGGAGCCACTGCATGTAAATGCAGGGAAAGACATTGAGCATGCAGACCACAGGGCAAAGACAGTAAATGTGATCAAGGAGAGCCGAGAGTCAGAAGCCAGATGAACTTGCAGTACCTAAGGACAACACGAAGAGTAAATGGGGACAAGCCAAGGGGATCAGATAACCAGGAGACAGAACAGTACCAAAGTATGATACAGAGGCAGAAGTCAGAAGACAAACCGAATCATACACAGCAAGGCACACAAGCACAGAGGCACATGTTTAAGGACGAGTCACCTGGGTCAGCAACCACTAACCGAGTATGCGGAAGTATCACCGACACTGAATGCAGGTACTGCCAACATTAAATAGCCGTCCCAAAACCAAAGGGAGACAGACTGAATTAACCCTGACCTGACCAGGATGGATGCGGAACCATCCTGTCCTGAGTCATGACAGTACCCCTCCCAACGGGGGTCCACCGGATCCCCAGATTTCCCAGGAAACCGGGTGTGAAAGGAGCGCACCAGATGATCGGCAAGAACCGATCAGGCAGGAACACAGGATCGGTCCTTAGGACTATACCCCTTCCAGTGCACAAGATACTGGAGGGAATGGCAGACCAACCGGGAATCCACGATGCACTCCACCTCGAACTCCTCCTGACTATCCACCAACACAGGCTGCAAGGGACCCAATGACGCTTCTTCCACAGCCCTCAATGGTTTCAGCAGGGCCCTATGGAATACATTGGGGAACTTAAAAGATGCTGGAAGACGCAAACGAAATGCCACTGGATTAACCACCTCCATGATCTCATAAGGGTCAATAAACTTAGGCCCCAATTTAGCCGAAGGAACCTTAAGTTTAATGTTCCTGGTGGACAGCCACACTTTATCCCCAAACTGAAGGGTGGGTCCAACAGTCTGTCTCCTGTCCGCAAAAAGCTTACATTTCCTCTGAGCCTCCCCAATTTTCTTTTGGACCTCCTGCCATAAATTCTCCAACTGCTGTACAGCAATATCAGCCCCCGGGCAACCTGAGTTCAGGCGAGAAGACTCATCAAAGTGTGGATTAAACCCATAGTTACAGAAGAAAGGGGAGTTACCTGTGGAGTGGTTAACACAGTTATTAAATGCAAATTCTACTAAAGGTAAGACATCAGACCAATCCTCTTGACTGGAAGTGGCAAGGCAGCACAAAACCTGTTCTAACGACTGATTGGTTTGTTTGGTCTGACCATTGGTCTCTGTATCAGACGAGAAAGACAACTCAATACCCAACCTTTTACAAAATGCCCTCCAAAACCTTGGCACAAACTGCTTTGTAAATCTGTCCACCACCAACCAGACGACAGTATTACCCTTGGAGGGAAGAAGATTGGTGATAAAGTCGATGGACAGATGTGTCCTTGGTGTATCAGAAACTGGCAATGGTAGCAAATTCCTCGACTGCCTTGTTATGAGAGCTCTTAGTGCAGGCGCAAACTTCACAGGCAGACACAAACTTTCTAACATGACAGTATGAGCCAGCAGCTATGACCGGAGGTAAAACATTTACCTCCAGTCACAGGCGTCGGCTGATGAGAATACGTTAAATAAATAATTTTAAAAAATGGTGGGTCATCCTCCATTTTTGACAACCAGCCAGGCTAAAGCAGAGAGCTGGGGCTGGTATTCTAAGACTGATAAGGGGCCAAGGATATTACCCCCAGCCCAAAAAATAGCAGACCGCGTCTATTAGATTTGCCAATTCTGGTGCTTTGCCCTGCTCTTCCCACTTGCCTTGTGATGGTGGCAAGTGGGGTTAATGGGAATACCTGGTGGGAAGAGCCAGGCAATGCATCAGAATTGGCACATCTAATAGATGCACCTTTTCTAGATGGTTGCAAGCTGCTATTTTTAGGCTGGTGGGGCAATATCCATGGCCCCTTAGCCGCCTGAGAATACCAGCCCCCAGCTTTCTGCTTTAGCTTGGCTGGTTGACAAAAATGGGGGAGACCCCACTGTGTTTTTTTAAATTATTTATTTAAATAATTAAAAAAAAAATGGCCTGGGGACCCCTCTATTCTTGAAAACTAGCCAAAATAAAGCTGACAGCTGAGGGTTGCAGCTCATAGCTGTAGGTTTTGTCATGCTGGTTTTCAAAAATGGAGGGGTACCAAGGCAATTAAAAAAAAAAACGTATTTATATTGCAAGCTCCCGCTGATGAATACTTCCATGAGCGGTGCCTGCTCTCGCTGTTATCGATGATAGCTGGCATAGGCTGATGGGAGTAATACGCTCTCATCAGCCAACGCCTTTGTGACCAGCAGTAATTTTTTTACCGCCAGTAATAATTTAATCGCCGATCAGAACCGCCGTTTTTTCTCACGCTGTCATGCAGATGTGGGAAACACTTAATGTTCGGGGTGCTGAACAAAAACAATAGCACAGACTTCCTTCATGCCTGAACTGTAGATGTTTGGTAAGGACCCCAAACTTTACTGTTCCGTTTCACCAATTTCAAGTTAGAAGAAATAAATAAAAGGATAGCTTTAAAAAATAACATTAGAAACAGTTAGATGTAGGTCCCCCCATTGTCTTTTTTGAAGAGAATGTAGATCTGCAGTGCAACTTTGTTCTTGACAAGTGAAGTGAAATTGTGGGTCAGATTTTATAAACTGTCAAAGCAAATTCCTGCATCTCTCCATAATGCAAATCTTCTTGTTATAAAAAGCTATTAAAAAACTACTTAGAATATTGTAAATTCTTGTTTTCTTATTTACATAAAAATGCAATCTGACTATAGCTGATCTTAATCACTCCTGCAGGTACTACGCATCAATCGTTTTACAAAGCAACAGGAGGCAATGGAACCCTGATTCCATAACTGCTCAAAGCAATACAAACTTAAAGAGATTTCCAGCAAAGCTCTATGTAACATGTAGAAGTTTATTTTGTATTACCATGCATCTTTGATCTTTTTCAGCTGATCTAAGGAAAATGAATGAGTGTTTACTACTCCCCCATACATTTATGTTACTAAGGTGAACATCAGGTCACACTGTGTAGCTTAACAAAGATTAGATTTAAAGACTTTAAATCCACTGCAAATCTTTATTCACCTTCAAGCTAGTATTTTTTGTATCCTTGTACTAGTGTAGATCTATTTATCACTTGCAGCAGCTGATATAGTATTATGACATTCTAAATTTTTAAGATAATGGGAAACCAGAGAATGCGTATGTACTTAATTATGTGTGCTGATGAGTAGTAAATGGACCCCAATTATTTTAACCCATTAATGACATCTAATACGCATTAAAACGGCATCAGTTAAGCAGCTTTATTCCTCACTGACGCTTTAAAACAGTGGCAAGAAAGAATGCAATAGTGCTGCCGAGAGTCGGAAAATCTCCAAGGTTTCAGCACGCTGAGACTCTGGATATCAAGATCAGGGCTGATTTTTTACGGTCCACGATTACATAAAAAAATCAGATCTGCATTAAAAATAATTACTCTCTTCTGACGTGACCAAATATCTCAGAGGAGAGATAAATGATGTCCCAAGGCTCCCACGGTACCTCTGTACCTGTGTCACACCGCCCCGATCCCCCTCCTCTTCACAAAATGACGTACGCCCGTTGAGATCTGCCTACCTGCACCCGTCAATGTTAGGAGCCATTTTCATTTGTTCCTGATGTTTGATAACTGTGATAGACTATCACAGTGATCAAAACCCCATCATTTTGTAAATAGGACAGCACTTGGGCTGTGCTTCTCTCTTCTCCCCTTGTGATTGTTCTAGGAGAGGAGAGATAAACTATGCTCAAGTGCTGTCCTTTCAGTTAAAAAAAGAATCAAACTTCAAAATCAATCCCAATAAATTCTTCCACACTCTCCTAATCACCTCCTTGATCATCCTCCTTGTCATCCCACTAGTCAGATTAAATTTTATTTTTATTTTTTAATTTTATAATCCATTTTTCTTTCATTTTTTCTCTTTCTTTCTTTCTTTCTTTCTTTCTTTCTTTCTTTCTTTCTTTCTTTCTCTAAGGTTAATGTTAGAGGACTGATATGGAATTTGCTACTGAAGCAGAACTGTTTTCAGCCAGTGATGAATCTTCTTCCTTCGCGGGATCCCACAGCCTGATGTTATCGGAGTTAGTCATCACTGCTGAAATGTCTGAGGCAGGACCAATTTTTGCAGTCCCCACTCCATTGTGGTATCCCAACAGTTCATTTTCCCTGCAAATTAACAGCTTTTAGCAACCACTTGGTATAAAAGATGTCACTAGTTAATCCCTTGATTTTTCACAATTTTTGTAACCCAAGAAGGGACTTCTAGGGTTACAAAATTTTGAAAAAAATCAAAGGGATAACTAATTGCACACTAAACAAATTTATATTCTCGACAATACTTTCCCAAAATCCTACATCCCTCCATTCCTGTTCATGAATCCCTACAAGTATCCCTGAAATAAAAAAAAATTGGTGCCTTACCCTCTACATGGGTTTAGTAAAAAAAAAACACTCTCCTAGCTTATGGGGAAAAAATCTGCAAACAGCACTCCTGTATTGGAGCTGTTTTGTCCCAAACCCGATATGAAACCCTAATGAGATTTCTTCATTTCAGTGATAATTCCCAAGCCCCACCAAGAAATTACCCTTAGGCTGCGTTCACACGTCGTGTTTTTTTGCGTTTTCGTGGCGTTTTTTAACGCGCGATTTTCCCTTGAAAACGCAAAAAACCAGCATCCCATGCAATCCTATGGGATTCTGCAATGCTGTGCTAATGCTGCAGATTTTCTCGCGGCGGAATCGCATAGCAGAAAAATACGCAGCATGCTCATTATTTTGCGGAATCGCGGCAATCCCGCACCCATAGGATTGCATTGTTCCGCTTACTTCTCGCATGTGGCTGTGCCCACCATGCGAAAAGTAAGCAGAACATTTGCAGATGGTACCCACGGTCCGGAGGAGAGGAGACTGTCCTCCAGGCTGTGGGTACCATATCCCTGTAAAAATAGTATAAAAAATAAAAATGGTGTTATATTCACCTTCAGGCGTCCCGCGCAGCTTTCCCGGGCCTCAGCGATGCTTTTGTTTCCAGTAATGCCTTGCGAGACCTTTGATAATGTCGCAGTCTCTCGATAATGTAGCGGTCCCTATTCCTCGCGAGACCACTACAGTATCGCGAGACCGCAACGTCATCAAAGGTCTCGCAAGGCAATAGTGGGAACGGAAGCGTCGCTGAGGCCCAGGAAGGCTGCGTGGGACGCCGGAAGGTGAATATAACCTGATTTTTTATTTTTTTTAATTATTTTTAACATTATATCTTTTACTATTGATGCTGCTTAGGCAGCCTCAATAGTAAAAAGTTGGTCACACTCGTCAAATACTATGTTTGACGAGTGTGACCAAACTGTCAATCAGTTCTCCAAGCGATGCTACAGATCGCTTGGAGAACGCTAGCATTCTGCAAGCTAATTACGCTTGCAAATCGCTAGCTTTTCCGCGGGAATTTAAAATGTGATTTTCCCGCGGAATGGAATTCTGGAATTCTCGCGGTAACTTCCACGAGAGTTCCGCTACGTGTGCACATAGCCTAATTATGATCGCCTAAATAAATTGAGACTCCTAGTTTCCCTTTTGAAGCATTTATTTGCAAATTCCTATACCCCTGGAAAAAATGTTGAATTTGACGAGTCCTTGATGAGTTTTAAGAGCTGTCTCTCATTCTGCCAATTCATCCCCTCCAAGTAAGCTAAATATAATGTCAAATTATATAAAATGTGTGAGAGCACATCAGAGTACACATGCATCTTTCTAATTTATGAAAGTAGGAACTCCAAAGTAAACCCACCAAACTGCCACAGAAAATTGGAATCTCTGGTAAAATTGTCTGGGAACTACTGTAATTACACCATTTCTTCACCATGGATTCCACTTGTACAATGCAATTATCATACTAGTATCCCCCTATATAAATGCCTCCATTCTGTAAATACATAGGCTTGTGTGACAGTCAGAAAAAAAGAGTAGGTTTTCCCTCATATTTGGTGTTCAGACATTTGGAGAAGAAGGTGTCATTCTCACTGGTAAGAGACCAACTTCTTACAGTGAAATGGAAGGTCAAGAGAAATTGGTATGTGTAACAGATTATAATAATTATGGAAGGCATTGACCTGTCAGACCAGGTGCTTCAACCATATTTGGTGAAGGACCGGGTATAAAAAGGTAGCAATCATCCAGTTTGCTACCTACAACAGCTTCATTCTCTACAAGAAGTCTCACAAGACTGTTCTTCAGTTTCAGGAGAAAATTGTAGTGTCTCCTATTTAAGTCAAGAGCACAGATGGTATTCTTTGAGTCAGAGGGTGTCTGAAGAAATACAGAGCACCATTTTATTTGCCTCGTCCCTCCCATTTTTAGCCAAAACCGTCCCCCAAAAATATGCCAGGTTTGTAGTAAGCGTGGTAGAAGGAGCGATTCCCTCTATTATTGTCCCATATGCCCATCATAACCAGGCCTTTGTGTCACCCCCTTTTTTGAGTAATATCACACAACTTCCTATTATTAATTAAATTACCGTGAATGACACAAAATTGTGTGGTAGGGTTTTTTTTAAATTGTATTTACATTTTCTGTTTAGTGGAATCCTTTTAAGATTCTATTTATTGCTTGTCCCATAGAAATTACTATTTTCATCAGTAAAACACACTTTACCCCATTTCACAATTAATCCCAGGTCACAATCACTACATACCAAACTATTATACAGGCAAATTCTCATCCACATGCCAACATCCGTATACTCCAGAATGTTGACCCCACAAATGGTTTTGAAAAGTCAGGTCATCTGACAATTAATTCCAGGACTTGATAACTCACATAACAAACTATAATTTAGACAAATTCTCATCCACATGCCCACTAGAGATGAGTAAACCTTTCAAGCTTCTCCCTTTCCTTTGCGCTCCCCTGCGATCGGGTTACCCTGCTTCCCATATTTACATCCTCTCTAGAGGCACCTGACAGGAGCAGCATCAGATTACTATTACCAGCGCCCTGAGACCTGTCAGCCTGGCTCTCCATATATCTGTCTCACTCTGACTATTTCATCAGGTATCAGGGCTCTCAGCAAAAAAGGCTTACACCGCTCCATTAGCCACCATGTCTTAACTGAAACTTCAATTCCTCACTCTAAATGCTGGCCCAGACCTTGATATAACATGCATGGCCTATTGCTGACTGCTGTGGCGCCATTATAAAATGTTCTACTGTGGGTCAATTGATCAATCACCTACCTGTGTTAATATCCTTATAGTTTTCTACCAATAATAGTCGATGAAACTAATATTTGTGCCACCTGAGTGTGGCTGGGAAACTAAAAAATTGAGCTGTTGCTTGAGGTATCTGGGCTCCCAGCAAAAAAGGCTTACACCGCCCCCTTAGCCACAATGTCCTAATTGAAACTTCAATTGAAAGCTGTAAATGCTGTCCCAGACCCTGATACCTCATGCATAGCACAGGTCAAACTACTTCTGTGCCATTATAAAATGTTCTACTGTGGGTCAATTGACCTGTGTTACTAAGTTACATCTTTCTACCAATAGTAATCTATGAAACTGATGTTTGTACAACCTGAGTGTGGTTAGGAAACTAAATAAAATCATCTGTTGCATGAGGTATCTGACCTCCCAGCAAAGAAAGCTTTTTCTGCTCCCTTTAGCCACGATCTCTTAATTGAAACTTCAATTCCTCGCTCTACTGTAAATGCTGGCCCAGACTGTGATGCAACATGCATAGCGCATTGCTGACGGCTGCTGTGCCATTCTAAAATTTCTATGGTGGGTGAATTGATCAGTCAATTACCTGTGTTACTATCCTTAAATTGTTCTACAATAGTAGCCTAACAAGCTGATATTTATGCCACGTGAGTGTGGCTGAGCAGAAAAGAAGTTTGAGCTGTTGCATGATGTATCAGTGCTCCCAGCACAATGGCCTACACTGGTCCCTCACCCAACTCATCTTAATTTAAACTTAAATTCCAAGTTATAAATTCTGACCCAGACCCTGATACCACATACATGGCCTATTGCTGACTGCTCCGGTGCCATTATAAAATGTTCTACTGTGGGTCAATTGATCAGTCTCGTACTGTGCTAATATCTATACATTTTTCTACCAATAGTAGTCTATAAAACTCATATTTTTGCCACCTAAGTGTAGCTGGGAAACTAAAAGAAATTGAGCTGTTGCATGAGGTATCAGGTATCCCAGCTAAGAAGACTTACACTGCTCCTTTAACCACCAGTTCCTCATTGAAACTTCAATTTCAAGCTGTAAATGCAGTCCGAGACCCTAAAACCTCATGCATGGCACATGACTGACTGCTTCTGTGCCATTATAAAATGTTCTACTGTTGGTCAATTGATCAGTCAACTACCTGTGTCACTGCCCTTACATTTTTCTACCAATAGTACTGTAGACCAAAAAAAGAAGAAAACTGAAGACATGTCCAATATTTCAAAATATGAAAGATTTTTTTATTATTAGAAAATATACAACAAAATAAGATGGAGTGGGAGATCAATACCAAAAACAAGGGCACAACACAAGGGACAACATTGATTGCAGAGCAATGAGGTGGTAAAATAATAAATATTACAGATATAAAACCATTGTGGTCATAAGTCACCAATTATAAATATGCCCTTGTTTTTGGTATTGGTCCACCTTATTTTGTTGTATATTTTCTAATAATAAAAAATTCTTTCATATTTTGAAATATTGGACATGTCTTTAGTTTTCTTCTTTTTTGGTCATTTTAATTTCCGATTTGTCCTTTGTATTTATCTGTGGGTGCACTTTTGGTGGTGATGTTATTTTTCTTACTGTGATACTTTATAACCCAAAATCATTATTTTGTGTGCACTTTGCCTTGAGTTAAATATCAATAGTACTGAAGGAAGCTGATGTCTGTGCCACCTGAGTGTGGTTGGAATAAATAAAAAAAAATGGAGGTGTTGCATGAGGTCTCTGATACAAAGATTTACACCACTGCCTTAATCACCAGTTCCTCATTGAAACTTCAATTTCAAGCTGTAAATGCAGGGCCAGACCTTGATACCTCACGCATGGCCCATGGCTGACTGCTGCTGTGTCATTAACAAATTTTTACTGTGGGACAATTGATGCCACTGTTCATATTGCCTGCTCCTAATTTTAGCTGTTTAGGAAGCTTTTTGTCAGCCCTTAATGTGTTGTGTATATGTTTGTTTAGCCTCCCATTGAATCTAATGGGGTTCGGGTACATTCGTTGAACTGTTCGTCAAACATGTTCGTCAAATGTCTAACCATTTGGCAAATTTGCATCGAACCAAACCATGAAAGGTTTTCTTCTTTATTAAGTTCCACTACGCGTTTCACTGGATAACCTCTGCCTTCATCAGGTAGCACCTGATGAAGATGGAGGTTATCCATTGAAACGCGTAGTGAAACGTAATAAGGAAGAAAACCTTTCAAGCTTCTCCCTTTCTTTTGCGCTCCCCTGCGATTGGATTACCCTGCTTCCCCTGATACCAGATGTCCTACATTTTTTTCCCTGCCAGACTCAAGTAGCACAAATATCAGCTTGGTAGATCACTAATATTTTAAAAATGTAATGATAGTAAGACTGGTATTTAACTAAAAGTAAGTGCAGGCCTGCCGGTCTGGGAGCCATACTGCAACAGTCACTACATATCAAGGAGACCCACCTTGGAGCACAAATATTTCCCAAAATTAGAGGTAGACAACAGGAAATATGGTATCAATTTACCTACAGTAGAAGTTTGATAATGGCACAGCAGAAGTCAGCCATGTGCCATAAATGAGGTATCAGGGTCTGGGCCAGCATTGAGAGCTTTGAATTGAAGTTTCAATTACACGTGGTGGCGAAGGGAGCAGTGTAAGCCTTCCTATTGGGGAGCCCTGATACCTCATGCAACAGCTTTTTCTTTTTTCCCAACCACACTCAAATGGCACAAACAGCAGTTTCATGCAGTACTATTGGTACCAACATGTAAGGAAAATAACACAGGCAGTTGACTGGAAGTGAGTGCAGGGCTGCCTGTCTAGAAGCCCTAATTACACAGGTAACCCACCAGATGGAGACCCAACTTGGGATCTCCACAATTCAACAAAATATTATCACACACCACTAAAACAGAATCAATTTCCACAGAGTAGAAACAGTATGATAGGACTCTGACACACCTTCCACTACAGACAACCCACCACATTTCAAAAAAAATGTTTGTCACATCAGCAGCAGTAGCAACAGCAGGCATAGAAGATACCACAAAGATAGCACAGACTGCAATAACGTGAGATCAATACATGACACTAAAAATGACACCATTGCCTAGTCTGCCCAATCTGTGACTAGGGTGCAAAAGCCATTGGAGATCCATGATTTGTTTATTTTGATGAAAGTTAGGAGATCTACACTTTCGGGAGACAGCTGAATGTGCTTAACTGTCAGGACACCACCAGCAGCGCTGAAGAAATGTTATGAGACAAGACATGCTCCAAGGAGTGACAGGCAAGCTCAGGCCACTCTTCCATTTTTGCAGACCAAAATGCAAAATGGTCCAAACCCCCTGATGACATTGATAATGAGCTCCAAATACTCCTGCACCTTCCTCTCCAGTCGCTCACAACGTGTCAGACTTGTACTCTGTTCTGCTGGTGCATGGGCTGGTCTAAAAAATGTGTGAAATGACTCACAGAAATTGCTTATGCCACTTACACTGCTGTTGTAATGGTTTTGCAATGACGACTTGAAGTTCCCGGAGTTAGACGTCTAGAACTGGGATGTACACTGTATGCCTCCATTCTGTCTTGGGGAAAACCATTGTTACGATTGTCTGCAAGTGTGTTTCAATATTTCAGCATGTCCGCATCTCTTTCCAGGGGGTGAAGCAACTGGCTAAATTTACTCTTGTAATGTGGATCTAACGTAGTGGCAACCCAGTAGTCAGCAATATTTCTAATCCTAAGAATACAGGCATCGTACTGAAGATAGTGCAGCAAGAAGGTGCTCATGTGACGAGCACTTCCATGAGGTCCAAGTCCATGGTGTGTTGGTTTGGGGATAACACTTAAGGTTGCTACCTCTGTCCCCTCCTGCCAATCATGATCAAGAGAGAGCAGATCATTATCCTCTTCATCTACTGACTGCTGTGCGTCTATCACCTCATCCTCCTCCATTTGTTCCTCGACTCCTGCATCTTCACTAACAGTTTGTCTGGTACCATGAGCCCCCATTGATCACTGTAAGCCACCCTCCCATGGCACCCGCATGTGCAATGAGAGTTCATAAATTATAACTATTGTTATCCCTTCCGCATCCTCCTCTGTTTCCACCTCTTCCGCTGGTAACATCATATCCTCATGCAGACTATTCAAGGTGTGCTTCAGCATGTAGATGACCAGAATAATGATGCTGATGATGGCATCATCAGTGCTAACCATCTTAGTAGCCATTTCAAAACTGTGCAGAAGGGTGCAGAGGTTCTTCATCTGTGCCTACTCCGCAAGCAAGATTTGCACCACGACCGTAGTGTAGTGCAGTGGCTCAGGCTATGCAAAATGACATACTGCATCAGGGTTCGTCACTGCTGCCAAAGCTGCTGCAACATATGCAGAGTGGAATTCTACCATGCCGGAAGATTGCTAATCAAACGGTTAACCAGTAGGCTGAAAGACTACTGCAGTGATACAAGTCGATGACCTGCATGGCGCGATAGTCAGAAGTGAGCATACAGCGACAGTGCTTTCTGCAGCAGCGCATCCAGGGCGGGATAGTTTTGGAGAAATTGCTGTACTACCAGATTGAGGATGTGAGCCATGCAAGGCATGTGTGTGAGGTTGCCATGGCATGTGGCTGTCACCAGGTTTGCACCGTTATCGCACACAACCTTCCCTGGCTCCAGGTTTAGTGGAAACGACCATTGCTCTAACTTGGCCTGGATAGCTGTACACAAGTCTTGAGCTGTGTGACTGTGATTTCAAAGGCATATTAATTTAAATACTGCCTAATTGCGGTGAGCCATGGCTGCTCAGTACGGAGATGGGGGAGATTCTATCTGCACTGTTGGAATGCGTGTCTGATTAAGGAAGAGGTTGAGGGAACAGGAGGAGGCCCTAGAGGAGGTGGAGAATACAGAAGCGGTGGAGGAACTGTTAGATACAGAGGTTTGTCATGCAAGCTTTGGGGATTCAAAGACTTGTGGAGAAGCCCCTTGACCACCTGCTTCCACAGCCACCAGAGTCACCCAGTGCCCAGGTAGTGAAATGTAACACCCCTGCCCATGTTTGCTCTTATCAGGTGTCCGTGGTGAAATTCACCCTGGCATACATAGATTTTTTTCAGGGGACAGGTGATGTTGTCAGCGACATACTGATGTAGTGCAGGCACAGCTTTCTTAGAGAAGTAATTGCTACTGGTCAACTGGTACTGAGGGACTGCGAGGGACATCAACTTTCTGAAACAGTCTGTATCCATCATGTGGAAAGGCAGCATTTTTGTGGCCAACAGATTGGAGATGGTGGAGTGCAAGCTCTTAGCTTTGCCATGTGTAGGAAGAAACATTCTTTTATGTGACCATAACTATGGGACTGAGGGCTGGCTGCTGTGCTGAAAAAGGGTGGAGTACAGAGAACAGGATAAACTGCTGGACTGTGAGTGAGATGCAGACAGAGATGTTATGCTGGATTGAGAAAGATGTGTTGTGCTAGGTGACCAAAAAGCAGCAGTCATGTCTACTTCCACAACAGTTGACAGGCTGTCACTCACCCCGACTGAATGGGGTAAACAAGTGTAGTCGTAGACCTGTGTG
Organism: Dendrobates tinctorius; assembly: GCF_039654945.1. NCBI lineage: Eukaryota > Metazoa > Chordata > Amphibia > Anura > Dendrobatidae > Dendrobates > Dendrobates tinctorius. The sequence continues at coordinate 2,676,646 of NW_027361843.1, read as the reverse complement.
AAAAGACTTGGAATGGTGAACGAAGAAGAAGCAGCAGATGGGGCTGATGGGACAGCTGGTGTTTGGTGAGGCCAGCTAGTCTGCATTTTAGCACACTGAGATTCCCACACTAAGGCATGTAATTGTCAAATTAATGCAATATTTACCTCAGCTCTACTCTAGTAGTTTTTTACACAGATAACGTGTGTTGGGTCATCCTTTGCAGTCTCAAAAAAGGCTTAGGCTAGGCAACCCTTGCCATCCCTGTGAATTGCACACTCGCGACTGGTGCTGGCTATAGCCAGAGTTGAGGCTGAGGATGCAGTGCTTGTCATGATTGCATCACTTTGTGTCTGTGTGGAAAGCCGCAACGTAACCTCCTCATCATCATCCTTCTCCACTCCCTCTGCTGAGCTATTCATCTGCGTACCTCTGGGTTCACACCAAGTGGGATCTACAACCTCATCATCATTCTTTCTGTTCTCTCATTCCTCAACTGAAAAGGTTGAAGGATGCTTTGGCAGTGCCTGAAACCCCTGAGTCCTTTGAGGCTACTATGTCATTGGCTATACAGGTTGATAGATGCCTTCGGGATAGGTTGGTAAGACCACCTTCTCCAGAGCCTCTTTTTCAGGGTATTGCCCCTTTGCTAGGAGAGCGGTCTAGTGGTGAACCAGTTCTGAGGAAGGTGGAGGAACCCATGCATTTAGGGGGTGCCTCTGCATTGTACATTTCCCCTGAGATTCGCAAAAAGAAGGGAGTGTGTTTTTTTGTGTGGAAAAAAGGGACTTTTTGGGGGGCCTGTCCTTTGAAGCCCAAGCAAAAGGAGACTCATTTAACCCTTGGTAGTTTAAATGTGAATAAGCAAGGGGTCCAGTTATGGTCAACCTGCAGTTCCCGGTTTGTCCTGACAACAGAGGTGGTGCTGGAGAGCAAAACTGAGATTTCTGTGTTTGTTGACAGTGGAGCTGGAGTCAGCATGATTGATGCTGAGTTTGCTAGAACTCATGGGCTGACGTGCTATGCTTTAGTTAAGCCCATTCCCATCTTCACCATCGACTCAGCTCCACATAGAATGTTCTGACTCAGATTGTACATAATGTAAGACTGAGGGTGGGGCTGATTCATTGTGAGATAATTCCTTGCTACAGTGGGGAAAAAAAGTATTTAGTATTTAGGGAAAAGCATATGAAGGTCCTGGAGTGGTCTAGTCAGTCTACAGATCTCAACCCTGGTGGTCGGCGCTCATAGCAAGTGAGCATTTCTGATGCATAGAGTAGGGCTGCAGCCCTGCTCTATGTATCAGAGGTGATTGGACAAGTGCAGCTTCTAGTCTCCCACGGAGACTATTGAAGCATGCAAAAAGTAAAAAAAAAAAGTTTTTAAAAATATTAAAAAAAAATAAAAACATATAAAAGTTCAAATCACGCCCCTTTAACCCCATTCAAATTAAAACAATTTTTAAAAAAATTAAATATACACATATTTGGTATTGCTGCATTCAAAATCGCCCAATCTATCAGTATATAAAAGAATTAATTGAATCTGTAAATGGCGTAGCTAGAAAAAAATCAAAACGCCAGAATTACTTTTTTTTGGTCGCTGCAACATTGCAATAAAATGCAATAACGGGCAATCAAAAGAATGTATCTGCACGAAAATGGTATCAATAAAAACGTCAGCTCGGCACACAAAAAATAAGCCCTCACCGGGCTCCAGATGACGAAAAGTGGAGACGCTACAGGTCTCGGAAAATGGTAACTTTTTGTTTTTTTTCAAAACTTAGATAAAAAAGAATGTAAGCATGTTTGGTGTCTATGAACTCGTAATGACCTGGAAAATCATAATGGCCGGTTAGTTTTACAATTTAGCAAACCTAGTAAATAAGCCGGAAAAAAAACCAACAATTGTGGAATTGCACTTTTTTTGCAATATCACCGCACTTCGAATTTTTTTCCCATTTTCTGTTACACAACAAGGTAAAACCAATGGTGTTGTTCAAAAGTACAACTCGTCCCACAAAAAACAAGCCCTCACGTGGCCATTTTGACCAAAAAAGTAAAAAAAGTTATGGCTCTGGGAAAAAGAGGAGCAAAAAATGAAAATTCAAAACCAAAAATACCTCTGGTCGTTAAGGGGTTAAACTCCCTTTATGTACTTTATATTTTGGCAAATTGTTTGCTGTAATCTGGAATAGTAAATTCATTAAACATGTCAAGAAGTAATCCCCAGATTTCAACAATGAAAACAAATTTGTTTCAGAAAAGCTTTTTTTTTTACAAGTAGAAATTTTAGTAAAAATCTTTTATTATGTATGTTAGATATATAGTTCAGTAAATGACAGCAGAGGAAGTTGTTCTGTATATTTTTCCTCTGGACTATCTGTAAAATATTTTTAGCCACTAGAGCAAAAGATCAGCTATCTTCTAAGTGAAATATACTGAAGTCTAAACATAAAATACTGTCAAACCCATAAATACAAGACATACTTTCACCTCTGCCTAAAGTTCAGTTTTACATATATTTTCACTTTGTATAGATTATGAGTGTTCATTTGAAGGAAACCATGTGATCCCTGACGCTAACCTCTTTCTTAATGCGTTTGATGTTCTTGAACAGGATGTAAATGAATTTGGTCTTCTCTGAAATGATAACAATATTTAGTGTTCTTTATTGAGGAAGTTTAGTAGGTCTCACAAAAGCGTCATTAAGTCCACTTTTAATCTTCTTTGGCTTCTAATCTTTGAATGTTAATAAGCAGGAAATATGTCTTCTTTGGCATTTATCAAAGTTCATAAGACCATTTGCTCTTTGCTGAAGCCGATCAGACGGTAAAGCATAACAGATGATTTACTTGTCTCATTTATCAGACAGAACATCTATGCCACTGAAATGATCTCACAAGGTCACATTACACTGTTAAATCCTTATGGAACTGCCAATAGACTGCAATCCACTACTTTCTTGAAGAAGAGTTTTATAGAAAAACTTTTTTTATCATTTGAAACATTAAATTCAGATAGTTATTAACTATTTTTTTGTTTTATTTTAATTTAAATACATATTTAATATACCATATTAAAGGTTTTGTCCCATATTCAAAGCTTTAATGGGGTTGTCACCACAAACAAAAGTGCCGTTTAATCAATAGATAATGGGGAATTAAGCTTTATCACAATTAAATATATTTAAAAAAAGCTGCTGGGTACTGTGCAAGGCTTGTGTCCAACAATGTAGAGGTTTTACAGTATAGCTGCTATTTGAATTGATCTGACAGAAAAAGGGAGGATAAGTGAATATTCTCTGCTGATGCTGGTTGCAGGGTCAACTCCATATTTATGATATTACTCCTCCATGTAGGTTCCTTTCATCTGTAGCCCAGGATGAAAAATAAACCATATGAAAGTAGTCACATTAAATGGCATCTTCAAATCACAAAGAGACAGAAAGGTCAAAAAATACAAATTTATGACAGTCTTTCATAGACTCAACAAAGGTAGAGATGAGCGGATTAGACAAAATTCAAATTAATGTGTCACACAGATTTAACCAGAATCTATTCACTTCACAGAGAATTTATTCTCTTGAATTTAATGTCCCTTTTAATGCTTTGGGGTCTTTCCCATATTGCTTGAAATCTGTTGTCTGCTTAAAAATGTGACACGTCCTTCTTAGGGCAGTCTCACACGTCCAAATAATTCCGGTACCGGAAAAAATGGTACCGGAGCTATCCGTGTCCGTGTGGATACGTGGTACATCCATGTGGCACACGTGTGGCAACTGTGTGCCGCAACTGTGCCGCATAAGGACCACACGGCCGGCCGGGAAGAAGCGCTACAGTAAGTGCTGTTCCCCAGTGGCTGGTGCTGAACGCCGCTGTCATTTGTCTCTCCTGCTCTGCCAGCAACAGCGAGCAGGAGAGAAAGAATGAATGAAAACCCGACGAGGGATCCCCCTCTGTTTGTGAACCAACCCAGCAAAACTCACAGCTGGGGGCTGCTCTTCTCAGGCTGGTAAGGGGCCATTGATATAGCTACAGCTGCCCAGAAAATGCGCATCTATTAGATACGCCTATTCTGGAGCTTTGTCGGGTTCTTCCCACTTGCCCTGTAGTGGTGGCAAGTGGGGTCATAAAGGGTTAATGTCACCTTTCTATTGGAAGGTGACATTAAACCCGGATTAGTAATGGAGAGGTGTCAATAAGCCACCTATCCATTACTAATCCTATTCAAGGGTTAAATAAACACACACACAATAAGAGTAATGTATTTTAATGAAAGAATACAGTACACACAGTGTTTAAAGCTTTATTTTGCTCCTAATTCCATATCGACACCATCATTCTCCTGTAAAAAATTATAAAATAATAAAGCAACAATATCCATACCTGTCTGGTGCTCAGTCACGTCCGATGGCGTAATCCATCTTGGGGGGTTAATCAGTTTACAGGCGGAGCACTGCTAATGCGACCGCTCCGACTGTAAACTAGTGGGGAATGAATGGAAGCAGCCGACGCATGCTCAGTAACTAGCGGTAATGTCACAGAGCTGGTCTGCTGCTTCCATTCATTCCCCAGTAGTTCACAGTCAGAGCGTTTGCATTAGCAGTGCTAATGCTCCGCCTGTAAACTGATTAACCCCCCGAGATGGATAATGCTGTGGGACATGACTGATCGCTGGACAGGTATGGATATTGTTGGTTTATTATTTTATAATTTTTTACAGGAGAACGATGGCATCGATATGGAATTAGGAGTATAATAAAGCTTTAAACACTGTGTGTATTGTATTCTTTCATTAAAATACTTTGTTCTTATTGTGTGTGTTTATTTAACCCTTGAATAACTCTAGGATTAGTAATGGATAGGTGTCTTATTGACACCTCTCCATTACTAATCTGGGCTTAATGTCACCTTACAATAGAAAGGTGACATTAACCCATAATGACCCCACTTGCCACCACTACAGGGCAAGTGGGAAGAACCCGACAAAGTTCCAGATAAGGTGCATCTAACAGATGCGCCTTTTCTGGGCAGCTGCGGGCTGCTGTTTCTAGGCTGGGGGGCCAAGATCAATGACCTCTTTCCAGCCTGAGAAGAGCAGCCCCCAGCTGTGAGTTTTGCCAGGTTGGTTCACAAACAGAGGGGGACCCCACGTCTGGTTTTCATTCATTCTTTCTCTCCTGCTTGCTGTTGCCGGCAGAGCAGGAGAGAAGAATGACAGCCGCGTTCAGCACCAGTCGCCGTGGAACAGCACTTACTGTAGCACTTCTTCCCCAGCGGCTGTCCATGTACACGGAAGACAGTGTGAACTGTTCTCCGTATGCCATGTTCAGCACGTTTTGCGGACCATGCGCTCCCACAAATGCTGACATGTCTCCGTGTTTTGTACATGGATCATGTGTCTGAGAAAACAAGCTGACATGTGCAGAGACTAATTCATTTTAATGTGTCTACGTGTGTCAGTGTCTCCGGTACATGAGGAAACTGTCACTACACCTACTGGAGCCACTGACCTGTGAAACTGGCCTTAAGTAGTTTTCATTTAATTGGGCTTACCTGGCAAACTAACTATCACAGGTGTTTGAGACAGATTTCTGTGACCCAAAGACCCTGAGACACAAACCATCCTTACATCTTTATGACAGGTAAAACCAATTTGATAATAATTTGGAATGTGGAGTATTTATTTTTTTAATATGGGCCTAAGAACTAAAGCAAGTAGTTGCTAGTTACAGTACCTATCTGTTGTTCATGTCACCGATCTCTGCTGGCACAGTACAGTTACAAACCACCTCTGCCAGCGATTCAGTGGCTGCTGCTGACACCACGATGACAGAACAGTGACATTGCTGCCTAACTGTGGGGAGTTATCTGACAATCATCATATCGTCAACATTTTTCAGCTGCCAAACACACTGTATCAAAGTTATGTTTTCAGGTGGTTAAACAGGTCCTAAAACCTAGACGTTGTGGGAACCACATTAACCTACTTTAAGAGAAAGGCATTCTGGATATACTCATTACAAACACTGGCCCCAAAGGATTTGAATAGAGAATTGGACCTATTAGAACATTGATGAACCTGAATTATGTACTCTATCTAATGTAACATTAACTTGGTAATAATTATTTACTTGTTTATGCAACATTGACCAGATTGTTTTTAATTACTTTGTTGTTGAATATTGCCCTAATTATGCTTGTCCTTTCAGACTCATTGACCCATCCTCATTCCCTTGGGTAAGTGCACCAGCTTTTTTCCCTTCACCCATGACAGCATACCTGAGAGAGGGATCTGCCTAGCCAGGACAGGAAACCTACTGAAATAAAAGGGCGGTACCTCTCCCCTCTTCAGTTGGGTCTCCTGTCCTAATGGGAACCCTCATGCTGACACCGGACGAGTCGAAGAGTTTATTATTTTTTGGCTGTATTTACCCACTCCTGTCCCGATACTGGAAGAGCAGGCTCATGCCTGTATGCCAGCCTTCAGGTGATGGAAGTGCTGTCCACGTGTAATGAAGGGCTTTAGTGTACCTGTGGGTGCGGGTGGCACAGACGTATGCCTTGCTGGTCTGAATCCGCTGCTCCGATATCCCTCCACCATCTTCCGGCAGCAGTCTCCATGGTGAGTCAGGCTTCCAGCGGCATGCTCCGCTGATGTCACAAGCAAGGCATACTGGGAATGGGTGTGTCCAAGTAACATCGGAGGGGGTGCACAGGAAGCAAGATGGTGGTGCCTTGGGCAAGAACATCGGCCAGGGCAGTATGGAGGGGGAGGGGCATTTTTGGGATTGAAGGAAGTGGAACTGAGAAGAAGCACTGTGGATCCCATATAAAGTGAAGGGATGACCACAGAAAGGTGCTTATGTCCAAAGCTCTCTTCTTCTTGGAGGACTTAAGAGGACAGCAGCTGCAGCAGTCATTGCAGTAGTAGTGTAAAGGAGGGAGGTTTGTTGGATGAAGTGAAGAGCCGGACTCAGAGAAAGGGTTAAGAGGATTTACTGAACAGGTAATTAAACAAGGAATACTCCACACAGGGAGGCCAGACTAGTAACGGCAGTGATGGGAATTGCACACAAACACAAGGCTCGAGAGAAAAATATACAAAAAACAAGGTAACTTATCGCTTGCAGTTTTTGCAGGGGAAAGGTTGGAAAATCTCCCGATGGCATCGCAAATCGTGGACAATGTCTCTAGCTCTGTTACGGGAGAACGAGAAGCACTGTCTCCCGATGGTGCTGATGTATCCAGTCCTGCTTGGCTTGAGTGTGCTGAAATGTAGAAACAGTCCTTTGTGTGGATTCCTCAGGGATGGCACCGAACAAGAACCGTGGGCAAGCTCACAGACCGCGGTGGCAGGCAGTCCTCTGGAGTAGTCTCTAAGAATGGAGCAAGTCAGCTTATCTGCAATTGCAGGAGGGAAAGAGCTGTTCAAAAGGGCAGAGTCAGAAGATAGCTCAGTCATGACACAGTCAATTTTAGAGATTGAATGGGGGATGAATGGCATGGAGTTAGCAGTCAGAGCAGCGGAGAGGGAGTCAACCTTCTCCTGTCGCTTTTCCCGCCAAGTCTGACCCATTCCCACGCTCAGTCCTTTTTATATTCCCCGTGCCCCCTGCTGTCCAGTGTGAAGGTCTTTCCCTCCCAGAAGAACCCTCCCCCGGCAGCAGTGGTGACAGTCCCAATAGTTCCGGCCTCAAAGGGCACCGGAAACCGCTGACTCTGTCTCAGTTCATCTTCTTACACCACCAGCATTCATTACTACCAGTGCCCATTCACCAACACGGGCACACTAAAGAGAGCAGCCGCTCAAGTGGCAAGAGTGGCAGCTGTCCCAGGCAGAGGAGTGGAAGGTCGCAGGACTCCTCTGTTTCCAGAAGGGATGTCGTATGTACCCCTGATCAGCCTCCAAATCCAGTGCCCTTGATATGACAGTGGATGGTGAGTGATCTATGTGAATGTCACCTTTTGTTAATAAGGGTAATTTTCTTGCCTAAATCACTAGGGACCTAGGAAGGCTAGCATAAAGAAGAAAAATAGCCCCATGTAGGACCCAAGAAGAGTCTCTGCTCGGACAGTATCCAGAAAACTATCCTGGATGAGACCCCTAACTTCACTGCAAGCCTTATGTCTGTGATAAGGGCTGAGGTAGAAGATTCCATAGGGACCCTGTTAAAGAAGATGAGTAAAAAAGCTCAGGAGGTCACTACAGAATCTGATGCCTCTCCTTGGTCTGTAGGAGAATATCATTGTGAATCCCCATCCTCCTCCTCCTCAGACAGTGATATAGGTGGCTGCCCGTGCTTTCCTGCTCAGGATATGGATCGGTTGGTCAGAGCAGTTAGGAGGAGAGAACATATATGTCAGAGAGTGACTGGCCCAGTGGCCCAGTGTGATACGACCCACCAATCGGTCGGTCACTAAATGGCAAAGCAAAAAAACACACCAAGGGACACCAGGGAAAACTTTAACAATTGTGGGCCCTGTGATAGGGAACGGGGAAATGGTCACTTCCTGCACTCACCAGAGGACAAGTGAGGACACTGGTCCCACTGCTGCACTAAGACAACACAATGTAAGGATAGACAAACACCACAGAGAATAGGAAACACAAAAACAACACTTAGCTTTCTCTGCTGCAATGCACCGCACAGCTGAGTAAGGCACCAGATCACAGCATTCAACTGAAGCACCACTGCACCAGCAACCTCCTGTCTTCAGCACGGTTGGTATCCAAAAGGACCTGTATCACCAACAGTCAGCTGATGCATCAGGTGACATTTTAAAGGAAGGTGAGAGTGGTCACCACCTGCATCAGCAAACTTAACAGCAATGTAATTACACCAGTGGCCATGGGGGGGGGAACTTATATTAACCCTCGATGGCCTGAAAGGAAAAACGTTTTAATATGAAACACCAAATCTGCTACAGATCCAAAAATGGATCGTGACAGTCCACCCCTTTCAATGAGGGGCCTCTGGACCCTCAACACCAGACCTCACCAGAAAACAACCTATGATGAGGAAGCATTGATCCACCAGAATTCACCTCAGCAGTCACCTGACCCTCAGGTTTATGGCAAATGCAGACAGTAGCCCCTAGGCAGCAGCCCTCACACGACTGATCCCAGCTTACTATTTCCCTGGACCACCAATCTATGACTGGGTTGTGTCTTTTCAACCAAAGAGACTTAAAACGATGGGTGATGGCATTCCCCCCAAGATGTAGCATGATAGGGACTCCTCATGATGACTCCCTTGGCTCAGTGTGACAGTCAATGGCCTGGTCGCTTAGGGGTTTTGCTAGTGTCCTACACCTCAGGCCATGGGTCTGGACAAAGTGAGCATCCACCAGATTGACACCTGCTCCACTGTCCACAAGCACCGATATACCCTCAGTTACCCTGCCAACCACCACTTCTGCAGACAAGGTACACTGAGGGGAAAAAATGGAGGAAATATACACTCCCTGGTTGCCTCCCTCCACACGACCTGGGGGACGTGGCTTCTTAAATGGTACAAATATTTTGGCACAAACTGGGTAGACACCGATGAAATGACCAGTCTGCCCACAGTAAAACATGACCCCACACCACGACAAACTGCAGGCAACACCGTTTGGGAACCACCTCCTACCACCTGCATAAACTCGTCCATTTGCACAGGTGTGTCCTCCTCCATAACAAGGACTACAGGAGGCACATTTGGAGTATGTCTCTCCCTCAAGCGTCTATCCACCTGGATGGCAAATGACATGGTGGCCTCCAACGACCTGGGGGCGGCATACTGCACCAGATTATCCTGCAACCTTGGAGATAGACCCTGCATAAAATGACTCCTAAGTGCAGGGTCATTCCACTGCGTGTCAGTGGCCCACCTCCTGAACTCTGAGCAGTACTCCTCAGCTGGCCGGCCCCCCCTGCTTGATCTTACGGAGTCGGGATTCCGCCAGGGAGAGGCCATCAGGATCTCCATACACCAGCGCCAAAGCCACGGAAAACTCGTCCATTCACCGTAAAGATGGTGAATTGGCCAACACGGAGAAGGCCCAGGTTTGAGGATCACCTTAAGAAGGGATATGATGAATCCCACCTGTTGTTCTTCACTCCCTGATGAACGGGGGCAGAGCCTGAACTACAACTTGCAGGCCTTCTGAAAAACCAAAAATGTATCTCTCCCTCCAGAAAATCTGTCAGGGAGAAATATCTTGGGTTCTGCTTGAGCCTGCACCTGAGCCGAGGCCTCGAACCCCACCAACTGCTGCAGTTGCTGCACCACCTCACCACGCAGCACCCCAAAATCATCGGTGAGGGTCTGAAGCAGTAGGGCAAAGGCCTGCATTTGGGCCATGGCTCACCAGAAAAAAAAATGGGCAGGTTGGTGATAATGTCACGGAGTGACTGGCCCAGTGTGACACGACCCACAAATTGGTCAGTCAGTAAATGGCAAAACAAAAACCACACCAAGGGACACCAGGGAAAACTTTAACAATTGTGGGCCCTGTGATAGGGAACGGGGAAATGGACACCTCCTGCACTCACCTGAGGATGTGCCCAGCTCTTCCCTATACAGGATCTTTCAACCTGTTGCCAAGCAGGATACCTAAGCTCTCGCTTGCACCTATCCCTAAGTAGGGAATTGGCAAGTGAGGACACTGGTCCCACCGCTGCATAAAGACAACACAATGTAAGGATAGACAAGCACCACAGGGAATAGGAAACACAAAAACATCACTTAGTTTTCTCTGCTGCAATGCACCGCACAGCAGAATAAGGCACCAGATCACAGCATTCAGCTGAAGCACAACTGCACCAGCAACCTCCTGTCTTCAGCACGGTTGGTATCCAAAAGGACCTATATCACCAACAGTCAGCTGATGCATCAGGTGACCTTTTAAAGGTCCGCAAACTCAGCAGCAATGTAATGACACCAGCGGCCACTGACATTAACCCCCGATGGCCTGAAAGGAAAAAATTTTTAATATGAAATGCCAAATCTGCAACAGATCCAAAAATGGATCATGACAATCTAAGTCCCTGGATGATATAAAGTTTGAGGAAAGGAAAAAGTGCACCTTTCCAGTTAATTCCAGGATACAAGCACTCATAGATAAGGAGTGGAAAAAGTCAGAAAAATCTGGTACCTTTCCCTTATCCTCAAAGAGAAGATACCCCTTTGAGGAGAAAGACTCAAAGTATTGGCATAAAGTCCCTAAGATTGATGGGGCAGTGGCTAAATCCTCAAAGAGGTCAGGCCTGCCCTTTGAGGACTCCAGAGTGCTTAGGAACCCACTAGATAAAAAAGCGTATGGGTGTGATGGACTCAGCTCCCGCTGAGCCCATTTTTTGAGTGGACCCTCTGGGTCATGGCACCCACCCACCGAGGGCGAGCTGACCTTGTGAGAATCCACCCCCTATACAGCGAGTGTCAGGGGCAAGACCAAGGGGGTGAGCCACCACGACTGCTGGGACCAGACGGCCGGCTCAGAGGGACACTATGGGAGTGTCTGATGACCAGGGACAAGCCGGAAGCAAGACAAGACAAAACGTAAGTGCAAGGTATCTTCATTAAGATCTTCAGGATTACATTCAGTGCAAACGTGAAAACAAGCAAAACGTGCAAGGTGTGCGTGTGGGCACGCCAAGGTCCATAGCATAGTATGTGCCAGGTGGCACGCCTAGGTACAGGTAAAGGCACAATGGCATCGGACTCCGGACCGCTGGCGATGATCGACATGATCAAGGCATCAGGCTGCGAACATCAGCTCCAGACATCAGGCCGCAGTCATCAAGCTTACGATCTCTGGCAGCTATCGGCAGGTTCCGGGCATCCGGCAGGCAAACCAGGGTTCAGGCAAGAAGGCATGACAGATATCCAGGCATGATGCGTGTTAGGGAACACGCCAAGGTCCAAGGCTAGGTGCGTGTGTAGGGGACACGCCAGGGTTCAAGGCTAGGTGCAAGGCAAGGTGCGTTTGTAGGGGACACGCCAGGGTTCAAGTCTAGGTGCAAGGCAAGGTGCGTGTGTAGGGGACATGCCAGGGTTCACAAAACGAGACAGGGTGCGTGTGTAGAGACACGCCAAAGCACAAGGTACAAGACAGAGTGCGTGTATAGAGACACGCCAAAGCACAAGGTACAAGACAGAGTGCGTGTGTAGAGACACGCTGAGGCACAAGGTACAAGACAGAGTGCGTGTGTAGAAACACGCCAAGGCACAAGGTACAAGACAGAGTACGTGTGTAGAGACACGCAAAGGTCAGAGTTCAAGGCAGGGTGCGTGCTAGGAGCCACGACAGGGTTCAAGGCAGGGTGCGTGCTAGGAGCCACGACAGGGTTCAAGGCAGGGCTGCATGCTTGGAGCCACGAAGGGACGCACACCTCACTGGCCAATGCACACGGCTGTAACGCCAGCACAAGGCACGACTAAGGCACAGGAGGGGGCAAAGGAACCTTCGTGCTAGGAGCCACGCCAGGTTCAGGGCAGGGTGCGTTCTAGGAGCCACGCCAGGGTTCAAGGCAGGGTGCGTGCTAGGAGCCACGCCAGGGTTCAAGGCAGGGTGCGTGCTAGGAGCCACGCCAGGGTTCAAGGAAGGGCTGCATGCTAGGAGCCACGCAGGAGGCACGCCACTCTGGCCAGTGCACATGGCTGTACACAAACACGAGGCACTTACCACGGCACAGGAGACGGCCAAGGGGAACCCACGCCGGGGTTCAAGGCAAGGACAAGGCAAGGAACAAGGCAAGACTAGCCAAGAAACAAGGTACGGAACAAGGAGCAGAAAATAGGCAGAAACAGAGCCAGGTCAGAGCGAGGACAGAGTCTAGCAGCGGAGCGTAGGCTGAAACCCAGAGCCGGGCCAAGGGAGAACCTTGGGACTAGACTTGGAAATGTGCAAGAGAGCACCAGAGGACAGAGTGTGGAAAACCAGGCTGAGACAAGAAAATGAGAAGTACTACAAGGCTCAGAATAGCAAAGACCAGACATGGCAAAACAGGCAAGGCAGAGAACAGAGGAAGGACTACAAGTCAAAGAATAGCTAAGGCGAGACGATCACAGAATGCAAAGCAGAAACGCAGGCATCTTGCAGCTCAGCAGACATGAGGTGAGTGTGCACACTGTTCTAGGGAACAAGCAGGATAGCAGACACAAGGTGCACGTGCACACCGCTCCAGGTGTTCATGAGGCAAAACAGACATGGCGGACATGGCGGACGTGACAGTACCCCCCTCTTTAAGCCCCCTCTTACCGGGGCTGGAAAGAAGGAAAAAAAAAAATTTCCCTTCGGCAGAAACCAGAGTTTAACACAAACACTCCAAACAACGTTGATCCGACATCTGAAACGAGCACATGCACCGGTCAAGATACAGGAGTCGCGGACGAGACACGGAGATCCAGTGGGGAGGACTGTGGGTAGACAGGAAAGTCTTCTTACTCTGGCTGCCATCATTTCCAAACGAGTTCAGAGGACATGGGCTGGGTCTGATTCACATCAGAAGAGTGGCCGGGGTACCGCCATTTTCCAAACGAGTTCAGAGGACATAGATCAGGTCAGATTCTTCATCAGAAGAGTAGCCGAGGTACCAGCGGAGTCCATGGCCTGATTAACTGTGACGGACTCAGCTCCTGCTGAGCCCATTTTTTGAGTGGACTCTCTGGAACCTCAGGGCCTGGTTTATCCGGATGTGCCACATGGAAGGCCTGAACCAGTCTAGCCACATGGACGTCAGAAGCTGGAACCCACATCCTCTCCTCAGGACCATACCCCCTCCAATGCACCAAGCACTGCAGTGACCGGCGAACAAAACGAGAGTCCAAGATCTTAGCAATCTGGAACTCCAGATTACCATCGACCATAACAGGAGAAGGTGGAAGGGGTGAGGGTCCAGCCATTGTCACATATTTCTTGAGAAGTGAACGGTGAAAAACATTATGAATTTTGAAAGTTGGTGGCAGAGCAAGGCGGAATGCTGCCGGGTTGATGACGGCTAAGATTTTATAGGGACCAATAAACCTGGGGCCCAATTTCCAAGATGGAACCTTCAGCTTAATGTTCTTTGTGGACAACCACACCCAGTCACCAACACACAGGTCCGGACCCACCATACGTCTCCGATCGGCCACACTCTTATACTTGGAACCCATCTTTCGCAAATTATTAGTCACCCCCTGCCATATGGTAGATATGGAAGAAGAAAATTGTTCCTCCTTTGGTAAACCAGAGGGTGATCACCATTAAACAAACTAAACTGTGGATGGAACCCATATGCCCTGAAAAATGGGGACTTACCGGTTGATTCTTGACAGCAATTATTAACTGTAAATTCAGCCAACGGTAAGTAGGTCACCCAGTCCTCCTGATTCTCAGATACAAAACATCTTAGATATGTTTCCAAATTTTGATTAATCTGTTCAGTCTGCCCGTTAGACTGCGGGTGAAAAGCCGACGAGAGTGACAAATGGATCCCAAGACGGTTGCAAAACACCCTCCAGAATTTGGAGACAAACAGCTCCCCCCGATCTGAGACAATATCGGTAGGAACCCCATGCAGTCTGATTATCTCCCTGATGAAGACTTTTGCCAGAGTCTTGGCATTAGGCAACGCTGGTAGCGCAATAAAATGAGACATTTTACTGAACCTATCTACCACCACCAAGATTACAGTGTTCCCTGCAGATGCAGGTAAGTCAGTAATAAAATCAACCGACAAGTGAGTCCAAGGTCTGTTGGGGATCTGCAATGGTTGGAGAGCCCCAGATGGTCACGCATGCGAAGTCTTAGAACGCGCACAGACATTGCAGGCGGCCACATACTCCCGAACATCCTTATGAGCACCTGGCCACCAAAAGCGCCTAGTAAGTAGATCTGCGGTGGACTTATTCCCCGGATGTCCAGCCAGCACAGTATCATGGTGTTCACTGAGGACTCTTAGACGAAGATTGAGCGGCACAAACAGTTTACCCAGAGGACAGGTAGCAGGGGCGTCCCCCTGAGCATCAGCAACCTCTCTTTCAAGATCAGAGCATATTCATGCCATCACTACCCCTTTTTGTAGAATAGGTACCGGTTTGCACTTATCGCCTCCCCCCGGAAAGCAGCGGGCCTAAAAGTAACAAAAAAGTTAAACCTGGTAAAGAATAATGCCCATCTTGCCTGACGCGGTGTAAGACGTTTTGCCGACTCCAAGTAAACCAGATTCTTATGATCAGTGATCATCACCATCACAGGGTGAACCGCTCCCTCCAAAAAATGACGCCACTCCTCAAATGGCAATTTGATAGACAAGAGTTCTCTATTACCAATATCATAGTTTCTCTCAGGTGGCAAAAGTTTTTTAGAGAAGTATGCGCATGGTTGCCATTTACCAGGAGACGCACCCTGCGACAAAACAGCCCCCACTCCCACCTCGGATGCATCAACCTCTACGATAAAAGGCCGAGTGACATCAGGCTGAATAAGAATCGGCACAGAAGCAAAACACCTCTTCAGTGTGTCAAATGCCTCCCTGGCTGGACTGGGCCTCTTGGAGTAGTCTGTCCCCTTTTTGGTCATATCAGTGAGTGGTTTGGCTATTACCGAAAAGTTTTTTATGAATTTTCGGTAGTAGTTGGCGAAGCCTAAAAACCTTTGTAAGGCCTTCAAGTCCTCAGGACGATCCCATTCCAATACCGCCCGGACCTTCGCTGGATCCATGCGAAAACCGGTGGAGGATAATACATATCCAAGAAAAGGGATCTCTTCAACTGAGAACATACACTTCTCCGGTTTGACACACAACTTATTGTCACATAGAATGTGGAGAACTTGCCTGACATGTTGCTGGTGTGATTCAAGGTCAGGTGAATATACAAGGATATCATCCAGGTAAATAACCACAAACCTGCCTATTAAGTGACTGAAGATGTCATTAATAAAGTGCTGAAATACGGCGGGCGCGGTCGTCAATCCAAAAGGCATCACTAGACACTCGTAGTGCCCTTCTGGCGTATTGAACGCAGTCTTCCACTCATCCCCCTCCTTAACGCAGATGAGGTTGTATGCCCCCCTGAGGTCCATCTTAGAGAACCATTTTGCTCCCACAATTTCATTAAAAAGGTTGGGGATCAGAGGTAGCGGATACGGATCACGGATAGTGATAGCATTCAGTTCCCGGAAATCCAGGCAAGGACGTAACCCCCATCCTTCTTCTTGACAAAAAAAATCCTGCAGCAAGGGCAGAAGAGGATGGTCTGATATGACCCTTAGCCAGGCTTTCCTTAATATAGTCCTTCATGTCCTGCATCTCTGGACCTGAGATGTTATAAAGTCTGCTCTTGGGCAGCTTGGCACCAGGGACCAGATTAATGGCACAGTCATAAGGACGATGAGGAGGAAGCTCTTGGCTCCCCTGCTCTGAAAACACATCCTTGAAGTCTGACAGGTAATGGGGCACGGACGGAGTACACACCCTTGCCAACCGGATACCCAAGCAGTGTTCTTGACAGTAAGTACTCCATTTTATCACCTCCCATGTCTAACAATCAATTACTGGATTGTGCTCGGCGAGCCAAGGAAGTCCCAGTACTACAGGTGAGGGCAGGCCCTGAAGTATATAACAGCTTAACACCTCAGAATGTATGGCTCCCACCTGTAGTCGCAAGTCATGGACAACCTGCGTGAAATGCCCCTGCCTTAGAGGGACGGAATCGATGGCTATAATGGGTATCGGTCTGGACAAGATATGTGGGACAAAACCTTGGTCCTGGACGAGCTTGGCGTCTATCAAATTAAACCCCGCCCCACTGTCCAAGAAGGCAGATACGTCTACCTTATTTTCCCCCATGTACAAAATAGCTTGAAGAGAAAACTGCGTCTTTCCCACCGAGGTTACGAGTACACCCGAGTTGCCAACCTCCCCGCCACCCGGGCCCTCTAGTTTTCCGGCGGTTGTTTAAACAAATGACGGGTAGGACATGTGTTAACAAAATGACCTCTTTTGCCACAACAGAAACACACTCCCCCCTTACGCTGAACTACTATATGTTTGCTAGGTTGGGAAGCCACACCCACCTGCATGGCTTCCACAGTGGGATCTGTACAGACCACGCTCAACCTTGGACCTCCCATCCCCAGAGGTGACTCCTTTTTTCTCTGGCGAAGACGGTGATCAACCTGGATCGCCAGAGACATGGCCGCCTCTAGGGAGTCAGGAGTCTCATAGAGAGCTATGGCATCTTTTACCCTCTCAGAGAGACCCTCACAGAACTGACTATGGAGGGTTGGGTCATTCCACCTAGTGTTGGTGGCTCACCGCTGGAACTCGGAGCAGTATTCCTCAGCTAGACGGTCTCCTTGCTGAAGTTGGCGCAGAGATGACTCAGCCAAGGAGACGCGATCAGGGTCGTCATACACCAAGCCCAAAGCCTGAAAGAAACCCTCTACTGTCTGGAGTGAGTGTGAGTCAGATGGGAGAGAGAATGCTCATGCTTGTGGGTCCCCCTACAGGAGCGAGATAACAATCCCCACCTGTTGCTCCTCCGTACCGGAGAATAACGGACGCAGCCGGAAATAAAGTTTGCAGGCCTCACGGAACACAACAAACTTGTCCCGCCCACCAGAGAACCTGTCTGGCAGCGCGACCTTGGGTTCAACAATGATTTGTCTGGATGACGCAATCTCCACACCAGATGTAACAGGGGGCTGTAAAACCACTGTGCGTAAATCCGCCACCTCCAAATTGAGCTGCTGCAACTTCCCTGTCAGCACTGTGATGGGATCCATCATGGATCAGAAAAAGGTTTTGGGTCTGAGATAATGTCACGATTGGACTGGCGAGTAAACTGAGACCAGGGGCACCTTTCCTGGCCCTGACACTAGGGGGCACCCTAACTCGCCCTGTTCCCCGGGATACCTCAGATGGCGAGGATGCCGGGGCCTCCGCCCTAGCCCTGTCTCCTAGCTTAGCCCTGCTTCTGTCCCCCTCCCCCCTCCCGGGGAAGAGAGGCGCTACTCTGTACCGAAGTACACCAACCCGACAGGCAGGGGAACGAGACAAGGGTAAATGAAAATTCCACTCACAAATAATACTCTCACAAGCAACAGAGGTATACACCAGGGTGTGAAGGATGGGGGAAGAAAACAAAGCAGGAATGGATGAGGAATCTCCAAGCGTACAAACCACACAGTCGTCGCACAATAGACTCCTCCAGCACTCCTAACACCAGCTCCTCTCTCTCCAGATCCTTGAAGCAAATGCTATCTCAGACAAAGATCTGGCCTGTGGACCTAGTTCTTATAGGAGAGAGGAGTGGTTAACCAAGCACAGCTGAAAGCAGGGATATCCACATGACCGATTAACCCCTGTCCTGCTGAAAGAAACAAACACCCTTAATACACCGGACAAGTGCTTCTTCTCAGCAGCAATGTAGGAGTCACAATGCGCTGTGGTTCTCTGGCTCTGTTCTGTCGCGGTAACCCCGTGACAGGTTTCTTAACCTTTAGTTGTGCTCCCGTGAATTTTTTATGTAAATATAATTTACTGTATTCTTTATGTAACAAGAAATATATTTTATTGTTTACTATTTCATATATGCATGTTCTCAATTTTGGAATGTTATTTTATTTATTATATTATTTTCTGTTCTCCCCTCTCTCTTTGAAAAAGACCCAGGACAGGTTATAACATCACGTTACCAGTGGCAAATGTCCCCATACCAAGCACTACTTTGTTATATTGCACCAATAAAACTGCAGCATCAAAGGATACCAACCTTGAGTGGGGTTGATATTTCTTCAATCATCATGATGTCGGCAGTCACACCCCATCAACAGAGCAGCCTGGAAAAAGAAGAAGAGCTGCTCTTCTGATGTGGAGCACCTGAATTGCCACCTTGAGCCGTCGGTGACCGCACTTAGTCAGCGTCAGGTAGAATAGGCACGTAGTTGCTTCTTCCAGCAACTACCTACCTGTTTAGACCAACCGTAAGAAAAATAATCCAGGACAACTTCTTTAAGTATTCATTTATTAGGCCATGTCTCTGCTCTTTCTGTATATATTTAAATGTGTGTCTCTTCAATAGTTTTTTATACCATGCCAAACTTAAGTAACAGGGATGAGCAAACGTGCTCGGTGATACTCGGTTATCACTCAAGTATCACGGTGCTCGGATGTTGCTCGTTACTCAGCAAGCAATGGGTGGTGCTTGAGCTCAAACTTGAATGCCCACCCGCATCTTTGGTGCCTATTATACAGCCAATAAGCATGCAGGAATTTCCTGTGAGTTACTGTAATGCCGTAGCCACCTTGGTTGTGGCAATACTGTAATTGAGTGGACATCTGACATCATCAGGGATTATAAAAGGACAGGCCGTGCCCGGCCATTGCACAGCTCTGTGACACTTCGTATTGGAGGGAGAGAGTGCTTGTCTAGGTCTGTGTGCACAGTATAACAAATCAGAGGCCTGTGTGTTGATACTGGTGCTGAAGCTGAGCCATCATACTAACAGCCCATTTAAGGGCTAATTGCTTTTCTGTTTGTATCACACACAATCTTCATTTAGCCTGGGGAGGGAGAGAGAGTCGCCGGAGCAGGGAGAATGACAGAATCCAGTCTGTAGACAGGCATTAGGCAAATATATAGCTGCAGCTTTTTTGTGGAGGCTGAAAAAATTGAATATATTTTGATCCATCAAGTATTACATGCTCTAAAAGGCCTCATTTTTGTGATATAACACACCCAAAAATTGTTAGCACATTTCCCTGGACTACTTTTCTAAGTCATACACAATTCTGTAGTGTATAGTACATTTCTGTGATCTATAAACCTGAGAAAAAGCTTTTAAAATTGTGTAGGCTACCATTTCTCAGCTATACAGTGTTACGTGGTCTGTGAAAATTTCTGTGATCTCTAAAACTGAGAAAAAGCTTTTACAAATTTTGCAAGCTTCCATTTCTCAACCATACAGTGTTACATGGTCTGTGAAAATTTCTGTGATCTGCAAAACTGAAGAAAGAATTGAAACATGCTTCCGGATTGAATATGATTGTCATCTATACACTTTTGATTGATGCAGGTGCCCAATATTTTCTTTTAAAAAAAATAAACTTGGTTTCAAGAGAGTGCATTAAGGTAATGGGGAAGTGGAAGTGCTGATGATGGTGCACACAGATGCCGAGAATGTGGGGCAGGTGGGACCACATCTGTTGCTGGAGCAAAACAAACATGCTCATCAATGATACATAGGCCCTGTCCTACTTTAATCACATATGTCCAAAAAAGCTAAGTAATAGGATGTTAGACACTTCAACTGAAGCATACATATAATACACTGTTCCTGAAAGCTGTCAACAATGCTGTAGGACACAAGAGACTCTACATAAAAACTAAAATAGCATTCTTTATTAATACAAAAAACATGAAAAATAGACAAAACAGGGTGGGAAAAGACCTCCAATGGGGGGAGGCACAATAAGTAAGGCTGGGTTAACTATTGGTCGTCCCTGAATACAGAATTGATAAAAATGTAAACTACTTGCAGAGAAAAAGATAAAGATAAACTAGCAATCTTTAGTAGTAGACATAACAAATATCTAAGGCAAAGAAAAACTGGTATTGCAGAAGATAAAGTGCATAGTGTAGATAATATTGAGCAGAGACTGTTTTATAATTACATAAATGATAAATGCCCATAACACAGGATGGAACATACAATCCATGCAATTGGATATAGGGAAAATGCTACTCATAGTTCAATGAATAATACCAAACAGTCCCATAAATAGACATAGTGTCTACGTAAGTTGGATAATACACAAAGCATGAAGAGATATGCGGCATACAGGTATATAACAAGTACATCACCTAGCGCACAACCCTGGAAGAAGAGTAAGCAAAATGGCATAGGGGTTGGGAAGGTTTGGCTGTCTATATGTTTGCTGCAAGGTCCTGGCTACAGCTACTGCGCTAGGGCATGCTGAAATGCTTGGGCATGCCAAAATGCTGCTTGCCATGGAAATATTGCCATTTAGGCTGGTAGACACAGAGGATTTTCTGCCAACTCATGGCGCTAGCCGACCGTCGGTATATGGCCCCTAGCCACCACTTTTTATATAACAGTACAAACAAGCATTTGAAAATTTTGCTTACCCGTACAACATTCTGTGTTCTGGGGTACATTTTGTGATATATAAACCGTAAAAAAAGAAAGTTTTAATAATGTTGCTGGATTACATTTCTCAGCAATACTGAATTAAATTTTATCGTTATTTTACTGATCGCCTATGTGCTCTTGCGTACATTTTGGTGGTGTATAATCCTCAAAAAAATTGTTCAAAATTTTAATCGTTATTATATTGCTCACCCACAGACTATTCCATGGTCTGAAGTACATTTCCGTGGTATAAAACCCTCAAAAAACTTGTTTCAAAATGTATCAGTATTATATTGCTCAAGCATAGGGTATTACATATTCTTGAATACATTTTGTTGCTATATAAACTTAAAAAACTTGTTAAAATATGTCAGAATTATATTGCTCACTAGAGTTGAGCGAAACAGGTCAGTCAGATTCAAAAGTCGCCAACTTTCGCCAAGGTCGGGTTTCGCCGAGCGAAACCCGACCATAGCGTGAGGTCGGCCATGCGGTCGCCGACCTGAGCGCCAAAGTCGCGTTTTCCATAATGCTTACAGGTGCCTTTTCTCAGCCAATGAGCAAGGACGCACACTGTGGGTAACACGATGACGCTCGCAGCGGCCACCACCATCTTAGAGAAGAGCATTGCAGTGATTGGCTTGTATTGTGTGGCGTCACAGTGGCTATAAAAGCCCTGACCGCCGACCGCCATTTTACTTCTGCCAATCTTAGCATAGGGAGAGGTTGCTGCCGCTGTTTCTCAATAGGGAGAGTGTTAGGTGGGAAGAAAAAAGATAGGCAGGAAAGAAAAAAGAATCTGTGCTTCTGCTGATAGCAATTGTGCTGTACAGTTAGTGTGCAGTGACAGGGGAGGATTTTCTTGTGTGCAGCAGCGCTGGTTATTAGGCTGCCTGATAGCTGCATTGCTGTGTGCACACTGCTGTGCAGACTGCTTTTTACACAGCACTCATACTTTTATTATTTTTTTCTGCACATTTACCGAGCATTCATTTTTTCCCACACCGTATAGAGCTGTACGCTCCTCACACACTACCGTGTACTGGCTGGTATCACGGACAAATACATGCTGACTATCTGTGTGTGACTCCGGAAATAAATATACGGAGATTTAAATTTTCCCCTACACTGTATACAGCTGTCTGCTTCTGATACAGTACCGTATATCTGCTGTTTGGATTACGGTCAAATCCATACTGAGACAGCGTCTGTGTGTGACTCCAGAAATAAATATACGGAGATTTAAATTTTCCCCTAGACCGTATTCAGCTGTCCGCTTCTGATGCAGTACCGTATATCTGCTGTTTGGATTACGGTCAAATCCATACTGAGACAGCGTCTGTGTGTGACTCCGGAAAAATATACGGAGATTTAAATTTTTCCATACACCGTATAGAGCTGTACGCTCCTCACACACTACCGTGTACCGGCTGGTATCATGGACAAATACATGCTGACTATCTGTGTGTGACTCCGGAAATAAATATTCAGAAATTTAAATTTTCCCCTACACCGTATTCAGCTGTCCACTGCTGATACAGTACCGTATATCTGCTGTTTGGATTACGGTCAAATACATACTGGGAGAGCGTCTGTGTGTGACTACGGAAATAAATACCGAGATTTAAATTTTCCCATACACTGTATACAGCTGTACGTTTCTGATACATTACCATATATCTGCTGTTTGGATTACGGTCAAATACATACTGGGAATACATACTGGACCATTTTGCCACTTGGCTTCCACATTTTCTCTCCTGTGACATCCCTACCCTCATCATGGGTGATTTCAACATCCCCATTGCTCTTCCCCTCTCCCCATCTGCTACTCACCTTTTATCTCTAACCTCCTCATTTGGCCTTTTGTAGCTTATTAATTCTCCAATGCATGAAGACGGAAACTCCCTCGACTTGGTCTTCTCTCGGCTTTGTGCAGTGGATGATTTTGCAAACTCCCCTCTCCCACTCTCTGACCACAACCTTCTTTCATTCTCTATCAAGAACTGCCAGGCTGCTCAGATCACCCTCACTGTCCATATTTATAGAAACATACAGGCCATTAACACCCAGAAACTTATGAAGAACTTGCAGTCTTCATTGGCCCCTATCTCCTCCCTTTCATGTGCTGATTCTGCATTGAAGCACTACAATGAAACACTTCAAAGTGCCCTAGATGAATTTGCTCCTCCTATACATAGAACACCACAACACAGACGGCGACAACCTTGGCACACCCTGCAAACACGTTTCCTGCAGCGGTGCTCCAGGTGCGCCAAACGTCTGTGGAGAAAATCCAATCTACCCGAAGATTTCATCCATTATAAGTTTATGCTTCGAACATACAACACTGCCCTTCACCTCTCAAAACAAACCTATTTCAACACCCTCATCACTTCACTGTCCAATAACCCTAAACGTCTCTTTGACACTTTTCATTCTCTACTCAACCCAAGAGTACAGGCCCCAACCACGGAGCTCCGAGCTGACGATCAGGCCAATTACTTCAAAGAAAAAATTGACCAGATCCGACAGGAAATTATCTCCCAATCACCTCATACCATGCACTGTCCTCCCTCCCCCACTGCATCTAGCTCACTCTCTGATTTTGAACCAGTCACAGAAGAAGAAGTAAGCAGGCTCCTTGCATCTTCTCGCCCAACCACTTGCACCAGTGACCCATTTCCGTCACATCTACTCCAGTCCCTTTCCCCTGCTGTCACCCCTCACCTAACTAAAATATTTAACCTCTCTCTCTCTTCTGGTATCTTTCCCTCCTCATTTAAGCATGCCATCATACATCCACTACTTAAAAAACCATCCCTCGACCAAAACTTTGATGCTAACTATAGACCTGTCTTTAATCTTCCCTTCATTTCTAAACTCCTGGAACGCCTGGTCCACTCCCGTCTTATCCGCTATCTCTCAGAAAACTCTTTTCTCGACCCTCTCCAATCTGGTTTCCGCTCTTTACACTCTACTGAAACTGCCCTCACTAAAGTCTCTAATGATCTACTAACAGCTAAATCTAACGGTCACTACTCCATGCTAATTCTCTTGGATCTCTCTGCAGCATTCGACACTGTGGATCATCAGCTCCTCCTCACTATGCTCCATTTCATTGGCCTCAAGGACACTGTTCTCTCCTGGTTCTCCTCCTATCTCTCTGACCGCTCCTTCACTGTATCTTTTGCTGGCTCCTCCTCCTCTCATCTTCCCCTTACTGTTGGGGTTCCTCAAGGATCAGTCCTAGGCCCCCTCCTCTTCTCTTTGTATACTGCCCCTATTGGTCAAACAATCAGTAGATTTGGTTTCCAGTACCATCTCTATGCTGACGACACCCAATTATACGCTTCTTCTCCTGACATCACGCCAGCCTTTCTAGAAAACACCGGCAATTGTCTAAACACTGTGTCTAACATCATGTCCTCACTACATCTGAAACTGAACCTGTCAAAGACTGAACTCCTTGTGTTTCCTCCCGCTACTAATGTACCTATACCCGACATTGCCATTTCCGTGTGTGGTTCTACTATTACTCCCCAGCAACATGCCCGCTGTCTTGGGGTCATACTTGACTCCGAGCTTTCCTTTGTCCCCAACATCCGATCACTGGCTCGCTCTTGTTATCTGCACCTCAAAAACATTTCTAGAATTCGACCTTTTCTTACTTTTGACTCTGCAAAAACTCTGACTGTTTCTCTTATTCATTCTCGTCTCGACTATTGTAACTCGCTTCTAATCGGTCTCCCTCTTACCAAACTCTCCCCCCTCCAATCTGTCTTGAATGCTGCTGCCAGGATCATATTCCTCGCCAATCGTTACACCAATGCCTCTATCTTGTGCCAGTCATTACACTGGCTACCCATCCACTCCAGAATCCAGTGCAAACTTATTACCCTCACCCACAAAGCTCTTCATGGCTCAGCACCACCCTACATCTCCTCCCTTGTTTCAGTATACCATCCTACCCGTGCCCTCCGTTCTGCTGATGACCTGAGGTTAGCATCCTCAATAATCAGAACCTCCCACTCCCGTCTTCAAGACTATACACGTGTTGCGCCAATTCTTTGCAATGCACTTCCCAGGTCAATACGATTTGTCCCCAATCCCCACAATTTTAAGCGTACCCTGAAAACTTATTTATTCAGACTGGCCTACCGCCTCAACACATTAACCTAATCTATCCCTGTGTGGCAGAGCCAAAAGTTTTTTACCATAACCAGGTTCCCCGCATCATGTTCCCACATGCTTTATGCATCCATTAGCCCTCTGCATCTGTACTGTTACACACTTAACATTATGGCTGGTCCATACATTCAGGGCAACTGTTACCACCCACCTTTTGTGTCTCCCCTTTTTTCCTCATAGACTGTAAGCTTGCGAGCAGGGCCCTCATTCCTCTTGGTATCTGTTATGATCTATGTGATTATTGTTATGCTGTAATGTATATTGTCTATACAAGTCCCCTCAGAAATGTAAAGTGCTGCGGAATATGTCGGCGCTATAGAAATAAAATGTATTATTATTATTAAGGGAGAACGTCTGTGTGTAATGATGGAAATAAATACCGAGATTTAAACTTTCCCCTACACTTTATACAGCTGTACGTTTCTGATACAGTACCGTATATCTGCTGTTTGGATTACGGTGAAATACATACTGGGAGAGCATCTGTGTGTGAATACGGAAATAAATACCGAAATTTAAATTTTCCCCTACAATTTCCCAAACATGAGGAAGTTTGGTGGAAGAGGCCGCGGACGTGGGCGGGGGTGTAGCTGGTACTGATGGTGGTGGTGGTGCATCTGCTAGTTATGCCAAAAGCACAACAGCAGCTAAGGCAGGAGGTGTTGATCCTGCATCATCGTCTGGCTCAAGAAGGCCTGGAAGGTTCCCTTTTCTGGGAGTAGGTAAACCGCTTTTAAAGCTGGAGCATCAGGAACAGGTTTTGGCTTACATTGCAGAAACAGTCTCCAGCTCTATCGCCTCCTCTTCTGAAGTGTCCAAAAATGCAAGCACCGAGACGTCAGTGCAGGCTTCTGGTCAGGAACAACACCTTTCCTTGTGTCCTTCACCCCCACCAAAATTGAAGGATGTGGCAGGCCACACTTCTGATTACTCCATGGAGCTCTTTTCACGTACCACGCCTGGGTTACCAAGTCAAATCCTGAATTCCCCAGTCCAAGATGAATCTGACATGGAGTGCACTGATGCACAGCCACTGCTAGATGATTCTGCTGGTACATTGACCCAGAGCACTACATTGCCCTCGTAGTCTACTGAGCCAGAATCTGACCCTGATGAAACTCAGGTGCCCCTTCCCGCCTACTATATCGCCTTACACGGTGACAAAGAGGAAGGTGCATCTGAAATCGATGAGGAGGTGATGGATGACCCAGTTGTTGACCTGGATTGGCATCCATTGGGGGAAGAGGGTGCCACTGGCAATAGCTCAGAAGAGGAGAAGGATCCGCAGCAGGCAACGACATCTCAGCAGCGGTTATCTGGCAGGCCCGTAGCTGCCCAAAAACGTGGTAAAAAAACAAAAAAGAGTTGCAGGACAGCTTGCCCAGATGGACAAATTAGCACAGCGTGCAAGCCCTGAAAATTTAGACCATAGTAGTAAGAGTGCAGTGTGGCACTTTTTTTACTAAATTCCTATTGATGAGGTAAAGGTTATCTGTAAGAAGTGCAGAAGGACCTTTAGCTGAGGGAAAAATCTCCAAAATTTGAATACCAGTTACATGCTTAGACATTTAATCACCATACACTTGCAAGCCTGGACGGACTACAAAACCTCAGGTAGCACATGTGCACCTGCTACGACTGAAGGAAGTCAGCAACGCTCCATCGCTTCCCTCACTGTAAGCCGACCGGTAAGCACACCACCAGCAAGAAATGTTGTGGTGTTGTCGCAAGGCCAAAGCAGTCAGGGAATCACACTGTTTTTGCACCAAAAGACTGAATCTAGGCCATCACCACCAGCACCACCACCATCACCATCAACAACCCCCTCTCCGTCCGTCAGGTCCACCACTAGTTCACCCATATGCAGCTCTCAAGTCCAGCTCACCCTAGCAGACACGCTGAGTAGGACAGGAAAGTACTTGTCCTCTCATCCGCGTACACTGGCTTTGAATGCCTACATTGCCAAACTGAACTCATTAGAAAGAGCAGCGTTCTAAGAGCCCATGGCCTATGCTGTCCCATGCTATGACCTACCTAGTCGGCACTTCTTTTCTAGAAAAGCCATCCCAGCCCTCCACCTGCATGTGAAAGACCACATTGTCCATGCACTCAAACAATCAGTGAGAGGAAAGGTGCACCTCACAACAGATGCATGGGCCAGTAGGCATGGCCAGGGCCGTTACGTGTCTATCACTGCGCACTGGGTTAATGTGGTGGATGCAGGTTCCACAGGGGACAACGGCGGTGGAACAGTGCTGCCTAGCCCAAGGTATAGGAAACAGTTGGCTGTAGGCGTTCGACCCTCCTCCTCCATAAGCGAAAGCTCGTCAACAGAGCGCAGTCGTACGAGCACTCCATCCGCAGCTGGCAGTGTTGCACACGAGGTGTCCCACTATCGAACAGCTAGTGGTAATCATCAGCAGACTGTTTTAAACATTATGTCTTTGGGCGACAACAGACACATCGCGAAGGTGCTGGCCAGGCAGTCTACATCTTGAGCCAGGCAAGGTAGTCAGTGATAACGGACGTAATTTTGTGGCGGCCATAGCCCTTGCAAAACTCAGACACATACCTTGCCTGGCTCACACCTTGAACGTGGTGGTGCAGTGCTTCCTAAACAATTATCCGGAGTTAACAGCCCTGCTCCATAAGGTGCGAAGACTGTGCTCGCACATCTGTCGCTGGCCCGTAGACTCCAGTCATATGCAGAGGCTGCAGCGATCGCTCAACCTCCCCAAGCACTTAATCATAGACATTGCAACAAGGTGGAACTCCACCATGCACATGGTTGAGAGGCTGTGCGAACAGAGGCAGGCTGTAATGCATTTGTGGGAGGATACACAGACAGGCAGTTTGAGGGCAGACATGGAGTTGTCGGGTGTGCAGTGGTCAAAGCTGAAGACCTCTGTAAAGTCCTTCAGTGTTTTGAGGAATGCACACGGCTGGTAAGCGCAGACGACGCAATCATCAGCATAAGCATCCCACTTATGCATCTGCTCATGCAAACTTTGATGCACATTCAGGATCAGGCGTCTGCAGCGGAGGAGGAAGAGGAGGAGGAGGGAAGCCTTGATGACAGTGGGCCATTGTCTGATCAGGGAACTGTCCTGGACCAGGTGGAGGAAGAAGAGGAAGAGAAGGAGAAGGAGGATGAGGGGGATGATTATTTTGGGGAGGAGGATGCTTCTCAGGGGGCAAGAGAAAATGTTGGCTTGCCAAGGTCAGGTACAGGGTTTGTGCGTGACTGGAGGGATGTGGATTTGGCAGAAAGTGCTCCTCCACCCACCACTGTCAGTGCATCATTGACACCTGGAACATTGGCCCACATGTGTGATTATCTCTTGTGGATCCTAAAAAGGGACCCCGGCATTGTCTGAATTATGAAGGATGACGACTACTGGTTGGCCAGAATCCTCGATCCACGATATAAAGGCAAATTACACAACATCATGCCACAGGAGAACCTTGAGCTAATATTGGCAAACAAACAAGCAACTCTGGTAAACCATTTGTTTGAGGCTTTCCCAGCACACAGCAGCGGTGCTGATTCTACCACGAGCTGTACTGGGCAAAATGGAAGAGGTGTTCGTGGTGCACACAGCTGAACTGGCATTGGAGACAGGGGTTTCATGACCATGTTGTAGACTGAATTCTCAAGGACCGCTCACATGACTGATAATACTGAATCGATTGCAACAGACAGGAGACAGGAGACAGCACTATGTCAAAATTACCTCTCCTCTCCTCTCGATGTTCTCCCTCACAGTTCATTTCCCTTTGACTACGGGGCCTATAAACTGGACACTTGGCCTGAATTGGCACAATATGCCTTACAGGAGCTCGCTTGCCCTGCTGACAGTGTGCTATCAGAAGTAGTCTTCAGTGCTGCTGGAGCAATCCTGACAGAAAGAAGGACCCGCTGTCGACCCAAACTGTTGATGATCTCACCTTCATTAAAATGAACCATGCATGGGTTTCCAAGGATTTTGTCCCACCTTCCCCTGATGACACATAGGTTGCCAGCAAAATGGCTCGCTTTGTCCTCCTCATCCTCCGACTTCTCCAATTCCTCCATTTGCAGCTTATGAACGTCAAGCCTACACCTCAACATATGCCAGCTTTTCCACCTCCCTAACTGGGCTGTGCCCCCCACAGGGCCGGCGTCAGCACCTGTCGCACCCGGGCAAGTGCCGGGGCCCTGAGCAGGTGGGGGGCCCACTCGTGTGCGATGGCACTGGCACAGGGCCACTCACAGTAGGCCGGTGTCTCTGACGATGGGGGGCCCACTCGCTGTTACAGACACCGCCCCCCTGCTTGCTCAGGGCACCAGCACTTGCAATACTTACCTCTCCCTGCTCCACCACTGTGATCTCTTCCGCGTTTCCTGACAGTGACGTTCAGGTCAGAGAGAACGATTATGTCTGTACGCCCTCTGCCTGAACAGTCCAAGTGCACAGAGCTGGACTGTAGCATTATGTGGAGCTCATCATATACTGTATGGAACATTATATGGGACCAATTATTCTGTATGGAGCGATATATGGGGCTCATTATTCTGTATGGCGCACTAGGTGGTGGCCATAATACTGTATGGAGTAATATACTGTCCAGTTTTTGAGCTATTGTAGAATTTAAAATAGATATCAGTCATGTAATGTAAGAAGAGAAGTATTTGTCATTGCACTATACCAATATTTCTCTGCCGTATCGGAGCATCATGAATTGTGGTATGTGTTAAAGGGGCCCACTGACACTCTTTCGCTCGGGGCACACGAAAACCTGGAGCCAGCCCTACGCCCCCACAACTTTAGCCAAATAACCCCCAGTTTTCAATGCGTAGCTATTATTATAAAGTAAATTAAGGTTGACAAGCTTAAGTAATAAGAATTGATGTTGTTGGCATTGAAATGGGCACTGTAGGTGTGTTTACTGTCCTCCACTCCCTGCCGACTTTGCTTCCCCATTGACTTGCATTGGGTTTCGTGTTTCAGTCGGACCTCCGACTTTTCACGATAGTCGGATGATTTCGTTCGACTCGACTTTTGAGAAAGTCGGGTTTCATGAAACCCGACTCGACCCTAAAAAAGGCTCATACCTATTGCTCACCAATAGGATGTTACATTTTCTTGGATACATTTTGTTGCCATATAAGCCTCAAAAAAACTTGTTTCAAAAAGGTATTGGTCTGATATTGCTCATACATAGGGTATTACATCTTCTTGGGTACATTTCGTTGGTATATAACTCTCAAAAAACTTGTTAAAAAATTTAAGCTGTGTGCACACATTACGGACTGGGTATATTTTTGTCGTGTTTTTTTTCTGCGTGGATTTGTGACAAAACTTGTTGCCAGCAAAGTGAATGAGAAACCTGAAGTGCCATGCATACGTTGAGTATTTTTGACTAGCAGATTTGGTGCAGAAAATAATCTTTAGCATGTCAGTTGTCTGTGCATTTTTGCCAGCATTTTTCACCATTGACTTCACTCAAGTCAATCAAAAACACGGGCAGAAACGCACCAGAAACGTTTGTTTTTGCAGCTGCATATTTCCTGCCAAGAGATGCAGAAATGGTGCAGAAATTTTACTCAACATGTGCACATACCCTTAATGGTATTATATTGCTCACCCATAGACTACTCCATGATCAGGAGTACATTTCGTTGGTATAGAACCCTCAAAAAATTGTTTAAAAATGTATTGGTATTATAATGTTCTAGTTATACAAAAAAACAAGGGCGCTAAGCGCAAATGCCGGGTGTATGCAGAAAATAATAGGACAATACCACCTATTTTTTGCCCAATTAAAATTAATTTAAAATAATGGGTTAAATTTGCGCAAAGTATCCCGGATATTTAAAAGGAAAGAGATAACACCAATAGATATACATATAGCATATGGGGGAATGCAGATAAAAATACACCAAGCTGTATGCAATTTAAAAGAGTAGATAAAAGTCCATGTATCAAATTACCTTTATATAGGCATGTAACCGCAGTGAGATGATAATCCCAGCTGTAGTGAAGGTCCTTTACACAAGCAGGTCTTCTTACTTTTGCAGGATTTGATGTCCCAATATAGATATAATGTCCTTGCCAGGAAATGGTTAAAAGAAAAAGAAGAGAATGCTATAAATTCTTGGGACGCTGTCCCAGCAGGTGGCAGATGATCCTCCAGGAATGTGCAGCGCTGCCGCTTCAAGGCAGTATATGCAGAGTCCTGGATAAAACCAGCAAGGCACAGAGAAGATGCAGGACCTTGTGTGACGTCACGGTCACTTGATGAGTCACGTGACTGGCTATGGAGTGCACAGAGGACCACAATCCAACAAGTTTCGGAATGCACTGATTCCTTCGTCAGGGATGGTCCAGTAAACTGTATAGGCGCTTATATATCCTGCGGAGCCTATAATACAGCATTATGTACTAAAAGCGAACAATTCAATTTCACTGTTCAGACCATTGGGTATTAAAGTATCAAATTCAAAAATCCACCTACTTTCCTCTCTAGACATTTGGTGCATATAATTCCCTTTCCTCCAACTTTTTTTAATGTCCTAAAATGGACACTGTATACTTGAAATCCTTCAGTGAGCCCCCATGATGTGTTAGAAAATGATTGCATAAAGGGTGGCCCGTGAATTTATTCCTAATATTGCGCAGATGCTCTCCTATTCGGATGCTCATTGGGCATATAGTTCGTCCTATGTACAATTTACCACAGGGGCATTTTATACAGTATATTACCCCTTGGGTGGCGCAAGTAATAAAATCCTTAATTTTGACTTCAGTCAAGTGATTGGCAATAGTCAGTTGTTTTTTAGTGCCCAGTTTTTTACATGGTAAACACTTCCCACATGGATAAAAACCAGAAAAAAACTTGTTGCTGATGGGTAGCAGAAAAAATTATGGGTTTAGAGATGGTGGGGGCTATCATATTCCCCAAATTGATTGCCTTCCTGTATATAAATCTGTGACATTCTGGTAATGTTTCCCCAATAACTCTGTCTTCTTTCAGAATGCCCCAGTGTCTACAGACAATTTTCTTGAGAATGTTACTGTTGGCATTATATTGAGTTATGATGGGAACTTCATCAATTAACAAATAATTACTATTTTTCTTTTTATGCTGGAGTTATTGTTCTCTTGGTAATTTTTCCACTAGCTCCCTTGTTTGGGTCATCAGGTTTATGTCATACCCTTTATGGTGGAACCTTTTGGTTAAAATATCTGCCTCTATATTAAAATCCTGAGTTCTTGAACAGTTTTTATGGGCTTTTAATGTCCCTGTCCTCTCCAACAGCTGCAGGAACCTTTCCTTGCAACCAGAAAAAATGTAAAACCTGTCCATTTATAATGACCACGGACAAGATAAAGATCCCCAACTCACATCAGGACTACAAGATCCCAGGTACTTTCACCTGCATTACATCTAATGTGGTGTACTTAATTATTTGTACTAAATGTCCAACTGGGGGTCTGTATGTGGGGGAGACAGGGCAAAAGCTTAGAACAAGGATGAATGCTCATCGTCACACAATAAGAGAAAAAAGAATGGATCTACCTGTGGCAAAACATTTCTGTATCCCTGATCACAGCAGCATGGATATGAAATTACTGGTATTGAAAGGTAACTTCACATCTCAGAGAGAGAGACGAGTTTGGGAGTACAAATTTATGACGAACTTTGACACTCTCAGTGCTGGAATGAATGTGTCGCATGGATTTATGTCTTTTTACATCAATTAAGGAATTTCCTTTTAAAACCTTGCAGGGCAACACAGAACTAGACCCCAATCAGAGGACCATAAAACATCCAGACTCCTTATCTATGAACTGGTCCAATGTTTATATTTATGTTTCTCCCTCTCCCATATTGATAGTTCTGCTTCACGTCACTTGTCTTATCTATTGCATTTTTTCTAGGCTGTATTGTGCATAAATATGTGACTTCAGATTTTGTATTAGTCTAGCCTGATGAAGAGACCTGAGTAGTCTCGAAAGCTTGCAATGTATTACCATCTTTTCAGTTAGCCATTAAAAGGTATCAACTACTGAGGACTCTCAATCCTGAATATTTTTCTATGGGCTTTTATGAACTGACTCTTAGGGACATTTAGAAGCCTGATGTGAATTCTCTTTCTGGGCTCCCTCTGGTTATTACTGAAGGTAGTGGAGCTGGTCAAATTGACAGAGGTGTTGCGAGTTCTCTTTCTGGGCTCCATCTGGTGGATACAGGAGGTAGTGGAGCTGGTCAGATTGACAGAGGCTTGCCACCTGATAATGATGACGATTGGAGATCTGGGGTTTCTGACTGGTGTAAAGACAGCTGAATTCCTTCAATCCCTGCTGGTGATTTTCTTCCTGTGCCTTCTGAGGTCTGATGTCTGATGTCTCCTGCTCTGTTCCTGCATGGTTCAGCTAAGTGGCTCATTTGCTTATCTTTTTGCATTTGATCTGGTTTTGTCTGTCTCTGCTTTGTGTGGGTCAGCTTGCTCCCGCTGGGGCTGTGCTGGATCAATGCCTATATGTTACTGCTTGTGTCAGCTTGTTTTGTCCCCTGTT
This sequence comes from Dendrobates tinctorius, assembly GCF_039654945.1. Lineage (NCBI taxonomy): Eukaryota > Metazoa > Chordata > Amphibia > Anura > Dendrobatidae > Dendrobates > Dendrobates tinctorius. The sequence continues at coordinate 2,642,782 of NW_027361843.1, read as the reverse complement.
ATATTGGTCTCTTTTTGCTTTGCTTTCAGTATATACCAGAGTGCTGATATAGTGGGGGTGAAGTTGTGTGAGGTCAGTGTTTTTTGTACATCAGACGTGTTGGATTTTTTAGGGTTTTTTGCGTGATTGCAGACAGTGTCTTTCCTTTCCTGTACTGTCTAGTCAGTTTGGGCCCCATCATTTGCTCAGTCTATTTTTCTGCCTGCGTATGTGTTTTCATCTTGTCTCACTGACAATATATGTTTGGGGGCTGTCTATTCCTTTGGGGTCTGCTCCGGGGCAGTTTAGATTTCACCTTTCTTGCTTTAGGCTGAGTTAGTTCTCCGGCTGTGCCGAGGCATCTAGGGCATAGTAGGTATGCTCCATGGCTACTGCTAGTTGTGTGGATAGGATCAGGGGTCTGCAATCTGCTTAGTTTCCAACCTCTCTGGTTTTCTGTGGCTTAGACTGCTCCTGTTATCCTCCTCGGTGACCCATTCATAACAGAAGCCATTTTGGGAGAAGGCAACTGTTCAGAGAAATATAATTGTTAGAATCTGTGGGTTTGTGGTACGTCTGAGTCTGAATTGTAATTTTCTCTGTAAATATTTTTAAATCTAAAAAATTAATTTCTTTAGTACTGGTGGTAGCTGTGAACTTTAAAAAAATAGCAGTTTTTATTTAAATCGTTAATAAAATCCACCAATAAAATAAGACCACCAGACCAAATAAAAACAATGTTATCGATAAAATGCTACTAAGGGACTAGGTTCACCCGTAGCACGCCTCCCCTGTAGATGGTTTCCTGCTCCCTTCTACCAACATATAATTTAGCGTAACTAGGGGCAAACCTGGTTCCCATGGCAGTGCCCCACTGCTGGGAGTAGTAGTGCATCCCATAGCGAAAATAATTGTGGGTGAGTACAGTATAAAGTGCATACATTCTAAAATAAAAGTGATTTGGTCACTCGGTAATGTGCCATCCTTAGACATAAAATATTTAGCATCTTCACACCCCTTTTCATGTTGAATGATGGTGTATAAGAAGGTAATGTCTAAAGTGCCCAAGATATAATGATCCTGCCATTGGATGGTTTGTAAAACTTGTAAAATGTGGGTACTATCTTTCCAGTGAGATGGAAGTTCAGGAACTAGTCTCTGTAAATGGCAGTCAACAAATTTCGATAGGTTGGCCTCCTACTGCTGATATTATTGGTCTCCGAGGTGGATGAGCTGAGTTTTTATGCACCTTGGGCAGGTAATAAAAATATGGAACTCTTGACTGCGCCCTAATTATGAAATCAAATTTGTACTTATTTAAAAAACCTTTTTTGAGTCCTCCTTTTTGAGTTTTTAAAATAAGTACGAATTTGATTTCATAAACACGGCGCACCCAAGAGTTCCATATTTCTATTACCTGCCCAAGGTACATAAAATCTCAGCTCACCCACCTGGGAGACCAATAATATCAGCAATAGGAGCATGGTCTGGAGTACATTTTGCTGGTATATAACCCTCAAACGTGCACAGCCTTTATGAGTCTAGGAGTACCAATACAAAGGCTTCCCCAGACTGGTGTTCACTGGTTGTGATCCAGTCCTTTTGTCTGTCCTTATTCACACACTGAGGTCAACTCTGACACATGGTAAGATTTTTAATATTAGACAGCATAGGACCGTCCCGATCAGAGCCACCTTGTAGACGGTGGGATGACTTTTATGCTATTTTTGATCACATCAGCATTAATAAGAACTCTGTGGTATTTATGCACTTTTGCTTTTTACTTATTTAGTTACAGCAGGGTTTTTACTCATTTTGTCAGAATGTGTATGAGGTCCTCTTTTATGTCTAATACAGGGTGGCTCTGAGTCCCTTATTTTTGGCAGTTCTTGCTTCCTTCACAAATTACACTAAAATGTCATATTTTTTAATAAAAAAATGTCAATTTTGGCTTACTTAAATTATATATTTTCTTAAATCCTTTTAAAATTTAGCCTTATATACAAGTCATTATACAGGAAAAAATGTTAAAATGTTAAATTTCTTAACATTGCTTTTTCTGTAAAATGCCGGTTTGGAATGTTTTATTGTCGAATAAAGTGGAATAAAAGTGTGACACCATTGTTCTCAGCAGCAATCTAGGAGTCAGAGATGCTTCCAGCGGTCTTCCCCAGGCTGTTGTCCTTCCATTCAGCACTAATCGATTTTAATATTTTCACTGCCCCCCAGACCTCTTTGTATGGTCTCCTGGAAAAAAGCTCGGCTTTCCCATTGACTCCCATTTTACTCGTTACTCGAAAAGAACATGCGAGTATTAGGAATTGCTGAGTTCGAGCAGCTAGCACCTGAGCATTTTAGCGTTCATTTATATCTACTAAGAAGTCTTGAAAGCTTGCTTTGTAACATCACTTATTTTATTTTTGTTATGCATTAAAAGGTATCAACTTTAAGATTATTTTCTCACTTTCTCAGAGCAATTAATCTTGTTGCAATTGATTACTTTTTATTTAAGTAGTGATGGCATGTGCTATAGCAGAGGACCTTTAAGATTACCTCAATAAATCACATTAGCACAATGGCCAACCATATAAACTGAAAAAACAACAGGTATGTCTGGCTACTGAGCATGTTGTACTGTACTGGTGTGATTTATTGCGGTGAGTCCAAAGGTCCTTTGCTATACCACATACCATCACTACTTAGTTTATAGGAAAAAAGCAGAGAGGAGTAACATCATAAGCATAAAATAGCCCTTGCCAGAAGCCTCAGTATAGAGAATATCTCAGGAGACCTGAATAGTCTCAAAAGCTTGCTATTTGTTACCATATTTTCAGCTAGTAATTAAAAGGTATCAACTTCTGAGGACTTTCAATTTTGATTATTTTTCTATCTACTTGCTAACATGGTACAAAGATATATTTTTCCTGTAGTAGGGAAGATAAGTGATTATTGAACTATGGTGCAAGCAGGAGATATTCCAGACTTATGAAACCACTCATCTCTGTCTTTTCCTTTCATCTAAGCCATGCAGAGTTCAAAGTGTTTTCATCTGCCTCATTTATGTGAATGGTTTCAGTGGGAGTTCAATTGTAATCTTGAATTTCAGGAATTTTAATGGAAACCCCAACATACAATATTTTATGAGTGTAGACCAGAGAATAAATGGGAAACTAGCAATAAAATTGAACAAAAATTGTTGTGTGCCTCAAAATTGAACCAATAAATACCTGAGAATCATCCCACAATAAACAAGCTCCCACTTACGTTCATAACTTATCACTAGAAAATATTGAGTTTTTACATACCGGTAGTTCAAATGTGCTGGAAAAGCAACATGTTTCCCAAAAACCAATCCAGCAATATTCTCACTGCAAAACTTAAACGCCACCCCCTTCCTTTCTGAGCTGTGCAGGGTGCCCAAACCACAGTTGGCATTCACATGTATGACATTACTGTTGTTGGGAAAACCCACTTAATAATTTCCAGGGTGCATGTATACAGAAGTACAAGTTGGGCACAGTGTATTTGGCATTAAGCTGACATATTTTAGGTATCACGTCTGCACCAACCACTGCTTACTTCTGTAAAATACCTGTGTGGTCAAAATACTGAAAATGGGGTAATTTGTGGCGTATTTCTGCTGTGCCCGCAAACTATTCCAGGAAAAACTGAGTAGTTTCTGATTACAAATGGGGAATTGCTGCATTTGAGAAAAATTGTGTAACACATTTTGGGTTCCATTTTTTCCTTTTACCGCTTGTAAAAATTAAAAAATGGGGCTAAAATAACATTTTAATTGAAAAACATATTCCTGTTTTCGTGGTTCATTGTTATGAAATACTGTTAAACAACTGTGGGTTTAAAAAGCTCATCACACCCCAAGTTGAATTTTCTAAAATAAGGTCACTTAAAGGGGGTTTCTGCAGTTTTTGGCAACTCGTGGAGCTCTGTAAATGCAGCATGGAGACTCCAATCTCTTACGGAAAAAATTTATATTCCAAATAGTAAGTAGCAGTCCTCTCTGAGCCTCACCATGTGCACAAACACTAGTTTTTGACCACACATGTTGTATTGCTATGATTGTACAAATTGTACAGTCTATTTAATCCTATTATCCCTTGTGAAAAGTAAAAATTTGGTGCTAGAGAAACATTTTAGTGGAAAATGTAACAATTTGTTTTATTCTTTCCATAATAAGTTAACCCCTCTTAATAACCTAAAGGTTAACAAATTTATTGATCTCAGTTGTGAATACTTTGTTAAAACTGATTTTTAAAATGGTGTCATTTTTGTTGAATTTCCAATAAATAGACCCCTCATTTTGTATATCTCCTTGAAAAAAATGACAATTTGCTCTTAAAATTGTAAACTCCTTATCATCCTTAAAAAAGGGACATCTGGAAAATGGTGCATATGTACAGTAGACAATAGGTAAATGTTATTTATTAACTTTTTTGTGTGGTATGAACATCTTTTTAAAGGTATACAAATAAAAAGTTTGAAGATTGCTGATTTTTCTATACTTTTGACAAATGTCAGATATTTTCAGATAAATACAAAATATATACATCTAAATTTACTGTTATTGTAAAGTACAATGCATCACAAAGCACAAACAAACTCAGAATCACTGAAAAATGTAGAAGCATTCCAGAGTTATTACTACATAAAGGAAAGTGATAGTAAATACAGATGACAGCACAAAAAGCTGGAAAGCCATAACGCCATATTTGAGGAAGGAACTCTTTTCCGAAATGCACGTCTGGGTCAGTGGAGTGGGTGCACAGTGCCCCCCTATCCTGGTATGTGTTTAACCTACTTTATACCATTCACATGGTTTTTATAAGAGATATACCATTATTCTCTTCTGTCCGGCTGGGGACTTTCACCTATACTTAATATATATGCTGGTCATTTAACCCATGATGTAAACCTGTGAATGTAGGCTTAACCATTCTAAATCTCTGGTATAGGTTTCTACCTGCTTTAGTATACATCTTTAGGCATTGTGTACCATCATGCTACTGTTTGTTCACATGTCACTTTTTAGCCACATTGTTCTTTACCTGGTTTGTTAATAAAGATTTGGTAATTTTACCATATGACTCTGGACTTTGTTTCATTGCTTGTTCTTCTGGGATATATAAAGGAAAGTGATGCTTGTCAGATATGAAAAATGGGGCTTGGTCAAAAAGAACAAAATTGGCTCTATCTGTAAATGTGCGTCGGGTGTGATGGGCCACCATCTGCTATCTTTAAAGGTACAGTACCTGTTACTATGTACTCTTTTTTTTACTTTGTACTCCTTTTGCATTTTGTTCTATTTTTTCAATTTATTGATAATTCTGCTTTTTTACAGCCCTTTCCATGTGGTAACTCTGCCCTTTACTATAGTATATTAATACTTATGCACTTTTGCTTTTTTCACATCAAATTATTTATGACAATGTCATCATTGAATTTTACGTACCTTATATGGGCTTTTTACTTGTATATGTATTTTTTGAGGGGGGTTTTTCATATGAATATGGAAACATCCTGATAATGTTTGTTTGAGTACTTTCTTCTTATATCTGAGTGACCCACTTTTTTGTATACCTGCGGTGCCTTCGTTTCAATGTTTTATACTATGTTTTTAGTATGTTTGAATAAACTTTATTGACTTTTATCCCTTATAATCTGGCCTTTTTTGTAAAGTTTTTCACTTTGGTGTTTCTATAGTTTGTTTTGCTTTACAGCCATTATATAGGATAAATAATTGGTGTATCTATCTGTAAGGGGGTTAAAGACTTTAATTCCATTACGTTATTTCAGGACCATCAACAGGCTTGGTTAGGTAACCACTTGGGGCACTGCCTTGTATCAAATATATTATATGTGCATTGATCATAAATGAGTGGAGGATCTTTTAGTGATGAAGGATTTGCAGAAATTTCATAATCATTTCTGTATAGGATCTCAGCCATGAGTGGAGCTGAAAAGCCCACAGGAAATGGGAATATTAACACTTCTACGAGTTGTTTAGAGTATTTATCGGGAGGATATATATATATATATTTGAACTGTTTTCTGAGTTTATTCTGTGGTCTATATTTTATCTATGAACTGTATGTAAACTGCAGTCATATCTGAGGTCTGTATTTATTTTGTAGGCTAATCCGGGTCAAATTTATTAAGTGCACCTGATCTGAGGTCTGTAGTTATTTTTGGCATCTCTTTCTGTTGATTTCTATATGTATTGAAAAAAGTGTATTTAGGGCAGTGTTCCCCAACTCCAGTCCCCAAGAGCCACCAACAAGTCTTGTTTTCAGGATTTCCCATAAAATTGCACAGGGGAGATCTGCTCAACTGCATAGGCAATAATTCCACCACCTGGGCGATACTAAGGAATTCCATAAAACCTGACCTGTTGGTGGCTCTTGAGAACTGGAGTTGGGGAACACTGATTTAGGGTTTAGTCTAAGGTATCAATATATTTTGCTTTTTGTATTTATTTTGGTGTGAAATCTAGGGGGTCTCCATTTATCCTGAGGTAATGTATGTATTTATCCAAGGATCTGTATATTGTGACCTACTTTGGGGTATGTAGTTACTTTAGGGTCTGGGGCTAAGTGGATTTCTGACATTTTCTGAAGTATGGGTGTAGGTTAGTGATATTTGAGGGGATGGCATATGTTTGGAATAATTTTTGCTTATTTCACCTTGTTTTGGAATCTAGGAATGTGATGGCACCACTGGCTGTCATAATATAGCGGATCACTGTGCTCTCAGATTTAGTTTGATTTAGATTCAGATTGCTATTGATTGGCGCCTCTAGAGGCAAGTGAACAAATGGTCACCAGGTGCCACTATAGATGTTTCTACAAACTTCTACTCTGTCAGTGATCCAATCACTATTTTTTACATGATTTTATTGTTGAGATTTTATTATTTTTATTTTGTGAATGTGAAAATTTTCCCTCTTTGCCTAGGAGACTAAACCGCCTTGTCCCTGACCTGCTTCAGCTATAGTTGTGCTTGCTTTAGTTTAGTAAAATAGCTATGCCTCAATCATTTATTGTTTTACATGGAAGCTTTTAAAGGAAGTTCATGTAGACAGAACATTTGTTCTGGCACAGACAGAAAATTGACACTTTTTTCCACTTGACAAATACTAGATTCTCTACTGTACTTGCACTGTGAAAGTTAAATAGGTAACCTTGAAAGCAGGAGACTAGTAGTCCAAGCAGTCCACTTATTATAGTGTCTTCAGTTACTAAAAATGTCATGCTATGTATTGTATAGGTTTTAAACACTGTTAGTTTGAAAGAATTCTCCGGCTCAGTATTTGCCCTTTAGATAATGAAATGGATATCTCAGCACATTTACACAAAAGAATGTGTGTCATACCATGGTCACCATGTGTGTCATACGATGGTCACCACTTTGCAAAACCTGAAAGAAATGGTGAACATTCCAACCAGCAAAGTGTAACAAAACTGAGAAATTGAAATAGCCCTTTATACTGTATAATTCTTTCAACAAAGTGAACATATTGAAAATACATCTAAAGATTTCTAAGCTTCCTTTTAGCAATATTTTATCAGTTTAGAAATATAATAGAATTTCAAGAATTTAGAATAGTTATTCTATTAAAATAAAAGGAAATGCTAAAAGTCAGTCTGTCAGATAGTTTCTGCTTACTGAATCATCTACAGAACCGGGCAAGGAACTTTTTCAATCATCCTGGCATGGATGATTTGTCAATACAACAAAGTCAAGTTTGCTCCATGTTGTAAATTAGCTGATACAATCTTTTAATGTGGTCCCAGTTCTGGCAAGTGTTCAAGTTGTCCACACAAAACATCCTCTTGACTTTGATGTATGGCTGCACCTTTGTGACAATCACTGTCATCTCTGTTGAGATTTCATACATGTACTATGTGTTTCCTGCCAGCGCATGAATGGTACTTTTGATACTGTGAGCAATTTATGAAAAGAAAAATATACAAAAAAGTACACATATTTCATATCACCTCGTCCGGAACAACCCGACCTATAAAACAATCCCACTAGTTCACTCTAAAAATATAAAAGCAATGCATTTTCATCATATCGCTGAACAAAAAATGGATTAAAACGTGATCACAGAAATGAATTTAAATAAAAATAGTATGGCTGAAAACATCATCGTGTCCACAATACAGCAGCTCCATGTGCTGAAAAATAAAAAAAGTTTTTGCTCTCAGAATAAAGCGATGCAAAAATAATAATTTTTTTCTATAAAATAGTTTTTATTGTGCAAAACATAAAAAAGATATAAATGTAGTATCGCTGTGATCACACCGACCCAAAAAACAAAACTGCCTTATCAATTTTATGACACGCCGAACAGAATAAAAAAAAGTAAACAAAAAACTATTGCTGAATTGGTGGTTTGGTTCATTCTGATATATATTTAAAAATATAAATAAAAAATGCAAAATGGAGTATAAAATAATCGACCTTTATTAGACATAATTGGTATACAATAATTATACAATAATACTAAAAACAGGATGTGCCGGTACTTGGATTTGTATGATTAATCAGAATGGAAAATAGTAAATATATACTGTATATAACACGGCGGACCAAAAGTTTACATGATATATGGATAAATTACACATGTAAAATAAAATTATATAGTAAATAGTCTATATTCCAAACATGTGTAATAAGAATCAAATATGTATAGAAACCACTACGCCAATCCTAATAATGCCAAAAGTTCAACTTGCATAATGTGTATAATGCATAAAGAAAAATAGAAAAAGAATTATATATATATATATATATACAGTGGGGCAAAAAAGTATTTAGTCAGTCAGCAATAGTGCAAGTTCCACCACTTAAAAAGATGAGAGGCGTCTGTAATTTACATCATAGGTAGACCTCAACTATGGGAGACAAACTGAGAAAAAAAAATCCAGAAAATCACATTGTCTGGGTTTTTTTCATTTTATTTGCATATTATGGTGGAAAATAAGTATTTGGTCAGAAACAAGCAATCAAGATTTCTGGCTCTCACAGACCTGTAACTTCTTCTTTAAGAGTCTCCTCTTTCCTCCACTCATTACCTGTAGTAATGGCACCTGTTTAAACTTGTTATCAGTATAAAAAGACACCTGTGCACACCCTCAAACAGTCTGACTCCAAACTCCTCTATGGTGAAGACCAAAGAGCTGTCAAAGGACACCAGAAACAAAATTGTAGCCCTGCACCAGGCTGGGAAGACTGAATCTGCAATAGCCAATCAGCTTGGAGTGAAGAAATCAACTGTGGGAGCAATAATTAGAAAATGGAAGACATACAAGACCACTGATAATCTCCCTCGATCTGGTGCTCCACGCAAAATCCCACCCCGTGGGGTCAGAATGATCACAAGAACGGTGAGCAAAAATCCCAGAACCACGCGGGGGGACCTAGTGAATGAACTGCAGAGAGCTGGGACCAATGTAACAAGGCCTACCATAAGTAACACACTACGCCACCATGGACTCAGATCCTGCAGTGCCAGACGTGTCCCACTGCTTAAGCCTGTACATGTCCGGGCCCATCTGAAGTTTGCTAGAGAGCATTTGGATGATCCAGAGGAGTTTTGGGAGAATGTCCTATGGTCTGATGAAACCAAACTGGAACTGTTTGGTAGAAACACAACTTGTCGTGTTTGGAGGAAAAAGAATACTGAGTTGCATCCATCAAACACCATACCTACTGTAAAGCATGGTGGTGGAAACATCATGCTTTGGGGCTGTTTCTCTGCAAAGGGGCCAGGACGACTGATCCGGGTACATGAAAGAATGAATGGGGCCATGTATCGTGAGATTTTGAGTGCAAACCTCCTTCCATCAGCAAGGGCATTGAAGATGAAACGTGGCTGGGTCTTTCAACATGACAATGATCCAAAGCACACCGCCAGGGCAACGAAGGAGTGGCTTCGTAAGAAGCATTTCAAGGTCCTGGAGTGGCCTAGCCAGTCTCCAGATCTCAACCCTATAGAAAACCTTTGGAGGGAGTTGAAAGTCCGTGTTGCCAAGCGAAAAGCCAAAAACATCACTGCTCTAGAGGAGATCTGCATGGAGGAATGGGCCAACATACCAACAACAGTGTGTGGCAACCTTGTGAAGACTTACAGAAAACGTTTGACCTCTGTCATTGCCAACAAAGGATATATCACAAAGTATTGAGATGAAATTTTGTTTCTGACCAAATACTTATTTTCCACCATAATATGCAAATAAAATGAAAAAAATACAGACAATGTGATTTTCTGGATTTTTTTTCTCAGTTAGTCTCCCATAGTTGAGGTCTACCTATGATGTAAATTACAGATGCCCCTCATCTTTTTAAGTGGTGGAACTTGCACTATTGCTGACTGACTAAATACTTTTTTGCCCCACTGTATATAAAAATTATTGAATGAATTCACACAATTGTGTATAAAAAAATTTTTGCACAAAAGTGATAAAACAAGGTGAAATACAGAAAATGTATACCTAACATATATATAGGGCACTCTCAATATATATTAAAGTGCAGTGTGCAGAAAAATAGAGGATGGCAATATATTTTTTATTTTTTGAACAAAATAAAAAGCTAGAGTGCTATAGAGAAAGTGCAAAGTGCAATGGGTAGGGATTGGCAAGGGAGTCTGTACCTTTAAGGTCCACCGTTCCAAGAACAGCACAGCCCCGACGCGCGTTTCGGATACAGCGATCCTTCATCAGGGGGTGGCATTTTACCTGAATCGGAGCCTTTTTATTATGAGGAGATAATCAATGAGCCGGTGCAGCGGCTCATTGATTATCTCCAGGGGTCTAAGAGTCCAGGTGACTCCCTCTTTTATAATCAATGATGATGATTTTATCGTAAACTGGGAGAATATTTGTAACGAAACATCCAGGAAACTAATGGAATTATTAATTAAGTTGAAATTGAAATCAGCCATTGAAATTGATAAAGCCTTGGAAGAGGCATATGTAAGAGCTAAATCAAATTTATCAACGGAACAACTCCAGTCAATTAATGTCCAATTGGGCAAATATATTGACAAATGGACTAAGGATATTGAACTAAACTAAAGTAACAAGCTGATTAGAGATCAGAAGGATTTTAGTTCTGGGAGAGTGCATAGGTGGCGAAAAAACCAACCAAATGATAATAATGGCAATTACAATAGGGATCGACACCTATCAACTTCATCTAATCCACCAATGAGTGACATTTCTAACGCCTCTACTTCTGTCTCTGCTACTGCTTCAAGTGTTTCTACACCTAAACGGAAACGTGAACTACGATACCAACCTATGAAACGTTCTACTAGATATTCTCCTGATAACTACAGGAATAATCTTAAGGTAAATAATCTCAGTACACACGTTTTCACTCCAACTGAAAATGATTTATTATGTAAAGGCCTTATGTTCTGCCCCACTGCAAATTTCGATCATTTCACCGCAATTAAGGATTTGCACCTTTTTGCGAGGAAGCTATTGTTCAAACGCCACTTCCATGATGAAACCGTTTCCAAATTATCTCCTACAGAGACGGAACAAGAGGCGTTAGCCATTTTGGATGAATTAGAACGTGAGCATAACTCTTCCGATGAAGGTAAGATTCCATTAACAATCCATATTAAATTAGAAAATGGTAACACACCAAATATGAAATACGAATAGCAAAATGGCTTTAGTAATACATTTCATAATGGCTTTTTGTAAGGCATATCAAATATGAAATAAGTGAAATATGAATAGCATAATGGCTTTTGTAATCTAGAAAAACATATGAGATACTTAGCACAAAATTTGGCCAAAAGATGTGAGCCCATTCACCAGCGACAAGGTGATCTCAGATTGAATGGGTCCCTATACTGACTGCCTGGTGTCAACTGACCTCTGGCTAGTAACATGATAAAGCCTGTATATATAGGACGATAGGAACCAAACATGTGATTGAATGCGATTAAAATCACCACTTGATGAAGGGCGGAGTGCTCAGTCAGAAAACTAGTATTCAAGTAATAGAAAAAACTGACGGCACATCTAGAACTAGTCTGAATAGGTGCATACCAAAAGGCAACTTACATATTAAATTAGAAAATGGTAGCACACCAAATATGAAATACGAATAGTAAAATGGCTTTAGTAATACATTTCATAATGGCTTTTTGTAAGGCATATCAAATATGAAATAAGTGAAATATGAATAGCATAATGGCTTTTGTAATCTAGAAAAACATATGAGATACTTAGCACAAAATTTGGCCAAAAGCTGTGAGCCCATTCACCAGCGACAAGGTGATCTCAGATTGAATGGGTCCCTATACTGACTGCCTGGTGTGAACTGACCTCTGATGTGCCGTCAGTTTTTTCTATTACTTGAATACTAGTTTTCTGACTGAGCACTCCGCCCTTCATCAAGTGGTGATTTTAATCGCATTCAATCACATGTTTGGTTCCTATCGTCCTATATATACAGGCTTTATCATGTAACTAGCCAGAGGTCAGTTCACACCAGGCAGTCAGTATAGGGACCCATTCAATCTGAGATCACCTTGTCGCTGGTGAATGGGCTCACATCTTTTGGCCAAATTTTGTGCTAAGTATCTCATATGTTTTTCTAGATTACAAAAGCCATTATGCTATTCATATTTCACTTATTTCATATTTGATATGCCTTACAAAAAGCCATTATGAAATGTATTACTAAAGCCATTTTGCAATTCGTATTTCATATTTGGTGTGCTACCATTTTCTAATTTAATATGTAAGTTGCCTTTTGGTATGCACCTATTCAGACTAGTTCTAGATGTGCCGTCAGTTTTTTCTATTACTATTAACAATCCAACCACGCTCCCGAAAATTTCCATCACTTTCAACATGTTCTGTTATAGATATATTTGCAAAAACTGTGAGCAAAGAGTTTGAAAAAATCCTCATTTTCCTGTAAATAATAATTTAAGTAGGGATGAGACAAGCAGCCTTAAGAAACTTCAGGGACTGGAGGATATAGTTTTTAAACCAGCGGATAAGGGTGGGAATGTGGTGGTTTGGCCTAAAACCCTATACAATACAGAGGCACTTCGACAATTGGGTAATGCCACGTGTTATAAAAGATTGACATTTAATCCCCTCAATAAATTTCAGGCTGAGTTATTGAGTATTCTACAAAAAGTCAGAGAGAATGGGATTATTTCTAAGGAACTATTTGGGGCACTTCAAGTAGTCGAACCATCCATTCCCACCCTCTTTCTACTACCAAAAATGCATACAAATTTAACAGTAGCTCCTGGTAGACGTATAATCTCAGGTTGTGGTAATTATTTGGAACATGTCAACAGGTTTGTTGACTCCAAATTGCAACCCTTGGTGGAATCCCTGCCTTCATTCATTAAGGACATCAATGAGTTTCTCAAAAAAGTAGATGGCCTATACATTGGTGAGGATACCCTTATGGTTACTTGTGACGATGAGTCACTATACACAAATATACGGCACATGGACGGGATATGTGCAGCCGAATTCTTTTTGAAATCTTCAAATGTCTCTTTGCCAATGGGTTGGTTTGTTATGCAACTCTTATCCTTTACCTTATCACACAATTTTTTTCCTTTTAAGGGGTCCTTCTACCTGCAACTCCAGGGCACTGCTATGGGTGCTTCCTTTGCACCTTCTTATGCCAATCTATTCCTGGGGCTGTGGGAGAGGGACCTCTTCTTGTCAGATCATCTGTCATCAATGGACCGCGTTCTATTCTGGAGGCGGTACATTGATGATATTTTTTTAATCTGGCAAGGTTCAGTTGAGTCATTGCAGGACTTCATGCTGTGTTTAAATCAGAATTCTTCTTATATACATCTTACTTATCAACAGAGTAAGAATCAAATTGAATTCTTCTTACTTATCAACAGAGTAAGAATCAAATTGAATTTTTAGATGTCTGTGTAAAGAGGGATGCTGAAAATTGTATTCAAACAGAGCTTTTCCGCAAAACAACTTTGGTTAACTCATATTTGCATGCGTCCTCCTCACATCCTCCAGCTTTCATACGTTCTATACCAATTGGGCAATTTCTGCGATTACGCAGGATATGCTCCAGTGATGAAGACTTCTATAGACAAGCTGATAATCTCAAACAGAGGTTTCTCAATCGTGGATATAGCCGCCGATCGGTGAAGAGAGCATTTAACCGTGCCAAAAATACTTCTCGCAACCAGGCCCTTTATTCAACAAGATCTCCAACCTCTAACCAATTGGTTAGATATATCACCCAATACCATGGATGAACAAATGTAATGGTTCGATGTTTAGAAAAATCTTGGCCAGTCTTGTTAGCGGACCCTATCATATCACAATATATTGGGCCTAAACCCAATATTACATATAGGAGATCGACAAATTTGTGTGATAAATTGGTAAGGAGTCATTATTCAACTGATTCTATTCTCCCTACTTTCTTGTCAGATACCAAACAACCATGGGGATGTGTTGTGAGTTCATTTTCCCCTTCATTACTGAGGCCCGAGGAACACCCTCTTCTGGTAAAGAAAGGTAGTGAGCCTGATTATCAAACACCTGAGGCTGATGATGAGGACTGGCTGAGTGGAGTTACGGAATGGATATAAGGCTGCCGACGCCCTTCTGCCCTGCGGGTGATTTTTCTGTGGGATCCTTGGAGACCAATCTGAATTCCTGCTCCTCCAAAGCTAAGTTTGCTGCTCGGCCTTTTGCTTTTGTGCTTTGACTTTGTTTTTGCTTTGTTTTTCTGGATTTCTTCCATTCCCTGCTGGGGTGTGCTGAATTCATTTAGCTCTTTCTTCTGAAAATACCTGAGTGCTGATTCAGTTTTTGAAGCCTAGCTGCTTCAGGGCCTTTTTCATATCAGCTGGTTGGCTTATGTCTTTGATAGGGTTTTGGCAGATTGCAGACAGCAGCCTTCCTGTCCTTTCCTATCTAGGTAGTTTTGGGGCCCCATCTTTGCTCAGTCTATCTTTCTGTCTGTGTTAGTATTTTCATCTTGCTTCACCGTCATTATATGTTGGGGGCTGCCTATTGCTTTGGGGTCTGCTCTGGGGCAGTTTAGATTTCCCCTTTCTTTCTTTAGGCCTATGTATTTCTCCGGCTGTGATCGAGGGGTCTAGGGCATCGTAGGAACCCCCCACGGCTACTGCTAGTTGTGTTGATAGGTTCAGGGGTCTGCAATCTGATAGTTGCCAACTTCTCTGGTTTTCTGGACTTAGCTTGTATTTCTGCTTTTGCCTCCTACGGTGACTCATTCATAACAGAATCACCAGCCATACCGCAGATTCTTGGGTACTCAATAGCAGGAAAGAATTGTAAAAAAAAAAAAAAAAAGTGTATATTTTTTCCTCTATATCTCTGAGGCCATAGGGGGAATTTTTTTTTTCTCTCCATGGAGATAAAGCAATTGTCTGATCGTGAGGAGCAGCTCGCCGCGGAAGTGCGGGGAATTTCCACCTACCTTGCTCATTCACATGCTGCTGAACCAAAGATTCCTACACCTGATGTATTTTTTGGGGATCGGTCTAAATTTTTGAATTTCAAAAATAATTGTAAATTATTTTTTGCCTTGAAGCCTAACTCGTCAGGGAGCTCCGCGCAGCAGGTTAAAATTGTCATCTCTTTGCTGCGTGGCAATCCCCAGGATTGGGCGTTTTCTTTGAAACCAGATGATCCTATTCTGACTGATGTGAACGCATTCTTTCAAGCTTTGGGGTTGTTGTATGATGAACCTAATGCCATTGATCAGGCTGAAAAGACCCTGCTGGCATTGAGCCAGGGTCGTGATTCTGCAGAATTGTACTGTCAAAAATTCCGAAAGTGGGCAGTACTTACTACCTGGAATGATAATGCCTTGGCTGCTCTCTTTCGGAAGGGGTTGTCAGAAGTCGTAAAAGATACTATGGTGGGATTTCCTGTTCCCTCTGGTCTTGACGATTCTATGTCATTAGCCATTCAGGTTGATCGGCGTTTGCGCGAATGCAAAGCTGTACGAGAGTTGTTGCCACCTGTTGAACAAATGTCTGAACCTATGCAATGTGATAGAGTTTTTTCCAGAGAGCAGCGTCAGGAGTTCAGAAGGCGTAATAAGTTGTGTTGTTTCTGTGGAGATGCCTCGCATATTATTTCTGTCTGTCCCAAACGAGAGAAACGCTTTGCACACACGTTTTCTGTTGGGGGTGTTCAACCTAAGTTTCTTCTGGCTATTACTCTGATCTGCTCCCTGTCCACATTTTCCGCCAAGGCGTTTGTGGATTCGGGAGCAGCCCTAAACCTAATGGACTTGGATTTTGCTAAACGTTGTGGATTTCCGATGACACCTCTGCAGACGCCTATCCCTTTGAGGGGAATTGATGCTACTCCTTTGGCTAAAAATAAACCCCAGTTTTGGACCCAGGTGGTAATGCGGGTCGCCCCAGACCATCAAGAAAATTGCAGATTTTTGGTGTTGCATAATCTGCATGATACTGTTGTTCTGGGGTTTCCCTGGTTACAGATTCATAATCCAGTTTTGGATTGGAAATCTGTGTCTGTGGTGAGTTGGGGTTGTCGGTGTGCCTTTAGTGAGGCTCCGGTGTTTTCCACCTCTCCTCAGTCGCATGATGTTCCTGATTATTTGGCGGACTTTTATGATGTATTTAGTGAGAATGAGTCTGCGTCTCTGCCTCCTCATAGGAGTTATGACTGTGCTATTGAACTGAGCCCGGGGTGTAAATTTCCCAAGGGTCGGCTCTTCAATTTATCTGTACCCGAGCACGAGGCTATGCGATCCTATATTAAGGAGGCGTTGGAGAAGGGTCATATTAGACCATCCTCGTCACCCTTGGGTGCCGGTTTTTTTTTTGTAGCCAAAAAGGATGGATCTTTAAGACCTTGTATTGATTATCGTGCCCTCAACAAAATTACTGTTAAATATCATTATCCGTTACCCCTGATTTCTGATCTATTCTCCAGAGTTAAAGGTGCTTGCTGGTTTACCAAGCTTGACCTCAGGGGGGCGTATAATCTTATTCGCATTAAGCATGGGGATGAATGGAAGACGGCGTTTAATACTCCGGAGGGACATTTTGAGTACCTGGTGATGCCTTTTGGGCTCACTAATGCCCCTTCTGTCTTCCAGTGCTTCATGAACGATATTTTCCGAGATTTTGTCGATAAATTTTTGATTATCTATCTGGATGATATTTTGATCTTCTCCAAGGATTGGGATTCTCATGTGGAACATATTCGGACTGTGTTCCGGATCTTGAGGGAGAATTCCCTGTATGTCAAGGGCTCTAAATGCCTTTTTGGAGTACAGATTTATTTTGTCCCCGTCAACTATTGAAATGGACCCGGCCAAAGTACAGGCCATTCACGATTGGGTTCAGCCCACTTCTTTGAAGGCCCTCCAGAAGTTTTTGGGTTTTGCTAATTTTTATCGGAAATTTATAGCAAAATTTTCTAGTATTGCCAAGCCATTGACTGATTTGACTAAAAAGGGTGCTGATGTGTTAAATTGGTCTCCGGAGGCTGTTTCTTCCTTTCAGGAGTTGAAGCGAAGATTCACCTCTGCCCTGGTTTTGCGGCAACCTGATGTCTCACTTCCATTCCAGGTAGAGGTGGATGCTTCTGAGATTGGTGCAGGAGCTGTTTTGTCCCAAAAGGATCCTGTAACATCTAAAATGAATCCCTGTGCTTTCTTTTCCCGAAAGTTCTCTCCATCTGAGCGTAACTATGATGTGGGGAATAGGGAACTGTTGGCCATGAAATGGGCATTTGAGGAGTGGAGACATTGGCTGGAGGGAGCTAAGCATCAAGTCGTGGTCCTCACTGACCACAAGAATTTGATTTACCTAGAGTCGGCTAAGCGCTTGAACCCTAGACAGGCTAGGTGGGCCTTGTTTTTTACACGTTTTGATTTTGTGGTTTCTTTTCTTCCTGGAACAAAGAATGTCAAGGCAGACGCCCTCTCTAGGAGCTTCCTTGCTGATTCTCCTGTGGTGACCAAGCCTGCTACCATCTTAGGCGAAGGGGTAGTTCTTTCTGCCATCTCGCCCAATTTGAGACGTGCTATGGAAGAGTTCCAGGAGGACAAACCTGAGCGTTGTCCCAGTGGAAAGTTGTATGTTCCTGACCAGTGGAAGAAGAGAGTGATGTCTGAAGTTCATTGCTCTGCTTTGGCTGGTCATCCAGGTATTTTTGGTACTAGAGATCTGGTGAGTCGGTTTTTTTGGTGGCCCTCCATGTCTCGTGATGTCAGGAATTTTGTGCAGTCTTGTGGGACGTGCTCCCGGTCTAAATCGTGTTCTCACTCTAGTGGGTTGTTGATGCCTTTGCCTGTCCCCAAGAGGCCATGGACCCATATTTCAATGGATTTCATCTCTGATATGCCTGTCTCTCAGAGGATGACTGTTATTTGGGTGATTTGTGATAGGTTCTCTAAGATGGTTCATCTTGTACCACTCCCTAAGTTTCCGTCTTCCTGTGAGTTGGTGCCCCTGTTTTTACAACAGGTGGTTCGTTTGCACAGGATTCCTGAGAACATTGTATCTGACAGAGGAGTCCAGTTTGTGTCTAGATTTTGGAGAACTTTCTGTTCCAGGCTGGGAATTCAGTTGTCCTTCTCCTCTGCTTTTCACCCTCAGACCAATGGGCAGACAGAGAGAACAAACCAGACCTTGGAGTCATATTTGAGATGTTTTATTTCTGCTGATCAGGATGATTTGGTTTCATTTTTGCCCTTGGTCAAATTTGCTTTGAATAATAGAGCTAGTTCTGCCACTTTGATGTCACCTTTTTTTGTAACTTTGGGTTTCATCCTCGATTTTCTTCAGGGCAGGTGGAGCCCTCTGCCTGCCCAGGTGTTGACACTGTGGTGGAGAGAATGCACCAGATCTGGGACCAAGTGGTGCATAAGTTATCTCTCTCCCAGGAGAAGGCCCAGCGGTTTTCCAACCGACATAGGACCATTGGTCAACAGTTTAAGGTTGGTGATATGGTGTGGTTATCATCAAAAAATATTGCTTTGAAGGTGGCTTCTCCTAAGTTTAAGCCTAGATTTATTGGACCTTACAAGATTGTGGAGATTATTAATCCGGTTTCTTTTCGTTTGACTCTTCCTGTCACATTTAAAATCCATAATGTGTTCCATAAATCTTTGTTGAAGAGGTTTGTTGAACCTGTTGTTCCGGGGGTGGCACCTCCAGACCCTGTATTGGTTGAAGGTAACATGGAGTATGAGGTAGAAAAAGTACTGGATTCCCGTCTGGCTAGACGGAGACTCCAGTATTTGGTTAAGTGGAAGGGTTATGGTCAGTAGGATAATTCCTGGGTCTCTGCCTCTGATATTCATGCCAAACAATTGGTGCGTGCCTTTCATCGGGCTCACCCTGATCGCCCTGGTGGCGTAGTTGAGGGTTCGGTGACCCCTCCTCAAGGGGGAGGTACTGTTGTGAGTTCATTTTCCCCTTCATTACTGAGGCCCGAGGAACTCCCTCTTCTGGTAAAGAAAGGTAGTGAGCCTGATTGTCAAACACCTGAGGCTGATGATGAGGACTGGCTGAGTGGAGTTACGGACTGGATATAAGGCTGCCGACGCCCTTCTGCCATGCGGGTGATTTCTCTGTGGGATCCTTGGAGACCAGTCTGAATTCCTGCTCCTCCAAAGCTAAGTTTGCTGCTCGGCCTTTTGCTTTTGTGCTTTGACTTTGTTTTTGCTTTGTTTTTCTGGATTTCTTCCATTCCCTGCTGGGGTGTGCTGAATTCATTTAGCTCTTTCTTCTGAAAATACCTGAGTGCTGATTCAGTTTTTGAAGCCTAGCTGCTTCAGGGCCTTTTTCATATCAGCTGGTTGGCTTATGTCTTTGATAGGGTTTTGGCAGATTGCAGACAGCAGCCTTCCTGTCCTTTCCTATCTAGGTAGTTTTGGGGCCCCGTCTTTGCTCAGTCTATCTTTCTGTCTGTGCTAGTAATTTCATCTTGCATCACCGTCATTATATGTTGGGGGCTGCCTATTGCTTTGGGGTCTGCTCTGGGGCAGTTTAGATTTCCCCTTTCTTTCTTTAGGCCTATGTATTTCTCCGGCTGTGATCGAGGGGTCTAGGGCATCGTAGGAACCCCCCACGGCTACTGCTAGTTGTGTTGATAGGTTCAGGGGTCTGCAATCTGATAGTTGCCAACTTCTCTAGTTTTCTGGACTTAGCTTGTATTTCTGCTTTTGCCTCCTACGGTGACTCATTCATAACAGAATCACCAGCCATACCGCAGATTCTTGGGTACTCAATAGCAGTAATGGCAAATGCGTGGCATGTCCAAACATCTCGAGAGCTCAAACTTTTTTAAGCTCTGATGGCATTCAAACATATAAAATTACATACCCAATAACATGTTCTACAAGGGCTGTGATATACTATGCCACTTGCCCTTGTTCACTTATATATGTTGGTATGACTACCCGACAACTAAAGGTTAGGGTTCGCGAACATGTACTGGGTATTACAGCTGCGAAGGAAGTTGATGTCGATACCCTGAAAACCATCCCTAAACACTTTAGGGCACACCACAATTGTGATGCCACCCTATTTAAAGTTATTGGCATAGATATGATTAAGCCAAACATTACGGGGGAAAAATAACTACCCCCCTTGGCTCGCTTGGAAATCAAATGGATATGGAAGCTAAAAACAGTTTCTCCCTTGGGCTTAAATGAAAATTTATGCTTCGCTCCTTTTCTTTGATTTAGCGTGTCTTGTGACCCCAATTCTATAACCTGAACCATCTTTTCCTCATTTTAACTGCTTTTATTTTTTTTTTAATTTTATTAGGCTTTTATCATGTGTGTGAACTTTACGTATTATACTGGTCCTTGGAAGTATCCCTTGATATGATACAGCTGGATATTGCACAATATTTGGAGTGAATCTATATGATTATATGAATTTGCATCTTAATTATGGATATCTTAAAATGTCTGGACTGTATCCACATGAATATCAAAACTCGCTTTTTTATACTGCAAACTATATTTTTCTTGTTTACATTATGCATTATTATTTTTTCCCCTTTTTTATTCCTTTTTTATTTATTTATTATATATATATTTTTCCTTTTTTTAGGCTTTATTTTTATTTATTTTCATTCTTATTTATTATTTTTTTATTTTTTATTTATTATTTATTTTTATTTTTATTTTTTATTTATTTTTTATTTATTTATTTATTTATTATTTATTTTTTATTTTTATTTTTATTTTATTTTTCATATACTATTATTATTATTTTTTCTATTATTTTTCTGTATTTCCTTTATATATGGATGCATATTTATTATTTTTTATGCCTGTTTTTTCTGTATTGATTGTGCAATTTGGTCAGTACTGCACTTGCTTTCCCCTTTGTTTACACAATAATTACCCATGTGTGTGGAGTCGAGGTTGTGCGCACGCGCCGCTGGTGACTCGCGCTTCTGTGTGGTGTATCATACCCATGGCAACTATGCTTTGAGGTGCTGTGCACTATCACCGAGCCCCTGTCCTGCCGACGGCGTGCGCGCCATTATGCCATGTACTCACAGGCATTGGTCCCTTTTGATATCTATTTGCCTATGCCGCGGTTGTGCCCGTGCGCCGTCTTTGGACCCGGCCTCCGGTGTCTGCCTCCTGGTTCCTAGGCAACGCCTTTGATTCCGGGTCACGAGTGCCGGTTTGCTTCCGGCTTCATTCGACGGCGCATGCGCTGCATCCACTGCTGCAACTGCTCATTGATTATCTCCTCATAATAAAAAGGCTCCGGTTCAGGTAACATGCCACCCCCTGACGAAGGATCGCTGTATCCGAAACGCGCGTCAGGGCAGTGCTGTTCTTGGACCGGCAGACCTTAAAGGTACAGACTCCCTTGCCAATTCCTACTCATTGCACTTTGCACTTTCTCTATAGCACTCTGCCTTTTTATTTTGTTCAAAAAATAAAAAATATATTGCCATCCTCTATTTTTCTGCACACTGCACTTTAATATATATTGAGAGTGCCCTATATATATGTTAGGTATACATTTTCTGTATTTCACTTTGTTTTATCACTTTTGTGCAAAAAAATTTTTATACACAATTGTGTGAATTCATTCAATAATTTTTATATATATATACAGTGGGGAAAAAAAGTATTTAGTCAGTCAGCAATAGTGCAAGTTCCACCACTTAAAAAGATGAGAGGCGTCTGTAATTTACATCATAGGTAGACCTCAACTATGGGAGACAAACTGAGAAAAAAAAATCCAGAAAATCACATTGTCTGTTTTTTTTTTCATTTTATTTGCATATTATGGTGGAAAATAAGTATTTGGTCAGAAACAAAATTTCATCTCAATACTTTGTGATATATCCTTTGTTGGCATTGACAGAGGTCAAACGTTTTCTGTAAGTCTTCACAAGGTTGCCACACACTGTTGTTGGTATGTTGGCCCATTCCTCCATGCAGATCTCCTCTAGAGCAGTGATGTTTTTGGCTTTTCGCTTGGCAACACGGACTTTCAACTCCCTCCAAAGGTTTTCTATAGGGTTGAGATCTGGAGACTGGCTAGGCCACTCCAGGACCTTGAAATGCTTCTTACGAAGCCACTCCTTAGTTGCCCTGGCGGTGTGCTTTGGATCATTGTCATGTTGAAAGACCCAGCCACGTTTCATCTTCAATGCCCTTGCTGATGGAAGGAGGTTTGC
Source organism: Dendrobates tinctorius (assembly GCF_039654945.1). Lineage (NCBI taxonomy): Eukaryota > Metazoa > Chordata > Amphibia > Anura > Dendrobatidae > Dendrobates > Dendrobates tinctorius. Next base: position 2,620,067 of record NW_027361843.1, on the reverse strand, counting down.
ACTCAAAATCTCACGATACATGGCCCCATTCATTCTTTCATGTACCCGGATCAGTCATACTGGCCACTTTGCAGAGAAACAGCCCCAAAGCATGATGTTTCCACCACCATGCTTTACAGTAGGTATGGTGTTTGATGGATGCAACTCAGTATTCTTTTTCCTCCAAACACGACAAGTTGTGTTTCTACCAAACAGTTCCAGCTTGGTTTCATCAGACCATAGGACATTCTCCCAAAACTCCTCTGGATCATCCAAATGCTCTCTAGCAAACTTCAGACGGGCCCGGACATGTACAGGCTTAAGCAGTGGGACACGTCTGGCACTGCAGGATCTGAGTCCATGGTGGCGTAGTGTGTTACTTATGGTAGGCCTTGTTACATTGGTCCCAGCTCTCTGCAGTTCATTCACTAGGTCCCCCCGCGTAGTTCTGGGATTTTTGCTCACCGTTCTTGTGATCATTCTGACCCCACGGGGTGGGATTTTGCGTGGAGCACCAGATCGAGGGAGATTATCAGTGGTCTTGTATGTCTTCCATTTTCTAATTATTGCTCCCACAGTTGATTTCTTCACTCCAAGCTGGTTGGCTATTGCAGATTCAGTCTTCACAGCCTGGTGCAGGGCTACAATTTTGTTTCTGGTGTCCTTTGACAGCTCTTTGGTCTTCACCATAGTGGAGTTTGGAGTCAGACTGTTTGAGGGTGTTCACAGGTGTCTTTTTATACTGATAACAAGTTTAAACAGGTGCCATTACTACAGGTAATGAGTGGGGGAAAGAGGAGACTCTTAAAGAAGAAGTTACAGGTCTGTGAGAGCTAGAAATCTTGATTGCTTGTTTCTGACCAAATACTTATTTTCCACTATAATATGCAAATAAAATGAAAAAAAAACAGACAATGTGATTTTCTGGATTTTTTTTTCTCAGTTTGTCTCCCATAGTTGAGGTCTACCTATGATGTAAATTACAGACGCCTCACATCTTTTTAAGTGGTGGAACTTGCACTATTGCTGACTGACTAAATACTTTTTTTCCCCACTGTATATATATATATATATATATATATATATATATATATATACAGTATATACACACACACACACACACACTAATAAATACCAAATACGTGATATATGGTGACTGTTGGAAAGAATGGTAGACCATTCGGGATATTGCAGAAACACCGAAAAAGAGAAACTCGAATTTACAGGTCTAAGAAAAAGGTCAATAAATGTAAAAATATATTTAAAAATATAAATAAAAAATGCAAAATGGAGTATAAAATAATCGACCTTTATTAGACATAATTGGTATACAATAATTATACAATAATACTAAAAAACAGAACATGTCGGTACTTGGATTTGTATGATTAATCAGAATGGAAAATAGTAAATATATATATAACACAGCGGACCAAACATTTACATGATATATGGATAAATTACACATGTAAAATAAAATTATATAGTAAATAGTCTATATTCCAAACATGTGTAATAAGAATCAAATATGTATAGAAACCACTACGCCAATCCTAATAATGCCAAAAATTCAACGTGCATAATGTGTATAATACATAAAAAAGAAAAATAGAAAAAGAATTATATATACAGTGGGGAAAAAAAGTATTTAGTCAGTCAGCAATAGTGCAAGTTCCACCACTTAAAAAGATGAGAGGCGTCTGTAATTTACATCATAGGTAGACCTCAACTATGGGAGACAAACTGAGAAAAAAAAATCCAGAAAATCACATTGTCTGTTTTTTTTTCATTTTATTTGCATATTATAGTGGAAAATAAGTATTTGGTCAGAAACAAGCAATCAAGATTTCTAGCTCTCACAGACCTGTAACTTCTTCTTTAAGAGTCTCCTCTTTCCCCCACTCATTACCTGTAGTAATGGCACCTGTTTAAACTTGTTATCAGTATAAAAAGACACCTGTGAACACCCTCAAACAGTCTGACTCCAAACTCCACTATGGTGAAGACCAAAGAACTGTCAAAGGACACCAGAAACAAAATTGTAGCCCTGCATCAGGCTGTGAAGACTGAATCTGCAATAGCCAACCAGCTTGGAGTGAAGAAATCAACTGTGGGAGCAATAATTAGAAAATGGAAGACATACAAGACCACTGATAATCTCCCTCGATCTGGTGCTCCACGCAAAATCCCACCCCGTGGGGTCAGAATGATCACAAGAACGGTGAGCAAAAATCCCAGAACCACGCGGGGGGACCTAGTGAATGAACTGCAGAGAGCTGGGACCAATGTAACAAGGCCTACCATAAGTAACACACTACGCCACCATGGACTCAGATCCTGCAGTGCCAGACGTGTCCCACTGCTTAAGCCTGTACATGTCCGGGCCCGTCTGAAGTTTGCTAGAGAGCATTTGGATGATCCAGAGGAGTTTTGGGAGAATGTCCTATGGTCTGATGAAACCAAACTGGAACTGTTTGGTAGAAACACAACTTGTCATGTTTGGAGGAAAAAGAATACTGAGTTGCATCCATCAAACACCATACCTGCTGTAAAGCATGGTGGTGGAAACATCATGCTTTGGGGCTGTTTCTCTGCAAAGGGGCCAGGACGACTGATCCGGGTACATGAAAGAATGAATGGGGCCATGTATCGTGAGATTTTGAGTGCAAACCTCCTTCCATCAGCAAGGGCATTGAAGATGAAATGTGGCTGGGTCTTTCAACATGACAATGATCCAAAGCACACCGCCAGGGCAATGAAGGAGTGGCTTCGTAAGAAGCATTTCAAGGTCCTGGAGTGGCCTAGCCAGTCTCCAGATCTCAACCCTATAGAAAACCTTTGGAGGGAGTTGAAAGTCCGTGTTGCCAAGCGAAAAGCCAAAAACATCACTGCTCTAGAGGAGATCTGCATGGAGGAATGGGCCAACATACCAACAACAGTGTGTGGCAACCTTGTGAAGACTTACAGAAAACGTTTGACCTCTGTCATTGCCAACAAAGGATATATCACAAAGTATTGAGATGAAATTTTGTTTCTGACCAAATACTTATTTTCCACCATAATATGCAAATAAAATGAAAAAAAAAAACAGACAATGTGATTTTCTGGATTTTTTTTTCTCAGTTTGTCTCCCATAGTTGAGGTCTACCTATGATGTAAATTACAGACGCCTCTCATCTTTTTAAGTGGTGGAACTTGCACTATTGCTGACTGACTAAATACTTTTTTTCCCCACTGTATATATATAAATATAGTACGATATATGGTATTGACATTTTTTAGGTTTTATTCGTGTTCTCCAAATATATCAGAATAGAAAGCAATCAAAAAATCGCATGTGCCCGAAAATGGTACTAATAAAAACATCAACTCATCCAGCAAGAAACAAGCTCTAACATAACTCTGTTTGCAGAAATATAGAAAAAGTATAGTTCTGAAAATGTGGGATTGCAAAAACTAGTTTTTGCAAACAAAAAGCATCTTTTAGTGTATGACTGCAGCCAAACATGAAAAATATATAAATCTGATATCACTGTACTCGTACAGACCCGAAGAATAAAGTTGTCTAAGCACTAATATCCCACGAAGAACGGCATAAAAAATAAATAAAACGAATTCTTCACCTACTATTGATTTGTTTATTCTGCCTCCCAAAGATTGCAGTAAGTCTCAGCTCACATTTATCCTGCTCTCTGCGCTGATTCAGAAGGAACCCCGACGGAAGATTCCCTATAATGAGGCAGATAGAGACACTGTGGATGATGTCTGGCCTGTGATCCGGCGGTGTCCGCCATTTTAGGCTTGCATAAAAGTGCGGTAGGCCTCAGTTTTTTGCATCACTGAAAAGAAGGACAACGCTGAACAGAGGCCAGATGGAGTCAAGAGTAACTCTGCTGCTGCATTATAGTGAATTAATCCCTCGGGAGTTTAATTTGAATCATGTCATTCGGAGATTTTGATGTAAACACCAATTTAAGTGGTCAGCGTAGAATAGATAAATGTGATCCCAAATGTTATGTAAAATGCTCCCAACAAAAGCTTCAACTTAATCCACAAAAAAAGCAAGTCCCCACTCATGTCCATCATCTTGTCAATGGAAATATAGGGGACTTCCACGTTACTGGTAGCACAAAGGCTCTGGAAAAGCGCTATGGCACCTCATCCCCAAAAGAAATCCAGAAAGTTCTGCACTCCTAAATTTAAATGCCCTCCAAACTTCTGAGACCCACGGTGTGCCTGATCCACATTTAGCGTGCACAGGTTTGTCATTCCTGTAGTAATGAGAGACTTCCTAATATACAGGCTCATTTCTCCAGAAGCATAAGCTAGGCATAATGTACTGGGCTCTACATAGTACTCGGCAATACAATGTACAGGCACTAGAATAGCAATTTTCACTCATCAACATCCACTGCTGCTTATATTTGAAAAACACTTATGCAGTCAAATCATTACTACACCTGTAGATAAGTTCCCAAAGGGGTACAATTTCCAAAATGGGTATATTTGGGGGTATTTTGCTCTTCTTGCACTTACCAGCTCTGTATATGGAGTCCACAAGCTATTCTAGGAAAATCTGCGCTCCAGGAGACAAATAGCGCTCTATCCCTCCCGAGTTTCACCTTATGGCTATACAGCACTGTATTTCCATGTTAAAAAATGAGGTTATGTTCCAGCTCCTTAAATAATTTAAACTTTATTAGTCCTTGTTAAAAAATGTTGCAGTGGTAAAAAACTCCCTGTACAATGTGATTTCAAGGGGTTAAAGCGACGCATTTTGATCTGAGACCAGATCTTTATCAAAGCTAGATATCTACTGGCATCATGGCTATTATCAAATGTCATATGTCGGGTATACGTTAGAGTTGAGCGAAACGGGTCGGTCAAATTCAAAAGTCGCTGACTTCAGCTGAAGTCGGGTTTCGCCGATCGAAACCCGACCATAGCGTGAGGTCGGCCATGAGGTCGTCGACCCGAGCACCAAAGTCACGTTTCAAATAATGCTTCCAGCGCCTTTTCTCAGCCAATGATGGAGGACGCACACTGTGGGCAACGAGATGACATGGGCAGCGGCCACCACCATCTTAGAGAAGGGCATTGAAGTGATTGGCTGGCTTTGTGTGGCGTCACAGTGGCTATAAAAGGCCGTGACCGCCGACCGCCATCTTACTTCTGCCGATCTTAGAATAGGGAGAGGTGCGGCTGCTGAATCTGAATAGGGAGAGCATTAGGCAGGAAAGAAGAAAAAAAAATAGCTTCTGCTGATAGCGCTTTTCACTGTACAGTTAGTGTGCAGTAAAAGGGGAGGATTTTTGTTGTGTGCATCAGCGCTGGTGGTGATTAGGCTGCCTTTTAAGGCTACCTGATAGCTGCATTGCTGTGTGCACACTGCTGTTCAAACTGCTTTATTCAAAGCATTCCAACTTTTATTGTTTTGTTCTGGTCAGTTACCTAGCGCTCATTTTTTCACACACCGTATAGCGGTGTATGCTCCTCATACACTACCGTGTACCGGCTGGTATCACGGACAAATACAAGCTATCTGTGTGTGACTCTGGACAAACAAACAGAGGAGATTTTCCATTTTTCCAGACCTACACCGTATAGAGCTTTCCACTTTTCAAACAGTTTCATATATCTGCTGTTTGATCACGGTCAAAACTATACAGAGACAGCGTGTGTCACTCCGTATAAAAATAGATGGAGATTTAAAATTTTCCTTACATACACCGTATAGCGGTGTACGCTTCTCACACACTACTGCATACTGGCTGGTATCACAGACAAATACAAGCTATCTGTGTGTGTCTCTGGAAAAACAAACAGAGGAGATTTTCCATTTTTCCAGACCTACACCGTATAGAGCTGTCCGCTTTTCAAACAGTTTCATATATCTGCTGTTTGATTACCGTCAAAACTATACAGAGACAGCGTGTGTCACTTCATATAAAAATAGACAGAGATTTAAAATTTTCCATACAGACACCATATAGAGCTGTCCGATTCTCAAACAGTATTGTATATCTGCCGTTTGCATTACGGTCACATCTATACAGAGTCAGCGTGTGTGTGTGTGACACTCCGTAAATACATATATGGACATTTCCATTTCTCCATACACCGTATTGAGCTGTCCGATTCTCAAACAGTATTGTATATCTGCTGTTCGCATTACAGTCACAACAGAAAACCGCTTTTAAAGCCGGATCATCAGGAGCAGGTTTTGGTGTACATTGCCAAAACAACCACCAGCTCTATTGCCTCTTTTTCTGAACGTTCAAAATCTGCAAGATGGAGTTGTCAGTGCAGGGTTCTGGTCAGGAAAAACACCTTTCCTTGTGTCCTTCACCCTCACCAAAAGTTAAGGATGTGGCAACCCACACTTCAGATTACTCTATGGAGCTCTTTTCACATACTATGCCTGGGTTATCCAGTCAAATCCTGAATTCCCCAGTCCAAGATAAATCTGACATGGAGTGCACTGATGCACAGCCACTGCTAGAAGATTCTGCTGGTATATTGACCCAGAGCACTACATTGCCCTTGCAGTCTACTGAGCCAGAATCTGACCCTGATGAAACTCAGGTGCCCCTTCCCGCATACTATACCACCTTACACGGTGACACAGAGGAAGGTAAAGAGGAAGGTGCAGATGACTTTGAAGAGGAGGTGATGGATGACCCAGTTCTTGACCCGGTGTCCATTGGGGGAGGAGGGTGGCGCTGGCAATAGTTCAGATAAGAAGAAGGATCCACAGCAGGCACTGACATCGCAGCAGTGGTTATCTGGCAGGCCCGTAGCTCTCCAAAAACGTGGACCAAAAGCTAAAAGATTTGCAGGACAGCTTGGCCAGACGGTCAACTTAGCACAGCGTGCAAGGCCAGAAAATGTATACCAAAGTAGGAAGAGTGCAGTGTGGCACTTCTTTGTCCAAAATCCTACTGATGAGGCAAAGGTTACCTGTAAGAAGTGCAGAAGGACCTTTAGCCGAGGTAAACAACTCAGAGATTTGAATACCAGTTGCATGCTTAGACATTTAACCAACATGCACTTGCAAGCGTGGACGGACTACAAAACCTCAGGTAGCACATGTGCACCTTCTCTGACTGAAGGTAGCCAGCAACGCTCCATCGCTTCCCCCACTGTAAGACCACCGCCACCGTTAAGCACACCACCAGCACTAAATGTTGAGGTGTCGTCGCAATAATGTTAAAGCAATCCTAAAAAACGGATCTGCCATATATACATAAGGAGATAGAGGGTTTAATCACATGTCAATGGTGATAGATAACACTGCCAGATAAAATAAAGTCAAAAAGAACCAGTGCAAAAAATTGTTATGCAAAAAATTACAATAAGCCAAGACCCAGACTTACTATTAGTGGAAAACGGGACCCCAACGCACGTTTCGCTATTTAGCTTCCTCGGGGGGCATCGCTAGTTCCCCCATATGCAGCTCTCCAGTCCAGCTCACCCTACCAGACACTCTGAGTAGGACAAGAAAGTACTCATCCTCTCATCTGCGTACACTGTGTTTGAATGCCTACATTGCCAAGATAATCTCATTACAGATGATGCCCTACCGTTTGGTTGAAAGTGAAGCTTTCCACGAGTTCATGGCCTACTCAGTCCCATGCTATGACCTACCCAGTTGGCACTTCTTTTCTCGAAAAGCCATCCCAGCCCTCCACCTGCATGTGAAAGACCGCATTGTCCATGCACTCAAGCAATCAGTGAGTGGAATGGTGCACCTCACAACAGATGCATGGTCCAGTAGGCATGGCCAGGGCCGTTACATGTCCATCACTGCACACTGGGTTAATATGGTGGATGCAGGCTCCACAAGGGACAGCTTTGGGGGAACAGTGCTGCCTAGCCCACGGTATAGGAAACAGTTGGCTGTAGGCTTTCGACCCTTCTCCTCCATAAGCGAAAGCTCGTCCACAGAGCGCAGTCGCACGAGAACTCCATCCGCAGCTGGCAGTGTTGCACACGAGGTGTCCCACTATCGAACAGCTAGTGGTAAGCACCAGCAGGCTGTGCTAAAGATGATGTCTTTGGGCGACAACAGACACACTGCGGAGGTACTGGCCGACTACTTGCAGCGACAAACTGAGTCATGGCTGGGCAGTCTACATCTTGAGCCAGGCAAGGTAGTCAGTGATAACGGCCGTAATTTTGTGGCAGCCATAGCCCTTGCAAAACTCACACACATACCTTGCCTGGCTCACACTTAGAACCTGGTGGTGCAGTGCTTCCTTAATAATTATCCGGAGTTAACATCCCTGCTCCATAAGGTGTGAAGACTTTGCTCGCACATCCGTCACTCGGCCTTACTCTCCAGTCGTATGCAGAAGCTGCAGCGATTGCTCCACCTCCCCAAGCATTGCCTAATCATAGACGTTGCAGCAAGGTGGAACTCCACCCTGCACATGGTTGAGAGTCTGTGTAAACAGAGGCAGGCTGTAATGCATTTGTGGGAGGATACATGGGCTGGCAGTTTGAGTGAAGACATGGAATTGTCGGGTGTGCAGTGGTCAAAGCTGAAAGACCTCTGTAAAGTCCTTCAGTGTTTTGAGGAATGCACATGGCTGGTAAGCACAGACGATGCCATCATAAGCATGAGCATCCCACTTATGCGTCTGCTCATGCAAAATTTGACGCACATTAAGGATCTGGCATCTGCAGCAGAGGAGGAGGAACAGGAGAAGGAGGAGGGAAGCCTTGCAGACAGTCAGCCATTGTCTGGTCAGGGACTTGTCCTGGGCGAGGTGGAGGAAGAGGAGGAGGAGGAGGAGGGGATGATTATTTTGGGCAGGAGGATGCTTCTCAGGGGGCAAGAAAAATGTTGGCGTTCCAAGGTCTGGTACAGGGTTTGTGCGTGACTGTAGGGATGTGGATTTGCCAGAAAGTGCTCCTCCAACCAGCAGTGGCAGTGCATTATTGACACCTGGAACATTGGCCCACATGTGCGATTATGCCTTGCGGATCCTAAAAAGGGACCCCCACATTGCCAAAATGATGACGGATGACGACTACTGGCTGGCCAGCATCCTCGATCCACGCTACAAAGGCAAATTACACAACACCATATAGAGCTGTCCGATTCTCAAACAGTATTGTATATCTGCCGTTCGCATTACGGTCACATCTATACAGAGTCAGCGTGTGTGTGTGACACTCCGTAAATACATATATGGACATTTCCATTTCTCCATACACCGTATTGAGCTGTCCGATTCTCAAACAGTATTGTATATCTGCTGTTCGCATTACAGTCACATCTATACAGAGTCAGTGTGTGTGTGTGACACTCCGCAAATACATATATAGAGATTGTTAGCTACACAAAAAATGTATACAGCTGTACACTTCTGATACAGTACCGTATATCTGCTTGTTGGATTACAGTCAAATACATACTGGGACAGCGTCTTTGACTAACAAAATATATACGTAGATTTAATTTTTTTAATACACCTTACACAGCTGGACGCTCCTCATACAGTACCATCTCTCTGCTGGTATTTTTGGTACATTTTTCCAAACATGAGGAAGTATGGTGGAAGAGGCTGTGGACGTGGGCAGGGGGGCGCAGCTGGTACTGATGGTGGTGGTGCATCGGCTGGTTCTGGCAAAAGCACAATAGCAGCTAAGGCAGGAGGTGTTGAGCCTGCGTCATCGTCTGGCCCAAGAAGGCCTGTAAGGTTCCCTTTTCTTGGAGTAGGAAAACCGCTTTTAAAGCCGGATCATCAGGAGCAGGTTTTGGTGTACATTGCCAAAACAACCACCAGCTCTATTGCCTCTTTTTCTGAACGTTCAAAATCTGCAAGATGGAGTTGTCAGTGCAGGGTTCTGGTCAGGAAAAACACCTTTCCTTGTGTCCTTCACCCTCACCAAATGTTAAGGATGTGGCAACCCACACTTCAGATTACTCTATGGAGCTCTTTTCACATACTATGCCTGGGTTATCCAGTCAAATCCTGAATTCCCCAGTCCAAGATAAATCTGACATGGAGTGCACTGATGCACAGCCACTGCTAGAAGATTCTGCTGGTATATTGACCCAGAGCACTACATTGCCCTTGCAGTCTACTGAGCCAGAATCTGACCCTGATGAAACTCAGGTGCCCCTTCCCGCATACTATACCACCTTACACGGTGACACAGAGGAAGGTAAAGAGGAAGGTGCAGATGACTTTGAAGAGGAGGTGATGGATGACCCAGCTCTTGACCCGGTGTCCATTGGGGGAGGAGGGTGGCGCTGGCAATAGTTCAGATAAGAAGAAGGATCCACAGCAGGCACTGACATCGCAGCAGTGGTTATCTGGCAGGCCCGTAGCTCTCCAAAAACGTGGACCAAAAGCTAAAAGATTTGCAGGACAGCTTGGCCAGACGGTCAACTTAGCACAGCGTGCAAGGCCAGAAAATGTATACCAAAGTAGGAAGAGTGCAGTGTGGCACTTCTTTGTCCAAAATCCTACTGATGAGGCAAAGGTTACCTGTAAGAAGTGCAGAAGGACCTTTAGCCGAGGTAAACAACTCAGAAATTTGAATACCAGTTGCATGCTTAGACATTTAACCAACATGCACTTGCAAGCGTGGACGGACTACAAAACCTCAGGTAGCACATGTGCACCTTCTCTGACTGAAGGTAGCCAGCAACGCTCCATCGCTTCCCCCACTGTAAGACCACCGCCACCGTTAAGCACACCACCAGCACTAAATGTTGAGGTGTCGTCGCAAGGCCAAAGCACTCAGGGAATCACAATGGTTTTGCAACTCAACACTGAATCTAGGCCATCACTACCAAATCCATCATCAACCCCCCCCTCACTCCGTCCGGTGCACTGCTACTTCCCCCATATAATGCCCAAAGAAAAAATGGATTAAAGAGCAATAAAGTAAAAAATGTATATTTTTATTATTTTCTTCCAAAAATGGAATAATAGAATACAAGTAATGAGTCAATCAAGAATCACAATATACAAAGGAATCAGCGACACTTAGTAGCCACATATAGATTAGAAAGGGTGTCTAAATAGGCAAGTAAAAATAGATTGCACAAAAATTGGTTTCATATAGTAAATATATATACACATACATATGTGGCAAAATATATAGTATAATGCATAGTTGCAAGTTTTTTCAAATATGTATATATGAAAAACAAGGCAGTTTATGTCACCAATTAGATTTTAAAGTGCACAGGTGCGTATGTCAAAATATATCCATAGATCTATAATAAATAATGTTAAAGCAATCCTAAAAAACGGATCTGCCATATATACATAAGGAGATAGAGGGTTTAATCACATGTCAATGGTGATAGATAACACTGCCAGATAAAATAAAGTCAAAAAGAACCAGTGCAAAAAATTGTTATGCAAAAAATTACAATAAGCCAAGACCCAGACTTACTATTAGTGGAAAACGGGACCCCAACGCACGTTTCGCTATTTAGCTTTCTCGGGGGGCATCGCTAGTTCCCCCATATGCAGCTCTCCAGTCCAGCTCACCCTACCAGACACTCTGAGTAGGACAAGAAAGTACTCATCCTCTCATCTGCGTACACTGTGTTTGAATGCCTACATTGCCAAGATAATCTCATTACAGATGATGCCCTACCGTTTGGTTGAAAGTGAAGCTTTCCACGAGTTCATGGCCTACTCAGTCCCATGCTATGACCTACCCAGTTGGCACTTCTTTTCTCGAAAAGCCATCCCAGCCCTCCACCTGCATGTGAAAGACCGCATTGTCCATGCACTCAAGCAATCAGTGAGTGGAATGGTGCACCTCACAACAGATGCATGGTCCAGTAGGCATGGCCAGGGCCGTTACATGTCCATCACTGCACACTGGGTTAATATGGTGGATGCAGGCTCCACAAGGGACAGCTTTGGGGGAACAGTGCTGCCTAGCCCACGGTATAGGAAACAGTTGGCTGTAGGCTTTCGACCCTCCTCCTCCATAAGCGAAAGCTCGTCCACAGAGCGCAGTCACACGAGAACTCCATCCGCAGCTGGCAGTGTTGCACACGAGGTGTCCCACTATCGAACAGCTAGTGGTAAGCACCAGCAGGCTGTGCTAAAGATGATGTCTTTGGGCGACAACAGACACACCGCGGAGGTACTGGCCGACTACTTGCAGCGACAAACTGAGTCATGGCTGGGCAGTCTACATCTTGAGCCAGGCAAGGTAGTCAGTGATAACGGCCGTAATTTTGTGGCAGCCATAGCCCTTGCAAAACTCACACACATACCTTGCCTGGCTCACACTTTGAACCTGGTGGTGCAGTGCTTCCTTAATAATTATCCGGAGTTAACATCCCTGCTCCATAAGGTGTGAAGACTTTGCTCGCACATCCGTCACTCGGCCTTACTCTCCAGTCGTATGCAGAAGCTGCAGCGATTGCTCCACCTCCCCAAGCATTGCCTAATCATAGACGTTGCAGCAAGGTGGAACTCCACCCTGCACATGGTTGAGAGTCTGTGTAAACAGAGGCAGGCTGTAATGCATTTGTGGGAGGATACATGGGCTGGCAGTTTGAGTGAAGACATGGAATTGTCGGGTGTGCAGTGGTCAAAGCTGAAAGACCTCTGTAAAGTCCTTCAGTGTTTTGAGGAATGCACATGGCTGGTAAGCACAGACGATGCCATCATAAGCATGAGCATCCCACTTATGCGTCTGCTCATGCAAAATTTGACGCACATTAAGGATCTGGCATCTGCAGCAGAGGAGGAGGAACAGGAGAAGGAGGAGGGAAGCCTTGCAGACAGTCAGCCATTGTCTGGTCAGGGACTTGTCCTGGGCGAGGAGGAGGAAGAGGAGGAGGTGGAGGAGGGGATGATTATTTTGGGCAGGAGGATGCTTCTCAGGGGGCAAGAGAAAATGTTGGCGTTCCAAGGTCTGGTACAGGGTTTGTGCGTGACTGTAGGGATGTGGATTTGCCAGAAAGTGCTCCTCCAACCAGCAGTGGCAGTGCATTATTGACACCTGGAACATTGGCCCACATGTGCGATTATGCCTTGCGGATCCTAAAAAGGGACCCCCACATTGCCAAAATGATGACGGATGACGACTACTGGCTGGCCAGCATCCTCGATCCACGCTACAAAGGCAAATTACACAACATCATGCCACAGGAGAACCTAGAGATAATTGTTGTGATGAGTCACCGAAGGAGGAAGAAACAAAATACCAGCTAAGTCCAGAAAAACCAGAGAGGTTGGCAGCTATCGGATTGCAGACCCCTGAACCTATCCACAACAACTAGCAGTAGCCGTGGGGGGTTCCTACGGTGCCCTAGACCCCTTGATCACAGCCGGAGAACTATATAGCCTAAAGACAGAAAAGGGAAAAACTAAACTGCCCCAGAGCAGACCCCAAAGCAATAGGCAGCCCCCAACATATAATCACGGTGAAGCAAGATGAAACCATAACACAGATAGAAAGATAGGTTGAGCAAATGATGGGGCCCAAGCTTACTACATAGGACAGGATAGGAAAGCTGCTGTCTGCCATCTGCAAAAACCCTATCAAAATGAGCCAACTGACTGATAGGAAAAACAGGCCCTGAAGTCGCTAGGCTTCAAAAGACTATATCAGCACTCAGGTATATTCTGAAGACAGAGCAAAAGATCAACAGATCAGAGACAAAAATGGAATTCAGCTCACCCCCGGCCGGGGATGGCAGAACTCCCAAAAAACAAGGCAAAACAAAAGCAAAACAGAAGAGTACAAAGAAGAGTAGAAAAACTTAGCTTTGAGATGCAGGAATCAGACTGGTCTCCAAGAATCCAGCAGGAAAATCACCAGCCAGGAAGAAGGGCGTCGGCAGCCTTATATCCAGTCCTCAATTCCAGCCACCCAGTCATCATCTAGCTGCCCAGGTGTCTGATAATCAGCCTCACTACCTTCCTTCACCAGAGGAGGGAGTTCATCAGACCTCAATAGTGAAGGGAAAAATGAACTCACAACAGATAATATTGGCTAACAAACAAGCAACTCTGGTAAACCGTTGGTTTGAGGCTTTCCCAGCACACAGCAGCGGTGCTGGTTCTCCCACAAGCCGTAGTGGGCACAATGGAAGAGGTGTTCGTGGTGCACACAACCGAAGTGGCGTTGGAGACAGGGGTTTCATGACCATGTTGTGGACTGATTTCTCAAGTACCGCTCACACGACTGCTAATACTGCATCAATTAAAAGTGACAGGAAACAGCAGTTGTCAACTATGGTTACAAACTACTTCTCCTCCCATATCGATGTTCTCCCTCACAAGTCATTCCCCTTTGACTATTGGGCCTGTAAACTGGACACCTGGCCTGAATTGGCACAATATGCCTTACAAGAGCTCGCTTGCCCTGCTGCTAGTGTGTTATCTGAAAGCGTCATCAGTGCTGCTGGATCAATCCTGACAGAAAAAGGACCCGTCTGTTGACCCAAAATGTTGATGATCTAACCTTCATTAAAAGGAACCATGCATGGGTTTCCAAGGATTTTGTCCCACCTTCCCCTGATGACACATAGATTGCCAGAAAACTGCCTCGCTTTTGTCCTCCTCTTCCTCGGACTTGCCCAATTCCGCCATTTGCAGCTGCTGAATGTCCAGCCTACACATCAACATATGCCATTTTTTAAACCTCCCTAACTAGGCTGCCCACCTCCCCCAAGGGCAGGGGTCAACACCTGGCACACCCGGGCAAGTGCCGTTGCTCTGAACAGGTGGATGGGCCCACTGATGGCCGACGGCACTGGCACAGGGCCATTCATAGTACAATACAGTGTCTCTGACGGTGGGGGGGCCCACTCGCCGTCAGACACACCAGCGTACTATGAGGGGCCATGTGCCAGTACCGTCGCCCATGAGTGTGCCCCCCCGCTTGGTCATGGCCATAGCACTTACAAGTTGCAATACTTACCTCTCCGTGCTCCACCGCTGTGTAGTCTGGGCAGTTAAATCCTTCACAGGGATGGCCACTAGAAATTTGGTGTATTGATCGATGATGGTTAAAATGTAGCTATGGCCTGTTCTGCTGGCCTCTACCTTCATATGATCAATGGCTACCATTTGTAATGGACGTCAACTTACAAGCGGATGCAGTGGTGCTTTATGATCACCTTTCACAGTTGTGATAGTCACAGACGTGTGATATTCCTGCCACCATTTTTCAATGTCTCCTCTCATGCCAATCCAATAGAATCGCCTACGGCCTGTGGCTTCTGTCTTTTACACTCCAAAATGACCAGACACATCATGATAGGCAGTGAGGACCATGTCTACATATCTCCCTGTGGTCACAAATTGATGGAGACGAGTAACGGTGATGTGATCCACGCTACTGCGATAAAGCAATCCTTTCTTCACAAAGAACCGTTTTCGCTGTCTCCACAGACACAGTAATTGAGGGTCTGCATCGCCTCTGCAACATCTACCGGGAGGTTTTCCCGCGATGAGTAATTCCCAAATTTCTGCAAACACTCGACTTTCCGTCTGTACTTGTATCCATGTAGTTTCTAGTAGTGGAGAGTCTGGACTGGCTTACTGAGATTGAAATATATATGAAGATTTAAAAGTACCACAACACTGTATACTGGTGTACGCTTCGAATACCTTTCTCTTTTTCTACTTTTTAAATTCTGGTCTAATACATACTGAGCCTGTGAGTGTTTGTGTCTGACTCCGGAAGTATAGACGGAAATGTACAATTACCCCTAGACTGGATACACCTGGTATGTGCTGATACAGTACCTTTGTTCAAAATTTTTTATTACGGTATCATCCATAGTGAGTGAGCATTTGTGGTTTACGCTGTAAGGTAGCGCTGTCATTCGGGTAGTGGATACTCGCTTGGTAGCCAATAAATCACATCCGGCACAGGTTTTCCATAAAAACAATTACAGTCCATGCGGTTTATTTAGGCATCATAAACCATGACCAGCAACATAAAGTTCATATTAACAGCATAGCGTCCATGACAGAGCTTCCCTCTATTATCCCTGTGGTCACACAGGTTATGCCATGCGAAGGCTCTCTTAGCCTAACAGTTATATCCCTTCTCAGGGTTTACCTCATGGCTGCTTCTCCATACTGCAGACATTCATTCCCTCCAGGGAACTATCAGGCACGTGCAGCCATTAAACACAGCGCTCACTTGCTCTCAGGAAGACAGCACCATCTCTCTCAGACCGGACCTTCCAAAACGGACCAACCAGGTCCCAGCATTCACTCCATGTGACCTACCAGGCCACCTTATATGGTCCGTAGCCACGCCCACTGGGTCACATGGCTATGACCTCATCACAGGTCCTTCAACCACTCATACACACTTTACAATAGCGTTCTTAAACACACCCCCTGGGTGGGTTTGTAGGTAACTGGTCTCGCCCATCTCACTAGCTACCTGGAAACTTCTCCCTGACACATTGGAACGAAAGATCAGCTCTGCTGATCAGCACATAAGCAAGCCTCCATCCCAAGGCCACCCACCTTGAGATACAAAACGATCCTTTAACACCCTGCTCCTGTTACCACTTTGGACAAGGCTATCCGTTCATCCTGGGACACCCTCACAGCACCCCCTAGCGGACACAGTGGTCACTACACCACATACCTCCCCCCTCTGTTCAAACTTGTGGGGTTGAACACACAACATTACACCAGGATTTCGAGACCGAACACTAATTGCACCCTGCCCCACAGGTCGAGAGAACCATCTCCATCTGTCATACGGCCTCATCCCTACGTTAGGCCTCCCCCGCCCCCAGTGGTCAGAATATCGGTCATTGTCTTTGACCCTCCAGTCACGGTCTGTCTGAATCATCAGACACTGTTTAGCCACCATCCTTTCTCTATCTAAGCGTCTTGTAAGAAATGGTACCCCACCATGTCTAAGTTTGCTTTTCAGTGCATTAACCTCACGGCTCATTGCACCTGCTGTCTCTGTAACATCCTCTAGCTCACACTGTAATCTACGGTGCAACGTATTGGCACGTTGAGCCTCTTTCTCTGCTTCTTCCACCTGGCGTTTCAGCCGCACATCATTTCCCTCCGCCAGGTCTTTGTACTATTCAGAATTATGCCTTGCATCATCCATTTGCCTTAGTACAACCTTCAGATTTTTCTCCGTATGACGTACTTGTTGGCTTGCAGATTGTCGCACTTTAATTTCCGCATCAAGCTGTTCCTCCAGTAGTGCAACCTTTGCTTCTAACTCCTTATTCTGGCAAACTAATTGGTGACGGGCACTCTCAGTCTTCTGAGCATTACTATGTACTGTCTTCAGATCAGCATTCATCTGGTCAACCTGAAGTTTGGCCTTTCTCAGCCTGTCATTGGCTAATTCAACGTTGCCGTGTTCTTCCTCCACTTCTTCTTCAAGCTGAACAATGCAAGACTCTAACCGCCTCTTTTCTTCCAAAGCCAGAGCATCTTTACCACTGTTGTTGGCAATCACATCAGCCAGTTCATCTCTTTCCTGCTGTGCTTGCCTTTTAGCATGCTCTGCAGCAGCAAGCTTCTCTTGCATATGGATCATCTCTGCTTCCATACGCTCCAGTTTCTTCTTGTCTTCACTCTGTTCATCACTCAGGCCTGGCCACTGTAGGTCTTCGTCCCACTTCTTGTCCCCCAGAAGACCTCTTACAGTTTCTGTGAGTACTTCTACCTCTTCTCTGAGGGACTTATTCAGACCATGCCACGATGCCAGGTGACCTTTGAGCTCGAAGACTTTTTTCTCTAGCTCATCTAGTCTGTGCTCCCTCTCTCTCTCAGAGCCACAGTCACCCCTAGAGTCTGAGTCACGCCGACCATCCAAGAGAACTCCCCAGTGTCCCTCTGACCGTGTGTCCACTCCAGTCGTCTCATCTCCCAGCCCACCATCCGTCATGTCACAAGACGTCAGGTCCGTACGTTGGGCAGATGTACCCCCTCTTCCGGTCACTTTTACAACTGACCTGTCCAGCTTAGCAGGCGTCACCATCACCATGTCTGCTAACCCAACAGTAGGAACGTCTCCATCCTGCTGCCATATATCATCAAATAAGACAAAGTCCCGACCCCTCTCAAAGGGAGGCACTAAGTTTGGTGGCATACTACCACCTTGACAGTTAACCCCCTTTGTCATCTCAATCAGGACTCTGTTCACTGTATAATTCACAATGACCCCGTGGTCGCAGCGAACCGTGACGTTTTTCTCGGTCAGAGATAAAACGAGCTGAGTTCCTGTCAGAGTCACCTGACTCTTTGAGTCCAGCCTACCAGAGACTCCTTCGCAGTGCAGCATCACGGTACACACCTGTGGCCTGTCGTTATCTGGAATATACATGCCGCACTCCTCAAAAGACATACACACACTGCGGTTCCCCAGACATGTCCACTGAGGTACCCAGTGCTACCCTTTTGGCAAACTCGGCCCCTTTCTGGACCACCATCCCAATTTGGTCCAGCGCCTCCCTCTGGGACTCCACCCCTTTCTGCGTTACCACCCCTTTCTGGGTCAATCCGGCACATTTCTGGACCACCCCGATTTGGGTCACCGCCCCCTTCTGGGAGTCCACCCCTTTTGGGCTCCAACCCTAATTTGGGCCACCGCCCCTTTCGGGATTTTCCCATGTCCGTTTTACCGGTCTCCTTAGACCACAGTTCACACCACACAGTTTATGTCTCTTTTACGGTACCACACAAGTCCTTGCTGGCACCACCACAGCTCCTGCTGTCACCGATCACCGACACCACCGGCTGCCGTTCACACACAGCTGGTGGTGTCACCTTCGTAACCCCGCCGAGTTACCGGAAGCCGCTTGTCCCCTTCGTATCCCCGCCGAGTTACAGCAAGCCGCTTGTCACCTTCGTAACCCCGCCGAGTTACAGCAAGCCGCTTTTCACCTTCTTAACTCTCCTGAGCCACCAAAAGTTGAGTTGAGAAAAGAGAGAAAGAAAAACACACCACACAAAACTCATGTGTCCTGTCTGTGTGCTATTCAGGACGTTGCGTCTCTGCCTGAGACCATCCAACACACAGGGTGCACAGGGTGCTTTTCAGGGAGCCGACCCTCCTCCCAGTGTCTCCCAACACACTGACCTCACCAGGTCCAGGGGCTCGGTGGGTGCTATTCAGGACATCTGTCTCCACCTGAGACTGTCCAACACTTATGCCTCACCAGGTCCAAGGTCATACCACGTGCTCCAGGGATCCTATTCTTCTCCCAGAACCTCCAAACACTGACCCTCCAGGACCTTGCTCACTGAACCCTCCAGGTACACAGTCTTTCTCACTGACCCAGGTCAGTACAACACAAACACCTGTCCGTTACCTGTGTCAGCCACACAGGCCCTCGGGTACCTCTCATCCACAGAGGCACCCTATCACAATCCACAGTCTTTTCCTCTGACCCCGGTCAGCATATTACACGGCTTTCACAGCCATCACCTGCTGGCTGCGCAGGTTCTCAGACCACTCTACCTCAGAGGTGTCCTATAAGTCTCTTCCACTGACCTGCTATCAGTATATCACACGGCTTTCACAACTGTCAGCCCTCCTGGCTCAGTATTGCCAGCACTGCACCATGTGCTTTTTGGAAACCATTGCCCTTAGCAACCGAATTTTGCAGTCCCCTTCCGTTGCTCCTAGCAACAAGGTTACAACATTGCCCATTGCATTCTCCACCAATTGTAAGGTAGCGCTGTCATTTGGGTAGGGGATACTCGCTTGGCAGCCAATAAATCACCTCCGGCACAGGTTTTCCATAAAAACAATCACAGTCCATGTGGTTTATTTAGGCATCATAAACCATGACCAGCAACATAAAGTTCATATTAACAGCATAGCGTCCATGACAGAGCTTCCCTCTGTTATCCCTGTGGTAACACAGGTTATGCCATACGCAGGCTCTCTTAGCCTCACAGTTATATCCCTTCTCAGGGTTTACCTCATGGCTGCTTCTCCATACTGCAGACATTAATTCCCTCCAGGGAATTATCAGGCACGTGCAGCCATTAAACACAGCGTTCACTTGCTGTCAGGAAGACAGCACCATCTCTCTCAGATGGGACCTTCCAAAACGGACCAACCAGGTCCCAGCATTCACTCCATGTGACCTACCCTGGCCACCTTATATGGTTTGTAGCCACGCCCACCGGGTCACATGGCTATGACCTCATCACAGGTCCTTCAACCACTCATACACACTTTACAATAGCGTTCTTAAACACACCCCCTGGGTGGGTTTGTAGGTAACTGGTCTCGCCTGTCTCACCAGCTACCTGGAAACTTCTCCCTGACACATTGGAACGAAAGATCAGTTCTGCTGATCAGCACGTAAGCAAGCCTCCATCCCAAGGCCACCCACCTTGAGATACATAACAATCCTTTAGCACCCTGCTCTTTTTACCACTCTGGACAAGGCTATCCATTCATCCTGGGACATCCTCACAGCGCCCACTAGCGGACACAGTGGTCACTACACCACAATGCCATCTATATATATGGTGAATCGGAGATACCAATTTTTACCCTATACTCGATACACCTTGTATCTTGTTATACAGTATCTTTGTTCGACATTTAGTATTACGGTCAAATCCATACTGAGTGAGCGTCTGAGAGTGACTATGGGACTATGTATACGGAGATTTCAATTGTACCCTATAATATATATACTTGCTATCTTGTTATCCAGTACCTTTTTAACAACACGTTTTATTATGGTCAAACCCAGACTGAGTGAGCATCTGAGGGTGACTCCGGAAATATATACCGAGATTTCAAATTTGGCCAACACTGTATACAGCTGTACATTTCTGATACACTAACCTTTTTTGCTATTTAGATTCTGGTGTAATCCATAATGAGCCTGTGAACGTCTGTCTGTTACTCCGGAAATATATTTGGAAATTTAAGATTACCCCAACACTGTGTACAGCTGTACGCTTGTGTTACATTACCCATTTACAGCTTTTCATATTCTTGTGTAATCCATACTGGGCCTGAGAGTGTTTGTGTCTTCCTCCTGAAATATATAGGGAGATTTAGAATGTTTTTACACTATACTATATATACCTTGTATCTGGTGATATTGTACCCTTTTCCAACTTTTTATTTTATTGTGTAATCCATACTGAGCCTGTGAGCGTTTGTGTATGACTCATGAAGTATATATGGAGATTTACTGTTATCCCTAGACTGTATAGAGCTATACACTTCTGATACAGTACCATATATCTGCTGGAATTTTGGGCCCATTTTCCAAAACATGAGGAAGTATGATGGAAGAGGATGTGGACGTGGGTGTGGGGGGCCACCTGTGACTGATGGTGGTGGTGGTGCATCTGCTGGTAGTGACAAAAGCACAAAATCAGCTAAGGCAGGAGGTGTTGAGCCTGCGTCATGGTGTAGCTCCGGAAGGCCTATAAGGCTCCCTTTTCTGGGAGTAGATAGACTGCTTTTAAAGCCTGAGCATCAGGAACTGTTTTTGGCTTTCATTGCTGAAACAGCCTCCAGCTTTATCGCCTCCTCTTCTGAAGTTTCAAAAAAATGCAAGCACTGAGTCGTCAGTGCAGGCTTCTGGTCAGGAGCAACCCCTTTCCTTGTGTCCTTCACCCACACCAAAAGTGAAGGATGCAGCAGCACACACTTCAGATTACTCCATGGAGCTCTTTTCACATACCATGCCTGGGTTAATTAACAATGGGGCCCATCATATACTGGAGCATTCCAAATGGGGGACATCAGACACTGGAGCAGCATTTACAGGGCCCATTATACACTGGAGCATTAGAAATGGAGCCCATTATATATGGAGCATTATTAGGGCCCATCATACACTGGAGAATCATCCATGAGGCCCATCATATACTGGAGCATTCCAAATGGGGGACATCAGACACTGGAGCAGCATTTACGGGGCCTATTATACACTGGAGCATTAGAAATGGAGCCCATTATATATGGAGCATTATTAGGGCCCATCATACACTGGAGCATCATCCATGAGGCCCATCATATACTGGAGCATTCCAAATGGGGGCATCAGACACTGGAGCAGCATTTACGGGGCCCATTATACACTTGAGCATTAGAACTGGAGCCCATTATATATAGAGCATTATTTGGGCCCATAAGACACTGGAGCATCATCCATGGGGCCCATCATATACTGGAGCATTCTAAATGGAGCAGATCAGACACTGGAGAAGCATCTATGGGGCACATTATACACTGGAGCATTAGAAATGGGGCCCATTATATATGGAGCATTATTTGGGCCCATAACACACTGGAGCATTGTCCATAGGGACCATCATATACTGTAGCATTATGTGTAGCTCATCATATGCTGTATGGAACATTATATGTGACCAATTATTCTGTATTGAGAAATATATTTTGCTCATTATTCTGTATGGCGCACAATGTGGTGGCCATAATACTGTATGGAGTAATATATTGTCCTTTTTTTGAGCTATTGTACAATTTAAAATAGATCAGTCATGTCATGTAAGCAGTGAAGTATTTGTCATTGTACTATACCTATATTTCTGTGCCGTATCGGAGCATCATGAGTTGTGGTATGTGTTAAAGGGGCGCACTGACACTCTTTGGCCCAGGGCACACGAAAACCTGGAGCCAGCCCTACCCCCCCACAACTTTAGCCAAACAACCCCCAGTTTTCAATGCGTAGCTATTATTATGAAGTAAATTAAGGTTGACAAGCTTCAGTAGTAAGAATTGATGTTTTGGGCATTGAAATGGGCACTGTAGGTGTGTTTACTGTCCTCCACTCCCTGCTGACTTTGCTTCCCCATTGACTTGCATTGGGTTGCTTGTTTCAGTCGGCCTCCGACTTTTCCCTATAGTCAGCCGATTTCGTACTACCCAACTTTTGCAAAAGTCGGGTTTCATGAAACCCGACTCCACCCTAAAAAAGGCAAAGTTGCTCATCTCTAGTGTACGTTGCTTACATTCAATGCACGTATCTCAGAATACTTATGAGATATATTAAACAGTAAAAACAATAATCAGAATATTTCCAAAGCAGCAAAACATTTTATAACATACCATGCACGTACAACTGCATCATTCCAAGTTTGTGGTATAGAACAGGTTAACAGATCAGTACGTGGAGGAGATGTCAGACGGCGTCTCCTTACACGCGAAGCGGACTACAAAAGAGAAACTAAATAATGTTTCACTATTGAAATAATGGGAATGTTTGTCATTCATTGCCTTTATTATAATTTTTTTTCAATATGTATTTCATGTATGTGGATTGTTTTTCTTCTTTCTCTTTTAACTACTAGTATGTGGTGTGCAGCTGCATTATTATTCAGGACCTTAAGTCACGTTAGCTGACAATACTGTAGATCATTCTTGTGATTGGCCCCTGCACACTAGATAATAGCCATGTTGCCAGTAGATATCTAGCTTTGTTAAGGATCAGGTCTTTGATCGAAACGCGTCGCTTTAACCTTTTGGAATCACATTGTACAGGGAGTTTTTTCACCGCTGCAACATTTTTTAACCAGGACTAATAAAGTTTACATTTTTTAAGGAGCTGGAACATCACCTCATTTGTTTCACACATATCGTCCCATCAAGATGAAGTTCCGAGCACCTGCGGGTTTGTCTGGTGAGCTGGCTATGGTTTCTAACCACGTTGTTTCTTCTATTTCCACATTCAGCAGAAATTGTGTGAAAAATTTCGTCTTTACCCATTTACCCTTGTAAAAATGTAAAATCTGGGGTTAAAACTATGTGTATGGTGCACTTTCTTATGTTATTCTTGTGAAAATGCAAAAGTGGGTCTAAGAAAAATATTTGTTTAGAAAAATTTTTATTTTTTCATTTTCATGGCTCTGTGTTATAAACTTCTGTTAAGCATCTGTGTGTTTAAGATGCTCACCGTACATCTGAAGTTGAAACTAGAAGTCTACATACACTATCGAAAAATACACGTATGCATGTTTTATTCAATATCTGACATGAACTCAAAATAAACCTTTCCCGTTTTAGATCATTTAGGATTACCATAATTATTATTTGCCAAATGCCAGACTAATAAGAGAGAGAGAATGTTTTAAGGAGTTTTTATTACTTAGTGCAAAGTCCAAAGTTTACATACACTAAGATTACTATACCTTTAAACATTTCTGATAGTAGTCAAAATAGGTAGCGGTCACTGGGGAGCACTGGAAGAGCGGACTGGCCAATTTAGTTTAGCAGAAGGAGGTTCACCGCAGC
This sequence comes from Dendrobates tinctorius, assembly GCF_039654945.1. Taxonomy (NCBI): domain Eukaryota; kingdom Metazoa; phylum Chordata; class Amphibia; order Anura; family Dendrobatidae; genus Dendrobates; species Dendrobates tinctorius. The sequence continues at coordinate 2,595,848 of NW_027361843.1, read as the reverse complement.
TCCAGCCATCTACTTCCAATGGAGCATAGGTGCAGTAGTGAAGTAAAAAATACGGTCAAAGGAGCGCTAGGACCAACAGGTCATGGATATTATTTCATAAGACCACAACGCCACCTGATGAAGACGGGGCTACAGTCGAAATGCGTTGTGGTCTTATGAAATAATATCCGTGTCCTGTTGTTCCTAGCACTCCTTTGAAAGTCTTTTTACTTCACTAATTTAAACAATTCTGGACTGCAAATATGGTGATGTCATGTGTTTGGAAGCTTCTTTTTTGGCAACATCTTAGTTAACTAGAGGTACCTGCGGATGTATTGTAATTCACACCTGAAACACACTGCTTCTTTGCGTATCATCATAGCAAAGTCTCAAGAAATCAGCCAAAATATCAGGAAGGGAATTGTGAACTTGCACAAGTCTGGCTTATCCTTGGGTAAAATTTCAAGATACCTGAAGGTGTTTTGTTCATCTGTACAAACAATTATGCGAATAATTATTTTGTATCCCTGAAATGAACATGCTTTGGTCCGACATGTGCATATCAACCCAAGGACAAAAGCTAAAGACCTTGTGAAAATTATGGCGGAAGCTGGTAAGATAGAGTATTCATTTCAATGTGGATATTGACACTATCAACATGGGCTGAAAGGCCACTCTGCCACAAAGAAGCCATTGCTCCAAAAGAAACATAAAAAAGCCAGATTAATGTTTGCAAATGCACACAGGAACAATAATCTTATTTTTTGGAGACATGTGCTGTGGTCTGAAGAAACTAAAATTGAACTTTTTGAACATGATAACCATTGTTACGTTTGGAGGAAAAAGGGACAAGCTCGAAGCCTAAGAACACCATCCCAACTGTGAAACACGGGGGTGGCAGCATCATTGATCGTTGCTGCAGGGAGGACTGGTGCACTTCACAAGATAGATGGCATCATGAGAAAAAAAGATTATGTGGCAATACTGAAGCAACATCTCAAGACATCAGCCAGGAAGTTAAAGCTGGGCTGAAATGAATCTTCCAAATGGACAATGACCCAAATCATACTTTCAAAATGCTAACAAAGTGGCTTAAGGATAACAAAGTCAATGTTTTGGAGTGGCCATCACAAAGCCCTGATCTCAGTCCTATTTAAAATTTATGGACAAAGCTGAAAAGGCAGGTGCAAGCAGGGCGACCTACAAACCTGAATCAGTTATACAAGTTTTGTTAGGAGGAATGGGTCCAAATTGTGACCAACTATGGTGAGAAGCTTGTGGATGGATATCTCAAACGTTTGATCCAAGTCATTCAGTTTAAGGGCAATGGTAACATAAACTAATGAAATATATGTAAACTTTTGACTTTGCAGTTGTAGGGGGTGTGCTAGAGGGTGATCTGTACCCGGCATGCATGTGCGCACCTTCTTAGTGAAACCGGGTACATTTTACTTGTAATGTGTCATTTGAAGTGTAACTGTCTTACTGTACATTTATGTGTTAATGTACTTATGTCAATTCATTGTGTATTAGGGATATAGATAGGGAAATATAGCATTTGGGTAAGGTTTAGTGTTAAAAGGTTTAATATAGGATTTAGAATTACTTCAGGTTCAATTTTTTTAATTTACCAAGGGTAACAGGAGAAATTGGACTGCAAAAGTTATTGTGCAATTTGTCCTGAGTACGCTGATACCTGATATGTGGGGGGAACCACTGTTTGGGTGCATGGCAGAGCTCGGAAGGGAAGGAGCGGCGTTTGACTTTTTCACTGCAAAATTGGGTGAAATTCAGATTGGACGCCATGCCATGTTGGGAGAGCCCCTGATGTGCCTAAACAGTGGAAACCCCCACAATTGACCCCATTTTGGAAACTAGACCCCCCAAGGAACTTATCTAGATATGTGGTGAGCACTTTGAACCCCCAAGAGCTTCAAAGAAGTTTATAACGTACAGCCGTACAATTAAAAAAATCATATTTTTTCCACAAAAATGATCTTTTCACCCCCAATTTTTATTTTCCCAAGAGTAACAGGCCCCCAAAAGTTATTGTGCAATTTGTCCTGAGTACGCTGATACCCCATATATGGGGGTAAACCACTATTTGGGCACATGGCAGAGCTCGGAAGGGAAGCAGCGCCATTTAACTTTTTTGGCTGGAATTGAGATCTGACGCCATGTCGCGTTTGGAAAACCCCTGATGTGCCCAAATAGTGGTAATCCCCCAATTCTAACTCCAACCCTAACCCTAGCCCTAGCCCTAACCCTAACCCTAGCTCTGACCCTAGCCATAACCCTAGCCCTAATGGGAAAATGGAAAAAAAAAAAAAAAAATTTTATTATTTTTCCCTAACTTAGGGGATGATAATGGGTGGTTTGATTTACTATTTATGGCAGGTTTTTATTTTTGGCAGCTGTCATACGCTAAAAGACGCTTTTTATTGTAAAAATAGTTTATGCATCACCACATTTTGAGAGCTATAATTTTTCCATATTTTGACCCACCGAGTCATGTGAGGTCTTATTTTTTGTGGGACGAGTTGACATTTTTATTGGTACCATTTTCGGGCATGTGACTTTTTTTGATCACTATTTATTCTAATTTTTGGGACACAGAACGAACAAAAACCAGCGTTTCATGAATTTCTTTTGAGGGGGTGCGTTCACACCGTTCAACGTGTTGTAAAATTGATAAAGTGGTTTTATTCTTCGGGTCAGTACGATTACAGTGACACCTCAACAGACGACAGACCAGCTGCCGTCAATGTAGCGCGTCCCTTTCTGGGCGCGCTACATTGACGATATCTTTTTTGTCTGGCAAGACACTTTAGAATCACTACATAAGTTTATTAATGAGTTAAATTTTAATAATTTAAATATCAAACTGACATGCCACCATAATCATGATACAGTTGATTTTTTGGATGTTAAAATAAAAAGAGACGTACACAATTGTCTTCAGACTGATTTATTTAGGAAATCCACTGCGGCCAATTCGGTATTGCAGGCTTCCTCGTCACATCCACCAGCGCTCATTAATTCAATTCCGATAGGTCAGTTTTTACGTCTACGACGGATATGTTCAGACGATTTGGATTTTGAAAGGCAGGCGGAGGAATTGAAAATTCGATTTATAGAAAGAGGATACAGCAGACGCTCTATAAAAAGAGCGTACAATAGAGCCAAATATACAACGAGACATAATGCTCTATATAGCACTCAGAGTCCAAAATCGAATAAAGTTGTCAGTTTTATTACTCAATACACTGGACAAGCAGATGCATTGCGAAGCTGTCTTAAGAAATATTGGCCAATTTTACAAGCTGATCCCATTCTTGCAGAATACATTGGAACTGCCCCATGTATTACCTTCACAAGGTCACAAAATTTAAAAGATGGTATAGTTAAGAGTCATTATATTGGGGAACACAATACTACATTTCTTTCTGGAATAAAATCTCCTTTGGGGTGTAGGATGTGTGGACATTGTGTAGCTTGTCCTAATATTATCAATGCACAGAATTTTAGCAATGCAAATGAATCTCAATCTTTTAAGATCAAACACTCCATCAATTGCTTATCCAAAGCTGTAATATACTATGCTACATGTCCCTGTTCACTCATTTATGTAGGCATGACGACTCGTCAGCTAAAAGTTAGAGTACGGGAACAAGTCCTTGGGATTTTGGCAGCTAAAGAAATTCAGGATGTTTCTATGTTAAAAACTCTGCCAAAACATTTCAAATTGCCCCACAATTGTGATGCATCACTTTTGAATGTGAGAGGGATTGATATGATTAGACATACAATGAGAGGAGGGAATATCAGCACATCCTTGGCCAGACTTGAGACCAAATGGATTTGGACATTAAATACTGTGTCCCCATTTGGTCTCAATGAAAATATATCCTTTGTCCCATTTTTATAACCAGTGTTTCTTCGGGGAATTTTTTCATGAGTGAATTCTTTCTATATTAGGGAGAATTTTCATGGAAGAAGTTCTTAAATAAACAATATATGTGCATTTTATGTACTTCTTTTATTGATTGATTTTATTTTTATATTTATTCTAGTTTTTTTAGTGGAAGAATGCGATCAGGATAATGATGGTGTATCGTTTGGAAAATATTGCATATACGCAAGATTAATTGAAAAGGATCGAGAAGAATTTGTAACAAAAAGTGCTTTATGTACGGATATGGTGGACTATCATTATACTATATTACTGTAATATCAATTGTTGAGGAATTTGAGGAGATCCAATCATGTGAATTCAATATGAGAGATGTGATTAGTATTATGTAATTTATGTATATTTATTTTTGTATATTTTTTATTTTTGTTTACATATTTTTTGATTTATTATTATTATATTATTTTTCATTTTTCATCTCTTATATTTATTGTCTGTTATACTTTTTCTTTTTATTTTATATATTTTTGTTTTTTATTTATTTATTATTAATTATTTATTCTTATTTTATTTTATTATTAGTTATTATTATTATTATTTAATTTATATATTTTTTATTTTCTCCCTTTTTTATTTTCTTTTCTTTTCTTTTTATTTTATTAATTTTATTTTCATTTATATTGTTAGATTCACATAATGATGACTGTTCTATGAATACAATAATGATGAAGTATGAATATAATAATGATTGATATATGAAGATGGATAAGTTAATTATGGAATATATATTATATAAGTTGGATATGATTTATTAGGTATATTGAGATATTTTTCATATATATCATTGTGGTTATATATATATTGATATATATGCACTTTTTTATACATTGCACTTTTCTATGTTATTATCACCTATTATAATAAAATTTCACCTAATGTAATTTTTCTTGATTTGCAGTTTATTGGTGGTTTTAATCACTTTATTGTGATATTTTGGGGTATATTTATTCATAATATTTACAATATCACTCTAAACATTATATGATATGTGTTCTTTAATATATGTTCTATCAATATATAATTGCGGTATGATGATATGAATTGTATATATACATTATATATTTTAGAAAATATTTAAATATTGATTCAAATGATTTGACAGATCTCAGGGATATTTTTATATTATTTTAATAATTGGTATGCCATATAGGCACTTTTTTCTTGCACATTGTTTATAATTGCCAATTTTGATTGAAATAAAGGCTGTTTAATATATATTTAGCGGTCCCGTTTTTTAGATAAATAATTGTCCAATACAGTGGTTTGTTCACACTATCAACCGAATGGTTTGCCATTCATTTAGCATGACACATCAAGAGGATATATTTTAAATTGAATTGATGCACAATTTGATTTGAATATGATTATATGAATATTGGTGCACGGTTTATTTATATTTTCTTTTCTAGTTGTGTTTTATTGTTACTAATAGGATTAGTAATGGATAGGTGTCTTATAGATGCTTCTCCATTAGTAATCCGTGGGCTTGATGTCACCTGACAATACAAAGGTGACATCAACTCCACAAATATGAACCCCACTTGCCACGGCCACAGTGAAAGTGGGAAGAGCCAGGCAAAGCACCAGAATTTGTGCATCTAATAGCTTCACCTTTTCTGGGCAGCTGCAGACTGCTATTTTTTGCTGTGGGTGGAGCAAAATCCATGGCCCCTTACTAGCCTGAGAATACCAGCCCCCAGCTGTCTGCTTTAGCTTGGCTGGTCATCAAAAATGGGGGGCCCATGGCTGTTTTTCTTTTAATTATTTATTTTCTTATTATTTAGGTAATTAAAAACTATGGCATGGGTACCCCCCCTATTCTTGATAACAAGCCTTGCTGAAACTGACAGCTGAGGGTTGCAGCCCCCCAGCTGTGAGTTTTGCCTGGCTGGCTATCAAAAATACAGGGGAACCTACGCTGTTTTTTAACCCCCAAAGCTTTTTTCGGTATTTAATTTTTTGTCAATATGGCAATGTGGGGGCTTATTTTTTGCAGGATGAGTTGTACTTTTGAACAACACAATTGGTTTTACCATGTCGTTTACTAGAAAACGGGAAAAAAATTCAAAGTGCGGTGAAATTGCAAAAAAAGTTCAATCCCACACTTGTTTTCTTTTTGCTTTTTCACTAGGTTCACTAAATGCTAAAACTGACCTGCCATTGTGATTCTCCAGGTCATTATGAGTTCATAAACACCAAACATGTCCAGGTTCTTTTTTATCTAAAAATGGTGAAAAAAATTCCAAACTTTATTAAAAAAAACAAAATTGTGTCATTTTCCAATACCCGTAGTGTCTCAATTTTTCATGATCTCGGGTTGGGTGAGAGTTTATTTTTTGTGTGCTGGGCTGACGGTTTTAATTATACCATCTTGGTGCAGACACGATCTTTTGATCGCCCATTATTGCATTTTAATGCAATGTCGTGGCGACCAAAAATACGTAACTCTGGCGTTTTGACTTTTTTTCTCACTACACCGTTCAGCAATCAGGTTAATCCTTTTTTTATTGATAGACTGGGCAAATTTTTTTTTACTTTTGGCATCTTCCAGGTACCGTACGCCCTGGAGCCTGGAAGAAATCATTAGTATAGGAAAGAAGCAGTCTCATTGCTGCAGCTGGACACTGACACACATACTCTGTTATAGGAAAGAATATAACATTTCTCAACAACAAGACCACTAATATTAGGCATGCAGGTAGGACTAGTTTAACATTTCTGTTACCTGTATGCCCATATTAATAGGTCATATATGTCCCAGGGGGTGACAGATTCCCTTTAATTAAATGACCATATCTATATTCTACAGCAATTCGGTTAAAATTAAGTTGATGACAACTTCATGCACTTTCAGTTCATCACCAGGAAAATGGCATCACAACAACCGGACAGAAATAATTACACCTAAAAAAAATGCAAAACTATTGGTCGTCCACGCAAGCATTGGGCACATCCACCTTATTGACATTATCATACTTTTCATTCAGTCAAATCTTATCTAATATTTCAAAGTTGCTAAATTAAAGAAGTTAAATACTTTTGGAAAGTGAGAAATAAATAAATGACATCTAGTTTGTATTAATGAATTTGGCATATTTATCGCTTACAAGGATCTTCTATCTATAACTCATGCATTATTGCTGAATTATTCAACTCAATTTCTGCTCTAGCTTCTCATTTCTCCAATGATGAATTTTCTCATTACAGAAAATTTATTGGAACTGCATGCTACAATTTTCACTCAATAATAATGGTCAAAAATGATATCAATAATAGATTTTGTCCTTTAACAATCATTTTACTAGTGACCTGCTCAACCTTGACATATAGTACTACCTTTTGAATGTGATAGATTTAAATCTATTTAAGTCATGTAACCACGTTATGAGCTAGATGACACACGGTGTCAAATCTCTAAAATGGAGGAGATGGCAAACCGCAGCGGAATCCGGAGAAAAGAATGACATGTCAATTCTTTCTGCGGATTGGAAACCGCAGCAAAAACCGCACTGCGGTTTCCATTTTCCATAGGATATAATGGTACTGTACAATGCAGCTAATTCTGCTGCGGATCCGCAGGGCCAAAACCGCTGCGGATCCGCAGCAGAATCCGCAGCGTGTGCACATACCCTCATAAATCAAATCCGCTCTTTGTCTTCAAAATAACATCAGTTCTTTTAGGTAGACATGCGCACAGTTTCTCAGAATGCTGCAGAGAGATTGTTCCAAATATCTTAACCCCTTCTTTACCGATGATGGAATAGTCCTACCAAGGCTATTGAAGCATGCCAAAAGTTAAAAAAAAGTTTAAAAATAAGAAAAAATAAAAAAAACCTAAAAGTTCAAATCACCCCCCTTTCGCCCCAATCAAAATAAAACAATAAAAAAATCACACATATTCTGCGTTCAGAATCACCTGATCTATCAATAAAAAAACACATTAACCCGATTGCTAAACGGCGTAGCGATAAAAAAATTCAAAACGCCAGAATTAAGTTTTTTGGTCGCAGTGACATTGCATTAAAATGCAATAACGGGCGATCAAAAGAACGTATTTGCACAAAAGTGGTATCATTAAAAACATCAGCCCAGCACGCAAAAAATAAGCTCTCACCCGACCCCAGATCACAAAAATGGAGACACTACGGGTCTCATAAAATTGCGCAATTTTTTATTTTTTTTACGCAAGCTTTGGAATTTTTTTTCACCATTTAGATAAAAGAGAACATAGACATATTTGGTGTCTATGAACTCGTAATGACATGGAAAATCATAATGGCAGGTTAGATTTAGCAATTAGTGAACCTAGCAAAAAAAAGCCAAGCAAGAAACAAGTGTGGGATTGCACTTTTTTTTGCAATTTCACCGCACTTGGAATTTTTGTTCCCGTTTTCGAGTACACGACATGGTAAAACTAATGGTGTTGTTTAAAAGTACAACTCGTTCCACAAAAAATAAGCCCTCGCATGGCCATATTGATGGAAAAATAAAAAACTTATGGCTCTGGAAAGAGGGGGAGCGAAAAACAAAAACGAAAAATAGAAAAAAGCTCCAGGAGTTAAGGGGTTAAAGAAAGAAACACAGATCTTCTGTGGATGTAGTCATTTTGCAAATTTGTCTGTCTCTTCATGCAATTCCCAACAAACTTGATGATGCTGAGGTAAGGTCTGTGTGCGAGTTAAAACATCACGTACATAATTTCTTGTTCTTTTTTACAATCAAAATTATTCTAAACTATCTGAAGAGCACGGCACTGCCCGAGCATAGTAACTAACTATGGTTAGTTATAACAAATTACAATGATTTTATAGATAGATAGATAGATAGATAGATAAACCTGAGTGTATAGCCCCGCCCACTCCACATAGCCACATTCACTATAATATCCCACATCATCCCGTCACAGCCACTGGACTACTACCCCTAATATTCCACATCATCCCGTCAGCCAAAGCCATCGGACTACTACCCCTAATACCCCACATCTTTCCGTCAGAGCCACCGGACTACTTCCCCTAATATCCCACATCATCCTGTCAGCCAGAGCCATCGGACTAGTACCCCTAATATCCCACATCCTGACTTCCATACTGGGGATCCCTTTAAGACAGGTCTGGGGTCAAAACCAAAGCGCTGAATGGATTTGCCCTGACTTCCATACCGGAGATCCCTTTAAGAGGGAAGATATGCCTATGGGATTGAGGATGTGTGATAAGGATATGACAGGAAGGGGGGTATTCATTTCTGTCCTGTGCTCTGCTCCTTTCTGGAGGGCAGACAATGGCTGGGAGCTTATGTTTCCGGGAATGCTAGATTTCTCCCACCATGGCAGTGTCTGCTGAGGTGTTGTTGTAGTAATTGCAGGTACGCAGGATGCAGTGATGAGACGGGAGACAGGATGAACTTAGGATGTAACTTTTATATATATATGCCCTTAGGCTAGCTCGAGCAACCAGCAAACTAACAATGGTTATCCATGCAGGGATCAAACACAAAATACAATGGCAACACAAACACGACTAATCAGGCGATGACCGGTCACTATAGGACCGCGGTATGGCCAACTACGTGTCCTAAGTATTAACTACAACGTGTCACTTATCCTCTCTGATGTCCGGCAGAGTGTTGGTTGGTGCTGCTTCGGCGTCTCAGCCGCTGGGCACAGCCGACGAGGATCTTGTGGAGACTTCAGGCATACCTATGCCCCGGCGAGATGGGGGCACAGCAGGCCCCTGAAGACTCCCTCTGCATTGCACTTCCTGATGGAGGCGGGTCGGCGTTGCCTGGGGATTAGGACGTGCAAGTCGCAGCCATCAGCTGCGGGCGGGTAGCAACAGCCGCAGGGAGCAGGGAGCAGACCGCAACTGGCTGGTACTGAGCTGCGGGGGTCGCGATCATGGGCTGGAGTGGAGCTGCAGCAACTGCAGGCAGCAGCGGGCAGGCCGCAGCCGTGGACTAGAAACAAGCGGTAGCGGCCGTGGGTGCTGGGAGCGCGGTGGAGCGGTCAGTGTCTTTCCGCTGGGTGGCTTGGTGTTGTTCCCCTTCTCTCGGTGGTGAGCCTCCCTTCAGCCTCTCCTGTTGTTGTGCTGTCCTCCTTGCTCTGGCTCTCTGGAGCCCTCTAGCTTCCTGACTCCTTCTCTCCTGCTCTGGCATCTGACGTCTTCTGGCTCCCTCTGCCCCTTTTATAGTGGCTCCACCCCCAACTGTTCTGAAACCCTCTGACGTCTGTCCTTCAATTCTGTCCCCTGGATACAGTCCCCCTAGGAACCTTGGTGGCAGTCCCCTTGGTTCCGGCCCAGACACAAAGAGGGGACCCCTTCTCCTACATTGTCATGGAGTGAGAAAACTATTGCTCAGCTTCTTTGCTTAGTGATTGGTTGCAAGGAAAACTGTTGCTCATAGCAACCAATCACAGCTCAGCTTCTTTTAAACAGCTCTGGTGAAATGAAAGATGCTTCGTGATTGGTTGGTGATACACATACATACATACATTCACTTTTATATATATATAGATTACATTGCCTGTATGTTTGCGGTCGTTTTGCTCCTGCATAACACATTTGGTGACAGTCAGATACCTCCCTGATAAAATTGTAATATTTAACATTTTCACACATCTGTCATTTTCTCCACCACTATCCTGGCCTGGGTGAGCTGCTGCAGAAAGCTTGGAAGCTGTGTGCTCACTTCTACTGTTCGCACCCCTCAGGTAATCAACTTGCATCGATACAGAGGTCTTTGTCCATGCCAGTTAACAGGTTGATATGCAGTGTGCCAGTATAGATAAATCGTGACACAACTGTTGGTGGTGCTCAAGTAGGGTCCCAAATATATAATTAATAAACTTGGCACTCAGCAAATGATATGACGGTAATTTAATGCAGTCCCAAAATGTAGTGCATACAACTCAGACGTTTCCTCATTTAAGACCTTCATCAGTGTACCAAGTGGTGGACACCACGTTGGATAGCAGGCTCCATGTCCCAGGGACTTAAGGGCAGAACGGGTAACATAGATTAACGGTAGATACCGGATCCATACAGCTTTACACAGCATTACTTTCACCCTTCTCCTTATGGGACATATTCCTGAGTGACATTGAGTCCTATGACATTGTTCTTATATCTTTCCACCAGCAGTCGGTACACTGATGAAGGTCTTAAATGACCGAAACGTCTGAGTTGTATGTACTATATTTTTGGACTGCATTAAGTTACCTTCTTATCATCCGCTGAGTGCCAAGTTTATTAATAAGATTTGCGATGTTCAGACACAGTGAAATTCCACTGCAGTGACTGTGGCAACAGCGACAAGCCCTGATGCAGTATGTCATGTCGTATAGCCTGGGCCCAGGGGTGGACCTACCGCCCGTGCAGACGGTTCATTGAACGGGGCCCCGGGGGAGAGGGGGGCCCCTCAAGCCTCCTGCACCACATGACTAATTATTCAGTTTTCAAATTAGCCATGTGGAGTGCAGAAGGAGAGGAGAGGCGAGCAGTGCCCAAGCATTTGAGGACCTGTGGTGATGTCATTGTCATGTGATCAGGGGGCAGAGCTGATCACAAGCCTTCACCATTGATCAGCTCTGCCCCCTGATCACATGATGATGACATCACCTCAGGTCCTTTAGCAATAGCTGAGCTCACACAGGAGCTGCATCTTCCAGCAGGAGGCGGCCAGGTAAGAATTTTTTTAATTTAATTATTATGTTTCCCCGCAGGACAAATTGGAGACAGGGGGAGGCAAGATGGAGACGGGTAGGATTGGAGATGGGGGCAGGATTGGAGACATTGGGGGTCAGGATGGAGACGGGGCAGGATGGAGATGGGGCAGGATTGGAGATGGGGCAGGTGTTGTGAGCTCATTTTCTCGTTCACCTTTGATGTCCGATGAACTCCCTCTGCTGGTGAAAGGAGGTGGTGAAACTGATTTGGATGGGAGAAACCTGTCACCTGAACAGGTGGATTGCGATTGGACATCCGGAATCTCTGAGTGGATATAAGGCAGTCGATGCCCTGTAGGGTTGCTGGTGATTTCTCTGCTCTGAGCTCTGGCCTCCAGTTGAGTTCCTGCCTTCTAAAGCTAAGTTTTGCTCTGTTATTGTTCCATGAGATTTTGTCTGATTTGCTTAGTTTTGTGTTCTGCCAGCCCCGGCTGGGGCTCTGCTGAATTTCCATTTTTGTCCCTGATCGGTTAAATCTCTTTTGCTCTGTCTTCAGAATATATCGGAGTGCTGATATAGGGATTTTGAAGTCTAGTGACTTCAGGGCCGTTTTTCCTATCAGACGTGTTGGGACATTTTTGGTAGGGTTTTTGCGGATTGCAGCCAGCATCTTTTCTGTCCTTTCCTATCTAGTTAGTTGGGCCCCATCATTTGCTCTGCCTGTCTTTTTGTCTGTGTTTGTGTATTCATCTGTTTTCACCGACAATACGTGTTGGGGGCTGTCTATTGCTTTGGGGTCTGCTCTGGGGCAGTTTAGATTTCCCCTTTCTTTCTTTAGGCTTATTTAGTTCTCCGGCTGTGAAGAGGTGTCTAGGACCACCATAGGAATGCTCCACGGCTACTGTTAGTTGTTGTGAATAGAATCAGGGGTCTGCAATCCGCTAGCTACCAACCTCTCCGGTTTTCTGGACTTAGCTTGCATTTTTGTTTTTTCCTCCTCTGGTGACTCATTCATAACAGGCAGGATTGGAGGCAGGGGCAGGATGGAGACAGGGCAGGATTGGAGGCGGGGGCAGGATTAGAGATGGGGCATGATTGGAGACATTAATAATAATTGGGGGCAGGATGGAGATGGGGGCAGGATGGAGATGGGGCAGGATGGAGACATTGGGGGCAGGATGGAGATGGGTGTTGTGAGTTCATTTTGGGGTCTACCAGTTGTGAGTTTTCCTTCCAGGCTCCCTCTGGTGGAAACAGGAGGTAGTGAGGCTGATTTAGTCAGTAGAGATCTGCCACCTGATAATGAGAATGACGATTGGACCTTAGGAATCTCAGATTGGATTTAAGACAGCCGACACCCTACTCTGGTGCTGATGATCCTTCTGCTTGTCAGGTCTTGGTTCTCAGTTCTGTTCCAGTCAGCTCAAGCTAAGTTTCTCTGCTAATGTTCACACTTGATTTTGTTGTTCTATTCAGTTTTTTGTGTGGTCAGCCAGCCCCGGATGAGGCTGTGCTGAATTTCCACTCTTATTTATCTGTATTTGCCAATTTGCTTTTTGTCCCTTATTAGATTGGCCTCTTTTTGCTCTGTCACAGAATATTTCAGAGTGTTTATATAGTGGGAGAAGTCTAGTGACTTCAGGGTTAATTTTGTTATCAGAAGTGTTGGACATTATTTTGTAGTGTTTTGGGCAGATTGCAGACAGTGTCTTTCCTTTCCTCTCCTTTCTAGTTAGTTTTGGCCCCATCGTTTGCTCAGCCTACTTTCCTGCCTGTGTTTGTGTTTTCATCTTGCTTCACCATCAATACATGTGTGGGGGCTGTCTATTCCTTTGGGGTCTGCTCTGGGGCAGTTAGTTTTCTACTTTTCTTGCTTTAGGCTTATTTAGTCCTCCGGCCGTGACGAGGCGTCTAGGTTCATCGTAGGTACGCTTCACGGCTGCTGCTAGATGTGTGGTTAGGATCAGGGATCTGCAATCTGCATAGATACCAACCTCTCTGGTTTTTCTGGGCTTAGCATGTTTAGGTTTTTTCCTCCTCGGTGACCCATTCATAAAAGAATCACCAGCCATACCGCAGATTCTAGGGTACTCAAAAGCAGGAAAAAGTTGTTAAAAAAGTGTCAGAATTTTTTTTCTATATGTATTTTTCCCTCTTTTTCTCTGGGGCCGTAGGAGGATTTTTTTTCCCTAATGGAGATTAAGCAATTGTCTGATCGTGTGGAGCAACTTGCTGCTGAAGTGCAGGGAATTTCCACCTACCTCATTCAGTCACATGCTGCTGAACCTAAGATCCCTACTCCTGATTTGTTTTCTGGGGATCGGTCCAAATTTCTGAATTTTAAGAATAATTGTAAATTATTTCTTGCCTTGAAGCCTAACCCACCAGGGAACTCTGCGCAGCAGGTTAAAATTGTCATCTCCTTGCTGCACGGCGATCCCCAGGATTGGGCTTTTTCTCTGACACCTGAAAATCCTATTCTGACTAATGTGGATGTATTTTTTCAAGCCTTGGGTTTGTTGTATGATGAACCTAATGCTGTTGATCAAGCTGAGAGAACCCTGTTGGCATTAAACCAGGGTCAGGATTCTGCAGAGTTATACTGTCAAAAATTCCGAAAGTGGGCTGTCCTTACTACATGGAATGATAGTGCTTTGGCAGCTCTCTTTTGGAAGGGTTTATCAGAGACCGTAAAAGATGTTATGGTGGGATTTCCTGTTCCCTCAGGTCTGGATGATTCCATGTCATTAGCCATTCATAGAATCATAGAATCATAGAATCGTAGAGTTGGAAGGGACCTCCTGGGCCATCTGGTCCAACCCCCTGCTCAAAGCAGGATTCGCTAAATCATCCCAGTCAGATGTCTGTCCAGCCTCTGTTTGAAGACTTCCATTGAAGGAGAACTCACCACTTCTCGTGGCAGCCTGTTCCACTCATTGATCACTCTAACTGTCAAAAAGTTTTTTCTAATATCTAATCTGTGTCTCCTCCCATTCAGTTTCATCCCATTGCTTCTAGTCTTTCCTTGTGCAAATGAGAATAAAGTTGATCCTTCTACAATGTGACAGCCCTTTAGATATTTGTAGACAGCTATTAAGTCTCCTCTCAGTCTTCTCTTTTGCAAACTAAACATTCCCAAATCCTGCAACCTTTCCTCATAAGACAGGGTTTGCAGACCGGTCACCATTCTGGTCGCTCTTTTCTGAACTTGCTCCAGTTTGTTGATGTCTTTTTTAAAATGTGGTGCCCAAAACTGGACACAATATTCCAGATGAGGTCTGACCAAAGAGGAGTAGAGGGAAATAATGACTTCACGTGATCTAGACTGTATGCTTCTGTTAATACATCCTAGAATTGCATTTGCCTTTTTTGCTGCTGCATCACACTGTTGACTCATATTCAGTCTGTGATCTATTAGTATACCCAAGTCTTTTTCACATGTGCTGTCACTTAGCCCTATTCCTCCCATTCTATATATGCTTTTTCCATTTTTATTGCCCAGATGTAGTACTTTGCATTTCTCCCTGTTAAAAACCATTCTGTTAGTTGCTGCCCACTTCTCCAGTTTATTTAAATCTTTTTGAATCCTCTCTCTCTCTTTTCTAGTATTAGCTATCCCTCCTAGCTTTGTGTCATCAGCAAATTTAATCAGTTTACCCTCAATTCCTTCATCTAAATCATTGATAAAGATGTTGAACAATACAGGGCCCAGGACAGAGCCCTGTGGTACCCCACTTGAGACATTCTTCCAACTGGATGTGCAGCCATTTACGACCACTCTTTGGGTCCGATCACTAAGCCAGTTATGAATCCACCTAACAGTTGCCTTGTCCATTCCATACTTAATCATTTTTTCAATAAGGATTGTATGAGAGACTTTGTCAAATGCTTTGCTGAAGTCAAGATATACTATATCTACAGCATTTCCTTGATCCACCCAATCAGTGATACCGTCATAGAAGGAAATTAAGTTAGTCTGACATGACTTATTAGTTACAAACCCATGCTGACTCTGTTTAATCACTTCATTCTTATCCAGGTATTGACATACATGTTGTTTAATAATTTGTTCAAAGATCTTTCCTGGTATAGAAGTCAGACTCACCGGCCTATAGTTACCTGGGTCCACCTTCTTCCCCTTTTTGAAGATAGGAACAACATTTGCTCTTCTCCAGTCTTCTGGCACTTCTCCTGTTCTCCAAGAATTTTCAAAGATTATAGAGAGGGGTTCAAAAATTTCTTCTGCTATCTCCTTCAGTACTCTGGGGTGTAATTCATCTGGACCTGGAGACTTGAATTCATTTAGGCTAGCTAAGTGTTTCCTCACTATCTTTCTGTTTATAGATATCCTGGATTCTTCTATTCCCTTAATAGGACAGTGAATAACAGTTGATGTTACATTTCCTTTCTGAGAGAAAACAGATGCAAAATAGGAATTTAAAAGTTCAGCCTTCTCAACATCCTGTCTTACCATTTCATCATTTTCATCCTGTAAAAATCCTATAGCATCTTTGACTTTTCTTTTACTTTTGACATATCCCCAAAATCCTTTATTATTGCTTTTGACATCTCTTGCAAGCCTCAATTCATTTTCAGCTTTAGCTAATCTGATTTGTGCCCTGCAGGTTCTGCAGACAGCATTATATTCTTCTTTAGATATGCCTCCCTCTTTCCATTTTATAAACATTTTTTTCTTCCTTTTTAGCATGTGCTTAAGTTCTGTGTTCATCCATCCTGGTTTCCTTAACTGCTTCCTATTCTTCCCTCTTTTCGGAATTGTTAACAACTGTGCTTTGAGAATTTCATTTTTCAAGATTTCCCATCCTTCCTGGACATTTTTGTCTTTAAGGATATCCAGCCATTGGATCCCTCCAATTCTCTTTCTGAATCCCTTAAAATCTGCCTTTCTGAAATCTAACCTTGACGTCTGAGTCTTCACAGGTCTTCCGCCTCTAGTTATCCAAAATTCTAAAATAGCATGGTCGCTACCTCCTAGGGTCCCAGCCACTTTTACCTCCTCAACCATTTCCTCCCTGTTTATAAGGATTAGATCCAAGGTAGCAGTTCCCCTTGTTTTCTCCCTTACCTTTTGGAAGATAAAGTTGTCAGCAAGAGAGGATAAGAATTTCCTTGACCTGTTAGTTTTGCCTGAGAGAGATTCCCAACAAATGTCTGGATAGTTGAAATCTCCCATGACAACTATGTCATATTTTTTGGAGAACTTGGCCATTTGATGCATAAAGAGTTCATCCATAGCTTCAGCTTGCACAGGCGGCCTGTAGTAAATGCCTACAATGGTGTCCTTTCCATTGTTCTGTCCTTGTATTCTTACCCAAACAGTTTCCACAGAACTCCCAGTCTCTGAAGCTTCAATCTCTGTGCAGATATACGCGTTTCTAACATACAATGCGACACCCCCTCCTCGTTTATCAAGTCTGTTTCTTGCAAATAAGTTGTATCCTTCTAGTCTTGTATTCCAATCATGTGTATTGTCCCACCAAGTTTCAGTGATTCCAATGACATCATATTTCTTTTCCTGTGTTAGTAGTTCCAATTCTCCTTGTTTGTTGCCCATGCTTTGTGCATTAGTATAGAAACATTTTAGTTTGTGATTGGTTTCTCTTTCTCCAATATTTTTATTAATTAGATTCTTTCGTCTTTGTTCTTCCTTTCCACTTCTAATAGCAGAGTTCTCAATAGCATTTGTCAGGTGTATGGCTTTTTCTGGTCTTTTGCTTCCCTTCCCATGTTGTTCTAGTTTAAAGCTCTCCTTACAAGTGTAGCAAGGCGACTTCCAAATACATGCTTACCAGTCTTCGTAAGGTGCACCCCATCTCTAGCAAGTAGTCCATCGTATAAGTAGTTCACTCCGTGATCCAGAAATCCAAATCGTTGCTGACGGCACCATCGACGTAGCCAGTTGTTCACCTGCAGAATCTTATTCCACCTCCTTCTTCCATGGCCATCCACTGGGAGGATGGAAGAGAAGACCACCTGCGCTCCCAGTTCTTTCACTTTCTTGCCTAAGTCTTCAAAGTCTCTGCAGATGGTTTCCAGGTCGTTTCTTGCAGTGTCATTTGTCCCCACATGTAGTAGCAGGAATGGGTAGTCATCTGTAGGTCTGAAGAGTCCTGATATCCTGTCAGACACATCTTTAATTTTTGCACCTGGAAGACAACACATTTCTCTTGAAGTTATATCCGGTCTGCAGATAGCGGCCTCAGTTCCTCTCAACAGGGAATCCCCCATGACCACCACTCTCCGTTTCTTCTTCACAACATTTTTCTTTCTCCATCCAGGAGGACTCTGAAGGCGTACAAGGTTGCTGCTTGTTGGCAAAGTCTTATCCTGATGTATTTCTTCATTGTTTTCCTGCGTGAGAGCCTGGTACTGGTTTCTGAGCAGTATGGGTGCTGACTGCCTCCTGATCCTCCTGCTTCTCTGGGTCACATGTCTCCATTCCTCTGTTTCTTCAGGTGCACTTCGAATTTCTTCTCTTTCTGTAACATGAAGAGATAATTCTGCTCTGTCCAAGAACTCTTCACCTTCCTTAATGATCTTCAACGTAGCTAACCTCTCTTCGAGATTTTGCAACTTTTCCTCCAACAGGGACACAAGCTTGCATTTGTGGCATGTGAAGTTTGGCTTTTCCACTGGTAAGTCTGTGAACATGTAGCAAGAAATGCAGCTCACCAAATGGCTCCTGGCCTCTTCCATCTTGAGATTTCTTAAAAACGATGAAAGATGAGCCCAAATTCCTCTTTTCAGCTGCAACGGCCAAAACCCAGTGATCGTTGAGCTCGCGGAGACTCTTCACTTATCCCAGAAGGCACTGGGAATATGCAAATGATCTCCTCAAGACTCTTCCCCTGGTTTTGTTGGCAAAGTCTTATCCTGTTGATAAGTTGATCGGCGTTTACGTGAACATAAAACTACACGGGAGGCGCTGCCACCTTTTGAACAAACGTCTGAACCTAGGAAATGTGATGGGGTTTTGTCTAGGGCGCAACATCAGGAGTTTAGAAGGTGTAATAAGCTGTGTTTTTTCTGTGGAGATGCCACTCATACTATTTCTGTCTGCCGTAAACAAGAGAAACATTTTGCACACACATTTGCTGTGGACAGTGTACAACCTAAGTTCCTTTTGGCAATTACTCTGATCTGCTCCTTATCCACGTTTTCCACTAAGGCTTTTGTGGATTCAGGAGCAGCGTTGAATCTGATGGATTTGGACTTTGCTAAACGTTGTGGTTTTTCCATGACGCCTCTGCGGATGCCTAATCCTTTGAGGGGTATTGATGCTACTCCTTTGGCGAAGATTAAACCTCAGTTTTGGACCCAGGTGATAATGCGAGTTACCCCAGACCACCAAGAAAATTGTAAATTTTTGGTGCTGCATAATTTGCATGATACTATTGTTTTGGGTTTTCCCTGGTTGCAAACTCATAATCCAGTTTTGGATTGGAAATCTGGGTCTGTGGTGAGTTGGGGTTGTCAGTGTGTTCTTAGGGACGCTCCTGTTTTCTCCACCTCTCCTCAGTCTCATGATATTCCTTATTATCTGGCCGATTTTTCTGATGTATTTAGCGAGAGTAAGTCTGCATCTTCGCCTCCTCATGTGCAATTGAGTTGATGCCTGGGTGTAAATTTCCCAAGGGTCGGCTTTTCAACTTATCAGTACCCGAACATGATGCTATGCGATCCTATATTAAGGAGTCGTTGGAGAAGGGTCATATTAGACCATCCTCGTCACCTTTAGGTGCTGGGGTTTTTTTTGTGGCCAAGAAAGATGGTTCATTAAGACCGTGTATTGATTATCGTTCCCTTAACAAGATGACGGTTAAATATCAGTACCCGTTACCTCTGATGTCGATTTATTCTCCAGAGTTAAGAGTGCTGGCTGGTTTACTAAGCTTGACCTCAGGGGGGCGTTTAATCTTATTCGCATCAAGCACGGGGATGAATGGAAGACGGCGTTTAATACTCCGGAGGGACATTTTGAGTACCTGGTGATGCATTTTGGGCTCACTAATGCCCCTTCTGTCTTCCAGTCCTTTATGAATGATATTTTCCATGACTTTGTGGATAAGTTTTTGATCATCTATCTGAATGATATTTTGATCTTTTCTAGTGATTTAGATTCTCATGTGGAACACGTCCGGACTGTGTTCCGGATTTTGAGGGAGAATTCCCTGTTTGTTAAGGAATCGAAATGCCTCTTTGGTGTACAGAGGATTTCATTTTTGGGATTCGTCTTGTCTCCATCGACGATTGAAAAGGACCTGGCCAAGGTACAGGCCATTTATGATTGGGTTCAGCCTACTTCTTTGAAGGCCCTCCAGAAGTTTTTGGGTTTTGCTAATTTCTATCGTAAATTTATAGGTAATTTTTCTGGTATTGTCAAACCACTGACTGATCTGACCAAGAAGGGCGCTGATGTGCTGAATTGGTCTCCTGAGGCTGTCTCAGCATTTCAGGAGCTTAAGCGGAGATTTACTTCAGCTCCGGTTTTACGGCAACATGATGTCTCACTTCCATTTCAGGTGGAGGTAGATGCTTCTGAGATTGGTGCAGGAGCTGTTTTGTCCCAAAAAGACCCTGTGACTTCTAAGATGAATCCCTGTGCCTTCTTTTCTCAAAAGTTCTCCCCATCTGAACGCAACTATGACGTGGGGAATCAGGAATTGTTGGCCATGAAATGGGCATTTGAGAAGTGGAGACATTGGTTGGAGGGAGCTAGACATCAAGTTGTGGTCCTCACCGATCACAAAAATTTTATTTATCTGGAGTCAGCCAAAGGCTTGAATCCTAGACAGGCTAGATGGGCCTTGTTTTTCACGCGGTTTAATTTTGTGGTCTCTTTTCTTCCGGGCACTAAGAATGTTAAGGCAGACAACCTTTCTAGGAGTTTCTTTGCCGATTCTCTTAATGTGACTGAGCCTACTACCATCCTAGGTGAAGGGGTAGTTCTTTCTGCCATTTCGCCCAATTTGAGACGCGCCCTGGAGGAATTTCAGGAGGATAAACCTGAGGTTTGCCCTATGGGAAAATTGTATGTTCCTGACCAGTGGAGAAAGAGAGTGATGTCTGAAATTCATTGCTCCGCATTTCTGGTCATCCAGGTATTTTTGGTACCAGAGATTTGGTGAGTTGGTCCTTTTGATGGCCTGCCTTATCTTGTGATGTCAGGAATTTTGTACAGTCCTGTGGGACTTGTTCTCGGTCTAAACCCTGTTCTCGTTCTAGTGGGTTGCTGATGTCCCTGCCGGTGCCCAAGAGGCCATGGACCCATATCTCAGTGGATTTTATTTCTGATCTTCCTGTCTCTCAGAGAATGACTGTTATCTGGGTGATTTGTGATAGATTTTTGAAGATGGTCCATCTTGTACCACTCCCAGGCATCAACTCAATTACACAGTCATAACTCCTATGAGGAGGCAAAGACGCAGACTTACTCTCACTAAATACATCAGAAAAATCGGCTAGATAATCAGGAATATCATGAGACTGAGGAGAGGTGGAGAAAACAGGAGCATCCCTAAGAACACATTGACAACCCCAACTCACCACAGACCCAGATTTCCAATCCAAAACTGGATTATGAGTTTGCAACCAAGGAAAACCCAGAACAATAGTATCGTGCAGATTATGCAGCACCAAAAATTTACAGTTTTCTTGGTGGTCTGGGGCAACTCGCATTGTCATCTGGGTCCAAAACTGAGGTTTATTCTCCGCCAAAGGAGTAGTGTTGTGAGTTCATTTTCCCCTTCACCTTTGATGTCTGATGAACTCCCTCTGCTGGTGAAGAAGAGAGGTAGTGAAATTGATTGGGATGGGAAGAACCTGTTATCTGAACAGGCGGAGTGTGATTGGACATCTGGAATTTCTGAGTGGATATAAGGCAGCCGACGCCCTGCAGGGTTTGCTGGTGATCCTGTTGTGAGTTCATTTTCCCCTTCGTCACTGGGGTCTGGTGAACTCCCTATTCTGGTAAAGGAAGGTAATGAGCCTGATTATCAGGCACCTGAGTCTAATGAGGATGACTGGCTGAGTGGAGTCACGGACTGGATATAAGGCTGCCGACGCACTTCTGCCCTGCGAGTGATTTCTCTGTGGACTTCTAGGACACCAGTCTGATTCCTGCTCCTCTAAAGCTAAGTTTCTGTTTTTCCTGTTAGCTTTTAGTTTTGTTTTTTGTTTTCCTTGCTTTTCTGGATTCTGCCATTCCCTGCTGGGGTGAGCTGAATCTCCTTTTGCCTGTAGCTCTGTCTTCAGTATATTCCTGAGTACTGACATAGCTTTTTTGAAGCCTAGCGTCTTCAGGGCCTTTTTCACTGTCAGTCTGTTGGCTCTTATTTTCATAGGGTTTTTCATGGATTGCAGACAGCAGCCTTCCTGTCCTTTTCTATTTAGTTAGTTTGGGCCCCTCTTTGCTCAGTCTATCTTTCTGTCTGTGTTAGTATTTTCATCTTGCTTCACCGTCATTATATGTTGGGGGCTGCCTATTGCTTTGGGGTCTGCTCTGGGGCAGTTTAGATTTCCCCTTTCTTTCTTTAGGCCTATTTAATTCTCCGGCTGTGATCGAGGGGTCTAGGGCATCGTAGGAACCCCCCATGGCTACTGCTAGTTGTGTTGATAGGTTCAGGGGCCTGCAATCCGATAGCTGCCAACTTCTCTGGTTTTCTGGACTTAGCTAGCATTTCTGTTTTTGCCTCCTACGGTGACTCAATCATAACAGAATCACCCGCCATACCGCAGATCCTAGGGTACTCAATAGCAGGAAAGAATTGTGTTTAAAAAAAAAAAAAAAAAGGTGTGTGTATATTCTTTCCTCTATATCTCTGAGGCCGTAGGGGGAATTTTTTTTTCTCTCTCAATGGAGATAAAGCAATTGTCTGATCGTGTTTCTGCAGCTCGCTGCAGAAGTGCGGGGAATTTCCGCCTACCTTGCTCGTTCGCATGCTGTTGAACCAAAGATCCCTACACCTGATGTATTTTTTGGGGATCGATCTAAATTTTTGAGTTTCAAAAATAATTGTAAATTATTTTTTGCCTTGAAGCCTAACTCGTCTGGGAGCTCCACGCAGCAGGTTAAAATTGTCATCTCTTTGCTGTGTGGCGATCCACAGGATTGGGCGTTTTCTTTGAAACCAGATGATCCTATTCTGACTAATGTGAACGCATTCTTTCAGGCTTTGGGGTTGTTGTATGACGAACCTAATGCTATTGATCAGGCTGAAAAGACCCTGTTGGTATTGAACCAGGGTTGAGATTCTGCAGAGTTGTACTGTCAAAAGTTCCGAAAGTGGGCGGTCCTTACTACCTGGAATGATAATGCCTTGGCTGCTCTCTTTTGGAAGGGTTTGTCAGAAGCCGTAAAAGATACTATGGTGGGATTTCCTGTTCCCTCTGGTCTGGACGATTCTATGTCATTAGCCATTCAGGTTGATTGGCGTCTACGTGAGCGCAGGATTGCACGAGAGGTGTTGCCACTGGTTGAACAGACGTCTGAACCTATGCAATGTGATAGAGTTTTGTCTAAGGCGCAAAGTCAGGAGTTCAGAAGGCGTAATAAGCTGTGTTTTTTCTGTGGAGATGCCTCGCATATTATTTCTGTTTGTCCTAAACGAGAGAAACGCTTTGCACACACGTTTTCTGTTGGTGGTGTTCAACCTAAGTTTCTTCTGGCAATTACTCTGATCTGCTCCCTGTCCACATTTTCCGCCAAGGCTTTTGTGGATTCGGGAGCAGCGCTAAACCTAATGGACTTGGATTTTGCTAAACGTTGTGGATTTTCGATGACACCTCTGCAGGCGCCTATCCCTTTGAGGGGGATTGATGCTACTCCTTTGGCTAAAAATAAACCTCAGTTTTGGACCCAGGTGGTCATGCGGGTCGCCCCAGACCATCAAGAAAATTGCAGATTTTTGGTATTGCATGGTCTGCACGATGCCGTTGTTCTGGGGTTTCCCTGGTTGCAAATTCATAATCCAGTTTTGGATTGGAAATCTGTGTCTGTGGTGAGTTGGGGTTGTCGGTGTGCCTTTAGTGAGGCTCCCGTTTTTTCCACCTCTCCTCAGTCGCATGATGTTCCTGACTATTTGGCGGACTTTTATGATGTATTTAGTGAGAATGAGTCTGCGTCTCTGCCTCCTCATAGGAGTTATGACTGTGCAATTGAACTAAGCTCGGGGTGTAAATTTCCCAAGGGTCGGCTCTTCAATTTATCTGTACCCGAGCACGAGGCTATGCGGTCCTATATTAAGGAAGCGTTGGAGAAAGGTCATATTAGACCATCCTCTTCACCCTTAAGTGCCGGGTTTTTTTGTGGCCAAAAAGGATGGTTCTTTAAGGCCTTGTATTGATTATCGTGCCCTCAATAAAATTACTATTAAATATCAGTATCCGTTACCCCTGATTTCGGATCTATTCTCTAGAGTTAGAGGTGCTTGCTGGTTTACCAAGCTTGACCTCAGGGGGGCGTATAATCTTATCCGCATTAAGCAGGGGGATGAATGGAAGATGGCGTTTAATACTCCGGAGGGACATTTTGAGTACCTGGTGATGCCTTTTGGGCTCACTAATGCCCCTTCTGTCTTCCAGTGCTTCATGAACGATATTTTCCGAGACTTTGTCGATAAATTTTTGATTATCTATCTGGATGATATTTTGATCTTCTCCAAGGATTGGGATTCTCATGTGGAACATATTCGGACTGTGTTCCGGATCTTGAGGGAGAATTCCCTGTATGTCAAAGGATCGAAATGCCTTTTTGGAGTACAGAGGATTTCATTTTTGGGATTTATTTTGTCTCCGTCAACTATTGAAATGGAACCAGCCAAGGTACAGGCCATTTATGATTGGGTTCAGCCCACTTCTTTGAAGGCCCTCCAGAAGTTTTTGGGTTTTGCTAATTTTTATCGGAAATTTATAGCAAAATTTTCTAGTATTGCCAAGCCATTGACTGATCTGACTAAGAAGGGTGCTGATGTGTTGAATTGGTCTCCTGAGGCTGTTGCTTCCTTTCAGGAGCTGAAGCGAAGATTTACCTCCGCCCCGGTTTTGCGGCAACCTGATGTCTCACTCCCGTTCCAGGTAGAGGTGGATGCTTCTGAGATTGGTGCAGGAGCTGTTTTGTCCCAAAAGGATCCTGTAACATCTAAAATGAATCCCTGTGCTTTCTTTTCCCGAAAGTTCTCTCCATCTGAACGTAACTATGATGTGGGGAATCGGGAACTGTTGGCCATGAAATGGGCATTTGAGGAGTGGAGACATTGGTTGGGGGGAGCTAAACATCAAGTTGTGGTCCTCACTGACCACAAGAATTTGATTTACCTAGAGTCGGCTAAATGCTTGAACCCTAGACAGGCTAGGTGGGCCTTGTTTTTTACACGTTTTGATTTTGTGGTCTGTTTTCTTCCTGGAACTAAGAATGTCAAGGCAGACACCCTCTCTAGGAGTTTCTTTGCTGATTCTCCTGTGGTGACCAAGCCTGCTACCATCTTAGGCGAAGGGGTAGTTCTTTCTGCCATCTCGCCCGATTTCAGACGTGTTCTGGAAGAGTTCCAGGAGGACAAACCTGAGCGTTGTCCCAGTGGAAAGTTGTATGTTCCTGACCAGTGGAAGAAGAGAGTGATGTCTGAAGTTCATTGCTCTGCATTGGCTGGTCATCCAGGTATTTTTGGTACTAGAGATCTGGTGAATCGCTCTTTTTGGTGGCCCACCTTGTCTTATGATGTCAGGAATTTTGTGCAGTCCTGTGGGACTTGCTCCCGGTCTTGTTCTCGCTCTAGTGGGTTGTTGATGCCTTTGCCGGTCCCCAGGAGGCCATGGACCCATATTTCAATGGATTTCATCTCTGATATGCCGGTCTCTCAAAGAATGACTGTTATTTGGGTGATTTGTGATAGGTTCTCTAAGATGGTTCCTCTTGTACCAGTCCCTAAGTTGCCATCTTCCTTTGAGTTGGTGCCCCTGTTTTTGCAACAGGTGGTTCGCTTACACGGGATTCCTGAGAACATTGTGTCTGACAGAGGAGTTCAGTTTGTGTCTAGATTTTGGAGGACTTTCTGTTCCAAGCTGGGAATTCAGTTGTCCTTCTCCTCTGCTTTTCACCCTCAGACCAATGGACAGACAGAGAGAACAAACCAGACCTTGCAGTCGTATTTGAGATGTTTTATTTCTGCTGATCAGGATGATTGGGTTTCGTTTTTGCCCTTGGCCGAATTTGCTTTAAATAATAGAGCTAGTTCTGCCACTTTGATGTCACCTTTTTTTGTAACTTTGGGTTTCATCCTCGATTTTCTTCAGGGCAGGTGGAGCCTTCTGCCTGCCCAGGTGTTGACACTGTGGTGGAGAGAATGCACCAGATCTGGGACCAAGTGGTGGATAAATATATGATGATAAATGGGAAAGATACAACCAAGCCGTCAGGAAGAACAGAATTCTGATAATAAGAATAATAACCTGAGGCTGAAAGAGCTTTTTTTGATATGCTTGATTATTTTATTGAAAATAACAGTCACACAAATCACCCAACGTTTCGGCTTTACTAGCCTTTTTCAAGGGTATCTTATCTAGGTAAAACAAAAAATAAACACCAAATCACAAAATATGAATTATTATACAAAATATTAATTATTATACAAAATAAATGAATTGCTGACTGATACATATTTATATATCAATATTAAATCTATGATATTGTAGACATATCACTCAAATAGCAAAGTTATAGATAGTTCTGATGTCCATCATTGGAGGCAGTTCACATTGAGCAGAAAAAAACATATTGACAAAAAGGTCAAAAAATTCACTAGAACCTAAGGCAGTTTCTGGTATCTCACCAGTATGGTATAGAAAGAGGAAAAATATATATAAAAATTTTTTTGGATATACCTGTGTAACCGTGAGTGGTGGATAAGTTATCTCTCTCCCAGGAAAAGGCCCAGCAGTTTTCCAATCGACATAGGACCATTGGTCCCCAGTTTAAGATTGGTGATATGGTGTGGTTATCATCAAAAAATATTGCTATGAAGGTGGCTTCTCCTAAGTTTAAGCCTAGATTTATTGGACCTTACAAGATTTTGGAGATTATTAATCCGGTCTCTTTTCGTTTGGCTCTTCCTATCACATTTAAAATCCATAATGTGTTCCATAAGTCCTTGTTGCAGAGGTTTGTTGAACCAGTTGTTCCTGGGGTGGCACCTCCAGACCCTGTATTGGTTGAAGGTAACATGGAATATGAGGTAGAGAAAATACTGGATTCCCGTCTGGCTAGACGGAGACTCCTGTATTTGGTAAAGTGGAAGGGTTATGGTCAGGAGGATAATTCCTGGGTCTCTGCCTCTGATATTCATGCCAAAAGATTGGTGCGTGCATTTCATCGGGCTCACCCTGATCGCCCTGGTGGCGTGGTTGAGGGTTCGGTGACCCCTCCTCAAGGGGGAGGTACTGTTGTGAGATCATTTTCCCCTTCGTCACTGGGGTCTGGTGAACTCCCTATTCTGGTAAAGGAAGGTAATGAGCCTGATTATCAGGCACCTGAGTCTAATGAGGATGACTGGCTGAGTGGAGTCACGGACTGGATATAAGGCTGCCGACGCACTTCTGCCCTGCGGGTGATTTCTCTGTGGACTTCTAGGACACCAGTCTGATTCCTGCTCCTCTAAAGCTAAGTTTCTGTTTTTCCTGTTAGCTTTTAGCTTTGTTTTTTGTTTTCCTTGCTTTTCTGGATTCTGCCATTCCCTGCTGGGGTGAGCTGAATCTCCTTTTGCCTGTAGCTCTGTCTTCAGTATATTCCTGAGTACTGACATAGCTTTTTTGAAGCCTAGTAGCGTCTTCAGGGCCTTTTTCACTGTCAGTCTGTTGGCTCTTATTTTCATAGGGTTTTTCACGGATTGCAGACAGCAGCCTTCCTGTCCTTTTCTATTTAGTTAACTTGGGCCCCTCTTTGCTCAGTCTATCTTTCTGTCTGTGTTAGTATTTTCATCTTGCTTCACCGTCATTATATGTTGGGGGCTGCCTATTGCTTTGGGGTCTGCTCTGGGGCAGTTTAGAGTTCCCCTTTCTTTCTTTAGGCCTATTTAATTCTCCGGCTGTGATTGAGGGGTC
Source organism: Dendrobates tinctorius (assembly GCF_039654945.1). Lineage (NCBI taxonomy): Eukaryota > Metazoa > Chordata > Amphibia > Anura > Dendrobatidae > Dendrobates > Dendrobates tinctorius. The sequence goes on along the minus strand of NW_027361843.1, from coordinate 2,568,120 downwards.
TAGGGCATCGTAGGAACCCCCCACAGCTACTGCTAGTTGTGTTGATAGGTTCAGGGGTCTGCAATCCGATAGCTGCCAACTTCTCTGGCTTTCTGGACTTAGCTAGCATTTCTGTTTTTGCCTCCTACGGTGACTCAATCATAACATGATCCTTTCTGCTCTGAGTTCTGGCATCCAGTTTTTGTTCTTATTATATCTCAATTTCTGCCACAAATTTGTGCAGACATAACAAAGGCAAATAGGCAAAAAATAAATGAATCAATAAAACCAATCATTTATTAATAAATTTCATAAAATTCTTTTTTACAAGGAAATTTCTAAAAAAGGGGAGTACAAATGTAATGATAGATGCTCACAGAATTAAGCTTTATGCAACATAATCACAGAATGTTTTTTTCTTTTCTTTTTTAATTTTTTACATACAAATAATCTCCAAATAGTGTTTATTTCTTAAGCATAAATTCATAAGCTATATTTATATAAACTTCTGTCTAAATATTTTTTAGGGAAAGACCCAGTAGTTCTAACAGCAGAAGAAACACATCTTTGATTAAATAGTGTGAAATACACACTGCTGAAGGTAAATAACAATTGGGTTTAACTCCCTATACTATGTGTATACCATGATAATCAAAGACAAGGCTAACTAATCCTTAATGGAGTAATCACAGTGCATAAATGCTCAGATAGTAGCGACTTTTGTTCTCAATGTTTCTCTGATTAATTACAAATACTTATAAACAAAATTGAATAAGCTTACTTGATTGTGTAAATATGTATCTAATTGTTGTAACAAAGGAACAACCTAACTGTGTGTGCGGCAAAGAAAATTTCTCCTTAATATGAATATATCCAATGCCTAGTGCAGAGAACTACAGGTTAATCATGTGTCCTGCTTAATATGCCAGCTATACTGATTCAGTTTGAAATAAGCTATTCCTGCATGATGTAACAATGCAATCCTGTTTGCAATTATACAACAAATTACATGTATAAAACTTCTGCGGCTCTCTCATACACTTGTCTGGTTACCCCTGAGGTAACCAGACACGTTACTAGGTTACTAGGGGTATGAGAGAGCCGCAGAAGTTTTATAGATTTCCCCTTTCTTTCTTTCGGCTTATGTAGTTCTCCGGCTGTGTCAAGGGGTCTAGGGCACCCCCCCTGTTAGTTGTGGTGAATAGGATCAGGCGTCTGCAATCCGATAGCTACCAACCTCTCCGGTTTTCTGGACTTAGCTTGTATTTTTGTTTTCTCCTCCTCCGGTGACTCATTCATAGCAGAGTAGCATCAATACCCCTCAAAGGAATAGGCATCTGCAGAGGCATCATGGAAAAACCACAACGTTTAGCAAAGTCCAAATCCATCAGATTCAGAGCTACTCCTGAATCCACAAAAGCCTTAGTGGAAAACGTGGATAAGGAGCAGATCAGAGTAATTGCCAAAAGAAACTTAGGTTGTATACTGCCCACAGCAAATGTGTGTGCAAAACGTTTCTCTCGTTTTTGGCAGACAGAAATAGTATGAGAGACGTCTCCACAGAAAAACATAGCTTATTACACCTTCTAAACTGCTGACGTTGCGCCCTAGACAAAACCCCATCACATTGCATAGGTTCAGACGTTTGTTCAAAAGGTGGCAGCGCCTCCCGTGTAGTTTTACATTCACGTAAACGCTGATAAACTTGAATGGCTAATGACATAGAATCGTCCAGACCAGAGGGAACAGGAAATCCCACCATAACATCTTTTACGGTCTCTGATAAACCCTTCCGAAAGAGAGCTGCCAAAGCACTATCATTCCATGTAGTAAGGACCGCCCACTTTCAGAATTTTTGACTGCATAACTCTGCATAATCCTGACCCTGGTTTAATGCCAACAGGGTTCTCTCAGCTTGATCAACAGCATTAGGTTCATCATACAACAACCCCAAGGCTTGAAAAAATGCATCCACATTAGTCAGAATAGGATTTTCAGGTGTCAGAGAAAAAGCCCAATCCTGGGGATCGCCGTGCAGCAAGGAGATGACTATTTTAGCCTGCTACACAGAGCTCCCTGATGAACTAGGCTTCAAGGCCAGAAATAATTTACAATTATTCTTAAAATTCTGAAATTTAGACCGATCCCCAGAAAACAAATCAGGAGTAGGGATCTTAGGTTCAGCAGCATGTGACTGAATAAGGTAGGTGGAAATTCCCTGTACTTCAGCAGCCAGCTGCTCCACACGATCAGACAATTGCTTAATCTCCATTAGGAAAAAGAAAAGAAAAAAAATCCTCCTACAGCCCCAGAGAAAAAAGAGGAAAGAATATATAAAAAAAAAAAAATTCTGACACTTTTTTTTTTATACAACTCCTTCCTGCTGTTGAGTATCCTAGAATCGGCGGTATAGCTGGTGATTCTGTTATGAATGGATCACCGAGGAGAAAAAAGCAAAACAAGCTATGCCACAGAAAACCAGAGTAGTTGGTAACTATGCAGATTGCAGATACCTGATCTTACCACACAACTAGCAGTAGCCGTGGAGCGTGCCTACGATGTTCCTAGATGCCTTGTCATGGCTGGAGGACTAAATAAGCCTAAAGCAAGAAAAGGGAAAACTAACTTCCCCAGAGCAGACCCCAAAGGAATCGATAGCCCCCACACATGTATTGACAGTGAAACAAGATGAAAACACAAACACAGGCAGGAAAATAGACTGAGCAAATGATGGGCCCAAACAAACTAGACATTAAAGGAAAGGAAAGAGACTGTCTGCAACCTGCAAAAAACCCTACAAAAATCATGTCCAACACTTCTGATAGCAAAATTAACCCTGAAGTCACTAGACTTCTCCCACTATATCAGCACTCTGAAATATTCTGAGACAGAGCAAAAAGAGACCGAACTAGTAAGGGACAAAAAGCCAATTGGCAAAATACTGATAAATAAGAGTGGAAATTCAGCACAGCCCCCAGCCGGGGCTGGCAGACCACACAAAAAACTGAATAGACCAACAAAATCAAGTGTGAACATTAGCAGAAAAACTTAGCTTTAGATGACTGGAACAGAGCTGAAAACCAAGAGCTGACAAGCCAGAAGGAACCACCAGCAACTGAACAGGGCGTCGGCTGTCTTAAATCCAATCTGAGAATCCCGAGGTCCAATCGTCATCCTCATTCTCAGGTGGCAGACCTCCACCGATCAAACCAGCCTCACCACCTCCTGTCACCACCAGAGGGAGTCTGGAAGGGGAAATCACAACTGGTGAACTACAGAATGAACTCACAACACGGGGGCAGGATTTGAGACAGGGCAGGATTGGAGATGGGGTCAGGATTGGAGACGGGGGCAGGATGGAGACGGGGGCAGGATGGAGATGGGGCATGATTGAAAACATTGGGGACAGGATTGGAGACATTGGGGGCAGGATTGGAGACATTGGGGCAGGATGGAGACGGGGCAGGATGGAGACGGGGCAAGATTGGAGACATTGGGGCAGGAAGGAGACAGGACAGGACTGGAAGCATTGGGGGCAGGATGGAGACATAGGGGGCAGGATGGAGATATTGGGGGCTGGGTGGAGACGGGGAAGGATTGGATACAGGAGGCAGGATTGGATACAGGGGGCAGGATTGGAGATACAGGGGGCAGGATGGCAGACACTGGGGGCAGGATGGCAGACACAAGGGGCATGATTGGAGACACAGGGGCAAGACAGAAGACACGGGGCAGGACCCTAGACACGGGGGGCAGGATTGCAGGTACAGAGGGGCATGATTGGAGACAAAGGGGGCAGGATGAAACACATGGGGGCATATTTGAGGTACAGGGGGCATGATTGCAGACAGAGGGGGCATGATTGGAGACAAAGGGGGCAGGATGAAAGACACAAGGGGCATGATTCGAAACAGGGCAAAATGGAGACATGGGACAGGATTGGAGACACAGGGGCAGGATTGGAGACAGATGGGGCAGGATTGGAGACAGATGGGTGTTATGAATGAGTCACCGTAGGAGGCAAAAGCAGAAATACAAGCTAAGTCCAGAAAACCAGAGAAGTTGGCAACTATCAGATTGCAGACCCCTGAACCTATCAACACAACTAGCAGTAGCCGTGGGGGGTTCCTACGATGCCCTAGACCCCTCGATCACAGCCGGAGAAATACATAGGCCTAAAGAAAGAAAGGGGAAATCTAAACTGCCCCAGAGCAGACCCCAAAGCAATAGGCAGCCCCCAACATATAATGACGGTGAAGCAAGACGAAAATACTAACACAGACAGAAAGACAGACTGAGCAAAGACGGGGCCCCAAAACTACCTAGATAGGAAAGGACAGGAAGGCTGCTGTCTGCAATCTGCCAAAACCCTATCAAAGACATAAGCCAACCAGCTGATATGAAAAAGGCCCTGAAGCAGCTAGGCTTCAAAAACTGAATCAGCACTCAGGTATATTCAGAAGACAGAGCTAAGTGAATTCAGCACACCCCAGCAGGGAATGGCAGAAATCCAGAAAAACAAAGCAAAAACAAAGTCAAAGCAAAAAAGCAAACGGCCAAGCAGCAAACTTAGCTTTGGAGGAGCAGGAATTCAGACTGGTCTCCAAGGATCCCACAGAGAAATCACCCGCAGGGCAGAAGGGCGTCGGCAGCATTATATCCAGTCCATAACTCCACTCAGCCAGTCACAATCATCAGCCTCAGGTGTTTGACAATCAGGCTCACTACCTTTCTTTACCAGAAGAGGGAGTTCCTCGGGCCTCAGTAATGAAGGGGAAAATGAACTCACAACAGATGGGTCAGGATCATGGGGCAGGATGGATACGATGGAGACAGATGGGGAGATCATATGGGGCACAATGGATACTCATGAGGGTGGGATGGGAGATCAAATGGCTGAAGCCAAGAATGAGACACACGGGGGCCAGGATAGGGGATATTATTACCATAGGGACTAATTAATGGATATTATTACTGCAGTGATGTATTTATTTTATTTTTTGAGTAAACTGTTTAAATGGGGGGGCAGTCCTGTTACTGTGTAGAGTGATACTATGTTGACTTTTTTTCTTCATGTGGTGTAGTGTAGAAGTTGGGAAAAAAATAAGTAATGTGTTCTGCAAGTGGAGCTCTAGATAACTGTTATTTCCTGCAGAGACGAGCGAGCCCTGGCTGGAAGAAGTGATGGCGATCTGGATGAACGATGAAAAGCAAGGATGAAGGACTTAACCTAGAGACGTCACTGGTGAGTTAGTGTGTTACCTATAAACTGACACTATACACTGTATACTATATACAGAGGTCCTGTGTATAATGTCACCAGTGATCACTGTATTACCTGTACGTTATATACAGAGCTCCTGTGTATAATGTCATTAATCACTGTATTACCAGTACACAGACACTTATTCGGTCACTGTGGTAGTAATATATAGTCTGGTCCTGGTGTGGCGGTATTTGCTCCTTGTATGTGATATTAATTATAGGTCACTATGTGGCGGTAATATTGTGTCTGGTCATGGTGCAGTAGTATTTGTCCATTGTATGTGATATTAATGGTCATTTTAAAAATTGAAAAATTAATACAAATGTACCTAAATTGTATTGCATATTTTAACAAATATTTAATAGGTTACAGTAGAGTAGAGCTCGGCCAAAAGTGTCTACAGTGTTGTGATTGCGGCTTAAAAACTATTTTGGTGGAAAAAAAAATCTGCCGGCTATATGTGTGATCTGGTGATGGGAACTGTTAATGTGTGATTGGTGAGAAGTGGAGTTTTCCAAGAGAGGGCGGTGGGACTGTGGACAGTTTGAAGGGTGGAGGCAGGGCTGGGGTGGAGCCTGGGCGGAGTCTTACGGGGGCCCCGAAAATTTTCCCAGTATGGAGCCCCGAAATTCCTAGTGGCACCCCTCAAGGTGTTCAAAACCACATTCAAGACGTTTATTAACCCTTTAGGTACTTCACAAGAATTGAAGCAATGTGGAAGGAAAAAATTAACATTTAACTTTTTTTCCCCAAAATTTTTCTTTGGACACAATTTTTTTTATTTTGTCAAGGGTTTCAGGAGAAAATGAATCACAATATTTGTTGTGCAATTTCTCCTGAGTACACCGATATCCCATGTGTGGAGGAAGACTAATCTTTAGGCAGTGGTCAGAAGGGAAGGAGCATCATTTGAGATTTTGAATGTCAAATTGGCTGAAATCGAGAGCTGACGCTATGTCGCGTTTGGAGAGACCTTGATGTACCTAAACAGTGGAAACCCCCCATAAGTGACCCAATTTTGGAAACTAGACCCCCAAGGAACTTCTCTAAATGTGTGGTGAGCACTTTGAACCCCCAAGGGCTTCACAGAAGGTAATAACGTAGAGCTGTAACATTAAAAAATCAAATTTTTTCCACAAAAAATGATCTTTTCATCCCCAATTTTTATTTTCCCAAGGGTAACAGGACTCCAAAAGTTATTGTGCAATTTGTCCTGAGTATGCTGATACCCCATATGTGGGGGTGAACCACTATTTGGGTGCATGGCAGAGCTCGGAAGGTAAGCAGCGCCATTTGACTTTTTTGGCTGGAATTGAGATCAGACACGTCGCTTGAGCCCCTGATGTGCCTAAACAGTGGAAACCCCCCACAAGTGACCCCATTTCGGAAACTAGACCCCCCAAGGAACTTATCTACATGTGTTGTGAGAGCTATGAACCCTCAAGGGCTTCACAGAAGTTTATAACATAGAGCCGTAAAGTTAAAAAATCATATTTTCTCCCCAAAAAGATCTTTTCATCCCCAATTTTTATTTTCCTAAGGGTAAAAGGACCCCAAAAGTTGTTGTGCAATTTGTCCTGAGTACGCAGATACCCTATATGTGTGGGTAAACCACTGTGTGGGTGCATGGCAGAGCTCAGAAGGGAAGGAGCGCCGTTTGGCTTTTTCAACGCAAAATTGGCTGGAATTGAGATCGGACGCCATGTCACATTTGGAGTGACCCTGATGTGCCTAAACAGTGGAAACCCCCCACAAGTGACACAATTTTGGAAACTAGACCCCCCCAAGAAGCTTATCTAGATGTGTGGTGAGCACTTTGAACCACCAAGTGCTTCACAGATGTTTATAACGTAGAGCCGTAAAAATAAAAAAATCATATTTTCTTCCACAAAAATAATCTTTTTGCCCTCAAATTTTTGTTTTCACAAGGGTAACAGGAGAAATTATACCTCAAAAGTTGTTGTGCTATATGTCCTGAGTATGCTGATACCCCATATGTGGGGGGGAACCACTGTGACCTCCTTAATGCGATCCTTGGGATGCAGAATGCACAAATCCACAAAAGGTGAAGAATTGGTTTTATTTTTTATGCCGTTCCTCGTGCGGTATTAGTGACATGGCGACTTTATTCTTCGGGTCAGTGTGATTACAGCGATACCAGATTTATATCCTTTTTCATGTTTAGCTTCTGTCACACACTAAAAGACGCTTTTTTTGTAAGAATTTTTTGTAAGAAATTTTTGCATCGCCGTATTTTGAGAGCTATAATTTTTCCATATTCTGTCCGACAGAGTCATGTGCAGGCTTGTTTTTTGCGGGACGAGCTGTCTTTTTTATTGGTACCATTTTGGGCACATAACGTTTTTTGATCGCTCTCTATTCCGAGTTTTGTGGAAGCAGAATGTACAAAAACTAAAAAATTCAGGAATTGTTTTTTTTTCCCTCCGTTCCGTGTGTGGTAAAATTAGTACGGCAGCTTTATTCTTCTGGTCACTATGATTACAGAGATACCTCATTTATATCTTTTTTATGTTTTTGTGTTTTTACACAATAAAAACTTTTATAGAAAAAATAATTATTTTTGCATCACTTTATTCTGCGAGCTATAACTTTTTTATTTTTCCGCTGATGAAGCTGTATGGTGGCTTGATTTTTGTGGGACAAGATGACGTTTTCAGCAGTACCATGATTATTTATACAGTGGGGCAAAAAAGTATTTAGTCAGTCAGCAATAGTGCAAGTTCCACCACTTAAAAAGATGAGAGGCGTCTGTAATTTACATCATAGGTAGACCTCAACTATGGGAGACAAACTGAGAAAAAAAAATCCAGAAAATCACATTGTCTGTTTTTTTTTTCATTTTATTTGCATATTATGGTGGAAAATAAGTATTTGGTCAGAAACAAAATTTCATCTCAATACTTTGTGATATATCCTTTGTTGGCAATGACAGAGGTCAAACGTTTTCTGTAAGTCTTCACAAGGTTGCCACACACTGTTGTTGGTATGTTGGCCCATTCCTCCATGAAGATCTCCTCTAGAGCAGTGATGTTTTTGGCTTTTCGCTTGGCAACACGGACTTTCAACTCCCTCCAAAGGTTTTCTATAGGGTTGAGATCTGGAGACTGGCTAGGCCACTCCAGGACCTTGAAATGCTTCTTACGAAGCCACTCCTTCGTTGCCCTGGTGGTGTGCTTTGGATCATTGTCATGTTGAAAGACCCAGCCACGTTTCATCTTCAATGCCCTTGCTGATGGAAGGAGGTTTGCACTCAAAATCTCACGATACATGGCCCCATTCATTCTTTCATGTACCCGGATCAGTCGTCCTGGCCCCTTTGCAGAGAAACAGCCCCAAAGCATGATGTTTCCACCACCATGCTTTACAGTAGGTATGGTGTTTGATGGATGCAACTCAGTATTCTTTTTCCTCCAAACACGACAAGTTGTGTTTCTACCAAACAGTTCCAGTTTGGTTTCATCAGACCATAGGACATTCTCCCAAAACTCCTCTGGATCATCCAAATGCTCTCTAGCAAACTTCAGACGGGCCCGGACATGTACAGGCTTAAGCAGTGGGACACGTCTGGCACTGCAGGATCTGAGTCCATGGTGGCGTAGTGTGTTACTTATGGTAGGCCTTGTTACATTGGTCCCAGCTCTCTGCAGTTCATTCACTAGGTCCCCCCGCGTAGTTCTGGGATTTTTGCTCACCGTTCTTGTGATCATTCTGACCCCACGGGGTGGGATTTTGCGTGGAGCACCAGATCGAGGGAGATTATCAGTGGTCTTGTATGTCTTCCATTTTCTAATTATTGCTCCCACAGTTGATTTCTTCACTCCAAGCTGGTTGGCTATTGCAGATTCAGTCTTCCCAGCCTGGTGCAGGGCTACAATTTTGTTTCTGGTGTCCTTTGACAGCTCTTTGGTCTTCACCATAGTGGAGTTTGGAGTCAGACTGTTTGAGGGTGTGCACAGGTGTCTTTTTATACTGATAACAAGTTTAAACAGGTGCCATTACTACAGGTAATGAGTGGAGGAAAGAGGAGACTCTTAAAGAAGAAGTTACAGGTCTGTGAGAGCCAGAAATCTTGTTTGCTTGTTTCTGACCAAATACTTATTTTCCACCATAATATGCAAATAAAATGAAAAAAAAACAGACAATGTGATTTTCTGGATTTTTTTTTCTCAGTTTGTCTCCCATAGTTGAGGTCTACCTATGATGTAAATTACAGACGCCTCTCATCTTTTTAAGTGGTGGAACTTGCACTATTGCTGACTGAATAAATACTTTTTTGCCCCACTGTATCTGTCTTTTTGATCATGTGTTATTGCACTTTTTCAAAGCGGTATGATGATACCTCTTAGAAAAAGTATAACGTGCTACTTTTTTGTGTTTTTTACGGCGTTCATTGAAGGGGTTAACTAGGGTGACACTTTTATAGATGGGATTTTTACGAACGCGGCGATACCAAACGTGTATTTTTTGTTTATTTTATTTTTTTACATAAAAATGTGTATTTTTAGGGGAATTTTTAGGGGATTTTTTATTATTTTTTTAAATTTTTTTTACATATTTTTATAAAAAATGTTTTTTTTTTTACCTTGTCCCTTCATGGGACTTTCACTTTAGGTATAATACATTACAATGCTATGAGCATGGTCTCAACAGCTTCCGTACGTGGATGACCCGGAGGTTGTCATGACACCATAGACATTAAGGGGTTAATAATGGATGAGTGGCCTGAGCTCACTTCCCATGCCTTGGAGGTTTTATCATGCCCAACAGCCAGTTTTCTCTCAGAACGTGTCTTCAGAACTGCTGGTCTTGTCCTGACGGATAAGCGCAGCTGGCTGTCCCATGAAAGTGTAGACGGCCTAACTTTCATCAAGATGAACAAGTCAAGGATCTCCAAGGACATTTGCACCCAATCACAGACTGCACAGACTAGGTGATGTTGCATTTTTTAGTGTGCTGCATTAATCTCGTGTAACTGCACTCTGTGATATCTTTTCTGTCGCATCTGTGCCTGCTGCAGATGTAAACACAAATTTGAGGACATGTGAACAGTCATGGTTGTTCTCCATCTGCTGGATCGGCTCTAGTGGAAGTCGTTTCGGTCTGTATTTCTACTCTTGTGAAATTGATGCCACTTCAGAGGTGTCAGGCCCTAATTTTTGGAAATGTGAACATTCCTGGTTGGGTGTCCATGTGATGGGTTGGCTGTAGTGGAAAATTTGTTGATCTCTATTATACTATTTCTAATCTTGTGAATTTGATGGCACTTTGGTGGTATCTGCAAATAATTTTGGGAAACATGGAGAGTCCTGATTGGGTCTTTTCATCTGCTGGGTTGGCTGCAGTGAAAGAGATATCGGTCTCTATTATACTATTTCTACTGTGGTGAAATTGATGCCATTTTGTTGGTGTCTGCCACTAAGTTTTGGAAATGTGTAGATTCCTGGTTGTGGCTCCTTCATGTGTGTTGTAGCAGCAGGACTCCAAGTCCTTTGAGTCAACTACCCATGTTACTACTATCCTTAGATTTTTCTGAGAATAATACTCTACAAAACTGATATTTGTGCCACTTGAGTGTGGCTGAGCATCAAAACAGGTTCAGCTGTTGCATGTGGTATCAGGGCTTCCAGTACAGCAGGCCTACACAAGTCCCTCACCCACCTCATCTTACTTTGACGTTTAATTCAAAGCTGTAAATGCTGGTCCACACCCAGATACCTCACGCATGGCTGACTGCTGCCGTGCCATGCTAAAATTTATGCTCTGGGTGAATTGAGTCCACTTTCCTGATGTCTACCCCTAATTTGATGTGTTTTGGCAGCTTTTGGGTTGTTTGAAGGTGTTGTGCATGCGTTTGTTTTTGCCTCCCATTGACTTGAATGGCGTTCAGCTGTGTTCGACAAATATTCAACTAAAATAAAAAATTGGCTAATATTGCAATTTTGGCGATCGTAATCCAAACCCAACTTTGAAATATTTGCCCATCTCTATTGTCAACCATTATTATATACATACGTATATATTACTATGAATCTCATTGTAAACATATACTCAGATTGTAAGATGGTAATATTTTTCAGGTTTTTTTCTGTTTGTTTATCATATCATTAAAGTCTGAATAAGGTCTTTTCAATCGAAATGTCACAGTTTTTAGATTACTTTGCTAATAAATCTGTAATTATTTTTCTGTATTTCGATGAGTCCCGGATTCTTCTTCACTTTATCAAGAATGTCTTGGTATATTTGCCCATTCATCCTTCTTTCAATTATATGAAGTTTGCCAGAGCCTCAGGCTGGAGTCACACTAACCTGCGCAAAATACGGTCAGTATTTTACATGCGTAATACGGATCAATGACCACTAAATAGTGGTCCGTAGGTCATCCGTAAGCAAGGTGAGGTCGCGTATTTTGCGCATGTGTGTCTCCGTATGTAATCCGTATGCAATCCGTATGGCGAGATTTTCTCGCAGCCTTGCAAAATGGACATTTAACGGTTTTGAGGCCTGCAAACAATTTAAATCATTAGCCTGCACCCTATTTAGACACTCAGAAACAGGTGGCTGCCTACATTCTGTACATTTCTCACCTTGCTTTCACGAGGTGTGTTGGTGTTCTTTGTGCAGCATGGCAGAGGGTCTGACATTCAATACAACCGAGCAGGTTCTCTTTACCTGGCTTTTGTCATGGCGCTTTGGGCAACCATATCCTGTGATAGTGGATCCGCGGAGGAGGAGACGCATGTGGGAACATCCACTTTTGAGGCAACGACTCACAAGAGGGCATTTTCACCGCCTCTATTCGTCTCTGCGGGAGCATCCGGACAAATTTTACCAGTACTGTCGAATGAGCATTTCCACATTTGATCGCCTCTTGGAGACAGTGCGCCCTGGGATCACCTTTCAGGACACTAGGATGCGCAAAGCCATATCTGCAGAGGAGCGACTTCTACTCACAATACGGTATGTACTCCACAACCACATTCTCTATGTTCATAATGTGTGTGTTAATTTATGTTTTTTGGCCTTCTTGGACAATGTTTAATACCCTCATCTTACTCAAAATATGTTTCACCTGACACAGCAGAATGTTACATCTAATATGTACTGCATATCACTTAGTCATTGTGCCACCACATATGTGTGTGTTGTTATCTCTCATTTCCTACCAAGTTTGGTCGGCATGTAACTGATTTTTTTTTACTTTAGCCATTCTAACCTGTACTATTTCTGTTGTTCTACAGCTTCCTGTCCACTGGCCTGTCTTATGCCGCCCTCCACCATGAGTTTCTCATTGGAAAGTCCACCATTTCAGGCATAGTGAGGTCTACATGTGCAGAAATCTGGACAAGACTCCATCAGGTGGTCCTACCCGAGCCCAGGATGGAAGACTGGTTAAGGATTTCAAGGGACTTTGAGGAGGACTGCCAGTTTCCAAATTGTATTGGGGCCCTGGATGGCAAACATATCAGGGTGCGTAAGCCGCCGAACTCAGGGTCCCAATTCTTCAATTATAAGCAATACTTTTCTGTTGTATTGTTGGCTCTGGTAGACCCTCAATACAAGTTTATAATTGTTGACATTGGGGCCTATGGAAGGACGGGAGACTCTAGAGTCTTCAATACTTCCATAATGGATCGGCGGCTACGCACCAACCAGTTGGATCTACCACCACCACGCCAGCTACCAGGCTCCCCCGAACAATCAGTCCCTTATGTCCTTGTGGCAGATGAGGCCTTTCAGTTATCACGTAATGTCATGAGGCCATATCCCCGGTGCAACCTTGACCACAGGCGCAGAATTTTTAACTTGCGCCTATCACGTGCTAGGCGACTGGTGGAGTGTTCCTTTGGGAATCTTTGTGCCAAATGGCGGATACTCCAGTCTGCCATTCAGTTGAGTGAGCAAAATGTGAATGAAGTTGTGAAAGCCTGTGTTGTTCTGCATAACTTCACCAGGATCCATGATTGTTCCTCCTCTGATGGTGTTGTGCGTAGGCCGGACAATGTGCGCAGGGTGAGACCACCTATCATCCCTCAACGTAGACCGCTCTCTGGCCTCAAAGTGCGTGATATATTCACGAATTACTTTATCTCACCTGAGGGGGCAACGTCTTGGCAAGAGAATGCTGTGTCTATGTTATAATTTCTTTTTTTCAAAGTGTGTCTAAATATATATTACTCAAGCCTTTTTATGATTCTATGAGTGTTTCTTTGCATTGGTTGGTGTCTGTAAGTATGTTGTGATGGATAGTGAGAAATCACACAGAGACGTTAACTAGAGTAGACAAATTTTTAGTTTTGCCTTTTTTTTGTTTGTTTTGCTTAAAGGCAAACATAATTTTGCCAGAACACAAATTTGGCAATGGCCAAAATGACCTTTTGGGCCTTCTTTAACTTGGTGTAACATTAACATTACGGAAAAAAAATGCACCAAACATTATGCAATTACAACATTGCTGCATGCCTACATTAACCTTGATTAGGCAACAAAGGGTGAGCTCCATCACCTAAATAAAGTGAATAAGATAACACTCACATTTCCTCATAATGTTTTCCAATCATAGAAAGATTCCACCATGACAGGCAAGGCTACCTCACATCTTTCACACAGATATTACCTGTCTGTAGAACAGACAATATTTAAGCATGCTATACTGGAAAGGATGAAAATACAAAAATCACTTGTTAAGACATTGAGAGAGCGTGATATTGTGAATGCTGGTCGCCTCAAATTGGTTTACTAGAGAATGCTAATAACAAAGTTGACTACTTAACTAAAGGCAAGCACGCCTTTCCTATGCATTAGCAAGTGATTAGTGTATTTTCATCTTTTCAGGTAAAACAGCATAGCGCATTTAAATATTCTCTTTTATACACACATGTAATATCTGTGTGAAAGGCGTGAGGTAGCGTTGCCTGTTATGATGGATTGTTTCATATGTTTGGAAAACATTGTTTAAAAATGTGAGTGTTAAATTATGTTCTAAATGTTGGTGAAGGAGAACACCTGTTTTTTTGTCTAGATTAGAAGCACCAGTTACATGTCACTGGACATCTCCAAATTTTTGAGTCATAAATCCTCATATGTAGGGGAAGGGGAACGGGGAGGAACAGCCTGTGGGTGCTGCTGGACATTGTGGACAACATCGCCCTGTGTGGGGCCATACTGTTGCCCATGATGCTGTTGTTGTCCAGCCTCCTGGGCCTGTTGGTGATACTGCCCAGAATAATAATGATGATGGTGAGGGGCTTCTTGTTGGCTCTGGTAGGCCCATGGCTCATACTCACCAAGATAGCCAGATCGTCCCCAACCAGGTTGGGACCAGCCTCCAACACTGGGTGGGTACAAGTGGCCATATTGGTGGGGTTGCCTTGATGAAGATATTTGGGGCTGCGGAATAGAAGGATGGGTAGGGGGAGGAAGGGGTTGAGGTGTTGGCCCACGTATTAGGGGCTGTTCAGACCCTGCTTGAGCAAGCATCTGTGTGGATGGTCTCATGCGCATTAAATTTCTTGGTGAGAGCTGCCACCTCTCCAGAAATTCAAACACCTCATATGGGGTATTGGGGGGGGTGCTTGCATCAAGCAGGAACTGGATACACCCCCTAATACGGAGCCTGACCTCACGGGTAAGGGCACGGAGATAAAGGGTGAGGCTACGTGCATAGGCCTCCTCACCATCATCTGTAGTGACTCTGGACAAGTAATTCAGCACCCCAGTGTCCACATGGGTCCGGCTCTCTTGAATGGCGACCTGGCGCCTTCTTCTTATTCGCCGTGATGCAAGAGCAGCCTGTGGGGAGGGCCTGATCTGGGCAGTTGGGCTGCTGCTCAAGTTGCCCATCTCTTCCAGGATGGGTGAGGTTGCAGCTGCAGACCGTCCTGGTGGT
The DNA here is from genome assembly GCF_039654945.1 of Dendrobates tinctorius. NCBI lineage: Eukaryota > Metazoa > Chordata > Amphibia > Anura > Dendrobatidae > Dendrobates > Dendrobates tinctorius. The sequence goes on along the minus strand of NW_027361843.1, from coordinate 2,552,968 downwards.
GTGTTGTGTCGGGCAGCCATTGTGTGGTCTTGTGATGCCTCCTCTTCAGACATCCTTCTTGTAGGGGGAGAAGATGGGCCAGCCACCTCATCCCCTACAGGATCAATAATGGGCTCTGCCTCTGAGGCCGTTCCTCGATCCGTAAGGTTGGATTGAGTTCTGTTAGGAAATAGAACAGAGGCAAAAATACATCAATATTTTTGTCCCTGTAAAGTATTTGTGTAATGTTTTTGTGTCATGTGGTGTGAGGTATGTACTTACGGTCTCAGAGCCAGAATTGGGGCGAGGAAGTTCAGCCGGTCATAATATATATATTTCCGCTTTACATGGCCAGCATCCCCACTCCTGGACCGCTGCTGGCGTTCCCGGCGGTACTGGTCCCGGATGCTTCTCCACTGTTTCATCACATCTTCCACTGCAATGTGACAGGAAAGATTGTCAAAATCACATATTTGAGAGGTCACATTTTCAAACAGTAGTCTAGGCATGGGGCCTTATGGGGTGTGCGTTCTACCCATGGTGGCATATGTAATTGGGCCGATACCCAGGGTCTCATTAGCTCCCCTGAAACTAATTTTAGTGGCTAGGAGGATGAGGAGCTTGTGGCCTAACCCCTAATTATGGCTGTGTGAAGCCACGTGTCACATCCTAATGTAATGGCCTCATGAGGCTAAAATTACATGCCCAGGAAGGGGGGGGCTGATTGTAGAGTCATTTTATAGCGCGCGCTAACGTTAATTATATTTTTATGGTTGCACTTACGAATTTTCTGCTGCTCATCACGTGGTCTGTCACCGAAGTCATGGTACATCTGGCGACAGATGCGCCTCCATGACGCCTCCTTTCTTGTGCGGTTCGCATAGTTTGCGTCACGTGGGTCCCATATTTCTGGACGCTCCTGCACCAGCACAATTAGCATCTCCACATTTATGTAAGTAGACGCCATGCTGCTGCTGTACTCCGTGGAGGCAGACTTCCTGGATGTCTGGAGCGCTTTTTGAGCTCATTTGCATGTCTACGCTTCCTGATGATGGATTGGCCCATTTCCTGTTCACCAGCCAAAAGACCTGCGTATTGCTCGCAGGTCACACGTGTGTTCAGTGTGTAATCCGTATTTTTTGCGCACCCATAGACTTGCATTGGCGTGCTACGGGCGTAGTACGCTGACAATCGCAGCATGCTGTGAGTGGCACGGAGCGGAGGATACGGAGGAGAAATATACGCCTGGTGCGAGTGACCCCATAGAGAATCATTGGTCTGTGTCTAATGCGTGCTTTTTGCGCCTCTCACGCACCCGTATTCCTCGCCAGTGTGACTCCGGCCTCATGCTGAAAAACATCCATACAACATGATGTTCCCACCTCCAAACTTCACTGTTGGTATGGTATTTTTGGGGTGGTATGCAGTGCCTTTTGGCCTCCAAATGTGGTATGTATTATGGCATCCAAAATTTTCAATTTTGGTTTAGTTTGACCAAACTATATTCTCCCAGTATTTCACAGTCTTATCTAAACGCTGTTGAGCAAACTTTAAACTTGTTTGAACATGCTTTTTGTTCAGGAAAGTAGTCTTCCATGGTGAGAGTTCATACAGACAATAGAGATTAAGTGCATTATTTGTAGTTTTCTTTGAAATAAATGAACCTGCTGAATGCAGGTCTTTCTATAGCTTTTCACAGGTTGTCCATTGCTCTTGGACCACTCTTACAATAATTATTTTCACTCCTTTGTCTAAAATCTTGAGGGGAGCACCTGGTCGTGGCCTGTTTATGGTGAAATGATGTTCTGTCCTCTTCTGGATTATGGCCCCTGTCACGCAGCGCTCACCTGGGGGCGGGACCTCGGTCCCGACGTCATCTCTTCCGGAGCCGCGGTCACTCCGGGGGTCCCGTCGGGTGCGCACGCGCAGCTTTCGTCCCCGGGTCTCCTCCTCCATGTCATGTTTGCGCTTGCGCGCTCCTGTCAGTGCTGTATAGGGCCGGTCCTCTCTATGGTAATGGAGGACCTGACCCGGAACCTGTAGTGGTCATGTGCTTTCTGGCTAGGTCCTGACCCAGAACCAGTAGTAGTCATGTGCTTCTCAGACGACCTCCCCCTAGGGGAGGTGCCTGATTATTGTTGTGCTTCCTGGCTTGGTCTGCCGTGTCCCTGCCTGGCTGTGCGCTGTATTCAGGTCCCCTGCCTTGCACTCTGTTGTGATTCTTGGCACACGCTCTGACCCTGTGCTCTGTCTCATACTCGGTTGTGCCTCTTGGCACATGCTCTGACCCTGTACTCTGTCTCATGCTCGGTTGTGCCTCTTGGCACATGCTCAGACCCTGTGCTCTGTCTCGTACTCGGTTGTGCCTCCTGGCACATGCTCTGACCCTGTACTCTGTCTCATACTCGGTTGTGCCTCCTGGCACACGCTCTTACCCTGTACTCTGTCTCATCCTCGGTTGTGCCTCCTGGCACACACTCTGATTCCTTGCTCTGTCTAATACTCAGTTGTGCCTCCTAGCACACACTCTGATTCCGTGCTCTGTCTTATACTCAGTTGTGCCTCCTGGCACACACTCGGACCCTGTGCTTTGTCTCATACTCAGTTGTGCCTCCTGGCACATGCTCTGATCCTGTACTCAGTCTCTTACTCTGTTGTTCCTCCTGGCACACGTACCAATCCTGCGCTCTGTCTTATGCTCAGTTGTGCCCTCTGGCACACACTCTGCTCCTGTACTCTGTTACACCTCCTGGCACACCTGCTGCCTGACTCAGTGCTCTGACGTGCTCCTTGCACGCATCCTGCTTCACTCACACCCGGACGAACGAAGTCTCAGTATACCACGTGTTCCCGTGTCGACGCTTTACACGTTCCTGCAGACACACTCACCCACTCGTGTCTCCTGTGAGCCGGCCGCCTGGTGCCAGCAGTCGTGGTGCCTCACCCCCTGGGGCTTGCCCCTGACACTCCCTGTATAGGGGGTGGTCTTCACTAGGTCAGCTCGCCCTGGGAGGGTTGGTGTCACGACCCAGAGGGTCCACTCCAGGAGTCGTCACAGTATAATCAGGCCATGGACCCCGTTGGTACCACCGCCTCCATCCAAAAGGAACTAGTGTTCCTACGGGAGAGTCAGACCAGGATTATGGCCTTTTTGAAATCCATGGAGTCCCGTTTGTCGGCCATGCAGTCCTCTGACCCTGGGAATGCTTCCCAGCTGGCCAGCCTCCAGCAAGAACTCACACAGCAACGCGACACCCAGGCCCATATCCTCAAGTATATGGCGTCGGTAGACAGTCGGCTTCTTTCCATACAAGCCGTTTCTGCCCAGTCCTCGGCCCCGCACCCGATGCCGCGCCTCGGCAAGCCACCCCGATATAGGGACCCTAAGTTTTGTCGAGGATTTCTGAACCAATGCCGGTTACATTTTGAGCTTTTGCCGCAGCACTATCACACTGAGCGAGCCCAAATTGCCTTTATTGTTTCACACTTAGAGGGGGAGGCGTTAGCATGGGTGAACCCCCTCTGGGAGCGCAATGACCCACTCGTCTCTCAGCTTTCCACCTTTTTGGACACCTTCCGCAAGGTGTTCGACGAGCCGGGTCGTCTGGCTTCGAACACCGAGTCCCTCTTTAACCTCCATCAGGGTACGCTACCGGTTGGACAGTATGCCATCCATTTTCGTACCTTGTCCTCTGAACTCGGTTGGAACAACGAGGCTCTCGTAGGGATCTTTTGGCGTGGCCTGTCCGGTCAGATTAAAGATGAACTGGCAGGTCGGGATACTCCCACCTCTTTAGAGGATCTGATCTCTCTGGCGACACGCATTGACCTGCGGTTTCAGGAACATGCCCGTGAATTAGCCAGAGAGAGGAGCTCCTCTCACCTCCTCCATTCCTGCTCCAAGAAGCCGGGAAACTTCTCCGCCTAGGGTTGATAGGAGAGGCCTCCCTATGTGTACATGATTCCTCTCCTCCCCTGCTCGTGTCCGTATTATTGAATCTCGGTGCCAAGCGTTATTCTGAGGAGGCTTTTCTGGATTCTGGCACGGAGGGGAATTTTATCAAACTCGAGGCGGTTAAAAGATACAGGATTCCTGTCAGATCCCTGGAGACTCCTCGGTCGATTGTTTCGGTCAATGGTACGTCCGTGCAGGAGACTGTTACCCAGGCCACCGAAGAGATCGAGCTGCAGATTGGAGCCCTGCACCTGGAGAAGATCTCCTTCCTCGTCTTGTCTACCATGTCTTACACACTTCTCCTAGGCCTCCCTTGGCTACGGACTCATGAGCCAACCCTGGACTGGCGGTCGGGCGAGATACTCCGGTGGGGACCGTTCTGTCAGGAGAAGTGCCTGTTGCCCGTCTGTCCGATGAACTCTGCCGGTCCATCCCCGGCACCTACAGGTCTGCCGTTGGCTTACTGGTCCTTTGCAGATGTCTTCGACAAGAAGGAGGCCGAGACTCTGCCCCTCCATCGGCCATATGACTGTCTGATTGACCTCATTCCTGGTTCTATGCCACCCAGGGGTAGGATATACCCGCTATCCCCTGCTGAGACCCAAGCTATGTCTGAGTATATCCAGGAGAACCTTGCGAGAGGTTTTATCCGTAAGTCCTCCTCACCCGCGGGAGCGGGATTTTTCTTTGTAAAAAAGAAGGACGGCTCCCTCCGTCCTTGCATAGACTACCGAGGCCTGAACGATATCACGGTCAAGAACAAGTACCCACTGCCATTGATCCCGGAGCTCTTTGACCGACTTAGAGGAGCTCTAATTTTCACCAAACTGGATCTTCGTGGGGCCTACAACTTGATCCGCATTCGTTCCAGGGATGAGTGGAAGACCGCCTTTAACACCAGAGACGGTCACTATGAGTACTTGGTCATGCCCTTCGGCCTCTGCAATGCCCCAGCGGTGTTCCAGGAGTTCGTGAATGACATCTTCCGGGATATGCTGTACTCCTGCGTGGTAGTCTATCTGGATGACATCCTCATTTTTTCTCCAGACCTCTCCACCCACAGAAAGAACATGCATCAAGTCCTCCAGCGCCTGAGGGAGAACCGCCTTTATGCCAAGCTCGAGAAATGTGCCTTCGAGCAAACGTCCCTGCCATTCTTGGGGTACATTATCTCAGAATCAGGTCTACGCCTTGATCCGGCAAAGGTGTCCGCCGTCCTCGATTGGCCACAGCCCCATGGGGTGAAGGCAATCCAACGCTTTCTTGGTTTTGCGAACTACTACCGACAGTTCGTTCCTCATTTCTCCTCGTTGGTTCGCCCCATCTCGTCCCTTATCTGCAAGGGAGCTAACCCTAAGGCTTGGCCCTCTGAGGCTGAAGAGACCTTCCAGTCATTGAAACAAGCCTTCGCCACTGCTCCGGCGCTTCACCGACCTGAGGTTAGTAGACCTTTCACTCTCGAGGTGGACGCATCCTCTACCGGGGCTGGTGCAGTCCTTCTGCAGAAATCCTCTTCAGGACGTTTTGTCACCTGTGGCTTCTTTTCTAAAGTATTTTCCTCCACTGAGCAGAACTACTCCATTGGCGACAAAGAGCTATTGGCCATTAAATTGGCCTTGGAGGAGTGGAGGTACTTACTGGAAGGTGCCATACATCCATTCAAGATCTTCACGGACCATAAGAACCTGGCGTACATCCAGTCCGCACAGAGGCTCAATTCTCGGCAAGCCAGGTGGTCCCTATTCTTCGCCCACTTTGACTTTGAGCTACATTTTCGGCCCGGCGATAAAAACGTTAGAGCGGATGCGTTGGCAAGATCATTCCTGTCGTCTGATGCAGAGGAAGAACCCTCTCATATCATTGATATATCCAAAGTAATTACTGTGGCTCCTGTCAAGTTAACCACGTTACCTCCGGGAAGAACCTTTGTGGCTGAGAATAACCGAAAACGAGTGCTAAATTGGGGACATTCGTCCAAGATTGCCGGCCACGTTGGTGTCAAAAAGACTTTGGACTTAATCTCTCGCCATTATTGGTGGCCTTCATTCTCCCAGGATGTTAAAGACTTTGTAGCATCTTGCCCGTCCTGTGCCCAGAACAAGATACCCAGACAACCACCCTACGGTCTTCTGTTCCCGCTTCCCGTTCCGTCGGCTCCATGGCAGCACATAGCCATGGATTTCATTACTGATCTGCCTTGTTCTTCCGGTTGTACTGTGGTCTTGGTGGTTGTAGACCGATTTTCAAAGATGGCCCACTTCATTCCTCTTCCCGGTCTACCCTCTGCTCCTGACTTGGCAAAGATCTTCATTTCCCATATCTTCAGGATTCACGGCTTCCCCGAGCACATCGTGTCAGACAGAGGGGTCCAATTCACATCCCGGTTCTGGAGAGCTCTATGCGGACTCATGAAAGTGTCATTGGATTTCTCTTCCGCCTATCACCCCCAAACCAATGGGCAGGTGGAACGTACCAACCAGATCCTTACATCCTACCTCCGGCATTTTTCTAATGCTCATCAGAATGACTGGGTCGGTCTACTTCCTTGGGCTGAGTTCGCCTATAATAATCACTCCAGTGAATCGTCTACCAAGTCTCCTTTCTTCATCGTCTTTGGACAGCATCCCAATGTGCCTCTACCGGTACTTCCTGTCTCGGGGGTACCTGCTGCCGATTCTCTGTCTGTGGAGTTCTCCAGGGTATGGCAGGAGACCAAAACCGCTCTCGAGAAAGCACGGGACAGAATGAAATTACACGCTGACAAGAGGCGCCTGGACGTTCCTCCATTTCTCCCTGGTGACAAGGTGTGGCTCTCCACCAAATACGTCCTCCTTAAGGTACCATCCTACAAACTGGGTCCCCGTTACATTGGTCCGTTTGAGGTCCTCAGGCGGATTAATGATGTTGCTTACAAATTGAAGCTGCCTCCTTCACTCCGTATTCCCAATTCCTTCCATGTGTCTCTCCTTAAACCTGTGGTTCTTAACCGATTTCATCCTTCTCCAGGCCACACACCCCAGCTTGTTGGCTTGGGGGATGAGTTTGAGGTGAATGACATTTTGGCCATGAAGAAAGTAAGAGGGAGAACCATGTTCTTGGTCGATTGGAAGGGTTTTGGCCCCGAGGAGAGGTCATGGGAACCCAGGGAGAATATCCACGCACCCCAGATTTTGTCTAAGTTCCTCTCCAGTTTTAGAAAGAGGGGGCGTAAAGGGGGGGTACTGTCACGCATCGCTCACCTGGGGGCGGGACCTCGGTCCCGACGTCATCTCTTCCGGAGCCGCGATCACTCCGGGGGTTCCCGTCGGGTTGCGCCCGCGCAGCTCTCGTCCCCGGGTCTCCTCCAACATGTCACGTTTGCGCTTGCGTGCTCCTGTCAGTGCTCTATAGGGCCGGTCCTCTCTATGGTAATGGAGGACCTGACCCGGAACCTGTAGTGGTTATGTGCTTTCTGGCTAGGTCCTGATCCGGAACCAGTAGTAGTCATGTGCTATATCAGACGACCTCCCCCTAGGGGAGGTGCCTGAATTATTGTTGTGCTTCCTGGCTTGGTCTGCCGTGTCCCTGCCTGGCTGTGCGCTGTATTCAGGTCCCCTGCCTTGCACTCTGTTGTGCCTCTTGGCACACGCTCTGACCCTGTGCTCTGTCTCGTACTCGGTTGTGCCTCCTGGCACATGCTCTGACCCTGTACTCTGTCTCATACTCGGTTGTGCCTCTTGGCACATGCTCAGACCCTGTGCTCTGTCTCGTACTCGGTTGTGCCTCCTGGCACACTCTCTGATTCTGTGCTCTGTCTAATACTCAGTTGTGCCTCCTGGCACACACTCTGATTCCGTGCTCTGTCTTATACTCAGTTGTGCCTCCTGGCACACACTCGGACCCTGTGCTTTGTCTCATACTCAGTTGTGCCTCCTGGCACATGCTCTGATCCTGTACTCAGTCTCTTACTATGTTGTGCCTCCTGGCACACGTACCAATCCTGCACTCTGTCTTCTGCTCAGTTGTGCCCTCTGGCACACACCCTGCTCCTGTACTCTGTTACACCTCCTGGCACACCTGCTGCCTGACTCAGTGCTCTGACGTGCTCCTTGCACGCATCCTGCTTCACTCACACCCGGACGAACGAAGTCTCTGTATACCACGTGTTCCCGTGTCCACGCATTACACCTTCCTGCAGACACACTCACCCACTCGTGTCTCCTGTGAGCCGGCCGCCTGGTGCCAGCAGTCGTGGTGCCTCACCCCCTGGGGCTTGCCCCTGACACTCCCTGTATAGGGGGTGGTCTTCACTAGGTCAGCTCGCCCTGGGAGGGTTGGTGTCACGACCCAGAGGGTCCACTCCAGGAGTCGTCACAGCCCCAACTGTGCTCACTTGAACTTTCAGTCTTTTAGAAATTCTTCTGAAACCAATGCCATCAGTGTGTTTTGCAACAATGGGGTTGTGAAGGTCTTGAGACATCTCACTGGTTTTACCCATCATCAGATGTTTTTTGTGTGGCATCTTGGTAATGAGACACCTTTTTGAGGCCATCAGTTCAACCAGCTGATATTATGTTTCACTAAGTGACAGGATTGCTTTCTAATTACTGATAGAAATGATTTTTGCACCTCTCTTTCTTCATTTGAAGATGATGAGATGTAAGTGAATATTGACGGACTAGATGGATGGACCCATGGCTAGATCAGCAATGAGCACAGACCTTCTCTTCGACTCAGACATGTGCAAAGTGGAGGTGGAGTACTATTATGGGCTGGAATTATAAAGATTAGCTAGTTGGACCTTTTCAACATGAAGATGGACTCAAAATCAACTCCCAAAACCACTGCCAATTTTTAGAATACACTTTCCTCAAGCAGTGACACAGAAAAAAATCTGCATTTTTCAAGAAAACCATGATTTTTATGCAGGACAATGCTTCATCTCATGCACTAAGGTAGTCCACTGTTGGCTAGTCAATAAAATATTTAAAAATTAAAGAGTAATGACACAGCCCCCTTACTCACCTGATATAAACCATATTGAGAACTTGTGGGCCCTAACTGAACAGTAGATTCACAATGTTGAAAAACAGTTCAACTCTCTGAATAATGTCTAGGAGACTGTGGTTGGTGCTTCCCAAAATATTGTTCATTAACAAATTATGCAACTGACAGATTCTATGAATGAATGGAAAGCTTATGACTGTTTTTGAAAAGAATTGAGCGTGGTATACTCACTCTGTATCGGGTGGTGCTCAAGTAAGGGTCCTATAATTGGTTCAAAAACATGAAAGACAGCACTTGTCAGTATTCAAGTTAAGAAGACAGTTAGTTTATTTTGTTCAATCCAAAGTAGTGCAATGTGATATAACTATTGACATTTTGGTCTAAGGCCCAGACCTTAATCAGAAGGTTTCTGTATGTGATACAGAATACTAGTATAAGTCACACAATCTCTATATATAAGACTGAATGTACAGTGGGGAAAAAAAGTATTTAGTCAGTCAGCAATAGTGCAAGTTCCACCACTTAAAAAGATGAGAGGCGTCTGTAATTTACATCATAGGTAGACCTCAACTATGGGAGACAAACTGAGAAAAAAAAATCCAGAAAATCACATTGTCTGTTTTTTTTTCATTTTATTTGCATATTATGGTGGAAAATAAGTATTTGGTCAGAAACAAAATTTCATCTCAATACTTTGTGATATATCCTTTGTTGGCAATGACAGAGGTCAAACGTTTTCTGTAAGTCTTCACAAGGTTGCCACACACTGTTGTTGGTATGTTGGCCCATTCCTCCATGCAGATCTCCTCTAGAGCAGTGATGTTTTTGGCTTTTCGCTTGGCAACACGGACTTTCAACTCCCTCCAAAGGTTTTCTATAGGGTTGAGATCTGGAGACTGGCTAGGCTACTCCAGGACCTTGAAATGCTTCTTACGAAGCCACTCCTTCGTTGCCCTGGCGGTGTGCTTTGGATCATTGTCATGTTGAAAGACCCAGCCACGTTTCATCTTCAATGCCCTTGCTGATGGAAGGAGGTTTGCACTCAAAATCTCACGATACATGGCCCCATTCATTCTTTCATGTACCCGGATCAGTCGTCCTGGTCCCTTTGCAGAGAAACAGCCCCAAAGCATGATGTTTCCACCACCATGCTTTACAGTAGGTATGGTGTTTGATGGATGCAACTCAGTATTCTTTTTCCTCCAAACACGACAAGTTGTGTTTCTACCAAACAGTTCCAGTTTGGTTTCATCAGACCATAGGACATTCTCCCAAAACTCCTCTGGATCATCCAAATGCTCTCTAGCAAACTTCAGATGGGCCCGGACATGTACAGGCTTAAGCAGTGGGACACGTCTGGCACTGCAGGATCTGAGTCCATGGTGGCGTAGTGTGTTACTTCTGGTAGGCCTTGTTACATTGGTCCCAGCTCTCTGCAGTTCATTCACTAGGTCCCCCCGCGTGGTTCTGGGATTTTTGCTCACCATTCTTGTGATCATTCTGACCCCACGGGCTGGGATTTTGCGTGGAGCACCAGATCGAGGGAGATTATCAGTGGTCTTGTATGTCTTCCATTTTCTAATTATTGCTCCCACAGTTGATTTCTTCACTCCAAGCTGGTTGGCTATTGCAGATTCAGTTTTCCCAGCCTGGTGCAGGGCTACAATTTTGTTTCTGGTGTCCTTTGACAGCTCTTTGGTCTTCACCATAGTGGAGTTTGGAGTCAGACTGTTTGAGGGTGTGCACAGGTGTCTTTTTATACTGATAACAAGTTTAAACAGGTGCCATTACTACAGGTAATGAGTGGAGGAAAGAGGAGACTCTTAAAGAAGAAGTTACAGGTCTGTGAGAGCCAGAAATCTTGATTGCTTGTTTCTGACCAAATACTTATTTTCCACCATAATATGCAAATAAAATGAAAAAAAAACAGACAATGTGATTTTCTGGATTTTTTTTTCTCAGTTTGTCTCCCATAGTTGAGGTCTACCTATGATGTAAATTACAGACGCCTCTCATCTTTTTAAGTGGTGGAACTTGCACTATTGCTGACTGACTAAATACTTTTTTTCCCCACTGTATGTATGTTTGTGTGTGTGTATCACCAACCAATCATGAAGCATCTTTCATTTCACCAGAGCTGTTCGAAAGAAGTTGAGCTGTGATTGGTTGCTATGAGCAATAGTTTTCCTTGCAACCAATCACTAAGCATCTATCATTTCACCAGAGCTGGTTAAAAGAAGCTGAGCTGTGATTGGTTGCTATGAGCAAGTTTTCCCACTGACAACACCTCAGCAGACACTGACATGGTGGGAGAAATCTAGCATCCATGGGAACATAAGCTCCCAGCCATTGTCTGCCCCCAGAAAGGAGCAGTGAGTACATGACTCCCGTATCTATATACCCATCACACATCCTCCATCTCATAGTCACATCTTCCCTCTTAAAGGGATCATTGGTATGGAAGTCAGAGCAAATCTATCCAGCGCTTTGGTTTTGACCCCAGGCCTCTCTTAAAGGGATTCCCGGTATGGAAGTTAGGACCGTTCCACTCAGCTCTGTTGTTCTGACCCCAGGGTCTCTTAAAGGGATCATTGGTATGGAAGGTAGGGCAAATCCACTCTGTGCTTTGGTACTGACCCCAGGCCTCTCTTAAAGGGATCCCCGGTATGGAAGTCAGGGCAATTGCCTTCAAATGCTCTGGTACTGACCCCAGGCTCTCTTAAAGGGATCTCCTGTGTGGAAGCTAAGGCAAATCCCTCAGCATTCTGATTCTGACCCCAGGGTTCTATTAAAGGGATCATTGGTATGCAAGTCAGGGCAAATCCACTCAGCGCTCTGGTTCTGACCCTAGGCCCCTCTTAAAGGGATCACCAGTATGGAAGTGAGGGCAAATCCACTCTGCGCTTTGGTGCTGACACCAAGCCTCTCTCTTAAAGGGATCTCCGGTATGGAAGTTATGGTAAAACCCTCAGCGCTCTGATTCTCACCCCAGGCTTCTATTTAAGGGATCATTGGTATGGAAGCCAGGGCAAATCCACTCACTGCTCTGGTTCTAACGCCAGGCCTCTCTTAAAGGGATCCCCGGTATGGAAGTTAGGACCGTTAGACTCAGTGCTCTGGTTCTGACCTCAGGCTGACGGGATGATGTGGGATATTGTGGGTAGTAGTCTGGTGGCTCTGACTGATGGAATGATGTGAGATTTTAGAGGTAGTAGTCCGGTGGCTCTGGCTGACGGGATGATGTGGGATATTTGAGGTAGTAGTCCGGCAGCTTTGACGGGATGATGTGGGATATTAGTGGTAGTAGTCTGGTGGCTCTGGCTGACGGGATGATGTGGGATATTAGGGGTAGTAGTCGGGTGGCTCTGGTTGACGGGATGATGTGGGATATTAGGGGTAGTAGTCCGGTAGCTCTGGCTGATGGGATGATGTGGGATATTATACTGAATGTGGCTATGCGGAGTGGGCGGGGCTATACTCTCAGCTTTATATATATATATATAGATATAATCATTATAATTTGTTATAACTAACCGTAGTTAGTTACTATGCCCGGTCAGCGCCGGGCTCTTCAGCTAGTATATTTCATAAAGAACAACAACCAGTAAAACAGAAATAAGCAGTATATAATGTCAATGATATGAGTATATGTACATAATATGCACAAATAGTAAATACAGAAACTTTTAAGAAAACGTCTAAATATATACACTGCTCAAAAAAAATAAAGGGAACACTTAAACAACAGAATATAACTCCAAGTAAATCAAACTTCTGTGAAATCAAACTGTCCACTTAGGAAGCAACACTGATTGACAATCAATTTCACTTGCTGTTGTGCAAATGGAATAGACAACAGATGGAAATTATTGGCAATTATCAAGACACACTCAGTAAAGGAGTGGTTCTGCAGGTGGGGACCACAGACCACATCTCAGTACCAATGCTTTCTGGCTGATGTTTTGGTCACTTTTGAATGTTGTTTGTGCTTTCACACTCGTGGTAGCATGAGACGGTCTTTACAACCCACACAAGTGGCTCAGGTAGTGCAGCTCATCCAGGATGGCACATCAATGTGATCTGTGGCAATAACATTTGCTCTGTCTGTCAGCCTAGTGTCCAGAGGCTGGAAGTGCTACCAGGAGACAGGCCAGTACACCAGGAGACATGGAGGAGGCCGTAGGAGGGCAGGAACCCAGCATCAGGACCGCTAGCTCTGCCTTTGTGCAAGGAGGAACAGGAGGAGCACTGCCAGAGACCTGCAAAATGACCTCCAGCAGGCCACAAATGTGCATGTCTGCTCAAATGGTTAGAAACCAACTCCATGAGGATGGTCTGAGTGCCCGACATCCACAGATGGGGTTTGTGATCACAGCCCAACACCGTGCAGGATGCTTGGCATTTGCCACAGAACACCAGGATTGGCAAATTCACCACTGGTGCCCTGTGCTCTTCAGAGATGAAAGCAGGTTCACACTGAGCACATGTGACAGATGTGACAGAGTCTGGAGATGCCATGGAGATCGATCTGCTGCCCGCAACATCCTTCAGCATGACTGTTTTGGCAGTTGGTCAGTAATGGTGTGGGGTGGCATTTCTTTGGAGGGCCACACAGGCACAGCCCTCCATGTACTCGCCAGAGGTAGCCTGACTGCCATTAGGTACCGAGATGAGATCCTCAGACCCCTTGTGAGACCCCTGCTGGTGCGGTGGGCCCTTGGTTCCTCCTAATGAATGACAATGCCAGACCTCATGTGGCTGGAGTGTGTCAACAATTCCTGCACGTGAAGGCCACACACAATACTGAGCATCATTTTGACTTGTTTTAAGGACATTAAATTAAAGATGGGGTCCACACACTTTCAACATTCCACTTTAATTTTGTGTGGGATTCCAAATCCAGGCCTCCATTGGTTAATAAATTTGATGAGTTTTGTGTGATTTTGTTGTCAGCACATTCAACTTTGTACAGAGCAAAGTATTCAATGAGAATATTTCATTCATTCAGATCTAGGGTGTGTTATTTGAGTGTTCCCTTTATTTTTTTGAGCAGTGTATATACTGTATACTAAAACTAGAAAAGCGATATCCATAAAGTGATCTTAATGAGATTGAAAACATTATTAAAAAACCTTACCGTTTGTCAAGTGACATGCATGTGGTAAGGGCTCAAATGGACTGGGCCCATCTAGTGGATGTTATCCAAATGCATGTCACTTGATAAACAGTAAGGTTTTTAATATTGGAGTTCGGACTGTCCCAATTATGGTCCTTGTGTAGAGGTGGAATGGTTATTGCATTTTTTTATCAAAAAAACATGTTAACTAAGTACCGTATATTATTTTCAAGAACTATGCCATTTATTTTTTCTATTTACTGCAAGGTATTTAATCATTATGCTTCTGTCTTTGTTTTTATCTGTTCAGAGGCCAAGTGTGAACGTCTGCTTACACGCTGCACACTAGTTTATATCCCAGTTCATACCTTTGGGGTTTTTTCTGTCTGTTTGCATCATGTGCATATGAAGGTGTGGCCTGACTTTCCGTTGAGCTGGGCATTATATTGATGTGGTCTCTCATGTCTGTGTGCCCACTAGTTGGGCCCAGTCCGTCTCAGCCTTATCAACATGCATGCCACTTGACAAACGGTAAGGTTTTTAATATTAGAGTTAGGACTGTCCCAATTACGATCACAGTGAAGAGGTGGGATGGCTTTTCACATTTTTTTTATTAAAAAACTTGTTAACTAAGTACCGTATATTATTTTCAAGCACTATGCTATTTAGTTATTTATTTCAAAATATTTAATCATTATGTTTTTGTCTTTGTTTTTTTTCTTAATGACTAGTTTAGAAAGTCTTAAAAATATGGCTTAATTTTATACCGATTATTAATTATATTCCATATACTTACATATTGTCCACAAAATCTTAAAGGGTAAACCCTTAGAAACTCGAAATTCGCTCTTTAGCAAAAAAGTATTTTAAATGACAAACTTAACCTTCCAAATAAAGTTTACTTTTTAGCTTCCATCTAGACTATAATGTGCATTAGACAATGGATATGTTAGATGATTGTTTCAATTTGTACTGAGGAGCACTTTATTATCACAATGGTGCCAAAATTCAAACAGTGAAGATTATAAATCATAACTATGGCACCTATGACAGTTTATCATTTCTATGAAGCTGAAGATATGATGTTATTGCTGCATGAGAATGCATTTAAAGTGAACCTGTCTGCAGGATTTTGCTCAGTAAACTAAATACACTGTCAGGTTGGTGTCGTTATACTGATGAAATGATTACCATATATACTCGTGTATAAGCCGACCCGTGTATAAGCCGACCCCTCTAATTTTGCCACAAAAGACTGGGAAGACTTATTGACTCGCGTATAAGCCTAGGGTGGAAACTGCAGCAGCTACTGGTAAATTTAAAAAATAAAAATGGATACCAATAAAAGTAAAATTAATTGAGACATCAGTAGGTTAAATGTTTTTGAATATCCATATTGAATCAGGAGCCCCATATAATGCTCCATACAGTTCATGATAGGCCCCATAAGATGCTCCATACAAAATACACCCCATATAATGCTGCACAAAGCTTAATAATGGCCCCATAAGATACTCCATAGAATAATATGCCTTATATGCTGCTCCATAAAGGTTATAGCCCCATAAGATGCTCCATAGATTATGCCCCATAAAATGCTTCATAGATTATTCCCCCATAAGATGCTCATTAGATTATGCCCCATAAGATGCTCCATAGATTATGTCTCATAAAATGATCCATAGATTATGCCCCCATAATGTGCTCCATAGATTATGACCCAATAAGATGCTCCATAGATTATGCCCCCATAAAATGCTCCATAGATTATGCCCTCATATGCTGCTCCATAGAATATGCCCCCATATGCTGCTCCATAGATTATGCCCCCATATACTGCCCCATAGAATATTCCCCATATGCTGCTCCATAGACTATGCCCCCATATGCTGCCCCATAGACTATGCCCCCATATGCTGCCCCATAGGATATGCCCCCATATGCTGCCCCATAGGATATGCCCCCATATGCTGCCCCATAGGATATGCCCCCATATGCTGCCCCATAGAATATGCCCCATATGCTGCTCCATAGACTATGCCCCCATATGCTGCCCCATAGAATATGCCCCCATATGCTGCTCCCTAGAATAAGCCCCCATTTGCTGCTCCCTAGAATATGCCCCCATATGCTGCTCCATAGACTATGCCCCCATATGCTGCTCCATAGACTATGCCCCCATATGCTGCCCCATAGAATATGCCCCCATATACTGCTCCATAGAATATTCCCCCATATGCTGCTCCATAGAATATGCCCCCATATGCTGCCCGATATATTATGCCCCCATATGCTGCCACAAAAAAAAAAACATACTCACATCTCCTGGTCAGGACCCGTCACCTGAGATATTCACCTGTCCGGGCTCCATCGCTACTCACCGCTGTCTGCCGCTTCGTGTGTCAGTGACTGTTCAGCCAGCAGAGGGCGCAGGGTGCACTAACCACGTCACCGCGCCCTCTGCTGCCTAAATGTCACTGACACAGCAGACAGCAGTGAGCAGCGATGGACCCCGGACAGGTGAACATCGATATACTTACCCCTTCCTGGCACGGTCTCTGCAGCCCCGCTTCTCCACAGTCTCCCTTCCTGCCTTCAGCGGTCATGTGATACCACTCATTACACTCATGAATATGTGCATATTCATGAGTTTAATGAGCGGTACCACATGAGCACTGAAGGCAGGAAGGGAGACCGTGGAGAAGCAGGAGGGCTGCAGAGACCACGCCGGGGGGGTAAGTATGATCTCTGACACCCCTGCTCCCCCTCCCCCGCTGACCCCCAGATATATGACTCATGTATAAGCCGAGAGGGGGACTTTCAGCCCGAAAAAATGGGCTGAAAATCTCAGCTTATACACGAGTATATACGGTAGTTTGTTTCAATTATATTCTCTCCCCTTTATATTTAAGAAAATTTATTTTTGTGACATAACTTGATAAACACATTTCCACTTTTAATATTAAAAAAAAATATTTTAATATGTATTAATAAAAAAGTATTTTAACAATGGTTCAACGTTGGCAATCTGTGTTCTTCAAGATTCCATCCCTCCAGCTCAGTAGCTCAAAGTAAATGCCTTCATCTCCGAATTTATTCCATTTCTCCTGTGAGTTCGGTTCCACCTTTTTTCTCAGTGAAACCATGTTTCTCGCCATTTATTTTTTTATTTTTTTCATTTTTTTTCCTTTTTTTCTTTCCATGATCTGTATCTCTTTTTCAATTTCGTTATCCTACAAAAAAAATAATGTGTATGATATTAATTTGTATTTCTCTGATGATTTTTAATCTTGTCATGTGAACTTCCTGATGAGCCTGAACTTTGACACTGGGTGTCATCTGATCCATTGGGCATCATTCTCAAAAAGCTGATGTGTACTTAAACCCTGTATGCCTATGACTCTTGTACAATGTTTGTGGTATGTCCTGATGAAAGGGTCACCTGAACCCTAAAACACGTAGAATAAACCATGTTGAAACTTCTACAGTTTTTGGAATTCTTCCTTCCTACCTAAGTGTATGCTGCAATCAGGTTCTGCACTGACCTGTGGATCTGCAGCTGCTGCCATTAATATATGTCCTTCCTTCACTCTCACCAGGTGAGTAGTTCTCTTGGTGGGCAACTCTGTGGAACGTTTGATAAGACCCTATTTGCGTTTTTGTGTCTCCCTCTTTTCTCTGACTTCTTATGACCATGTGATATTTCAGTTTTTCTTTTTTAATAAATTTCCAAAAATTTCTACACTTCTCGTTTTTATCAGTCAAGATGGGGTGCAGAATGTACATTAATGAGAAAAAATGAACTTTTTTGCATTTACCAAATGGCTGCAATGAAACAACGAGTGAAAAATTTAAAGGGGTCTGAATACTTTCAGAATCCACTGTATTATTAGAAGATTAGAAAACAAAATTAACATCATCAAAATGGAACAGCGGTGGCACCTCCTCTGTAGCATGATACATTCCTACATGCCTTTATGCTTTATGCCTATACATGCCTATATCCTTTATGCCTATATTATTGTGGGGTAAGAAAATGTTTTTGACTCCATCAAAATGGCACTGTCATGGTTAGGACATGGTTAATGTCCTGTTCTCACAGGGTTAACTTTTGCCAGCCTCTCTTTGGATCTGGAAGGGGTATTTATACTCACTCCAGACTAGCATTCTACACTCACTGGCCACTTTATTAGGTACACCTGTCCAACTGTGTGTTAAGACTTAATTTCTAATCAGCCAATCACATGGCGGCAACTCAGTGCATTTAGGCATGTAGACATGGTCAAGACAATCTCCTGCAGTTCAAACCGAGCATCAGTATGGGGAAGAAAGGTGATTTGAGTGCCTTTGAACGTGGCATGATTGTTGGTGCCAGAAGGGCTGGTCTGAGTATTTCAGAAACTGCTGATCTACTGGGATTTTCACGCACAACCATCTCTAGGGTTTACAGAGAATGGTCCGAAAAAGAAAAAAAATCCAGTGAGCGGCAGTTCTGTGGCCGGAAATGCCATGTTGATGCCAGAGGTCAGAGGAGAATGGGCAGACTGGTTCGAGCTGATAGAAAGGCAACAGTGACTCAAATTGCCACCCGTTACAACCAAGGTAGGCAGAAGAGCATCTCTGAACGCACAGTGCGTCGAACTTTGAGGCAGATGGGCTACAGCAGCAGAAGACCACACTGGGTACCACTCCTCTCAGCTAAGAACAGGAAAGTGAGGCTACAATTTGCACAAGCTCATCGAAATTGGACAGTAGAAGATTGGAAAAACGTTGCCTGGTCTGATGAGTCTCGATTTCTGCTGCGACATTCGGATGGTAGGGTCAGAATTTGGCGTAAACAACATGAAAGCATGGATCCATCCTGCCTTGTATCAACGGTTCAGGCTGGTGGTGGTGGTGTCATGGTGTGGGGAATTTTTTCTGGGCACTCTTTGGGCCCCTTGGTACCAATTGAGCATCGTTGCAACGCCACAGCCTACCTGAGTATTGTTGCTGACCATGTCCATCCCTTTATGACCACAATGTACCCATCATCTGATGGCTACTTTCAGCAGGATAATGCGCCATGTCATAAAGCTCGAATCATCTCAGATTGGTTTCTTGAACATGACAATGAGTTTACTGTACTCAAATGGCCTCCTCAGTCACCAGATCTCAATCCAATAGAGCATCTTTGGGATGTGGTGGAACGGGAGATTCGCATCAGGGATGTGCAGCCGACAAATCTGCGCCAACTGTGTGATGCCATCATGTCAATATGGTCCAAAATCTCTGAGGAATGCTTCCAGCACCTTGTTGAATCTCTGCCACGAAGAATTGAGGCAGTTCTGAAGGCAAAAGGGGGTCCAACCCATTACTAGCATGGTGTACCTAATAAAGTGGCCAGTGAGTGTATGTCAGCTATACTGTTATTCTGGCTGTGTGTCTGACCGACCCCCTGGTGTGCGTGTATTCTACATTGTTTGTTTGATTCCCGTGTATGACCCGGTCTGTTCCCTCACTCTGTACTCCGTCTCTCATTTTGGTACTATTGTCTTCTCCGGTTCTGACCTCCTGGCTTGGCTATTGTTGCTCCGTTGCAGTTTGTCCCTATTGTACTGTCCATTGCCCATTCTGGTTTTCTGATCTACTGCTACGTCCTGACTATTCGCTCTGTCTAACCCTTTGGTACTGTCCTGCTATTTCGTGCTTTAACCCGGCTTGATCTGGTTTCTGTCTCTGTCTATGCCCCTTGGTAACATTGTCTTGTAGTTACCTTTCTAGGAGTTTCCCTGCAGCTCCTAGCTCTGTGGAGCTTAGGCCATGCCCCCAGCAGTCACGTGCTTCAGGTCCTGGAGCATGCATCGTCACCTCTGCTGCCCGTTCCACAGGTATCTTTGAGCACTGTTTTTGTACTCAGGACACGCGCACTGGCTCAGTGAGCAAGTGCAGTGCGGTGTTCCTGACAGGCACCTGTGCAGTAGCATCTATCATGTTCTGATAGATGCTACTATGCTAGCGCCAGCGCCAGTGCCATTTTGATGGAGAAAAAAAACATTAGGTTCCATCAAAATGGCGGTGGCGGCGCTTGTACAGTGGCATCTATCAGAACACGATAGGTGCTACTGCGCATGCACTGCCAGCATCATTTTCCTATAGAAAACATTCAATGCCAACCACCAGCCAATCAGAGGCCAACATGTGACATCGGCATGCTGGTGCATGGCAATGATGTCATACGCACATTCAATTGAATTAAAATGCTGCCATTGGTGGATCCCTGGACCAGGCCTCAATTATCAAGGGGTCTACAATGCCTATGGGCAGTACAAAGCAGCCTCAGTGGCCACATGCGGCCCATAGGTAGCGTATTTGAGGCCCCTGATCAAGATAGAACTAAATCTGGTTGTTCAGATGGTGCAACTGTGTTTGCTGATGTGCATCAGTGATAAACCATCTGGACCATCATGTCATATACTGTATATTGTAATAGGTGCTACTGCTGTTGTTTTTGTAGTTGTTGTAAAATTGTTAATCCTGTGAAAAAAATTGCACTTATAGAATTCAAAGAATATGATTTTGAAACATTTAAACAATTTGACCCTTTTTGATAATTTTTCCCTTTATAACTTGCTCTGTGCATGGGTTGAAAACTCAAGGAAGTGTTGAATTTGCAGCGTAAAGGAATTCAAAAGCGCAATAGGGTCTTATACATGTTAACAGGTTGATAATTAAAGGCATAACCACTCACCTTATGAGATTGTGTGAGACACAACACTTAGGCTGGGTTCACACGTAGCGGAACTCTCGCGGAAATTACCGCAAGAGTTCCGGAATTCCATTCCGTGGGAAAATTGCATTTTAAATTCCCACGGACTTTCCCGCGGAAAAACTAGCATTTTGCAAGCGTAATTAGCTTGCAAAATGCTAGCATTTTCCAAGCGATCTGTAGCATCGATTGGAGAACTGATTGACAGGTTGGTCACACTCGTCAAACATAGTGTTTGACAAGTGTGACCAACTTTTTACTACTGAGGCCGCCTATGCAGCATCAGTAGTAAAAGATAAAATGTAAAAAAAATAAAAAATGGTGTTATTCTTACCTTCCGACGTCCCGCGCAGTCTTCCCGCCTCTCTCCACACTCCCATTCCCAGTAATCCTTTGCGAAAATGCCCGCGATGACGTACGTTCTCGCGGGATCGCGACGTCTCGCAGTAATTCGAGATGACGTCACTCGAATGACCGCGAGACTTCGCGATCCCGCGAGAACAGACGTCATCGCGGGCATTTTTGTAAAGTAGTACTGGGAATGGGAGCATGGAGAGAGGCGGGAAGGCTGCGCGGGATGTCGGAAGGTGAGAATAACAATATTTTTTATTTTAAATTCTATTTTTTACAGGGATATGGTACCCAAAGCCTGGAAGACAGTCTCCTCTCCTCCGGACCGTGGGTACCATCCGCAATTGTTCTGCTTACTTTTCGCATGGTGGGCACAGCCATATGCAGAAAGTAAGCAGAACAATGCATTCCTATGGGTGCGGGATTGCCGCGATTCCGCAAAATTAATGAGCATGCTGTGTTTTTTACCGCGAAGCGATTCTGCCGCGGTAAAAACCGCAGCATTAGCACAGCATTGCGGAATCTCATAGGAATGCATGGGATGCTTATTTTTTGCGTTTTCGTGGCAAAATCGCGTGATTAAAACCGCCGCGGAAACGCGGAAAAAACGCCACGTGTGAACTCAGCCTTACACAGCCAGAGAAATAAGATGCTGGAGCTTTCATGAAACAAATGAGAAACTGGGTCTGAGCAGAAAAAGTAAATTAATGTGCATGCAAAATGTGATTGCATATGAACACATGACCTTTACACAGAGAAAACCAAAAGCAAAACACAAAACAAATATCCTGGAATAAAAAAGTAAAAAAATATATTGCAAAAATTGCATGAAGGTAGTAATAATAGTAATAATAAGGGTATTTAGTTAACATAATTTTGATCAAAATAATGTAGAAGCCATCCCGCCACGTCACGGCAACCCTTGTGGGACAGTCCTAACTCTTGTATTTAAAACCTTTCCACTTGTCAAGTGACGTGAATGTGAACAAGGACAGAGGGACTGAACCACCAGTAATAGTATAGGCCAGACAGGATGGATTTTCCAACTCAGAAACAGGGCGGTCACACCCTTATATGCACAGAATGCACAATGAAACAAATGAGAAACTGGGTCTGAGCAGAAAAAGTAAATTAATGTGCATGCAAAATGTGATTGCATATGAACACATGACCTTTACACAGAGAAAACCAAAAGCAAAACACAAAACAAATATCCTGGAATAAAAAAGTAAAAAAATATATTGCAAAAATTGCATGAAGGTAGTAATAATAGTAATAATAAGGGTATTTAGTTAACATAATTTTGATCAAAATAATGTAGAAGCCATCCAGCCACGTCACGGCAACCCTTGTGGGACAGTCCTAACTCTTGTATTTAAAACCTTTCCACTTGTCAAGTGACGTGAATGTGAACAAGGACAGAGGGACTGAACCACCAGTAATAGTATAGGCCAGACAGGATGGATTTTCCAACTCAGAAACAGGGCGGTCACACCCTTATATGCACAGAATGCACAATGAAACAAATGAGAAACTGGGTCTGAGCAGAAAAAGTAAATTAATGTGCATGCAAAATGTGATTGCATATGAACACATGACCTTTACACAGAGAAAACCAAAAGCAAAACACAAAACAAATATCCTGGAATAAAAAAGTAAAAAAATATATTGCAAAAATTGCATGAAGGTAGTAATAATAGTAATAATAAGGGTATTTAGTTAACATAATTTTGATCAAAATAATGTAGAAGCCATCCCGCCACGTCACGGCAACCCTTGTGGGACAGTCCTAACTCTTGTATTTAAAACCTTTCCACTTGTCAAGTGACATGAATGTGAACAAGGACAGAGGGACTGAACCACCAGTAATAGTATAGGCCAGACAGGATCGATTTTCCAACTCAGAAACAGGGCGGTCACACCCTTATATGCACAGAATGCACAATGAAACAAATGAGAAACTGGGTCTGAGCAGAAAAAGTAAATTAATGTGCATGCAAAATGTGATTGCATATGAACACATGACCTTTACACAGAGAAAACCAAAAGCAAAACACAAAACAAATATCCTGGAATAAAAAAGTAAAAAAATATATTGCAAAAATTGCATGAAGGTAGTAATAATAGTAATAATAAGGGTATTTAGTTAACATAATTAAATACCGCGGAAACGCGGAAAAAATGCCACGTGTGAACTCAGCCTTACACAGCCAGAGAAATAAGATGCTGGAGCTTTCATGAAACAGTAGATGTGAGTAGAAAGATTGGCGTGATTCCAATCGTGATACTCAACTCTACAGCGAGCCCATAGTGGTCACTTGGTCATACACTGATAAGCAAAAGGGTAACAATGTTTTAAACTTTTGACTTTCAGACTCCATATCTCACTATCCACTACTACTTTGAACGTGAGACTACTATCACTTTACAGACAATTATCTTGGCTATCACATACATACTGTAAATTTCACTTGCAACTATTTGGCATATGATTAGCTATGCAAATTCTTTTGATGTCACTGCATTGTTACTGTTTTTTTCCTATAAAGCTAAATTTCAATTTTTATTATTTTGTCAATATTTTGTAAATCCACCTTTGTTTCTTTAAACAGTGCCTGAATCCTTCTGGGTATGCTCTCAATTAGATTCAAATATGTCTTAACTGACATCTGATCCCAAAGTTGATCCCAAATCCCAAATTTGATCCTTACATGTTCCCAAAGTTGGTGCATCCTGGTCAAATGCAGTTTTTTCTTCAGCTTTACCCACAAGTGTTTGATTGGATTCAAGTCTGGGGACTGTGAGAGTGAATCCACCACCTTTGCTTCATTTTCATACAACCATTTCTTCACCAATCTCGACGTATGCTTCGGATCATTGTCCTGTTGGAACACTATGTCGTCCTTTTCATACCCAGAGTACTCATATGTATGAAGCAACTCACCTTGTAGGATACTTACATATAGCTCAGCATTTAGGCCACAATCAGTCCTGGTCAAGTATCCAATGCCTTTGGCTGTGAAACAACCTCAAATCATCAGGCTTCCTCAACCGAATTTCACAATTCCTTCAATTTCTCTATCCATTAGAACCTTTTTTTACCTGGTTTCCTCCAGACCCAGTTACACTCATCAGAGCCTAGTCTATTGAATTTTGTCTTATCATTCCAAATCACCCATTTCCAATCTTCTATTACCCACTTTTCATATATTTTTTGCAAACTCAAGCCAAAGCTGCTTATGATGATATTGCAGTTGAGGCTTCTTCATCTTTTTTCAAGCCACAATTCTAGACTAGTGTAATGTGCGGCAGACAGTGCTTGCATGGACGTCTGTGAGCTCTCTATTACAAAGCATATGAGCCACCTCCACTGCCGTGTTTGTCCTGCCAGAACTGATAGATCTTCTGATGAGCCTACTTGCTGACTCCAATATTTTGACTGGACATCCATATCTTTTCATTTGAATGGATGGACGGACTTCATTTTGTATTCTTACAACTGTCATGGCACTCACATGATGCAGTTTGGCAATTTTCTTTGCTATTGATAAGCTGGATGATGCCATTTCTGTTTTCTTGGAAAATCTTCTTCTTGACTGCTCATCAATTTGAAGAAGTGGTCTTTCATTCGGGAATCAACCTCATAAGCTAAGCTATTAGGGAATGTGAGAACAGGTTTTATTTTGTAGTCAAACATGCAGTTGGCAACCGACCTGCTTTGGAACACATCTTTTCCCGCTATTATGCCAATTCCACCGTCCCAAAAACTGCTTAACAATGTTGAATAAAAAGATAATTTTGGTAAAGAAGATTACAGTCACTGGAGTTAAAAAATTTGGTTGGGTAATGTACAAAAGGGCCCTTTCTTGCAACTTTTCTCTTTCTGTGTTTGGAAAACAAAAGCAAGTGTGAGAAAATAATTGCAATGCCACTAAATAGATAAAAAGCCATCAATTCAGCAACCACATACAGAGAACTCACAGCAGGACCCGACAGGATAGAATAGATAGATTACATTCAGTATATACACATACACATTGCAGATAGCAGTCGCACTGCATTAGGATGTAAATCGGATGCTACTGTAGGTGTTAAAAGTCGGGCTGTACTCAAATGAAAGATGCATGACACTTGCATTACACTTGTTTGACTTTGCAGGAACAAAATCGGACCAATTTTAAAATCGCTAGTGTGACTCCAGCATTAGGGTATGCGCGCACGTTGAGTATTTGCTTGCAGAAATTTCTGCAAGGTTTCTGCATCTCTTGACATCAAAAACATTACAGCAAAAACAGGAGTCTTGCTGCATTTTTTATGCGTTTTTGCCTTGGTTTTGCATACGTTTTTGTACAACAATGAAGGCTTTTTTTAACTAAATAAAATATGTAAAAAAAAGTTTTGTGATGTAATTTCTTAGTCCAACACCTTCTTTTTCATTCTGATTGAGTAACATCAGGGTTATGGGATTAATACTTGGTGTCAGCTGCTGTCATTGGCACCAAGCCCTAGGTTTAGTAATGAAAAGGTGTCAGCCAGACACCCTCATTACTAAACCAATAAGTACACATGCTCACATGCACACACATTGTAACCAGACTATGTAGGCGTGTTAATAGAATGAACCTACATAGGCTGTAACTAAACAGCAACTGTTAATATTCACCAAAAATGAAAAAAAAATTGTGTGGGCTCCCATGTAATTTTCATAACCAGCAGAGGGAAAGCCAATGGCTGAGGGCTGATAATATTCTGTGAAGGAGCCAATGGCAATAAAGGTTCCCAGGCTATTACTATCAGCTCACAGCTGTTTGATTAGCTTTTACTGGCTAGTTTACAGGGGGGACCCCTGAAGAAAACTTACATAGGGTCCCCCTATGAAATCTAATTAGCAAAGACTAGGCAGACAGCTGCCACGGCACCTTCGAAGGTTATTAATATCAGCCCACAGGTGTCTGTCTAGTCTTTGCTAGTTAGATTTTATAGGGGAACCTATGTTACAGCCCCTCTGTTACAGCCTATGTAGGTTCATTCTATCAACACTCCTACATAAGCTGGTTACAGTGTGTGTGTGTGTGTATGTATGTGTGTGTATGTGTGCATTTACTTACTGGTTTAGTAAAGAGGGTGTCTGGCTGACACCTTTTCATTACTAAACCTAGGTCTTGGTGTCAATGACAGCTGCTGACACCAAGTATTAATCCTATTACCCTGATGCTGCTGCATCAGAATGAAAAAGAATGTATTAAACCAAGAAATTACATCATAAAACTTTTTTTAATTATCTGTATTTAGCTAAAAAAGCCTTTATTTCTGAACAAAAACGCATGCAAAAATACATAAAAAATGCACCTAAAAAAGTGTCAAAATGCCACATGTTTTTGCTGCCTAGAGATGAAGAACCCTTACAGAAATTTCTGCAAATACGCAATGTGCGCACAAATTCTAATGCTGGAGGCACACTAGCAATTTTAAAATCGGTCTGATTGTAACTATCCGGTCAGCAGGACCCGTCTCCAGGATCCTGGGAGATCAAGCCCCATCTGGCCGCAGGCATTCCCCTGTTCCCCTCAATTTTACTTACCCTGTCTGCACTCCCGCAATGTTCCTTCAGGCTGCTGCATCTTTCCAATGTGTCTCCTCCTCCTCCTCACTTCTGGGTTGAGGGGAAGCGTGCATAGGGCATGCGTGCGCCGCTGTCAAATGATTTCAGGGCCAGTGCACCCTTTTCCTGTAATCACCTCTCAGCCAATTACTGAGAGGCCTGTATATACTTAAGACCCTCACTTCCTTTGGCAGGTGCCTGGGCAACATTGTGCATTGTTCTAAGTTGCAGTTCTCAGGTCCCAGAACAGCGCCTGCTTGTTCAGCCTTGTCTTGCCTTGTACTAATACCCAGTATTTTCCTCTAGTGCCAGTGTCCTGCCTACCTACATCTACCTGCGGACTCTGACGGTACCCTCTGAACTTTCTGGTTCACCTTCTCCAGTTCCCTGAACCTCACGCTCTCCTCCCCTCAGTTCCACTGTTCTTCTTGGGTCTGACTCTCTGGTTTTGGATCTGTTGCACTTGAGCCTCCTTGGTTGCTCCGGACAATCCCTGCTAAGGGGTTCCCTCACTGGAGCTCCCTTGGGAGAATTTGGTGTTTCGGCCCAGGGGGCTCTTCCTTGACGGTTCTCCTGTTTAAGTGTCTAAATAAAGCCTTGCTATTCATCTGATGTCCTTGTCCGGCTGGTTCCTAGGGTTCAGCTTCCCCAGTGTCCTCTGTGGTCAAGTGGATTCACTAACCTCGCTCCGCCTGCCATGGCGTAACACCGATTTTGTTCCTGCAAAGTTGGACGAGAGTAATGCAAGTATCATGTGTTTTTTATGTGAATACAATGCGATTTTTGACATCTAGCATCCAATTTACATTCTAATGCAGTGCGATTGCTATCTGATTACAATGTGATTTTAGCACGAGCTTCTACATAGAGCACTTCTCTATGTCATTTACACAGTTTTCAAAGGAAATATTCTTCAAAACACACAGATGGTAATACCCATGGAGCTTCCCAGTCTATTAATATCAGTTCACAGCTGTATACATAGCCTTTACTGGCTATTAAGACAGGGGACCCCCCCCACAATACTTTAGTGGCAACGCAATTATTTGCCTGGACTTTTACCAAATTTTACCCACCATTTCCAATTTTAAGAAAAAGTGCTTGTGTTTCCGATCACGATTCCAAATGTGCAATATTCGTGCTAAATTTGTTTGGCGATCGTTTTCTGAACATGTTCGCTCATTTCTATAAATAATCATATGTTTGAAATCAAAAATTAAAAGAGAAAAAATATCAAGCGCTGCATCATCATAATGTAATATATAATGGGAGCAGCTAAAGGACTATGAATACAACATCATTTCGGGAAGGATATTTTATCTTTTGAACTGCCTGTATAGATTTTGTATCTGTATCATCATACAGTGCAATTGTTCATTTGAGGCAGTATAATCCCTATTCTTTTTGTGGAAATCTCTGTTCATCTGTTTTGTTTGTATAGAATACTCATGGCTGCGATGTGCTTGTGCATTGGCCTCCTGTCCAGTGCCCCCTCTCTCCGTCACTTTGTTGTGGTGCGCATGTTTGGGAGCTGTGGTGATGCGTCCAAGTTCCCATGCATGTGGATTGCGCTTGACAGTAGCAAGGATGGATTTGCGGCATTGACAGTGAAGTGCATGCACAACCTATATCTTACCCATTTGGATAACATCCCGGTCATGAGACCTGTTACCTGAGCAATGAAAGGTTCTATCAGGTTAGAGGTCAACTATTCCCCCATGATGAAGCAAGAAAAACATGCGAAACGGGCGTAGTGGACTTAGGGGTTTCCATATGCTGGGCTGACTTCCTCTGTGGTGCTTTGCAACTTGATTTGTCTTGTCTGACATTACTTACAAGTATTTATATACTCATTACATGTTGTATATTGACTTATATGGGTTGTACTATGTGAATGCTCATGCTAGATATTCTATTATAAGGACCCATGCAGTTGTAGGGGACGTGGACTGACCTATGGACATGTCTGCAGCAGGAGGGTAAGTGTACAATGTGTTTGACGTGGACTGCTGTATATGAAGGTGGGAGACAGCTGGAGATAGGAAAGGATGGTGAAGTACTGAGTTTGGTCACTAGGGGAGACTAAAGACTGCAGAAACAGAAGGAGGTGTAATACTGTAGTGTGGCCACAAGATGGCAGCAGAGAGCAGTGAGAAAAGGGCTTTACATCAGCTACAAAACTGCAGAATCATGGGGGGCGGGTTACAGGAGCTCTAGAGGGGAATTCCCAGAGAGAGGGACTATAAAAAGAGGTAGAGTTCTAGAAGGAGTCAGTCCAGGGAGAGGAGATCAGGAGAGGAGAAGACTGAAGGGAGAGAAAGACCAAGAAGTAGCTCCAGAAGGGACTGATAACAGAGACGGTCAGGGGGGTGGCCCTGACAGCAGAAGCCGCAGAACAGAGGAGACCCGGGGGAACCTGACGGACGGACTCGGACGGGTGAAGCGCTGTGGTGCTAGGCCTAGGGCAACCACAGTGAAAGAGCCGCGAGGGATGTCAATTAGGAAAAGGAAGGAAGTGAATGTACCCGGGCCTGTGTGCGGAGTCGAGCAGCTGCTGTGTAGTGCTGCAGAGTTGAGCAGCTGCTATGTGGTGCTGCGGGTCGTCGAGAGGACGGCCAATAAAGAGGACCTGTTGAACGCACATCGGTGTCTGTCTCGAGTCTGTTTGTGGCGGAAGAAGGACCACCCCCCAGTCGGCTCTCATACCTACACAGTATCTTGGTATTTTCAATGCTACATATTGTTACACTGCGAGTCCTTTAACTTCATGTGATTGCAACTGATGTAGCCGTCAGCCCTGCTTTTCTGTTCTGACCATTTTTAAATAGTGTTTGCCTGATTTTCTAATGCTATGTATTTCTAATTAGACATTAGCAAATATCTTCGACTCCCTCCTTATTCAGCAAGCTATAGTGCTTACCGAATAAGCCTGCTTATTGGGCTCTCCATGCATGTGTTGTGACTGTCACACAGCCGCAGCACATGCAGCTGTGACACTGAACAGCTGATCAGCAGGAGCGATCCAAGTATCTGGTTTCTCGCTGCAGCTAATTTGGTAAGTGCTATAGCTTGCCAAATAAGGAGGGAGCTGAAGATATTCGCTCACATCTATTTATAATAAAAGGATTGTTATATTTTGAAGCATTATAGATTCTTATTCTTTTCTCCTGCATAAAATATGTTGTTATATGGAGTTGTTTTGATGATCCATTAGGATCATCAGTTATATGACATTGCCCTTAATTGATCATGCTAACATGCATTGGCTGTACTGGGTGGATTTTGGTTTAATCATAAGTTTGGGTAAGGGTATGGCCACACTATCAGTATTTGGTCAGTATTTCACATACGTATTTGTAAGCCAATACCCGGAGTGGGTCAAACATGCGGAATTGGTGAACTTTCTTCTTTTATACCTTGTCCTCTGATTGTTCCTCACCTGGTTTTGGCATACAAATGCTGAGAAAAAATACTGAACAAATACTGATAGTGTTGCTGCAGCCTAAGAGTCACAATCTAGGTTCATCTCACTGCAAAGAACAATGAGAAATAAGCTTGAATTGAAGGATCATTTTGTGGCCTTTATGGACAAGATATTTCGTAATGATCACACAGAACCAGCTCTACCCTTGCAAAAGAATAAAGAGTGCCAGTATCTTTCTTCCTTTGGAGTATATTGAGAATCAAAACGATAAAACGCATAGAAACAGAGACATCTTGGTTTTGTGACTGCAATAGATCACATTGGTGAGACTTTGTTTTTTTGTTGTGTCTTGTCAATTTTCTGTCATTCTAGGAATTGAAACACGAGTGCACCATGTTCTATGTCATTTAGGTTATTTTTATATTTTTGAATAAAAGTTACGTTTTCTTATCCCTTTCAATGAGCCCTAATAATTTGGGGGTAAATATGCCTATAGTAGGGATGAGCTAGTATACTCGTTAGGATTCGGTACTCGAGCAAATTCAAATCCTGGCGAGTATTTCACTACTTGCCTCACAATATTTGGCACAGCCCGCACAGTCCCCGCACAGCCCAGCACAGTCCTGCACAGCCTGGCACAGTCCCATACAGCCCGGCATAGTCCCCACACAGCCCAGCACAGTCCCACACAGGCCAGCACAGTCCCACACAGCCCGGCATAGTCCCCGCACAGTACCTGCAAAGCCCAGTACAGTCCCACATAGCCCGGCATAGTCCCCGCACAGTATCTGCACAGCCCAGCACAGTCCCGCACAGCCCAGCATAGTCCCCGCACAGTACCTGCAAAGCCCAGCACAGTCCTGCACAGCCCGGCATAATCCCCGCACAGTACCTGCACTGCCCAGCACAGTCCCACACAGCCGGGCATAGTCCCCGCACAGTACCTGCAAAGCCCAGCACAGTCCTGCACAGGCCAGCACAGTTCCACACAGCCTGGCATAGTCCCCGCACAGTACCTGCAAAGCTCAGCACAGTCCCACACAGCCCGGCATAGTCCCCGCACAGTACCTGCAAAGACCAGCACAGTCCCGCACAGCCCGGCACAGTCTTCACACAGGCCAGCACAGTCCCGCACAGCCCGGCACAGTCTTCTCACAGGCCAGCAAATCCTGCACAGCCCGGTACAGTCCCGCACAGCCCGGTACAGTCTTCTCACAGGCCAGCACAGTCCCGCACAGCCCGGCACAGTCTTCGCACAGTCCCAGCCCAGCCCAGCACACACACACACAGCCCATAACTCGCATTTCCCATAGACTTACATTGGACTCGCTACTCGTTACGAGTACCCGAGTATTAGGAGGTACTCGTAACGAGTACAGCGAGTCTGAATACTTCACTACTCGCTCATCCCTAGCCTATAGTGATACCTTTGAAGTATATCACCTGAAGCCTAAACAAATCAGAGTGGTGTTCAATTCAAGCAGCAAACATCATGGTGTATCTCGGAACGATGTTCTTCTCACTGGTTCCATCCTGACCAATAACCTGTTTGGAGTGCTTATAGGATTCACAAAAGAGCCAGTCGCTATTACTGCTGACATTGAACACATGTTCCATTGTTTCATCTTACAGCGAGATCACAGCAATTATCTCAGGTTTTTATGGCATCGAGACAACAACACTGGCGAGGAAATGGTAGAATAGTCTATGAATGTACTCATGTTCAGAAGCAATCCTTCTCCTGCAGCCACTAAATACAGCCTATGTATGGCTGCCTCAGTTGGCAAGTCATGCACAGTTGACATGGACGATAGGCTCAAATCCCTACACCCAGTACTTCTTTGTCTATGTCAGTAACCACATTGAAAGGATTAGGAAGTCTTCTAAACCTGAACAATGGCAGTATATCCCATCCAAAATAAACCCTGCTGACCTTGCATCAGCTGGTGCCTTCGCAAACTCTTTTTGGTTGACAGGACCAGAATGCCTAATGGACCAGTTCACAGGGATTATCATTGAAGATGTTTTCAGTTTTCAGATCTGGAAATTGATCCAGAGAGTCCTCACGTCAACACCCTCATCATCAAATCCAAAGCAAAGGTTGGTTAGGACTGTCAGCGATTCGAAAGCTTCTCCAGATTGACAAGGCCTGTTCGCAACCTTGCAAGGTTAGCCCACATTGTACAGTGTTATCACAATAAAAACAGTAACGCAATTTGTTGTGGTTGGCACATGTCCTAAGCCTATCTCTGCAGGGACATTGCTCTAAGTCAGTTGTTTGTGATATGTAATGTGCAGCAGAATGTTTTTCACAAGAAACTGAAATGCATATGTGAAAACCAAAACATTCCTAAAAACAGCCTCATTGTCAACTTAAAACCAATATTCCACAGTAAAGGTTTGCTGAAGTTCGGTGGTTGTTTAAACAAGGTCATGTTGGTGGAAGTAGAAAATAATCCCTGATTATTCCTGATCTTCACCATATCACCACCCTATTGATATGGCATTATCATGAAAGGGTGGTGAAACATTAAACATGAAACATTAGGGCATGCATTCTAAATCAATGAATCAATCAATGTGTTCAGTGCCGCAAAACTAGAGGGAAACTGCAACAACAAATGTCAGATTTGCCTGCTGATAACCATTTACTTATGTTGGTATGGATGTCTTTGGGCCAAGGGTAGTCACTGCACATAAAAACAGAGGTGGCTATCCAGAGAGAAAACGATGGCCTGTGTTGTTCACATACGTGAGGGTGCATGCTGTACACATTGAAGTGATAGAATTCATGGATGTCTGGAGTTTCATCAATGCCTTAAGATGATTGCCATCAGAGGACCAGTAAAGCAATTGTGATCTGATTGTAGAACCAACTTCGTAGGTGCTCTTGAGGATTACAAATTAATTCAACACCAATCCACGACTTCTGGGCAAAAAACAGTTGTTTGTGGGTCTTCAATCCTCCTCATGCTTCCCATATGGGTGCATCATGAGAAAAAATGATAGGCATCACAAATAGTATATTGGAGTCTATGATGATGGACGCAAACTTCTCAAGATTCACTCATGAGACTTTGACCACATTCTTAGCTGAAGTGTTCGCCATCGTAAACTTAAGACCTCTTGAGCAAACTCAATACCTCTTGTATCTATGGATCCAGAACCTCTTGCTATTCTTACGCCAGCCACTCTCCTCACTC
The DNA here is from genome assembly GCF_039654945.1 of Dendrobates tinctorius. Lineage (NCBI taxonomy): Eukaryota > Metazoa > Chordata > Amphibia > Anura > Dendrobatidae > Dendrobates > Dendrobates tinctorius. Next base: position 2,519,604 of record NW_027361843.1, on the reverse strand, counting down.
ATAAATTTGGAACTGTTCATAGTCCACCTGAAAACTTCTGTTTCTAGAATAGGTGAAAATGGGAGTAACAGTCACTAAGCAAGGTTATCCTATTAGTACTGGTTAAGAACTAATTTACCATCCAGTCAGAAGGAACTTTCAGACCATTCAGGATGCTCATTTTATTGCACCAGAATTTGAACCATTGGATTAAAATGGGGATGGAGACAGTTTGACTTAGTGCAGCTTCACCAATCCGAAGATTCGTCTTCCATTGGATTATTCTAGGAACTACAGTATTAGTTTTATTTTAGTAGAAAATACATTCCTATCAAATTATGTATATGTAGTATTTGTATTTGCATATTAGTACAACAATGAACAAATTAATTAACGCAACTAAATCATTTTCTAACTAATTGATTAGAGTAACAAATTGATCAAATACTTGATGGAACTATTAATAAATGATCAGTAAAAGAATTTAGATCAACCCTAAGCCTAACCCTGGCAATTTATTTTTATTTTAAAAATAAAAATATATTATTAATAAACTAACTCATCTAGTTAACTGGTACTCTATTAAAGACCTACCCTATCTAACCCTATATCCTAACTAATAAATTGATGGAACTTACTGGGAAAGGGAGAATCTATTGCTTTCTGCTTGTTTTTTTTACAATATGACAAGTTCGATCATTGTTATCTTCTTGGTAGAATCACTTGTCACACTGTTTCTCCTCTGATAACACATTGACAGAAGGTCAGAGTAGAAAAACATAGTTACCGTTAACAGTGTTTCTCTGAGCCCATGACGGCACCATGGAGAGAAGGGATACGTTCCCCAGGGACAGGAAACCTACAGATTAAAAGGCAGTACCTCTCTTCCGCATCAGTTGGTTTACAGAGCATTAACGGAACTTTAGACTGGCAACATAAACAGCTACACAATATATTTGATATTATAACAAGCTTAATAGAGGCACCTCATGGCTATTTCCAAACGATCTAATTTTAGTGTGCACACCCACAAACGTGAAGGGAGGGAATGTACGGGTGCCGTCATGGGCTCAGAGAAACACCGTTAATGGTACAGTTGTGGCCAAAAGTATTGACACCCCTGCAATTCTGTCAGATAATACTCAGTTTCTTCCTGAAAATGATTGCAAACACAAATTCTTTGGTATTATTATCTTCAGTTAATTTGTCTTAAATGAAAAAACACAAAAGAGAATGAAGCAAAAAGCAAAACATTGATCATTTCACATAAAACTCCAAAAATGGGCCAGATAAAAGTATTGGCACCCTCAGCTGAATACTTGGTTGCACAACCTTTAACCAAAATAACTGCGACCAACCGCTTCCGGTAACCATCAATGAGTTTCTTACAATGCTCTGCTGAAATTTTAGACCATTCTTCTTTGGCAAACTGCTCCAGGTCCCTGATATTTGAAGGGTGCCTTCTCCAAACTGCCATTTTTAGATCTCTCCACAGGTGTTCTATGGGATTCAGGTCTGGACTCATTGCTGGCCACCTTAGAAGTCTCCAGTGCTTTCTCTCAAATCATTTTCTAGTGCTTTTTGAAGTGTGTTTTGGGTCTTTGTTCTGCTTTAAGACCCATGACCTCTGAGGGAGACCCAGCTTTCTCACACTGGGCCCTACATTATGCTGCAAAATTTGTTGGTAGTCTTCTGACTTCATAATGCCATGCACACGGTCAAGCAGTCCAGTGCCAGAGGCAGCAAAGCAACCCCAAAACATCAGGGAACCTCTGCCATGTTCGACTGTAGGGACCATGTTCTTTTCTTTGAATGCCTCTTTTTTTCTCCTGTAAACTCTATGTTGATGCCTTTGCCCAAAAAGCTCAACTTTTGTCTCATCTGACCAGAGAACATTCTTCCAAAATGTTTTAGGCTTTTTCAGGTAAGTTTTGGCAAACTCCAGCCTGGCTTTTTATGCCACGGGGTAAGAAGTGGGGTCTTCCTGGGTCTCCTACCATACAGTCCCTTTTCATTCAGACACCGTCGGATAGTACGGGTTGACACTGTTGTACCCTCGGACTGCAGGGCAGCTTGAACTTGTTTGGATGTTAGTCGAGGTCCTTTATCCAACATCCGCACAATCTTGCGTTGAAATCTCTTGTCAATTTTTCTTCTCCGTCCACATCTAGGGAGGTTAGCCACAGTGCCATGGGCTTTAAACTTCTTGATGACACTGCGCACGGTAGACACAGGAACATTCAGGTCTTTGGAGATGGACTTGTAGCCTTGAGATTGCTCATGCTTCCTCACAATTTGGTTTCTCAAGTCCTCAGACAGTTCTTTGGTCTTCTTTCTTTTCTCCATGCTCAATGTGGTACACACAAGGACACAGGACAGAGGTTGAGTCAACTTTAATCCATGTCAACTGGCTGCAAGTGTGATTTAGTTATTGCCAACCCCTGTTAGGTGCCACAGGTAAGTTACAGGTGCTGTTAATTATACAAATTAGAGAAGCATCACATGATTTTTCGAACAGTGCCAATACTTTTGTCCACACTCTTTTTTATGTTTGGTGTGGAATTATATTCAATTTGGCTTTAGGACAATTCTTTTTGTGTTTTTTCATTTAAGACAAATTAAATGAAGATAATAATACCAAAGAATTTGTGTTTGCAATCATTTTCAGAAAGAAACTGAGTATTACCTGACAGAATTGCAGGGGTGTCAATACTTTTGGCCACAACTGTAAGTAACTATGTTTTTCTCTTTCCCTCATGATGGCACCACAAAGAGAATTACATAGATTGTACATTAGGGGGGACCACTGCCTCCAGAACCCTTCTCCCAAAGGTAAGATCTGAAGAAGAGGCCAGGTTTAGCCGATAATGGTTAAAGAATATAGAGGGGGAAGACCAAGTAGCGGCTCTACATATCTGCTCTATCGAGGCGCCGGCTTTCTCTGCCCAGGAAGTCGCCACAGCTCTTGTCGAATGGGCTCTTATGTCCTCTGGGATGGCTGTCCCACATGAGGAGTAGGAAAGGGTGATAGCGTCTCTAATCCAGCTTGGCTTTCGATGCTTTCTGCCCTTTTCGTGGACCCTGGAAGCATGCAAAAAGAGACCTATCCTTCCTACACTCCCTTGTAGCTGCCAGATACTGGACTAGGCATCTTTTTACCTCTAATGTGTGTAGGGCTTCCTCCCTCTTATTTTTGGGATTGGGGCAGAAGGTAGGCAGGGATATTTCTTGTGACCTGTGGAACCACGATGCCACTTCTAGCATAGGCTGGGTCGGTCCTAAGTATAACTCTATCCCCCAGTATCTGTGTGAAAAGCGGGTATGCTGACAAAGCCTGGATATCGCTAACTCTATGTTCTAATGTTAAAACTATGAGCAGGGAGGTTTTAAGAGATATAATTTTTAGCGGGGCTTCCGACAGGAGTTCAAAGGGAGCCTTGGTTAATGCAGTTAGGACTAAATTCAGGTCCCAGGGGGGAGTAGTATGAATAGAAATAGGTCTGGATCTACTTGAGGACTTAATGAACCTTGCTATCCAATGGTTCCCGGCCAGATTATGGTTGTACAGGGCCCCTAGCGCTGCCACCTGAACTTTTAAGGTGCTTGTGGACAGACCTTGTTCCAAACCTTTCTGAAGGAATTCTAAGATCATCTTTATTTGAACAGCTAGATTGGCACCTGAGACTGAAAGAAATTTTTTCCAAATCCTCCCATACGCATTGGTAGTTACTGGTTTCCTGTTTTGCATTAGAGTGGCTACTAAATTTGGAGAGAACCCCCTATCGCTAAGAAGTGCCCTCTCAAGTTCCACGCTGTCATATGCAAGTTTTCTACCTGTGGATGAACCACCTGCCCTAGGAACAGAAGGGCTGGGATGTCCAGGAGAACCCAAGGGTCAGAAATGGACATCATCCTCAGCCATGAAAACCATGTCCTCATTGGCCAAAAAGAGGCTATTATGATCACTCTTGCGTTGTCCTCCCGAATTTTCCTCAGAACTCAGAATTGGCGGGAAGGCTTAATCTAGATGGTAGTTCCAAGGTATTGTAAAAGTGTCTAAAGCCACTGGACTCCCACAGAGGTCTATCAAGCAGAAAGCCTCTACTTTCTGGCTGTTTGCAAACAGGTCTATTTCTGGCCAACCCCAATATTCTGCGATCCGATTGAATGCTGTCTGGTCCAGCTCCCACTCCCCCTGTCTTAGTTGTGTTCGACTTAGGAAGCCTGCCGTTTGATTCTCTGTGCCTTTTATATGAAGTGCTGAAAGATAGCTTAAATTGGCCTACGCTAGATGAAAGATGAACTTCGTCACATCCATCAGAGTCCAGAACCTGGTGCCCCCTGGTGGTTCAAATATGCTACTACCACTTGATTGTCTGAGAACACCCTTACATGGTGGGACTGAAGGGAGCTTAAAAACTGAAAGAGGGTGAGTTTTACCACTAACAGTTCTTTCATGTTTGATGATGCTAACTTTTGATCCTCTGTCCAAGACCCTTGGGCTATCTGATCTTCCAGATGGGCTCCCCACCCTCAGGGGCTTGTCTATGGTTAGGATTTGAGATATTGGCCATACCCAGGGAGCCTCTCTGGCTATATTGTTTGTATCCGTCCACCCTTCTAAAGAACAGCCCGTTTTTGACTGGATGTTTAACCACCCATCTAAATTTCCACCTAGAGATGCTCCTGCTGCTAATATTTCCCATTGCAATTCTCGGGTATGGGCCTGGGCCCACTGGACCGCCGGAATACAAGCTGTCATTGATCCCAGCAGTGACATTGCCTCCCGTAAAGTTGTGATTGAGAGGCTCCTCATACATGATGCCCCTTGTATCATGTTCTGAATTTTCCCCTGTGGGAGGTGGCATTCCTGCTTGTTTGAGTCCAGAACTATTCCTAAGAGTACTCTTGCACCTGACTCGGTATGATTCGGCATTTTGGTAGGTTTAATAGCCAGCCTAGGTTTGTCAGTGTCTTCATAAATTTGTCTAGCTGTCTTTTGCAGTGATGAGGGGAATTGCCTATTACCAGAAGGTGTCCTATGGAACTATCAGAGTATTTTGTTCTCTTATGCGAGCCATAATAACTTCCGCCACTATTTTGGTAAATACTCTCGGGGCGATGGCCAGGCCGAATGGGAGTGCCCTGAAGAGGAAATGTATTAATTCCCCCCGAATTGTGACTGCCACCCTGAGAAAAATGCGATAGTCCCTGTGGATGAAGACATGGCAGTATGCGTCCTTTAAGTCTAAGACAGTAATGAAACCATGAAACAGGTTGGAAAAAGCATTCTCACTGATGATTTTATTGTCCCCATTTTGAAGGACTGAATTTCCAGAAACTCGTTCAACTTTTTTAAGTTCACAATTGTCCTGAATGTCCCATCCGGCTTCTTTCTCATGAAAAGAGGGAAATAAAACCCTTTGCCTCTATCTTGGCTGGGGACTTCTCAAAGCACATCTCTCTCCACTAGACCTAGAATCTCCTTTTGCAGTGCTAACTGTTCATCTTTTGCAATCTTTGTGGAGTTACTATGAAGAAAGGGGTTGGGGAGAATGAAACTTTAGCCTTAGACCTAGTTTTATTAAGTCTAGGGTCCACATACTTCTGGATATTTTTTACCAGGCCGGGAGAAAGTAAGTTAATCTTCCTCCGACTTGGGGGACACCTTCATTGGGGTTGTTTTTTGTTGTCAAAGAGTCTGTTGAGCATGAACCTCTTGCTTCTATTTCTTTTATCCCCCCACCCATCCTTGGGCCCCTTTAGGAGGTTTCCTCTGAATGAATTTCCTGCTTCAAAAGGGCCGTTTTAAGGACTGGTTGGAGAGCCTTGGGAAAGATTTCTTTTTAACCACTGCTTTGTCCAAAATGATGTCTAGCGTAGGCACAAACAGGAATTCGCCCTCGCAGTGAATGGAGCATAATTTGGATTTTGTCTGTAGGTCCCCCAGCCAGCACTTGAGCCATAAGGCTTGCCTCACAGCATTAGAAAAAGAAGCAGACCTGGCCACCAGCCTGTCTGAGTCTGCTATAAATGCTGCTGCTCCTCTCATTACAGGGACTGGATCTGCAAAAAGGAAGAGGAGTAGAACTCTAGTGCCACCTATTGGAATTAGCCATCCTAAAAGTCAATGTTGACCCTTTAACGAGCCTTGTTACATGACTTAGGATAAAAGCCATACCAGAATCTCAATTTGCAGACACTGTGCTTCTGGGTACTGCCCCTCATCAGTGCAAAGTGTGAGATCTGGTTTGGCTGTGTGAGAGGTGTCTGACCGATATCCAAGAAGTATCAAATCTCCCTGCGGAGAATGACATGCTAAGCATGCCGAGATGAGGAGTCTTAAGGGCCTGTCACACTAAGCGATATCGCTAGCAATATCGCTATAACTGGTTTTGTGACGTTATAGCAATATTGCTAGCGATATCGCTATGTCTGATACTTCCCTGCGGTTTCTCACCTCACAATGGTGAAGGTAGGAAACTGCAGCGGAATCCGCACAAAGAATTGACATGCTGCGGATTGTAACCCGCAGCAAATCCGCGCAGAAAAATCCGCAGCATGTGCACTGCGTTTTTTTATTTCCATAGGAAATAAAGGTACTGTACAACGCAGCAGAATCTGCTGCGGACCCGCAGGGCCAAATCCGCTGCGGATTGGCAGCAGAATCAGCAGCGTGTGCACATACCCTTAAAGCCGCAATGCAGAGGAACTTTGTGTACATAAAATTTCACAAAACCTTTTGTGAGTTGGATTTGTGAAATTTTACTTGTCAAACAGTTGTCCATACAGTATATTTAATATCTAGAAATATCTGTGTACATGTCTATTCATGATTTATTTCTATTGGTAAAATAATAATAATAATAATAATAATAATAATCTTTATTTTTATATAGCGCTAACATATTCCGCAGCGCTTTACATTTTTTGCACACATCATCATCACTGTCCCCGATGGGGCTCACAATCTAAATTCCCTATTAGTATGTCTTTAGAATGTGGGAGGAAACCGGAGTGCCCGGAGGAAACCCACGCAAACACGGGGAGAACATACAAACTCCTTGCAGATGTTGTCCTTGGTGGGATTCAAACCCACTCAGCCACCGTGCTGTTCATTAGTATGCTGATATGCATTTTCTTATAGACACTACCATCGCACTCACAATACACAGAAGTACTGTACCTAACCATATCTAATGCTACAAAGTAATACAATTCCCTAGGCATGATGCGGTTCAGTAAATGCAATAAAATAGAAGAAATATGGTTTTCAGTATTTTTTTTCTTTGTCTCACTTTGATTCCATGAGTTATTTCAATTCAGCATCCATCTCATCCAGATTGTAACATCCTAATGACTTGGTGGTACATTATCATCCTTCTTCTGAGCGCATCACATTTTAGAAGCATATGACCTTTGTAAGATGTTCTTTTGTATGTTAAAAGTAAAGAATTATGATGTTGCACATTTCTAAATCTTTCAGATACAAAATAGAATTTGAAACGGACAATATCTTTAACATTTCTATCTCTTGCTGGTTATAAAATTTCACATTTCATGCAAACAAATAGATTTTGTAGACACTGCTAACAGTGCATTTAAAACACTTTCACAACTTGTGGTTTGTGTTGGCATATGCAACAGAAATGGACATATTGTTTATGCAAAGGAGGACTTTACACTAGCCTGACAGCAGATGGCGAAAGTGTGAAGTTATATGTTTGCTGTATTGTGGGGAGGGAAGCTCTCTTGTTATTACTTTTACTTTCACTTTTGAGTGTATTATGGCAGCAGTACGGGCTGTGTGCTTCTGAATTCTTATCTCATGTTTACCCATAAGCAGTAAATGCTGTTTACTCAAGATAACGTTCTCAGTGAAGTTCTCTTTTGTTTCGGTGAATTCTCAAAAGATACACTCTGCTACAAGTTATGGGCCCAGAATACAGAATCCCAGGAGGAAGCCCAGGAGATAGTCCCAGAACACAGAATCTCAGAGGCACTGAAAACCCCAAGCAATAATCTCAGATACCGGAGAAGCAGATAAGATAAAACCCAGTGAAGGGAGGCTGAAAAAATCCAGATATAGAGGGACAAAGGAATTTATGATTCCAGGAACTGGATGACCGCACACTGGAGATCATTACAGAGAATCACCACACACAGGATATACAGGAACTCTAAAGAAGAAACAAGAAAAAAGAATATCTTCATAAAACAAGTAAGATTATATAAAAATGATGTTCAGCACTGAGCTGAAACTCACAGTAGCTAAGCTGAACTGTGAAAATTATCAGTTATGGAAATTCAAAGTAGAGATGTTGTTATCTAAGGACGATTTATGAGAAGTAATCATTACAGATAGACCTGATGAAGATGATCAAATATGGGATAGAAAGAATACAGAAGCAAAAGCCACCATTAGCTTATTAGTGGATGATGCTCAATTAATACACATAAGGAATGAAGATACAGCGAAAGAAATGTGGGACGCATTAAGAAAATTACATGAAAGATCCAGTTTAAATCACAAGTTATTTCTATTAAGAAAGCTTTACAGTATGAGATTGAGTGCAAATGATGACATGCAGAAGCACATATTCTCAATGATGGAAGTAATATCACAGCTAAGGTCTATTAGTGAAGACATTAAAGATTGTCATGTAGCAGCAATATTATTGTGCAGTTTACCAGATTTGTATGCAGCCTTGATAAATGCCCTAGAGACAAGACCAGAAAAAGACATCACATTAGAATTTGTGAAAACAAGACTAATAGATGAATATCAGAGAAGAGAAGAACAAACAAATGATTCTTCTACTGAAAAGGACAGTGGAAACGCTCATAAAGCTACAGAATTTAAAAAACCCTATAATAAAGAGACAAGAGAATGTTTCAGATGTAAGAAAAAAGGTCATTTAAAGAAAGACTGTACCATATAGAAAGCAGAACAATAAAAATTACAACATAAAGAGCATACACAGAAAGTGAAAAACACAATTTCCGATTCATGCGAGAATAATTGGAATGGCACATTTAAAGCAACAGACAAGAAATCCTTACTTGGTTGGTTTATTGATTTAGGAGCAACGAGTCATATGACAAGAGACAAGAATTTCTTCACTGATCTTGATTTAGATAAGAAAGAAGCTATTTATCTTGCAGATGGAAGCAAAATAACCGCAGAAGGTATCGGACAAGGTATGCTAAACTGTTCAAGCAAGTTCGGACAAGATTCAAAGATACTTGTACAGGATGTGTTGTATGTTCCAAAATTGGAAGGCGGATTGTTATCTGTGAAGCATTTAACAGCCATTGGATTCTCTGTAAAATTCAAAGACAATGAATGTGCAATTCTAGCAGGAAACAAGGTGATAACCAATGTCAAAGCAGATGAACAATTATATCATCTTGACACACCAGAGGAGCAGATGAAGGTATGTACACATGATCACAAGAACTGTATTCACGTGTGGCATAGACATCTAGGACACAGACATCCTGACAGTATAAGGGAACTACAAAGAAAAGAATTGACAAAAGATCTAAAGATATCAGATTGCTCAATTAACGTAAGATGTGAATGTTGTATAAAATCTAAAGCCACAAGAATATCTTTTCCAAAAGAAAGTGAGATGAAATGCAAAAGACCACTTGATTTGGTGCATACTGATGTATGTGGACCCATGAAAGTGACTACATCAGGAGGCAATAGATACATGTTGACTTTCATAGAAGACTACTCAAGATACACAGTCACATACTTAATTAAGAACAAAAGTGAAGTTTTTGATAAACTTGTAGACTAGGTGACAAGGTCGAGTAACAAATTTCAAAGGAAACCAATTGTCATCAGAAGTGATAATGGAGGTGAATTTACAGGTCACAAAATAGAAAACTACCTAAGACACCAGAAAACTGTTCTGTATACACCTGAACAAAATGGAGTAGCAGAAAGGAAAAACAGAACTCTGACAGAAATGATGAGATGTATGCTGCAGATTCCAAACTACCAGAGAAATATTGGGGTGAGGCAGCAATGACAGCTACATATCTACAGAACAGACTTTTTTCCAGAAAACTGAAGAAAACTCCATATGAACTGTGGCAAGGTATGAAACCAAGTGGCAATCACTTAAAAGTTTTTGGATGTAAAGTTTTTATATTCATTCCAACAGAAAAACGTTCCAAACGTCAAAACAGATCCATGGAGGGAATATTTGTTGGCTATAGTGAAAATTGCAAGAGATACAGAATCCTAGATCCCAAAACAGACAGTCACGGTGAGTAACAATGTGACATTCATTGAGGAGCTAAATGAAGACACTATGATTTCAATTGACGCAAAAAATGAGAAAAACAGCAGTGACATAACTGAAGAGGCATCTGATGAGAAAGTAGTTGAAATTGATGAAGAACGTAATACTGAAAATGAAGAAATACAACTACAAACAGGCACAGAACCAAGACATTCAATGAGAGAAAACAAAGGTAAACCACCAAAACGTCTCTCATACAAGACAAGCACAAGTAAAATTTATGAACCTACCTCTTGGGAAGACATATCTAAACTCCCTAAAGAAGAAGCTAATAAATGGATAGAAGCAACAGAAACAGAACTGAAATCCATGCGTGACTCAAATACATGGACACTGACAGATTTACCAGAAGGAAGAAAAGCCATAGGATGTAAATGGATTTTTAAAGTAAAATACCAAACAGATGGCACACCTGAAAGATACTGAGCAAGACTAGTAGCTAAAGAGTATTCTCAAAAATATGGAGAAGAATATGATAAGACATTTGATCCAGTTGTCAAACATACTACAATAAGAACATTACTTACAGTTGCAGCAATGAAACAGATGGAACTGATACATCTGGATTTAAAGACAGCATTTTTGAATGGAGATTTAACAGAAGACATTTACATGGAACAACCTCCAGGATTCAAAGATGAAAGAAACCCAAACAAAGTTTGCAAACTACAGAAAAGCATATATGGTTTAAAGCAAGCAGCTAAAGCGTGGAATGACAAAATCACGGAAGTGCTTACAAATGAAAATTTTCAAAGACACAAAGTTGATCCATGCTTGTACACAAAAAGGCTGATGAATAGATGGATTTATGTACTCATATATGCAGATGACATTTTGATTTGTTCTGAACAAGAAAGGGATAAAGAAAACATTCTAAAAGTCCTGAAGTGACATTTCGAAATCAAAGACTTGGGAAATGTGAAACAGTACTTAGGAATACAGATAGAAAGAGAAGAAGACGGAAGTTTCTGAATCAAAATCACATGATTCAAGACATAACAGAAAAATTTGGATTGAAGGATGCAAAAACAGTAAAGTCTCCAATGGAAACTAATTATCTTAAAGAGATAAATAGTGAGAAAAGTATGTTACCAAATAATGAAGAGTACAGAACAGCAATAGGAAAACTACTGTATCTAGCGACTGTTACAAGGCCAGACATCGCAGCAGCAGTAGGAATCCTGAGTAGAAAGGTACCAAATAAAGCTGACTGGAATGCTGTAAAAAGAGTAATGCATTATTTGAAAGGAACCAGCAACGTTAAGCTCAAATTACCCACAAGTGATAATTGCATTTCAACAGGATACGTTGATGGAGATTGGGCTGGAGATCCAACTGACAGAAGATCTACCAGTGGACATATTTTTTTCTTCTCAGGTGGACCAATAAGTTGAACAAGTAAGAAACAGTCAATTGTGACACTGTCTTCAACAGAAGCAGAATATGTTGCCGCAGCACATGCAAGTCAAGAAGTTCTGTGGTTAAGACAATTGTTGACAGACTTAGGACAACCACAGTTGGAACCGACAAAATTGAAAGAGGACAATCAAGGATGTCTTGTTTTTGCTCAGATGGAAAGAGTCAATCCAAGAACCAAGCATATTGATGTGAAGTATCATTTCTTGAGAGATCATCAGGAACAAGGAGTCTTGAAGTTAGAATATTGTCCTTCTGAAGAACTGACAGCAGACATCTTCACGAAGGCGTTGAATGCTGATAAACACCAGAGACTAATAAAAAAGTTGGGTTTGATTGAATAAATCCTTACTGATGAGAAAGGGTGTTGGCATATGCAACAGAAATGGACTTATTGTTTATGTAAAGGAGGACTTTACACTAGCCTGACAGCAGATGGTGATAGTGTGAAGTTATATATTTGCTGTATTGTGGGGAAGGAAGCTCTCTTGTTGTTACTTTTACTTTCACTTTTGAGTGTATTATGGCAGCAACACGGGCTGTGTGCTTCTGAATTCTTATCTCATTTTTACCCATAAGAAGTAAATGCTGTTTACTCAAGATAACTTGCTCAGTGAAGTTCTCTTATGTTCGGGTGGATTCTCAAAAGATACATTCTGCTACAGTTTGTAGTAGAAACACTACCAGTGGATCTTTTAAGTCTTTTGGGTTGTAAGATGGAATTTGCTTTTAGCGTGTTTTATTGGATTGATACTTGTGAATTTTGCAGATTAGGTTAACTCTTTTTCATGGTGATCAAATCACTCTTGAGCAATGCACCTTGCTTTGCTGAAAAAGGCCACATTCTTTAAGTAACACCATTAAAATGAAAGGGTGTACTATATCACAATAGCAACAATGTTTAGGGAGATGGTAAGTGTCAACTTGGTTTTCCAGTAGAACATAGTGAAGTGCATCACACTATCTGCCTTCTTGCTTTAGTCCTATTGTGCATTCCCAGGTAAGCAGCACGCATGCAAGCTGTCTTTTGATATTGAATAAAAAAATGTAATCAGATCGGGAATAGGGATGATCGAGTAGTCAAATATTCGGACTCGCTATACTCGTAACGAGTAGGTCCTAATACTCGGGTATTCGTAATGAGTAGTGAGTCCAATGCAAGTCAATGGAAAATGCGAGTAATTTTCTGCTGGACCTTCTGTAGTACACGTCTGCCCTGGTCGATGTACCTATTTTTTTTTGAGGAAGCAGCAGCTTACTCTTTCCTTGTGGCTGCAGGTCCAGCCCCCTTATTTTACTAGTTCTGTCCATAACTAGACAGGCATTAAAGGGGAAACACACACATTACATCACAGTACATTACAAGGCATAAAACATATATGGATCATTACATGTACATAGCATATGTACATAAAAGTGCACGGGGGTCTCACGGAAGGAGGAGAGGGCGCAACTGAGGGGACTGACCACCCCCTTACACATGCTCTGGAAGGATGCTGCCTGGAAGATAAGTCTGCCTCCAGGCATGAAAGGGGAGTTACCAGTGTGATATGGAACTAAAACAGAACAAGAGAATTGAAATTTGTCTTCTTGCAAACATGGTTTTTGCTTATCTCTCAGCTCTGCTGTATTGTAACAATATAGCAGCCCTGTCTGCCTGTGAGATGGAAGCTGAAGCTGGGAGGAACCTACAGACGTGAGGTATAATCACACAAAGCTCCGCAGTAAGATCAGGAGAGCAGAGAGTGGTCATCACACATCACCCTGGTGACTCTCCTTCATGTAAAAAAACCTCGGGAGGCAAAGTTGTCTTCCAGGTAGCGTCCTCTCCAGAACCCGGAAGAGGTAATTTAAATAAACTAATAAAAAAATAATTTATCAGCAACACGGCATCTGATACGAGGCAGTAAAGACTTTTTTTTCATCATTCTATAACTTGTATTCCCATATTATTAGTTTAGATAGGTCAAATGTGGTGACAGATTCCCTTCAAATAGATAGTTTAATTTATTTTTCATTCCCTGTTCAATTCTTTTTTTCTCTTTTTCTTTTCATTCTGTACGTTTTACATTTTTAACATGTGCTATTTTTTGCTTAGATACCTCTTTCGCACTAAAACCCATTCTTTGTCACAATCTGCAACTTATCAAATCACCCCTGCAGTCTGGTATTTAGCCATCTAATTTTATCCACAAAAGAACAAGCAAGCTTTTTAATCTCCATGAAAACAGCTTGAAATTGAAAAATGCAAGTGTGAAACATTAAGAGTTTGCTAGTTCTCTGCACTGAGACCAAAAGCCATGATTTACTGTTATGATCTCTGGAATATCTGCAAGAGCAAAGCTTGAGGACACTTTTCTTTACAAAACAAATTTTTCAACACAGAAGCCTAAATGGAAAAAAAACTTAAAGAACTCAATTGGTTTGCTCATGGACGTACCTTCGTTTTAATATGGTCACCAAATTTACATGTTGGCCCAACTCCAATTATTAGGGATGAGCAAACCCGTGGATGTTCAAAGTACAGATTGGCATCTGAACATGACCCCGGACCTTATAGAAGTCAATGGCGAACCAAACTTTGGTGCTTTTAGATGACTGCAAAATGGTCATAGGAAGGGTAAGCATTCTGCGAAAGGAAATGAGGGTAAGAGCAGGAAAAGTGCCCTTCAAACAAATGTGGATATAGAAATGACTTAAAATAACATAGAATCCCAAAAACAAAAAGGACCTCTGTGGCGGAGGTAGGTCTAAGCCTGATAGAGGTGCCGCAAAGGCCCACATGCCCTCACCCCTCTCTCGATCGACGCTGTGTGTCATCTTGGGTGTGATGGTTCACGAGGCAAGGAGGCCATGGTGTCCTTTGGAGGCCATCCACCTCACTCTCCCTGTGCAAGTGTTGTTTTCTGAAAGCCTCCTGTTTCCTTCTGAACTCACTCCCATACAGTATGGGCTCCACCCCAAGGTGACTATGAGTAACAGATAATCAGGGTTCTATTACGAAGAGGCAGCCTGATGAACAGTTACCACATCCAAGGAAAGCACCAGTCAAGCCAATTAACCGCTTCTTAACTAAAGGCCCCGTCACACATAGCGACTTACCAGCGATCCCGACAATGATATCAACGTGTCAGGATCGCTGGTGAATCGCTATGTGATCGCTGGTGAGCTGTCAAACAGACAGCTTCACCAGCGATTAGCACAGCGACGCCGCGCGTGCGGCATCGCTGTGTTCAGCGCTGATTCATGTCAAAAATAGAATTAAAATAAAAAATATTGTTATTCTCACCTTCCAACGTCCCGCGCAGCATTCCCGCCTCTCTCCACGCTCTGGTCCCAGTAATCCTTTGCGAGAATTACCGAGATGACGGGATCGCAAAGTCTCGCGGTCATTCTTGCAAAGGATTACTGGGACCGGAGTGTGGAGAGAGGCAGGAATGCTGCGCGGGACGTCGGAAGGTGAGAATAGTAATATTTTTTTTTTTTCATTATTTTATCGCTGATCGCTGGTCTCCCGCCTGTCACACACAGCGATGCGTGCGGGCCAGCGGGAGATCAGCGACGAAAGAAATGTCCAGAGATTTCCCAGAGCGATCAGCGATACTGGCAGGGGGGCCGGTCGCTGATCGCTATCACACACGGCGATCTCGCTGGTGAGATCGCTGTTGTGTCACAAAACTTGCTATGTGTGACGGGGCCTTAAGTCAGCAGTTGATATTGCAAGACAAAATAGCCATCCATGACAATTTAGAGACTATGTAATTGGAATGACTAGTTAAATCCCTTAAAGAGCATCTATTGGAGGGAACATTTGGTGCCAGCAGCCACGGTAATTCCTGCTCCAGTAGCGTACACTAAGTTTCCCACCACTACCGCATACACTCGGATGCTACAGTGAGACTGCGAATGGTCATAAAATCAGTAAATATGGGTTAATTGTTTTGAATTTCTGGCTACAGATCACTGTAAAATTATGAACTAGAAAAGGAATGCATGGAAAACCTGACAGAGGCACCGTATAGGCCCCAACGCTCTTGCCCCTCTCCTGAGCAGCGTAGCCCTGGTGTCCAAAGGAGACCATTCAGCTATATGTTTTCATATATATTTTGTTGTTGTTTGTTTAATATTTTTTAATGGAACTGACTTAAAAACAACATAAAATTAACAAAACTAAAACTAGCA
Source organism: Dendrobates tinctorius (assembly GCF_039654945.1). Classification (NCBI taxonomy): domain Eukaryota; kingdom Metazoa; phylum Chordata; class Amphibia; order Anura; family Dendrobatidae; genus Dendrobates; species Dendrobates tinctorius. The sequence continues at coordinate 2,503,708 of NW_027361843.1, read as the reverse complement.
ATCTAGAACCAGGAGGCGTAGGTCCAAGGGGAGGAAGAGGTAGACGTGGCTGTGTAGGTGGAAGAGGGAAGGGAGGAATAATACAACACTGTTTTTATGTTTTTTCTTTTTTGTCAGTGTTTTTATTTTTATTTTTTAAGGCAACTGACTAAAGACAACCTAGAATTCAAAAAATTAAAACTACCAATTTAGAACCAGGAGGATTAGGTCCTAGTGGAGTTAGAGTTGGACCTGACGGTGTAAGTGGAAGATGGAGAGGAGGAGTAATCCAACACTGTATCTAACACTGTTTTTGTATTTTGTAATTTTTGTTGTTTTTTTTCTTTTTTCAGTGTTGTTTATTTGTGTTGTTTTAAAATGAAATGCATTAAAACAACCTCGAATTAACAACTAAACCTAGCAATAAGAAGGTATACGTCCAAGTGGAGGAAAAGGTGGGCGTGGCGGTGTAGGTGGAATAGGCAAGGGAGAAGCAATCCAACACTGTTTTTGTGGAGGTTTTTTCTGACATAAAAGAACATAGAATAAACCCAAATTAAACTCATAAGCTACAAACAGGGAGTGGAGGTCCAACTGGAGGAGGATGAGGTGGATGTGGTGGTGTAAGTGGAAGAGGCGGAGGAGGAGGTAGCCACACAGTTTCTGGGATTTTTTTGGGGGGCGAGAAGACACAAAAATACAGCTGTAGTACATTTGTTCAGAGACCTGGGCAGGTAAGCAGTGCTGCCTTTTTTTATGTGTACTTTTGAATTTTTGTAGGCTTTTCAGTCCTCTTTTGTGGCGTTGCTATTAGTTTAGTGATAGGAATCCCAAGTGTGGGGACCCTTGATGTTGGGTTGCGAGCTTGCATATTTTGGCCAAAATACTGACCAATACCTCACTATATGTATTTTGTGCACTTTTTTTTCAGGGTGCAACCAAGCCCAGTACGTTTTGTTTTATACAGGGGTGTTCACATTGGGATACATTGAGAGAGTGCTGGCCAGCCTGCCTAATCGAAAAGTATGGGCATGACTAATAAGCTGTGAACCAGACACTATGCATTACCTTCATGAGAACAGCGCCCTATACAGGCCTCTACATATACTAAGCAGTCACCCCCTCCATTGATTGGTAGGCTGTGAGTGGCTGTTTATTTAGTATTTTGCACCTGTGTTGCCAACATCTTGCTATATGGGCTCGCTGCATCCTGTAGTGCATTTATTCAGAAACCTGGGCAGGTAAGCGGTGCTGCCCTTTCTTCAGCTGCATTTTTGAATTTTTGGAGGATTTTCACTAGTTTGCCTAACAAACAAGTAATCCCCACTTGTATTCACTGCCTCGTTTTGGGTTCTGTGTGGCTATTTCAGTCTGCTGTGGCCTGCAGACCAATGTCAGTGATAGTTCATGCTCCCAGGCTAGAGCAGCTGACCCCTTGATACTGTGTTTTGTCCTCTGCCCATTTACTCTGCTCCCGTGACTTCCCTTTCCTGCCATCCCACTTGTGTTAATGTTTGTTCCCTGTGCTTGGACCTCTTGGTATGTAACCCTGCTTGTCTTCTGACCTGCTTGACTGTCTCACATCTCAGTTATCTCTGCTCCCGTTTGGCTCTGACTTCTGGTTTGTATTTGACCACTTGTATTGCTGTGACCTCTGGTATTTCTCGCCCTCCTCTGACGACTCTTTCGCCACCTAGTGGTGCCTGTGCTGCTGCAGTGGTGCTATGCTGTGTGTGCAACCTCTCTTCCCTCACCAGCATCCCCTGGTGGAGGTTGCGCTATACTGCACTGCAGCAGCATTCCATTATCACTGACCCATACATTTAAAGGGGATTTTGCGTTTTTTTTTCTCTGGTCATGGATCCGCTTTGTAACTTGGTGGATCAGGTGTCCAGTTTGACACAGATGATGTGGAATTTATCGGTGGAACATTGGGCCCTAGCCACGTCCCATACTTACTTACAAAAAAAGTTGACAGAGACAGTTCAGACTGTGCAGGGAACCACCCCTCATGCTGTTAATCGACCTGGTGATTCAGTAGATGTTGCTTTGCTCTCTCCCGAACCCTCGGTTAAGCTTCTTAACACCTTTTCTGGTAAGAAAGATAAATTTCGTACGTTCAGGGAGAGTTGTAAATTATTGCTTTCTCTTAGACCTCGATCGTCTGTGAATGAGACTCAGCATGTGGAAATTATTATCTCCTTACTCAGGGAGGTTCCCCAATCTTGGGCTTTCTGTCTGCCCCCCACTGCCCCGAATGGATGTTGGTGGATAGGTTCTTTGAGGCCCTAGGACTTATCTATGATGAACCGGACCTGTTATGAGCTCATTTTCTGCTCCACCAGTTGAGAGTTCCCCTTCCGTTCTCCCTCTGGTGGTGACAGGAGGTAGTGAGATTGGTTTAAGTGGTAGTGATCTGCCACCTGGTGAGGAAGATAATGATTGGATCTCTGGAGTATCAGACTGGATTTAAGACAGCCTACGCCCTATCCAGGTGCTGGTGATTCAGTCTGCTTCTCAGGTCTAGGACTCAGCTCTGTTCCAGTCTTCTCAAAGATAAGTTTGTTTTTTGCTAATGTTCACACTTGCTCTTGTTGGTCTTTTCAGTTTTTTGTGTTTTCAGCCAGCCCGGCTGGGCTGTGCCGAATTTCCACTCTTATTTGCCAAATTGCATTTTTTTGTCCCTTATTAGATTGGCCTCTTTTTGCTCTGTCTCAGAATATTTCAGAGTGCTGATATAGTGGGAGAAGTCTAGTGACTTCAGGGTTAATTTTGCTATCAGATGTGTTGGACATTTTGTAGGGTTTTTTGGCAGACTGCAGATAGTATCTTTCCTTTCCTGTCCTTTCTAATTAGTCGGGCCCCATTGTTTGCTCAGCCTATTTTCCTGCCTTTGTTTGTGTTTTCATCTCTTTTCACCGTCAATACATGCGGGGGTCTGTCTCTCCTTTGGGGTCTGCTCTGGGGCAGATAGTTTTCCTCTTTTTCTGCTTTAGGCTTATCTAGTTCTCCGGTTGTGACGAGGTGTCTAGGACCACAGTAGGAACGCTCCACGACTGCTGCTAGTTGCGTGTTAGGATCAGGGGTCTGCAGTCTGCATAGTTACCAACCTCTTTAGTTTTCTGAGACTTATCTTGTATTATTTTTTATTTCCTGCTCGGCTAACCGTTCATAACAGAATCACCAGCCATACTTCTAGGGTACTCAAAAGCAGGAAAAAAAATTGTCAGAATTTTTTTTTTTTATATGCATTTTTTCCTCTTTTTCTCTGGGGCCGTAGAAGGATTTTTCCTTAATGGAGATTAAGCAATTGTCTGATCGTGTGGAGCAGCTGGCTGCTGAAGTGCAGGGAATTTCCACCTACCTCATTCATTCTGTTGAACCCAAAATCCTCACTCCTGATGTGTTTTCTGGGGATCGGTCTAAATTTTTGAATTTTAAGAATAATTGTAAATTATTTCTTTCCTTGAAGCCTAACTCATCGGGAAGCTCTGCGCAGCAGGTTAAAATTGTCATCTCCTTGCTGCGCGGCGATCCCTAGGATTGGGCGTTTTCTCTGACACCTGAAAATCCTATTCTGACTAATGTGGATGCATTTTTTCAGGCCTTGGGGTTGTTGTATGATGAACCTAATGCTGTTGATCAACCTGAGAGAACCCTATTGGCATTAAACCAGGGTCAGGATCCTGCAGAGTCATATTGTCAAAAATTCCAAAAGTGGGCAGTCCTTACTACATGGAATGATAGTGCATTGGCAGCCCTCTTTCGGAAAGGTTTATCAGAGACCGTAAAAGATGTTATGGTGGGATTTCCTGTTCCCTCTGGTCTGGATGGCTCTATAGCATTAGCCATTCAAGTTGATCGGCGTTTACATGAACGTAAAAATACACGGGAGGCGCTGCCACCTTTTGAACAAATGTCTGAACCTATGCAATGTGATGGGGTTTTGTCTAGGGCGCAACGTCAGGAGTTTAGAAGGCGTAATAAGCTGTGTTTTTTCTGTGGAGACGCCTCTCATACTATTTCTGTCTGCCCTAAACGAGAGAAACGTTTTGCACACATTTGCTGTGGGCAGTATACAACTTAAGTTCCTTTTGGCAATTACTCTGATCTGCTCCTTGTCCACATTTTCCACTAAGGCTTTTGTGGATTCAGGAGCAGCTCTGAATCTGATGGATTTAGACTTTGCTAAACGTTGTGGTTTGTCCATGATGCCTCTGCAGACGCCTATTCCTTTGAGGGGTATTGATGCCACTCTGTTGGCGGAGAATAAACCTCAGTTCTTAGGGACGCTCCTGTTTTCTCCACCTCTCCTCAGTCTCATGATATTCCTGATTATCTGGCTGAATTCTCTGATGTATTTAGTGAGAGTAAGTCTGCGTCTTTGCCCCCTCATAGGAGTTATGACTGTGCAATTGAGTTGATGCCTGGGTGTAAATTTCCCAAGGGTCAGCTTTTTAACTTACTGGACCCGAACATGATGCTATGCGATCCTATATTAAGGAGTCATTGGAGAATGGTCATATTAGACCATCCTCGTCACCTTTAGGTGCTGGGTTTTTTGTGGCCAAGAAAGATGGTTCATTAAGACCGTGTATTGATTATAGTTCCCTTAACAAGATGACGGTTAAATATCAGTACCCGTTACCGCTGATGTCTGATTTATTCTCCAGAGTTAAGAGTGCCTGCTGGTTTACTAAGCTTGACCTCAGGGGGGCGTATAATCTTATTCGCATCAAGCACGGGGATGAATGGAAGACGGCGTTTAATACTCCGGAGGGACATTTTGAGTACCTGGTGATGCCTTTTGGGCTCACTAATGCCCCTTCTGTCATCCAGTCCTTTATGAATGATATGTTCCATGACTTTGTGGATAAGCTTTTGATCATCTATCTGGATGATATTTTGATCTTTTCTAGTGATTGGGATTCTCATGTGGAACTGTGTTTCAGATTTTGAGGGAGAATTCCATGTTTGTTAAGGGATCGAAATGTCTCTTTGGTGTACAGAGGATTTCATTTTTGGGATTTATCTTATCTCCATCGACTATTGAAATGGACCCGGCCAAGGTACAGGCCATTTATGATTGGGTTCAGCCTACTTCTTTGAAGGCTCTCCAGAAGTTTTTGGGTTTTGCTAATTTCTATCGTAAATTTTTAGGTAATTTTTCTAGTATTATCAAACCACTGACTGATTTAACTAAGAAGGGTGCTGATATGCTGAATTGGTCTCCTGAGGCTGTCTCAGCATTTCAGGAGCTTAAGCTGAGGTTTACTTCAGCTCCAGTTTTATGGCAACCTGATGTCTCACTTCCATTTCAAGTGGAGGTAGACGCTTCTGAGATTGGTGCAGGAGCTGTTTTGTCCCAAAAAGACCCTGTGACTTCTAAGATGAATCCCTGTGCCTTCTTTTCTCGAAAGTTCTCCCCATCTGAACGCAACTATGACGTAGGGAATCGGGAATTGTTGGCCATGAAATGGGCATTTGAGGAGTGGAGACATTGGTTGGAGGGAGCTAGACATCAATTTGTGGTCCTCACCGATCACAAGAATTTGACTTATCTGGAGTCGGCTAAACGCTTGAATCCTAGACAGGCTAGATGGGCCTTGTTTTTCACGCGTTTTAATTTTGTGGTCTCTTTTCTTCCGGGCACTAAGAATCTTAAGGCAGATGCCCTTTCTAGGAGTTTCTTTGCTGATTCTCTTAATGTGACCAAGCCTACTACTATCCTAGGTGAGGGGGTAGTTCTTTCTGCCATTTCGCCAGATTTGAGATGCGCCCTGGAGGAATTTCAGGAGGATAAACCTGAGCGTTTCCCTATGGGAAGATTGTATGTTCCGGACCAGTGGAGAAAGAGAGTGATGTCTGAAGTCCATTGCTCCGCATTGGCTGGTCATCCAGGTATTTTTGGTACCAGAGATTTGGTGAGTCGGTCATTTTGGTGGCCTGCCTTATCTCGTGATGTCAGGAATTTTGTACAGTCCTGTGGGACTTGTTCTCGGTCTAAACCCTGTTCTTGTTCTAGTGGGTTGCTGATGCCCCTGCCGGTGCCCAAGAGGCCATGGACCCATATCTCAATGGATTTTATTTCTGATCTTCCTGTCTCTCAGAGAATGACTGTTATCTGGGTAATTTGTGATAGATTTTCGAAGATGGTCCATCTTGTACCACTCCCAAAGTTGCCATATTCCGCTGAGTTGGTACCCTTGATTTTACAACAGGTGGTTCGGTTATACGGGATTCCTAAGAACATTGTGTCCAATAGAGGGATCCAGTTTGTTTCCAGATTTTGGAAAGCCTTTTGTTCCAATCTGGGAATTCAGTTATCCTTCTCCTCCGCGTTTCATCCCCAGACCAATGGGCAGACTGAGAGAACAAACCAGACCTTGGAGTCTTATATAAGATGTTTTATACCTGCTGATCAAGATGATTGGGTCTCATTTTTGCCCTTGGCGAATTTGCGCTGAACAATAGAGCTAGTTCTGCCACCTTGATGTCACCCTTTTTCTGTAATTTTGGGTTTCATCCTCGATTCTCTTCAGGGCAAGTGGAATCTTCGTCCTGCCCAGGTGTGGACACTGTGGTTGTGAGAATGCAGCAGATATGGGACCAAGTGGTGAAATAAATTGTCTCTCTCTCAGGAAAAGGCCCAGCGTTTTTCCAACCGGCATAGGACCATTGGTGCCCGGTTTAAAGTGGGTGATATGGTTTGGTTGTCGTCTAAGAATATTCCTATGAAGGTTGCATCTCCAAAATTTAAGCCAAGATTTATTGGACCTTATAGGATTTTGGAGATTCTTAATCCTGTTTCTTTTCAATTGGCTCTTCCAGTTACGTTCAAAATCCATAACGTATTTCACAAATCACTGTTGAAGAGGTTTGTTGAGCCAGTAGTTCCTGTGGCGGCACCTCCTGACCCTGTGTTGGTTAAAGGCAATATCGAATATGAGGTAGAGAAAATATTGGATTCTCGTTTGGTTACACGGAGACTCCAGTATTTGGTCAAATGGAAGTATTATGGCCAGGAGGATAATTCTTGGGTCTCTGCCTCTGATATTCATGCCAATAAATTGGTTCATGCTTTTCACCGGGCCCATCCTGATCGGCTTGGTGGCATGGATGAGGGTTCGGTGACCCCTCCTCAAGGAGGGGGTACTGTTATGAGCTCATTTTCTGCTCCACCAGTTGAGAGTTCCCCTTCCGTTCTCCCTCTGGTGGTGACAGGAGGTAGTGAGGTTGGTTTAAGTGGTAGTGATCTGCCACCTGGTGAGGAAGATAATGATTGGATCTCTGGAGTATCAGACTGGATATAAGACAGCATACGCCCTAGCCAGATGCTGGTGATTCAGTCTGCTTCTCAGGTCTAGGACTCAGCTCTGTTCCAGTCTTCTCAAAGATAAGTTTGTTTTTTGCTAATGTTCACACTTGCTCTTGTTGGTCTTTTCAGTTTTTTGTGTGGTCAGCCAGCCCGGCTGGGCTGTGCTGAATTTCCACTCTTACTTGCCAAATTGCCCTTTTTTGTCCCTTTTTAGATTGGCCTCTTTTTGCTCTGTCTCAGAATATTTCAGAGTGCTGATATAGTGGGAGAAGTCTAGTGACTTCAGGGTTAATTTTGCTATCAGATGTGTTGGACATTTTGTAGGGTTTTTTGCCAGACTGCAGACAGTGTCTTTCCTTTCCTGTCCTTTCTAGTTAGTCGGGCCCCATCGTTTGCTCAGCCTATTTTCCTGCCTTTGTTTGTGTTTTCATCTCTTTTCACCGTCAATACATGTGGGGGGCTGTCTCTCCTTTGGGGTCTGCTCTGGGGCAGATAGTTTTCCTCTTTTCCTGCTTTAGGCTTATCTAGTTCTCCGGTTGTGACGAGGCGTCTAGTACCACCGTACGAACGCTCTACGACTGCTGCTAGTTGTGTGTTAGGATCAGGGGTCTGCAGTCTGCATAGTTACCAACCTCTTTAGTTTTCTGAGACTTAGCTTGTATTGTTTTTTATTTCCTCCTCGGCTACCCGTTCATAACATGGACCGTGTCAGTTGGCAGAGGACACTATCATGGGTCTGGTTCAGGGAAAGCGATCAGTCGGTTGGTACAGCTCCAGGTTCCATCAATGGCCCACTGAGGTGTCATGGGATGACTCTGCGCTGAGATGTCAGTTCAGGAGAGAACTGTCGGATCACCTGAAGGACGCTCTGGCTCTCCATCTACCTCCCAGCTCATTGGAGGAGGCTATGACTCAGGCTATCCATATTGATCAGAGGCTAAGGGAGAGAGGTGTTACACAGCGAGAGGTTCTGTTACTCCCTACTAATTCTGTTGTTTTGGAACCGTCTGAACCTATGGAGGTGGGGGCCACCAACCTCAAGGAGAAGGAGAGGAGACGGCGACGTGAAGGAAAGCTGTGTTTTTACTGCATAGATCCCAGACATTGGAAAAAGGACTGCCCCTCCTGCCCACCGACTAACAAGCGGCTGAGTCTGGGTGATTGTTGAGGAGGTCACCAGACTCTCAGGTACCTTTTTCCTCATTTTCAAATGTATTGTTGGAAGTAGAACTTAGTTGTGGGAGTTACTGCTTGACCACTTCTGCTTTCGTGGACTGCGGGTCGTCCATGAACTTCATTGACTCTAACTTGGTGACCAAGTGTAAGTTAGGGAGAGTTAGGCTGGAGACTCATATTCATGTTGTTGCCATTATTGACAAAACACACTGGCTAAGAATGTTATCAAATTTGTCTCAGAGGAGTTTCTTCTTAAAGTGAGTTCCTTGCATCAGGAACGTATTTCATTTTTTGTTCTGGACAATCTGCCTGCGGGACTGGTGTTTGGGTTCCCCTGGTTACAGTTACATAATCCTGTGATAGACTGGGAATCTGAAGGATTTTGAGGATGTTTTTTCCGAAAAGGAGGCTGAGGTCTTACCACCACACTGTCCTTTTGATTGTACTATCAATCTGACACCGGGTGCTAAATTGCCCAAGGCCCATCTGTACAACCTTTCTGTCCCGGAACGAACTACTATGAAAGAGTATATTTCTGAAAGCCTACGTAAAGGCCACATCTGTCCCTTTGTCTCTCCTGTGGTGGCTGGATTCTTTTTTGTAAAAAAAAAAAGATTTGCGCCCGTGCCTCCATTTTTGAGAATTGAATAAGATCACAGTGAGAAATACATACCCCCTCCCGCTCATCCCTGATTTATACAGCCAATTGTCGGGGGCTAAATGGTTTTCTAAATTGGACCTCAGGGGGCATATAATCTTATCCGTATTCAGGAAGGACATGAGTGGAAAACGGCATTTCTCACTTCTGAAGGGTTATGTGAGAATTTGGTTATGCCCTTTGGTCTCACCAATGCGCCAGCTGTTTTTCAAAATTTCATCAACCATGTATTTTCTGATTTTATTAGGTGCTTTATGGTGGTGTATTTGGATGATATCCTCGTGTTCTCATCTAACAAACAGGTTCACATGGATCATCTATGTGCGGTTCTCCAGAGGTTACGAGAGAACTCGCTTTTTGCGAAATCTGAAAAATGTACATTTTTTGCCCAAGAATTGTCCTTTCTGAGGTTCATTCTGTCTGACAAGGGGTTTCATATGGACCCTGGTAAGGTACGGGCCATTGTGAATTGGGTGCAACCCAGAGACTTAAAGGGTCTTCAATGTTTTTGGTGCTGGCAATTTATTATAGGAAATTTATTAAGGGGTTTTCACAGGTGGTCAAGCTCCTCACTGATCTGACTCGTAAGGGGGCTGATATGTTTTGGTCTAGCCTGATCCGTCTAAACCATTCATCGTTGTGGTGGACCCATCGGAGGTGGGGGTGAGGACATTGTTGTCAAAAGGACCCGCCACTTTGACTAACCTGAGGCCCTGTGCCTTCTTCTGCTGAGAGAAATTCCGATGTTGGGAATTGGGAGCTTTTAGCTATTAAGTTGGCCTTTGAAGAATGAGGCACTTTTTGGAAGGGGCTGTTCATCGCATCATGGTGATTTCGGACCACAAGAATCTGTCTTATATTGAGTTGGCCAAACATTTGACTCCCAGACAGGCAAGGTGGTCGTTTTTTTTCACGCTGTAATTTTTCTATCACCTTTTAGCCTGGTTCTAAGAATGTCAAGGCTGATGCCTTATCTCACAGCTTGGATCCGATATCACCTCCTGAACCTCCTTCCTACTTTCTTCAGCATGGGGTGATCATTGCTGGGGTGCCTTCAGAGTTGGAACAGGAGAATCATGAGGCTCAGTCTCTTGCTCCTCCATCATTGCCTGACAACAAGCTCTTTGCCCTGTTCAGTACCGGTTGAGGGTGCTCCAGGAGTTCCATGATTCTGCTGTTAGTGGGCATCCTGAAATCTTGGCCACTTGAAAAGCTATTTGCTAGGCTGTTTTGGTGGTCCTCTATGGTCTCTGATGTCACCGTTTTTGTGTCTGCTTGTGATACTTGTGCCCGTGCTAAGAGCTCCCATAACCGACTGGCTGGGGAATTGGTGCCATTGCAAATTCTGGATAGACATTGGACTCATTTGTCCATGGACTTTATCACTGATCTCCCTCCTTCCATTGGCAAAATTTTGGTCTGGGGGGTGGGGTATAGATTCAGTAAACAGGTGCATTTTGTACCTTTGGCGCGACTGCCTAATGCTGAAACTCTTTCTAGGTTGTTTGTTGAGCACGTGGTACGATTGCATGGTGTGCCTTTCAATGTGGTTTAAGATAGGGGGTACAATTTATGTACAAATTTTGGAGGGCTTTTTATAAAAGCTTAAGTATTACTTTAGCTTGCTCCTCAGTCTATCATACCAAAACCAATAGTCAGACAGATAGGACCAATCAGTCTCTTGAACAAATTTTGCGGTGTATTGCCATGTCTCAGCAGGAAGATTGGTGTTCTTTGTTACCAGTGGCTGAGTTTGCCTTTAATAATCATATTAATCAGTCCACGGAAACCTCTCTGATCTTTTGTAATTATGGCTTTCATCCCCATTTTGGTGAGTTTTCCAGGATGGAATCGGTGTGTCCTGGGGCTGATTCGGCCATTCAGCGGCGGAGGGAGGTCCAGAGGAACATTGGGGAAGCTCAGGGCAAACATAAACAGATTGCAGATAAGCGACGATCTACAGGACCCATGTTCCTGGTGGGAGATAAGGTATGGCTGTCTCCAAAGAACATTCGGCTGAAAGTTCCTTCCGCTAAGCTGGGTCCCAGGTTTATAGGTCCTTAAGAGGTTAATGAGGCTGTCAATCCAGTTGCCTTTCACCTACATCTACCTCCATCGCTGCGGATCCCCAATGTGTTCCATAAGTGTCTCCTAAAGTCATTCGCACCTTCCTCTGATGGGTCTCCATCCCTTCCACCTCTGGTTTCTGTGGATGAGAAGATGGAGTATGAGGTGGAACAGATTGTGGATTCGCGCATGGTCCGCAGTTCCTTGCAGTATTTGGTCCTTTGGAGGGGCTACGGTCGTGAGGATCCATCAAGGGTCCCGAAACAATCAGTTCATGATGATCAATTGGTTCGGGCATTTCATGCGTGGTATCCTGGGAAACCTGGGGGTCTAGTGGGCCCCCTTGAGAGGAGGGTACTGTCATGATCCAGACCGGGGTTGGAGTCCTGTTTTCCCTTTTTCCTGGTCTGGTCATGAAGGGGTTAACCTTTCTCAGCCTCAGTCTGGGTTCAGGGTTGCTATTAATCGCCGCTGCTTCCTGAAGGCTATGTAAGTTATAGTTCCTGCCTAGGGCTGCTGTAGCTGACTCTGATTGCTCTGATTGGTCCTGCTACGCTTGCTATCTGATCCCATGTCTCTGTTTTCCCCTATTCCCATCCTGACTCAGTGTTTCCCTTTAGTGTGATGACTTTTTGGTATGTGACTCGGCTTGTCCTCTGACCTGTTTGACTGTGTCCTGTCTTTGGCTTATCTGCTCCCGACCGGCTATGACTTCTTTGGCTTGTTTCTGACCAAATCTATTGCTGTGACCTCTGGTACTTTGTTTCGTCTCTGTTGCTGACCCGGCTTCCCTGACTACTCTTCCGCCATCTAGTTGCTCCTGCCTGCTGCTCTGTGGTTTCATTGTGAGTGTACCTATTTTCCTTCACCCTCTGGTGGAGATTGTGCGCTACTGCACTGCAGCAGGCATTACAGTTACAAACAGGCCAGCTACTTAAAACTATGGTTTGTCCGTCACACGGATCACATATAAGTGCGCTCAAAATTCTGCCATTTCTAGCCTCCATTTAAATTTTGTTGCAGTGTGTTAGTGAAGCTATTGACACCAGTTTGCTGTTAAAAAATAGTTACCTACAGGCCAGCTATTTAAAACTGTGGTTTGTCCGTCACATGGATCACATATAAGTGCCCTCAAAATTCTGCCATTTCTGACCTCCATTTAAATTTTGTTGCAGTGTGTTGGAGAAGTTATTGACAACAGTTTGCTGTTAAAAATAGTTACCTAAAGGCTAGCTATTTAAAACTGTAGTTTTCCATCACATGGATCACATATAAGTTCGCTCCAAATTCAGCCATTTGTTATGAATGTGGAAAATATTGTCCTCCACTTAAAATGGGCAAGGCATATGGCAAGGGACGGGGAACTAGATGCGATGGTTATGGTGCACAAAGAGGCCGAGGCCGTGAACAAGCTGAAATTGTGCCACAACAAACACCCACATCTTCTCGTCCGACCTTCCTGTCCCAATTACTAGGGGACCGCAGTACACCACTATTGAACCCAGAGCAGTGTCAAAAGGTTGTTGGTTGGATAGCGGATAATGCTTCCAGTCACTTTGCTACCACCACCACCACCATACTTCCACATGGTCAAGTCTCAGTAGCCGTGAGTCTGGACCACACATTCCTCACCTAGATCCTCCTTCCTCCCACCATGACGAGTGCTCGGAGACAACTGATCTCACACTTTGACACTCCGAAGAGCTGTTCACTTTTCCATTTATAGATTCGGGCCTCTTGCCAGGTCCACTTGAAGCAGGGCAAGAGGAAATCGCATGTAGCAATGCCCAAATATTTGAGCAGCCATGGTCACACGAAGGCAACGGTGGGAAAGTGTCACAGGAGGTGGATGGTGATGAGACACAATTGCCAGAAAGTCAGGAGGAGGACCAGGGTGCAGAACTGGAAGACAAAGTGGTAGATGATATAGTAACTGACCCAAGCTGGCAGGAGGACATGCAGAGCAAGGACAGCAGCACACAGGGGGAGGGAGGCGTAGCACCCCAACAAGCAGGAAGAAGCAGTGTGGTGGCCGCAGACAGAAGGTGGGCAACCATTCCCCATAACACGATGGAAGTTGCCGGTCCAACTGTTAGGTCTTCCCAAGTCTGGTTGTTTTTTAAAGACTCTGCCGATAACCCCAAAAAGGCCATTTGTACCACCTGCCAGGCCAGCATCAGCAGGGGTAGCAAAACTACAAGCTTGACACCACCACCGGCATGATCAGGCACATAGCAGCAAAGCATCCGACTTTGTGGGCCAAACCCCAGGGTCCATGAAGAGTGTCTGTGGGTGACACCACTGCTTCTTCCGCTGTTGTGCGTGCAAGCCAATCTCCTATCCATGGTGCATGCAAAGATGCCTCCTTCCCTGCACCTGTCATTGCACACATTTAATTAGTTAACAGCAAGCATGTCCACATCCTTGTCCAAGTGCAGCTTTCAGTCGTCCATACCCTAGTCCTTGGAACGCAAGCTCAAGTACGCAGCCAACGCCCACGGGCCACACTACTAATTTCCCACATTTCACTATTTTGAAATGTTCCCTTTTAGGCTCGTGGAGACGGAAGCTTTCCGCAACCTGATGGCAGTGGCCGTCCCTTGGTGTTCGGTCCCCAGCCCCCACTATTTCTCCTGGTGTGCCATCCCGGCATTACACAAGCACATGTCCCACAAAATTACCGTGCCCACAACAATGCAGTTACTGAGAAAGTTCATCTAACCACGGACACCTGGACAAGTGCTTGTGGGCAGGGATGCTACATCTCACTGACAGCACACTGGGTTAACATAGTGGAAGCCAGGACCCAGTCGGACCTTGGCATGGAACACGCCCTCCCGACGCTGAGGATTGCGGGCCCTACGTCAATAAGGGTTGCCCCCACAGTCCACAGCTCCTGCACCTCCTCCTCCTCTTTAGCCTCCATCTCCGAAATGAGCACATCAGTCACAAGCTGGAAGCACTGCAGCACTTCCTCAGCAAAGCGGCAACAGACTGTGCTGAAGCTATTATGCTTAGGTGGAAAACCGCACAATGCTGAAGAGTTGTGGACAGCTCTGAAAGACCAGGCAGTTCTGTGGCTGATACCACTAAATCTACAGCCAGGCATGGTCATGTGTGACAATGGCCAGAACCTGGTGGTGGCTCTGATTCGATTCTGATTCTCAAAACCTACCCGAAGCTTCCGGATCTGCTTTTAAAAGTACGCTGCCTGTGTGCCCATTTTAGAAAATCAGTTACAGCTTCCACCGCCCTTCCTGTGCTTCAGCAGCATTTGAAGCTTCCAGTTCACCAACTGGTGTGTTATGTCCCCACACGTTGGAACTCTACACTGCAGATGGATTTGTGAGCAGAAGAGGACAGTTGTTGACTACCAGCATCAACAAGGCTGTTGGTATTCAGTTCAGACTCCACACATAAGACCTCAGGAGTGGACATGGATGTCAGACATATTTATCATCCTCCAAAACTGAGCACTCCACCAAGATGGTGAGTGGAGATGACGCCATAATTAGCATAACTATCCTACATCTCTGTGTTCTCAAAAGCGCTCTCTGCTCACAATCAAAGAGGATGCATTGCAGGCAGAGCACGATGAGATGGAGCAAGGAACTATACAGGATGATTACACACAGCCCAGCCTCATCTCATCCCAATGTGGATTGGTTGACAATGAGGAAGAGGAGGAGGAGGAAGAACAGTTTCTAGTTTAATGCGCTATAGACGGTACTGCCTGCACAACTGTCATACTGTCTGTTCAGTGTGGATGGCCTGAGGACAGGGAGGAGGAGGAGAGCATGGTCAGTCGTCCTCTTGGTGAGGACACGGTATTCTTGCCTGTTAGCAGTATAGCATGCATGGCTGAGTTTATGTTACGCTGCCTTTCCAGTGACCCTCACATTCTTAAAATTTTGGGTGACAGTCATTACTGGTTGGTGACACTTTTAGACCCATGCTAACACAGAGAACTTTCTATCTCTTATTCCCGAGGTGGACGGTTTTACTAAAATGGGGCAGTACCAGAAGGCCCTTCTTGTGGAATTATTTTAAAAATTCCCATCTGAAAACGATGGCGGCAGAGATCACAGTTCGTTGGACAACCAAGAAGAACAGGCGAGTGAGACACAACTCAAATCCAGTAAAGGCAGGGGAACACTGTCAAAGTTCTGCAAAAGTTTTCTCAAACGCTCCCATCGCACAGGCCCTGAGGCGTGGGGTACTCTCATGAGGAGTGCAAAGTTTGGGAAGATGCTGACCGTACCAGCGTCTTCCATGATTCCTCTGTGCCTTATAATTATTGGGTATCCAAGCTGGACACATGTCATGAACTGGCTCTCTACACCTTAGAGGTCCTGGCCTGCCCTGCTGTTAGTGTTTTGTCAGAGAGGGTTTTAAGTGCTGCTGGTGGAATTATAACTGATAAGCGCATCCGCCTGTCATCTGAAAATGCTGACAGGCTGACTCTTAAAAAAATGAACAAGGACTGGATTGGGCCAGACTTCTCAACACCACCGAATGATAGCAGCGCAACATAAACTCAAATCCAGTGTCTGTTTTTGGGAGGCCTATTCCCATGCACATCTTCACACTCACACATGGGTATACGCTTCCTGGTTTTGGCTATTTGCAGTTGTCCTCCTCCTTCTCATCCTCATCCTACACCACCATATCACGAGGGTGACCGTGGTCCGTGATGCAACACCCACATAATTTTTTAAAGGGTGTTTATGATGCCCGTAAAAAAAATTGTTATACAGTATGTTCATGTATATGCCCCAGGAGTAAAGGTTTGTCTGTCCATACACTTAGCGCATGGGCATTACAAGTATAGGAGACCCGCTCCTTTTTAATGGGAAATTTTTTTTATGAGGGCTTCCTCCACATCTCTTCCAAGGGGCATTGAAGTGCCTTAAAATTTTTGCCAACCCTTGCATTCACTGCATAGGCAAACACTATGGGAGACCCACTTCCTAATGATGGGAACATTTTTTCATGAGGCCCTCCTCTACATCTTTTCAAAGGGGCATTGGAGTGCCTCCAAATTTTTGGCAGTTCTTGCATTCACTGTATAGGCAAACAGTATTGGAGACCCACTTCCTAATAATGGGAACATTGTTTTCAGGAGGCCCTCCTATATGTCTCTTCAAAGGAGTATTGGGGTGCGTCCAAATTTTGGGAAGCCCTGCCACTCACTGCAAGAACAGTATAGGAGACCCACTGTTTAATAATGGGACCACCACCCAGCTGATGGCCCTCTAAGAATAGTGAGGGCTGACTACTGGCCCTTTAAGAATAGTTAAGGCCGCCTGATGGCCCTATAAAAATAGGCTTTGAGACTTTCAGTGTCCCTCCTTCGTAAATGAAACAGGATGTGTCTGATGATGTGTCACAAACCACATGGCCAGATAAGGTTGTAAATGTTAAAATGACATTTCCCAGTGAATGCATTTCTTTTGGTTGAAAGCAATGCTAAAGTTCAAAAACGCATCAAAAACGCTACGTGTGAACATAGCCCAAGGTGTGCAGGAGCATTCTTGTTTTTGGTTATTTATTTTGCCTTATATACAAGTCATTACCCTGGAAAGGATGTTCCTTAACATATTTCCCAGGAAATCCATTTTGGTTTCGTTTTGTATGTTTTATTGTGAGTCTGCAAAAGTGGCGTAGGACTCTGACAACATTGTTCACAGCAGTGATCTGGGAGTAGGAAATGCTTCCAGGGGTCTTCCCCATTCTGTTCCCATGTCATTTGAGTAATGTTCACATCGATTTCTGCAATTTCTTGTCCCTCTGCAGACCTCCATAGGGCCGCCAGAATAATGCTCAAGTCTCCCATAGACTTACATTGTGCTGGCTGCTCTGGTTGAGCACCCGAGTATTCAGATTTGCCCGACTTGAACAATGAGCACCCGAGCATTTTAGTGCTCGCCTATCACTAGAGAGGACCCTACCCTTGCGACCTTACATTCTACAGGATAATGGGGAAGGAGACAAAAGGTTTGAGGGCTGCAGCAACTCTGGTGTTGGTTAGGTGGTAGCGGGGTAGTTGCAGGCTGTAAGCTGTTCTGAAGACATGGGTTTTCAAATTCCGCTTGAAATGTCTGAATATAGGGGATAATTGGATGTGTTGGGCCTCAGAATTCTAAAGCATGGGAGATATTCGGGAGAAGTCTTGCAGGTGATTGGATGAGGAATGCACGATTGTGGAGGAGAGAAGGCCTTGCAAGAACCAGAGATTACGTGGTTCAGAGATATATGGGGGTGACAGATTATGGATGGCTTTGTAGGTCAGTGTTGTAAGCTTAAAATGGATACTGTTATATGCAGAAATAGCTACTCTGTATCGACTCTTATTCGACCAGCAAAATCGCAAATACAGACGCACTTGGCACAAGCTAACACTGCTAAGCATGTCCTTAAGGGCCAGGATATTCTTTACCCTCTCCCTAAGGATAGGGGGGCTTTACAGAGCTCTTCCCAGACTGTTGTCGCAGGGTAGCTGGCATCTGGTGATGCGGATGATCTGCAGTAAGGTACAAGAGTAAATCCAAAGCTAGCAAAAAAAAATGAAAACCAAAGGGAAACCCTGGGACAAAAGGACAAAAGATAATAAAAAAGAACCAAAATGACCATTAGCAACTTCAGAGAAGCATCCAGAGCTCAAACAGGAAACACCCACCATGCACCTACGCAAGGAAACTGAATAAACATCACTGAATTGGATCAGAAGCAGCCCTTTTAAAGTTAGCCATAATCCAAGGGTAAAAATCAGGGAATGCATTCCTCCCAGTCATTTTCAGGGAGCCACTCCCTGCTCACCTAGACAGCAGGGTGCACAAATTCTCACCGTTGGGTAACATCAGGCAAGCAGCATCCTGAACATCACATTTCCCAAGCAACAAAACCAGTACGCAGCACAGCATCCTGTGTTCCCATATTGCTCACCACTTCCACGTATGATGCACCACCGTGTGTAGTTGCACCACCCAAGTGTATGGTATCTATGCTCTCAGCGTGGACTGACCAGTGGAACAGTCTGGAAATTGGAGGACGATGATTGCATCCGCGGAATTGGGAGACAATTAAGGGATTTGAAGAGGGAAGAAGCAGAGAAGTAGTGAGGACAGAAATAGATTAGGGCAGCAGAGTAACGGACAGACTGGAAAGGTGTGCTGATGTGATGGGAGATGATGAGGTCCTAAAATACACAAGAAGTCAAGGCCTTTAGAGTGATGCGTACAATTTGGAGGAAAAGGTGGTGGTCATGTGCGACGCCCGCAAGAGTTTGGGGCACTCGGTCTGGGCCAGTCAGTTCTTCAGGGGATGTCACGGCAGCAGTGACCCTGTCCGTGGCCTTGGGCGTGCATTAAAATGTAAGGGGGAAAGTTTATAAGGGATTAAGTCGTGACGCTACCCTTGGTGTTCAGCAATAAATGGGCGATGCTGCGATTCAGGTCCACTGGGGCGGTTGGTCATGCAGCAGAGATGTTACAGTTCTCCATGGCTAGAGCGGGCCCCAGGGTAGTTATAGGGTTAATTTGATGATGGTAACTGTTGTAGTGCAGGGCAGTTGATGCAGTAAATAAATCTGAGGACACAGCAGGGTGCAGTCTTCACACTTTACTCGCAGTCTTTAGGTTATAATCACCAGCCGGGTGCTGTGTCCTCCGGGTCAGGGGTCCAGCCAGCTCTCAGGTAGTTTGGGTGCACTTTTCCAGGACCCCCTTCTTGTGTACCTTCCCAGGTAGTCTCTCTGCGCTGGCTCACACACTCCTGCCCTGCGCCTCACACACAGTGTCCCAAGCCAGCAGCCTCAGGTCCTGTCAGGCGATGATCTCCTGGTCCCCTTGACCCTATGTGGCTGCCTATTTAGCTATTATGTGTGGATTTGGCTGTCAGACATACAGATACTACAGCCTCCGGTTTTCTAGCTGTGTCTTACAGTCTCTCCACTAGTCTGGGGCCGGTCCCCACTGCGACCTGGTCCCTCCACCTGACCACCACGGGTGTATTCTTCACTTTCCTGGCCCCTAGGACCCCTTCTCTTCACTGGAGCCCTTCTTCGTCACTCCTCTCCTCTCTTGACACCTGCTCCAACTGACTCCTGTAACCATGACAACTCTCCACTACCAACTGTCAACTTTCGCTCCAGCTGTCCTGCTCTTATCTACTTCCTCCACCCACACCCTCTACCTCGTTCCCCCCTGGCTTGGAGAGGTGTGGTGTTGGGTGCTAGTGTGTGGGTCCCAGGTAGTACCCCCTCCTTATCGGAGAGTGGGGTACCACACCTCTGGCTGAGGTGCAGTACCTCTGTGGCAACTGGACCCTCAGAGGTGCCACACATGCAGTCCAAGCTGCACAGCAAACAAGGCAGCAGGGTGCAAAAGCTCTGAGTCAGGCCCCTCTCCTTTAGGTTGGCTGCTACTGCTCACATCGGCTGACCAAAACCATATTAAGGATAAAGAACCCATAAAGATGAAATATATAAATTACATATAGCACATACATATATGGCCATGAAAAATGGGTATACCTTAGTAGGAGCAATAAGGACAATCGCACATAGCATGGGAATTAACTCAAAAGGAAAAGATGAAGCGATCAAAAAAGTCCAAAAGACTCAATATTACAAAAGATATAATTAAATCTTTATTGTAGTGTGAACAGAGACAAGAAAACAGGAGGAAAAATTTGAGTCAGAATGACCATGGCAGCACTGAGGCAAACAAACGGGGCATACAGAAGAAAATGAGACCAAATAGGGATAAGGCATATCTAAGACATAATAGCAATGTAAAATAGAATGATAAATTGCGCCAAACCCAAGTTATCAAATGCAGCCAAACAGGTTTAGATGGATATAAACATTAACATTGTATACATTTAGACAATAGAGGCAACTTTACCTGTTGGGACAGCAAGTAGAGGTCTCACCACATGTATATCCCCCCAACGCACGTTTCGGCAAATGGCCTTTCTCAAGGGGTGATGGGAAGAAGGAAATGAGGGATATTTAAGGTAGAGTCGACCAATCACATTGTGAATCACATGCATGTGACCAAATAGAAGGTGGTAAATAAGTGGCAAAAGTACCTCCCAACAATGGCTGCCATCACCATGGTGACATCAAACATACCATACACACAGCCCAGTGTCTAAACAACATCCATCAAGGAACATTCAAGACAGACGTGTGAGTGAAAGTGCCTAATTTTTATTGAGGAATGTGGAGTCACCACTGTACTGAGGAACACTGCATTAATCGTGCAACAGCATTAAGTTGAGACCCAGGCCATGTCCCATTACAATGACACTAGTGTTAAGGCAATCACATGGCCAACATCACGTCACAAGACTCCTCCCCTCACTACATGTAGCTGTGACGCGTCTACTGATGATGCACGTGTCACCCAGGTTTCTAAGACACCACGGGCTGCATTGGCACAAGGCTCCTCCCCTCACTGCGTGCAGCGGTGATGTGTCTGCTCATGATGACGCACGCGTCGCCCTGACAACCAGAACACAACGAGTGGCGACGGCATCGCGCGCCCGTGACGTCACAAACATGTGACTAATCACGTGACACCAGGATGCCGAGAGCCGCCCGGCGTGAGGAAGCCAGCGGCACGCGCGCAGAGTGCGCGCCATCGCTAGCAATAAAGAACATAGATCAAATGTTGGCCACAAGATGACAAAGTAGTGGTATGGTGCCAATACAACATTTAAGGCATAGGTGAATCCCACCTATAAGGCATACACATAGTAGGCAAATTATAAGAAAAAAAGCCATTTAAATGAGGGTCTTTAACAATATAGAATATATAATATATATGTATAAAATATATATATAAATACAGGTGGGGCCACATAAAATGACTGATATACCAAAATATAATAATGACTATATGGTTAAAGAGGGGGGACACCAAATGAGGCCAAGATCATACAAAATGACGTTATAACAGATGTCATATTGGTGATAGCCAGAGATGCAAAACAACAAAACAACTGCCTGTCATGGTATAGAATAATACAATCAAAAAAATATATACATAAAGAATACAGAATTAAATATGATAGGCAACATGACATCAATATACATAGCATGATGAGTTGTGCGTCTTCCAGGTAGTACCTCCTTCTTATCGGAGAGTGGGGTACCACACCTCTGGCTGAGGTGCAGTACCTCTGTGGCAACTGGTCCCTCAGAGGTGCCACACATGCAGTCCAAGCAGCACAGCAAACAAGGCAGCAGGGTGCAAAAGCTCTGAGTCAGGCCCCTCTCCTTTAGGTTGGCTGCTACTGCTCACATCGGCTGACCCCTAGCCTTTTCTCTGTTCAAATGGGTCTCCATGCAGGACTGGCATGCTGTTTTGCTCTGCTATGAGCGCCATGCTTCTATGCTTCCTTGTAGAAACACTTCATGCGATGAAGAATCAGGTGATTGCACAGGTGGAAGAGGAGGAGGAAGACTAGTTCGGGATATATGGGAGAGACAGATTATGGATGGCTTTGTAGGTCAGTGTTACTAGCTTGAAGTGGATATATTGTGAAATTGGGAGACAATTAAGGGATTTGCAGGGGGGAAAAGTGCCAGTGAACTGAGCAGACC
The DNA here is from genome assembly GCF_039654945.1 of Dendrobates tinctorius. NCBI lineage: Eukaryota > Metazoa > Chordata > Amphibia > Anura > Dendrobatidae > Dendrobates > Dendrobates tinctorius. The sequence goes on along the minus strand of NW_027361843.1, from coordinate 2,481,898 downwards.
AAAGTCAGCTCAATGGAGCTCCCTGACAAGTCATTGGTGGTCTGCACATTATATCCTCGGAGATTAAAGCATGAAACCCTACAATTTCCACATTTTTTTGTCAGAATCCATACTCTGTATTAGCTCAGAGACATACAGAAGTGGCCACTGCACCTCTGAGTGCGTCCTATAAACTCTCAGTACAAATCTATGATGTGAACCAGTGAAACACATGAAAGAGCCCTAAAGTTTATTTCCTGGATTTCTATTTCTGTATTATTTAAAACAAATAACTGTATTCAGTTAATAGTTAGAGTTAATAGTCGACTTCTAAAATATGATTTCCACATACTGTTATTGCTATAATAAATAATTTGCTATGGTCGTTTTATGCATTATTTAACAGTATATGTTGGATGTTCGTGTAACTAGCATCCTGTAAAATCCTTTCTTCCTTCAGTTTACTGTCTGATGCCTTTAGCCTGTCCTCCAGCAAATTCATTTAAATGCACATCAGTCTGCTAAGAATCTGTTTGCTATTGTGCTGACATTCTTGCAGCATATGCCATTTTTTATTCCATGTACATCAACTTTTAGCTGTAACTAATTTAAAAGGAACATGTAGTACCTCGTCCCAATGATCCTGCCACACATTATCTCAATTATACTTGATTTATATCTTTGTGCTGCAATTTGTAAGGTCCTAGAGAAAACAATTCCAAAAGTTTTCTTAACCAGTAAATAAAATGATCTTGCTGTGACAATATTTTATTTCCTTTGCTTTGTTGCTATACAGTTTTAGATGTTCTAATTAGATTTCTAGAGTGACTTCACCATTAATGATCTGCTATTTTATTAGGTCAATGAATTACCATTTTTCACATTCAGATTATATGACTAAAACTAACCAACCATATTTCAATCTTGTAAGTTTTATAGAATATTGTATTTCTTTGCTAAGAAACAGTCCATGACAATGACTATTACCAAACTGCAAAAAAGGAGAATTGCTCTCAGCAGAATCACTGCTGTGACTGAAGATTAAGTTCATGGTTTTTAATGATGATTAGGGCAATACATTTCAAGTTTGGTCTGATCTCTTCCTCAGGTTGACCAAAACGCATTGTCAACATCATAATACACTATGTGCACAATTAGGCAAGTGAGTATATTGCCCATATCATCATTTTTGTGCATGCTTTGCAACTTCAAGCTGAATAAATTTCAATGCTTTTAGGATACCTCCTGCATATCAATTACTGTGATACGGTGGCCTCCAGGAAAATGGCCACCGAGGGTGGCACATGCTCAGATTGAGATCTCGGCAGATCTCAATCTGAGCATGCGCCACCCCCAGTGGCCATTTTCCCGGAGGCCACCACATCACAGTAATGAATATGCAGGGAGCTCTGGGAAAATGGCCGCTGGGGGCTCAGATTGAGATCTCGGCAACGAAATCTTGGGTGCCAAGATCTCGTCTCCCGAGATCTTGGGATGAGATCTCGTTGCCGAGATCTCAATCTGAGCATGCGTCGCCCTTGGCAGCCATTTTCCCGGAGGCCACTACATCGCAGCAATGGATATGCAGGGGGCTCCGGGAAAATGGGCTCTGGGGGCGGCGCATGTTCAGATTGAGATCTCGGCAACGAGATCTTGGGTGCCAAGATCTCATCTCCCGAGATCTTGGGATGAGATCTTGTTGCCGAGACCTCAATCTAAGCATGCACCGCCCCCTGTGGCCATTTTCCCAGAGGCCACCACATCGCAGTAATGGATATGCAGGGAGCTCAGGGAAAATGGCCGTTGGGGGCTCAGATTGAGATCTCGGCAACAAAATCTTGGGTGCCAAGATCTCGTCTCCTGAGATCTTGGGATGAGATCTCATTGCCGAGATCTCAATCTGAGCATGCGTCGCCCTTGGCAGCCATTTTCCCAGAGGCCACTACATCACAGCAATGGATATGCAGGGGGCTCCGGGAAAATGGGCTCTGGGGGCGGCGCATGTTCAGATTGAGATCTTGGCAACGAGATCTTGGGTGCCAAGATCTCATCTCCCGAGATCTTGGGATAAGATCTTGTTGCCGAGACCTCAATCTAAGCATGCACCACCCCCAGTGGCCGTTTTCCCAGAGGCCACCACATTGCAGTAATGGATGTGCAGGGGGCTCTGGGAAAAGTGCCACTGGGGGCTCAGATTGAGATCTCGGCAACGAGATCTTGGGTGCCGAGATCTCATCTCCCGAGATCTCAGGATAAGATCTCGTTGCTGAGATCTCAATCTGAGCATGCGCTGCTCTCAGCGGCCATTTTCCTGGAGGCCATTACATCGCAGCAATGGATATGCGGGGGGCTCCGGGAAAATGGGGGCGGTGCATGCTCAGATTGAGATCTCGGCAACGAGATCTTGGGTGTCAAGATCTCGTCTCCCGAGATCTTGGGAAGAGATCTTGCTCCCGAGATCTCAATCTGAGCATGCGCCACCCCCGGTGGCCATTTTCCCGGAGGCCACCACATCACAGTAATGGATATGCGGAGGGCTCCGGGCTTTCACAAAATCCTGGCTGAGCCCCCTGGACCACAGAGCACTGCAGCCATTTTCACCCATAGCGGAACACACTCTCATCCCAGCCAGCTGCCTGCAGCAACCCGCCACTCTTGCCTCCTCCAGCAGCAACCCTGGGACCCTGCTCCACCGTGGCCAGTAAGGTATATCCACATTATAAGACGCACACCCATTTTCCACCCAAATCACCCCCCTTTCACCCAATTCAAAATAAAACAATAAAAAAAATAAAATATACACATATTTGGTATCGCCATGTTCATAATCGCCTGATCAGTTTTTGCCTTTTGAGAGCAAGGTAAAAAAAAATCTGTGGAATTGCATTTTTTTTGCATTTTCACCGCACTTGGATTTTTTTTCCCTTTTTTCAGTACATGATATGTTAAAACCAATGGTGTCTTTCAAAAGTGCAACTTGTCCAACAAAAACAAGCCCTCACATGGCCATATTGACTGAAAAATAAAAACGTTATGGCTCTGGGAAGAAGGGGAGCAAAAAACAAAAATGCAAAAATCGAAAATGGCCTTGGGCTTAAGGGGTTAATTTTATTTGGTGTAGAGATAGCAAACTTAAATTGTTTATTCTTTATTTTATTGGTTTAAAAAAAAAGTTGTACTCAGTAAGAATGAAAATGGCTTGTGTTGTCATTTTGTGAGATCCTTAATTTTTATTGTTCCGAATGAAATATGAACTTATTTTTGAATTGCAACCTTTAGTTTCTGTTGGTGCCATTTTGTATCAATATAATTTTTTTATTGCACTTTCTTTACTGGATGGGTTAAATAACATTATCTTTTGATAGATTGGACTTTTACAAGATAATAGGTCTCATATTAAACTTATACTTTCTTTTCTGTACAAACATCTTTTCAGCAATCAGTAGATATCACAGGATCCACTATTCACAATAGGTTATTGTCACATCTAACCTCCTCTCCGCCCCTTCACAATGACCTTTGCCCAGATTAATGCATGCTTATATAACTCCTCTATACAAATAGGGCTTGGTCAGTCTATTGCTGCTAATGTCCATGTGGTTGCAGAAAATGACAGTAAGCAGGAGCCCAATATTAGACTTAGTGGCCTGTGTGAAAATTGGAAGATTAGAGAGACAAGATTTCCAATTTTTTAAATATAGATTGTGGAAAATTTGGATTGCAACATACACTTGCTGAAAATTGTGCCTGTGTAGGTCATGGACATCAGCCCCTAGAAATGTACCAAGCCAGGAGCTGGAGAAGTACTGCCAATTTTATATTAAAATTATAATCACAAACCCAATAAAGATTGTCAGGAACCATTTCTTATAATGCTGAAGTATCAGAGGGCTGGCAAATGTCACAGGCTTCCCCATAATGCCCTGCAGCTATGACATCTTAACTCCTCAACGACCGCCGATACACCTTTTAATGGCGGTAGTTAAGGGTACTTTAAAAGTGTATAGCACCCCCAGAGTCGAATTTTCTCTGGGGTCTCAGCTTCTGGGGGTAGCCAAGACCCCAGAGAACATGATTCAGGTTGGTTTTTACCGACCCTGCTTTTGCCATCGCCGTTATTAACAGTATAGCAGCGACTGCAAAAAAAGAAAGTCTGATGTGCCATTTAATTTCTCTCTCCTCTGATGTGATCGCACATCAGAGGAGAGAGAAATAGGGTCCCCGATCCCCCCGGTACCTCCTGGTGCTCCATCGCCCATGTGCTTCCCATCCATGGGTGCCACCATCTTCTTCTGGGAAAAAAATTGCGGGCACATGCGTAGTGCGCCCATGGCGAACTGCTGGCCGGCACTCAGCAATAATAGGAATATTTTTCCTATTGGCTCATTTTGGTCACTGTGATAGATCCTATCACAGTAATGAAAATAACAAAAAATAGTAAATAAACCCCCCTCTTTATCACCCCCTTAGTTAGGGAAAGATAATAAAATAAAGAAAATATGTTTATTTTCATTTTTCCATTAGGGTTAGAGTTAGGCTAAGGTTAGGGTTGTAATTAGGGTTAGGGTTGAAATTAGGATTAGGATTGGGATTAGGGTTAGAGATTAGGGTTAGGGTTGGGATTAGGGATAGGGGTGTGTTGGGGTTAGGGTTGTGGTTAGAGTTTTGGTTAGGGTTGGGATTAGGGTTAGGGGTGTGTTGGAGTAGGGTTGGAGTTACAATTGAGGGTTTTACACTATTTAGGCACATCAGGGTGGTCTCCAAACGCGACATGGCTCCACCATTCATTCCAGCCAATTTTGCTTTCAAAAAGTCAAATGGTGCTCCCTCCCTTCCGAGCCCCGACGTGTGCCCAACAGTGGTTTACCCAACATATGGGATATCAGCATACTCAGGAAAAATTACACACCAACTTTGGAGGTCTAATTTCTCCTGTTACCCTTGTGAAAGTAAAAATTTGGGGGTGAAAACATCATTTTTGTGGAAAAAATATGATTTCTTATTGTCATGACTCTGAAGCACTTAGGGGTTTAAAATGCTCACCACACACCTAGATAAGCTCCTTAGGGGGTCTAGTTTCCAAAATGGGGTCCTTGTGGGGGTTTCTACTGTTTAGGAACATCAGGGGCTCTGCAAACACAACATGCCCCCAGACCATTCCATCAAAGTCTGCGTTCCAAAACGACGCTCCTTCCCTTCCGAACTCTGCCATGAGCCCACACAGTGGTTCCCCCCACATATGGGGTATCAGCGTACTCAGGACAAATTGTACAACAACTTTTGTGGTCCAATTTCTCCTGATACCCTTGTGAAAATGAAAATTTGGGGGCAAAAACATCATTTTTTGGTAACAAAATATGATTTTTTATTTTCATGGCTCTGCGTTACAAACTTCTGTGAAGCACTTGGGGGTTCAAAGTGCTCATTACACATCTAGATAAATTCCTTAAGTTTCCAAAATGGTGTCAATTGTGGGGGTTTTCCACTGTTTACGTGTGAATAAGAAAGAGAGACATACTATACACCAGGGATCATCAAAAAATACACAAAATGGTATAAAAAAATTATTTATTCAGAAAGTCATAGGAAACCACAACACACCAACAATTAGTTAAAAACAATTAAAAGCAGGACAAAAAGCCCCCATGAGATGTTACAATCCACCTGAACCCAAACCGGTCAAACACATGTAGAACCAATGTCTGATAAGTAGTGTTGAGCATTCCGATACTGCAAATATCAGGTATCGGCCGATATTCGCTGTATCGGAATTCCGATACCGAGTACCGATATTGTTAGAATATCGGATACCGAAATCGGAAGTTCCCATAATGCAATGAGCCACTGTTGTGGCTGTGATTGGCTGCTGAAATGATGTCATCATGATGCGCGGACTGTGCGCATCATGATGCGCAGTCTGTGCGGGCCTGCCGGGGGTCTTTACGGGCCTGCCGGGGGTCTGTGCGGACTACCGGGGGTCTGTGCGGGCCTGCCGGGGGTCTGTGCCGGCTGCCAGGAGTCTGTGCGGGCCTGCCGGGGGTCTGTGCCAGCTGCCGGGGGTCTGTGCGGACTGCCGGGGGTCTGTACAGGCCTGCCGGGGGTCTGTGCCGGCTGCTGGGGGTCTGTGCGAGACTGCCGGGGGGTCTGTACGGGCCTGCCGGGGGTCTGTGCGAGCTGCCGGGGGTCTGTACGGGCCTGCCGGGGGTCTGTACGGGCCTGCCGGGGGTCTGTACGGGCCTGCCGGGGGTCTGTGCCGGCTGCTGGGGGTCTGTGCGGACTGCCGGGGGTCTGTGCGGGCCTGCCAGGGGTTGTGTGTGTGTGCAGGCATCATCCGATGGGACTACAAGTCCCATCGGGCTATGCCTGCTGCAATGACAGTGATTGACACATTAGCCAATGATGGGACAGTAGTAGTTCCAGCATCCGGCTAATGTGTTGAATGTAAAATAATATATATATATATATATATATATATATATATATACATACCACATACATACTACATACAACATACATACTACATACATACTACATTCATAGAACATACATACTACATATATACTACAATCATACAGCATACATACATACTACATATATACTACATTCATACAACATACATACATACTACATATATAATACATTTATACAACATACATACATACTACATACTACATACATACTACATATATACTACATTCACACAACATACATACATACTACATACATACTTCATATATACTACATTCATATAACATACATACATGTATACTACATACATACTACATATATACTACATTCATACAACATACATACATGCATACTACATACTACATACATACAACATGCATACATGCATACTACATACTACATACATACTACATATATACTACATTCATACAACATACATACATGCATACTACATAGATACTACATATATACTACATTCATACAACATACATGCATACAACATACTACATATATACTACATTCATACAACATACATACATGCATACTACATACATACTACATACATACTACATTCATACAACATACATACATGCATACTACATACTACATATATACTACATTCATACATACATGCATACTACATACTACATAAATACTACATTCATACAACATACCAAGAACCTCCTGAGTTCAAATGCCTGAGAATTGTAAACTCTAACGAGAAAGCACACAAAACAGTGTTTATGTGCAAAAATACAAACAATTTTATTGAATAAAATACATATAGTCACAAATCCAATGTCATCATTCCATAACCATGGACGCACAGACGCACGCCGACCCCGTCAGGATACCTTCCACGGCGCGGCAGGTGCGTGCACAGTGCATGCCCCTCTCAAGACGGCCATATATCAAATATACCATGAACCACCTCACTAAGGGAGATAATATAAACACAGGGGGAGTTTGTTACAAAATATAATACCAGAACAACAACCTAAGCACAAATCTAGGTCACAACAAATAATAATAATTAAACAAAATAAGACAAAAAAATGTTTTTTTATAGTAAGTATAAGACAAAAAATAATAATATAAACATAAATAGAAATAATAAACATAAATAGAAATATGCTGTGACACCAAAAGCATGCATCTTTCATTGTTTTTAATCATGGACGATGTATAGTCTTTTCAGTTCTAGGATGGTTATTAAGGTAATTCCTCCTCCTCAAAATCCAGATAGTGCCAGAAGAAGGGTCTTCAAAGAAACCAGAATGATGATATGACGCGCGCCTTCTACCGGAAGTGACGTGGCGGTCCTGTATTGACCGCGCAGGTCGCTATCTTATGACCGCACACACCGGATATAGATTACTTTAATTATTGCCAGTATAAGAGGGCCTGGGCCCACAACAGTGGCCACACAGCCCCCCGAGGAAGCCTCTGGGCGAAACGCGTCGGGGTTTGCCAGTACCGCTTGACCTGTCCACATGGGTAAGAGATTCGATCCTAAGAGCCTTTCTGTGGTATAGTAGTGCCTTATAGGTTAATTTACCTGTGAGTTGCTGGCAGTACAACAAAGGGAATATTGTCCCGTTTGCTCGCATATTTAAATATGTTCATTTTGACCTTTATCTGAGGTATGAGCAAGTATTTGCATCAGCACTTTATTATTACCAATAGGTTACTCCAAGCTATACCTAGCTCTAGATGTTTAATTATTTACACCCTGTGCACATTGTGTCGAGCGGTTTGTTGTTTCCACCTTATATATGCTCATTGGATTTGTGACTATATGTATTTTATTCAATAAAATTGTTTGTATTTTTGCACATAAACACTGTTTTGTGTGCTTTCTCGTTAGAGTTTACAATTCTCAGGCATTTGAACTCTGGAGGTTCTTGGTAGGTGCTATTGTAATACAGAGTTGCCTGACTACACATGTGTCTTTTTACACTTAGTGTTATGATCATTCATAGGTATGAATCTTGGTGTTAAAATTGTTATCTTTCTGTGTATATTCACAGCTCTTCTACCTGATCATATGGATCATAAAACCCGCGAAAAAGCGTGGCTTACAAAGCTTAATGAGGTATTTGGTGGAGACCAGAGTGTGGCTGCTAATTCAAGAGACACAGAGGATTCTATTTTGAAATTAAAACAACTTTTAAATAAAAAGACAAGGTTATGGTGGAACAAGTCGTTTCTGGAGCGATATATTGATAGAGGCCTTATACCTAGGGGACTTCGGGTACAAGTTTTCCCCTCTTTTTCCACTGAGGATGAACCTTTTAGGAGGCAGTGGGAGGAAGTGTCCGCTAATTGTTCAAGGGGCTTTATGGGGCTTTTAATTAAATCTAATGATGCAACACTTAATGAATTGGAGACGGAAATCAATTCTCTTCAGACGTCTTTAAAAACTAGCTTAACGACTGAAGCTCTCACTAAATTAAATGAGGATCTAGAAATTGACTTTGTGAGATGGGAAAAGGATATTGTCGCCTCCAAAACCAAAAAATATCAAAGAGATGTAGCGGATTTCTCTAATGATCGGGTGTATAAGTGGAGGAGGAAACAAGTATCAATAAGGGGGACCAATAGAAGCCATCATAATTCATTTTCATCAGCATCCTCTATGGATGAAGAGGCACCTGCTGGACCCTCTCTTCCCTCCCTCCTTAATGAAAGGTTGGGATATGTTAAATCCGGTGCGAGGAAGGCGAAAGGACCAAATAAAAGAAAACTTACTCCACCACAATCATTAGAGAAGAAATCAAAGAATAGATTGGAGGTAATTTATCTAACTACACCCTGTCACAGCCTCAAGTAGAGGTTCTGAATAAGGGTTTATCATTTGTTCCCACTAATTCTTTTGATTTCTTCTCAGCAATGAAAGATTTACAACTCTTCCTAAGGAAGGTGGTTTTACGTAAAATATATACTAAAGCGGAGGTTGGTGCTGATTTACCCACTATTCAAGAACAGGAGGCTTTAACTATCTTGGAGGAATTGGAGACAGGTGTCCCCCCTCATGAAACAGGTACTTTTCCTACATCCATTTTTCCTAAGTCGACCACGTTCCCCTCCTTTTCTATCTGTCCACAGGTGGATATATTTAATAAACTGGCTCTTGAGGACTTTAGGAACCTGCCTAAAAAGAGAGGTGTACAGAACCTTACATATGTACAACGGCAAGCAGTAAAGGAACTTAGTGGTTTAAAAGATATAGTCATTAAGCCGGCAGATAAGGGTGGGAACGTGGTCCTCTGGCCATCAGGAATGTATGAAAGAGAGGCATTCCGGCAATTGAGAGATCGGGATGCCTATATCCTGTTATCGGGTAATCCAACTGAGAGATTCCAAGGAGAATTATTTAGAATTTTGGATGAAGCCTTAATACAGGGGGTAATCCCTAAAAAGATATTTAACGGTTTGATGGTCGAAAATCCGACTACACCTACGTTCTTCCTGTTGCCAAAGATACATAAAGATCCTTTGGTACCCCCGGGACGTCCGATTGTCTCTGGCATTGGAGGGTTATGCGACTCAGTCTGTAAATTTATAGACTACTACTTGCAGCCTTTGGTTGAGTCGCTGCCCTCCCATGTCAGAGACACTACGGACGTCCTGAGGAAGATTGACGGCTTATGTATGGACCCAGACATGCTTTTAGCCACCATTGATGTCGAATCACTTTATACCAGCATTCGACATCCAGACGGCCTGTTGGCAGTGGAGTATTTTCTGGGCATGAGTAATTATGAACCCGCTCTGCGCTCACTGATCCTGGAACTATTGGAATTTGTTTTAACACACAATTATTTTACTTTCAGGGACCGGTACTATTTGCAACAATGGGGCACTGCGATGGGTGCGGCCTGTGCGCCGTCATACGCAAACCTCTTCTTGGGTTATTGGGAAAGGGAGGTTTTCGGTGACGGCGCTCGGGCCGCTTCCCATGCGCAGTGCTGGTACCGGTTCATTGACGATGTTTTTATGATTTGGCAAGGGTCGGAGGCTGGCCTTCTGGGCTTCATCCGGGAACTCAATCAGAACACAATTAACATCAAATTGACGTATAAGATTGATGCCAAGATGATAGACTTTTTGGATATCAAGATTATGGTCGATGGGGTGGGCAGGATCCAAACTGATGTTTTTCGCAAGGATACTGCAGTAAATGCTTTGCTGCATGCGACTTCTGCCCATACCCCCTCGACCATACGAGCAATACCTACTGGGCAGTTCTTACGTATGAAACGTGTGTGTTCAACGGATGCAGCCTTTGAGGGTCAGTCTCGTGACCTAACTTCCAGGTTCAGTGAGCGTGGATATAGTAATAGGTGTATCAAGAGGGGCTTACGTCGTGCCCGGGGTACTCCACGTAGTGAACTCCTTTGTGGTTCTGTGCGTAATATGGGTAAAGATCAACCACTTAGATTTATTACAACTTTTAATAATCAGTGGACTGATATGCGCCAGATTCTCCAAAAACACTGGTCAGTCCTCAAAACGGACCCTGTTTTAGGTAAGATTTTACCTGAACACCCCTTGATGACTGCTAGAAGGGGGAAAAACCTTAAGGATTTACTAGTTAAAAGTCACTATGTGGCGACTACCCCTAATCCATTTGGGGTGCAACAACAGCGTTGGGGTTGTTATCCTTGTGGCTCGTGTCGGGCTTGTAGTAATATCTTAAGGACTTCCTCTTTCATAGCCTCCGATGGTGATAGGGAATTTCGTATTCTCACATATATTTCCTGCAGCTCATGGTATGTCGTGTATTATGCAACCTGCCAGTGTAATTTGATTTATGACATCCCGTGAGCTGCGGGTTAGGACTCGTGAACATGTCAGGGACATCCGGGCAGTACGGGAGGCTACGGATGTCCCTGGCCTGAAGACAATCCCTAGACACTTTCGGTTGCACCACAATTCGGATCCATCTGGATTGTGTGTTCGGGGGATTGACCGGGTCCATTGTGGTATCAGAGGGGGTAATCTTAAACGTACCCTGGCACAGTTGGAGTGCCATTGGATTGTGACCTTGGGCACAATGACTCCTAAAGGTCTCAATGAGAAATTGTCGTTCTCACCGTTTCTCTAATTCTTTGTGCTTTCTCTTGTTTTTAATTTTAATTTCAATTTTTGTGGGTTTTAATATTATTTTTTGTTTTTAAATTTTCAACAGTTGGTATATATTTGTAATATCATCATTCTGGTTTCTTTGAAGACCCTTCTTCTGGCACTATCTGGATTTTGAGGAGGAAGAATTACCTTAATAACCATCCTAGAACTGAAAAGACTATACATCCTCCATGATTAAAAACAATGAAAGATGCATGCTTTTGGTGTCACAGCATATTTATATTTATGTTTATTATTTCTATTTATGTTTATATTATTATTTTTTGTCTTATACTTACTATAAAAAAACATTTTTTTGTCTTATTTTGTTTATTATTATTTGTTGTGACCTAGATTTGTGCTTAGGTTGTTGTTCTGGTATTATATTTTGTAACAAACTCCCCCTGTGTTTATATTATCTCCCTTAGTGAGGTGGTTCATGGTATATTTGATATATGGCCGTCTTGAGAGGGGCATGCGCTGTGCACGCACCTGCCGCGCCGTGGAAGGTATCCTGACGGGGTCGGCGTGCGTCTGTGCGTCCATGGTTACATGGGCGTGCTGACGGATGCCGGGTTCCGGGATTGCCGGAAGTGACGCGGCGGGGATTCTGTGTTGCCCGCGCATGCGCCGTCACGATGGCCGCGCGTGTCGATGTGGCCATAGCAACACAGGCACTATGACGCGCGCCTTCTACCGGAAGTGACGTGGCGGTCCTGTATTGACAGCGCAGGTCGCTATCTTATGACCGCACACACCAGATATAGATTACTTTAATTATTGCCAGTATAAGAGGGCCTGGGCCCACAACAGTGGCCACACAGCCCCCCGAGGAAGCCTCTGGGCGAAACGCGTCGGGGTTTGCCAGTACCGCTTGACCTGTCCACATGGGTAAGAGATTCGATCCTAAGAGCCTTTCTGTGGCATAGTAGTGCCTTATAGGTTAATTTACCTGTGAGTTGCTGGCAGTACAACAAAGGGAATATTGTCCCGTTTGCTCGCATATTTAAGTATGTTCATTTTGACCTTTATCTGACCTTTATACTACAGGCTGCCACGAGAAGTGGTGAGTTCTCCTTCAATGGAAGTCTTCAAACAGAGGCTGGACAGACATCTGACTGGGATGATTTAGCGAATCCTGCTTTGAGCAGGGGGTTGGACCAGATGGCCCAGGAGGTCCCTTCCAACTCTACGATTCTATGATTCTATGATTCTATGATTCTATGAGGTATGAGCAAGTATTTGCATCAGCACTTTATTATTACCAACAGGTTACTCCAAGCTATACCTAGCTCTAGATGTTTAATTATTTACACCCTGTGCACATTGTGTCGAGCGGTTTGTTGTTTCCACCTTATATATGCTCATTGGATTTGTGACTATATGTATTTTATTCAATAAAATTGTTTGTATTTTTGCACATAAACACTGTTTTGTGTGCTTTCTCGTTAGAGTTTACAATTCTCAGGCATTTGAACTCAGGAGGTTCTTGGTAGGTGCTATTGTAATACAGAGTTGCCTGACTACACATGTGTCTTTTTACACTTAGTGTTATGATCATTCATAGGTATGAATCTTGGTGTTAAAATTCATACAACATACGTACATACTACATACTACATACATACTACATATATACTACATTCATACAACATACATACATGCATACTACATACTACATACATACTACATATATACTACATTCATACAACATACATACATGCATACTACATACATACTACATATATACTACATTCATACAACATACAGTACATACATGCATACTACATACATACTACATATATTCTACATTCATACAACATACATACATGCATACTACATACTACATATATACTACATTCATACAACATACATGCATGCATACTACATACATACTACATTCATACAACATACATACGTACATACTACATACATACTACATATATGCTAGATTCATACAACATACATACATGCATACTACATACTACATACATACTACATATATACTACATTCGTACAACATACATACATGCATACTACATACATACTACATACATACTACATACAAACAACATACATACGTACATACTACATACTACATACATACTACATATATACTACATTCATACAACATACATACATGCATACTACATACTACATGCATACTACATATATACTACATTCATACAACATACATACATGCATACTACATACTACATACATACTACATATATACTACATTCATACAACATACATACATGCATACTACATACATACTACATACATACAACATACATACGTACATACTACATACTACATACATACTACATATATACTACATACATACAACATACATACGTACATACTACATATATACTACATTCATACAACATACATACATGCATACTACATACTACATACATACTACATATATACTACATTCATACAACATACATGCATACTACATACTACATAGATACTACATATATACTACATTCATACAACATACATGCATACTACATACTACATATATACTACATTCATACAACATACATACATGCATACTACATGCTACATACATATATACTACATTCATGCAACATACATACATGCATACTACATACATACTACATACATACTACATTCATACAACATACATACATGCATACTACATACTACATACATACTACATTCATACAACATACATACATGCATACTGCATACATACTACATATATACTACATTCATACAACATACATACATGCATACTACATACATACTACATACATACTACATTCATACAACATTCATTCATGCATACTACATACTACATATATACTACATTCATACATACATGCACACTACATACTACATAAATACTACATTCATACAACATACGTACATACTACATACTACATACATACTGCATATATACTACATTCATACAACATACATACATACTACATACTACATACATACTACATATATACTACGTTCATACAACATACATACATGCATACTACATACTACATACATACTACATATATACTACATTCATACAACATACATACATGCATACTACATACTACATATATGCTACATTCATATAACATGCATACATGCATACTACATACATACTACATTCATACAACATACATACATGCATACTACATACATACTACATATATACTACATTCATACAACATAGATACATAGTACATACATACAACATACAACATACTACATACTACAGACAATACATTCATACAATACATACATGTAGACATACAGTACATATAACATAGAGTACATACTCACCATCACTTGTCACTTTGTTCCCCAAAGCCAGTGTCATCTATAAAAAATATGAAAAAAACAAACAAGCAATATACTCCCTGATCCACAGAAATCCACGAGTGTCCCACGACGATCTCCTGCACTGCATCACTGAGAGGTTACTATGGTTCACTGGTCTCACTTTATGGCAAAAGCTGTGTGGGAACTTTCTCACACAGCAATGCCAAAAGTGAGACTAGGGACTATTTTTTTACAGTGGTGGAGGAATACAATGCGGAAGGATACCTACCTCCCGTCATTGGATTCCTGGGGCCCTTAGAGAGCGGTCGCATCAGCTGATGCTGCTGTTCTCCACGGGAGATCGTCGTGGGACACTCGTGGATTTCTGCAGATCAGGGAGTATATTGCTTGTTTGTTATTCTCGTATTTTTTATAGATGAAACTGGCTTTGGGGAACAAAGTGACAAGTGATGGTGAGTATGTACTCTATATTATATGTACTGTATGTCTATATGTATGTATTGTATGAATGTATTGTATTTAGTATGTATGTAGCATGTTTTATGTATGTAGTATGTATGTAGTATGTATGTATGTTGTATGAATGTTGTATATATGTAGTATGTATGTAGCATGTATGTATGTATGTATGCTGTATGAATGTAGTATATATGTAGTATGTATGTAGTATGTAGTATGTATGTTGCATGAATGTAGTATTTTATGTAGTATGTATGTAGTATGTAGTATGCATGTATGTTGTATGAATGTAGTATATATGTAGTATGTATGTATGTTGTATAAATGTTGTATATACTGTATGTAGTATGTATGTATGCTGTATGAATGTAGTATGTACAGTATGTAGTATGTATGCATGTTGTATGAATGTAGTATATATGAAGTATGTATGTAGTATGTAGTATGTATGTATGTTGTATATATGTAGTATGTATGCAGTATGTATGTATGTTGTATGAATGCTGTATATATGTAGTATGTATGTATGCTGTATGATTGTAGTATATATGTAGTATGTATGTAGTATGTATGTATGTTGTATGAATGTAGTATATATGAAGTATGTATGTAGTATGTATGTATGTTGTATGAATGTTGTATATATGTAGTATGTATGTAGTATGTATATATACATTTTTTTACATTCAACACATTAGCCGGATGATGGGACTACTACTGTCCCATCATTGGCTAATGTGTCAATCACTGTCATTGTAGCAGGCATAGCCCAATGGGACGATGCCTGCACACACACACAACCCCTGGCAGGCCCACACAGACCCCCGGCAGTCCGCACAGACCCCTGGCAGCCGGCACAGACCCCCGGCAGGCCCACACAGACCCCCGGCAGTCCGCACAGACCCCCAGCAGGCCCGTACAGACCCCCGGCAGGCCCGCACAGACCCCCGGCAGGCCCGTACAGACCCCCAGCAGGCCCGCACAGACCTCCAGCAGCCCGCGCAGACCCCCAGCAAACCCGTACAGACCCCCGGCAGGCCCACACAGACCCCCGGCAGCCAGCACAGACCCCCGTCAGGCCCGTACAGACCCCCGGCAGTCCGCACAGACCCCCGGCAGGCCCGTACAGACCCCCGGCAGGCCCGCACAGACCCCGCCCGCACATACAGACACGCACAGTGTCCGCCCTCGCACCACCCACATTCTTCCCCCCTCCCAAACAGGATGTGCAAGTAAAGAAAGGGGCTTTTTTAAATCCGATATTTCTGTCCCATTGACTTGAATGGGACTTACGGTATCGGAATCGGAGATACCCGATACTTTTTGGGTATCGGCCGATCCAATCCGATCCGATATTTATCAATATCGGATGGTATCACTCAACACTACTGATAAGTAACGGCCCCAAATGTGCTTTCATATTATAGAGAAACACAGTAAAGAGGATAATTGTGGATAAATGAACAAATGATGAGACAATGATGACAGCAAAATTACAATAGAAAAGTGAATCCCTTGTGGATTAATGGACAAATGCTGAAAAAATGACAACAGCAATATCACAATAGATGAATAAATCCCTTATGGATAAATGGACAGATGCTGAAGAGATGATAATAAAGACAACAGTATCACAATAGATAAATGAGTCCCCCAAAGGCCTGGAGAGGAGGATGCCTCAAATAACAAACATTACGTAGGCATAAAATAAGCTAGGAAGTGACTAGCAAGATGAAGGTTTGCAGTACTGACACACTAATATAACATCTGACCACTAGGTGGCTACTATAAATCCTCCATAAGCGTCCATGCCTAGGGTATCTCATGGATAAGATTTAAATCCCATCTACAAAAGTAAATTGTGCATGACCAGAATATTACCCAACCGGAGGGTCAGAGGGCATAAGCCCAACACGTGTCGCCACCTCAGTGGCTTCGTCAGGCGCAGGGGTGGTGGATCAACTAGACACCTGAGTATTTATCAGAAGAAATTTACATAGCAAACTTACAGCAGCTGCATGGTATTCTCATGTGGAGACTCGCTAGAAAGTGCACGCAATGGCTAATGGCGCCGAACGCCGGAGGTGTTCAAACCAGGAAGTGAAGAAAAGGGTACACCAAGATGTCCGAACGGTGGCCAGTGCGCATGTGCCCGAGTACCCAGAAACACATAATATTGGAGTGACCAAAAGTCACATGATAGGCAGGCTGAATGACAAATGGGGGGCGTGTATCAGACCATATATGTCACATCACACTCATGTATCAGCGTATCTAGTTAAAGCTGCTAGACAAAGCCGAGTAATGAATCCATACTGTGCAAGCGCTACAGGAGGAAGCAGCAACATAATAAACATGCGATTTAACAAGGACGCCACTGACATACACCTGAGTTCTAGTCTAGTTTCATTAGCGCATGCGTCCATTATAATCGAACAGCAGACTGGCAGATTATAGCTGCTATAAGAGGAAAACCATTGGTTAGATGCTGCCTGCGCAGTAAATTTAGAAATTCGCAGTCCAGGTTAATCAGTCTACATAAATATAGAAGGGACAGAGATATTTATGTATAGAAAACCAAGAGTACTGGATAATAAGAAAAACAAATAAATTAATTATTTAAAGCTCATATATATAAGGTCACTATTACACATGCTTACTCAAACTTTTTTTAGAGAGATCAGTGGGTTTGTGCTGGTCTCCCATTCTGGTGTTAGCCCTATCACCAAATGCTTAGCACATTACACCTGACAAAGGCATCACTGGTGCACTGAAGAGTAGTAAATATATGATGACAGTTTGTGACTATTGAAATGGATTCAAACTAGAGTTGAGCGAAACGGGTCGAAAAAATTCAAAAGTCGCCGACTTTTGCCAAAGTCGGGTTTCATGAAACGAAACCCGACCTCAGCGTGAGGTCGGCCACGAGGTCGGCGACTTTAGCACCAAAGTCGCGTTTCAAAACATGCTTCAGCGCCCTTTTTCAGCCAATGAGGAAGAACGGACACTGTGGGCAACGTGATGACATAGGCAGCGGTCCCCACCATCTTTGAGAAGGGCATGCAAGTGATTGGCTTGCTTTGGGGGGCGTCACAGGGGGTATAAAAGGGCGTGCACGCCGACCACCATCTTACTTCTGCTGATCTCAGTATAGGGAGAGATGCTGCTGCTGCAGATTCTGTAGGGAGAGCGTTAGGCAGGGAAGAAGAAAAAAAATCAGCTACTGCTGCTAGCAATTTTGCCTGTACAACACACCAGTCACTGTGCAGTGCAAGGGGAGGCTATATTTTGGTGGATCAGCTCTGTTGGTTGTTAGGCTGCCTTATAAGGCTACCTGATAGCTGCATTGCTGATTTCACACTGCTTTGCAAACTGCTTTTTTAAAAGCAATCCTTTTTTTTTTTTGTCCTGGTGAGATACTGAGCGTGCATTTTTTCACACCGTACAGCGGTGTACGCTGCTCTCTCAGTACCGTGTAACGGCTGTTAACACGGCCACAGTGAAGCTAAGGGTGTGACTCTGTAAGGATAAGTCGAGGAGTTGTTCCGTTCTTACAGACCTCCACCTTATAGTTTTGTCTGTTTTTCAAACAGTCTAGTCTATTTGCTGTTTGATTACATTCAAAACTATAGAGAGACAGCGTGTGTCAGTCCGTATACTAAAAAAACACGGAGCTTGACAATTTAACATACACCGGACAGCGGTGTACGTGCATGCTGCTCTCTCAGTACCGTGTAATGGCTGTTATCACGGCCACAGTGAAGCTAAGGGTGTGACTCTGTAAGGATAAGTCGAGGAGTTGTTCCGTTCTTACAGACGTACACTCTAGGGAGATTCCAATCCTGCCCTGTCCAATATAACATTTTTCACACCTGCCAAATTCATCCTGTCATACAGCAGTGTGATATACACTGGGCCTGACACAATACATCAGTGTCCAGAAGTGTTTAAGGACATTCCATTTCTCCCGTCCTATATAACATTTTTCACAACTGCCAAATTCATCCTGTCATACAGCGGTGTGATATACACTGGGCCTGACACAATACATCAGTGTCCAGAAGTGTGTAAGGACATTCCATTTCTCCCATCCTATATAACATTTTTCACACCTGCCAAATTCATCCTGTCATACAGCGGTGTGATATACACTGGCCTGACACAATACATCAGTGTCCAGAAGTGTGTAAGGACAATCCATTTCTGCCGTCCTATGTCACATTTTTCACACCAGCCAAATTCAGCCTGTCATACAGCGGTGTGATATACATTGGGCCTCACACAATACAACAGTGTCCAGAAGTGTGTAAGGACAATCCATTTCTGCCATCCTATGTCACATTTTTCACACCAGCCTAATTCAGTCTGTCATACAGCGGTGTGATATACACTGGCCTGACACAATACATCAGTGTCCAGAAGTGTGTAAGGACAATCCATATCTGCTGTCCTATGTCACATTTTTCACATCAGCCAAATTCAGTCTGTCATACAGCGGTGTGATATACATTGGGCCTCACACAATACATCAGTGTCCAGAAGTGTGTAAGGACAATCCATTTCTGCCGTCCTATGTCACATTTTTCACACCAGCCAAATTCAGCCTGTCATACAGCGGTGTGATATACATTGGGCCTCACACAATACATCAGTGTCCAGAAGTGTGTAAGGACAATCCATTTCTGCCATCCTATGTCACATTTTTCACACCAGCCTAATTCAGTCTGTCATACAGCAGTGTGATATACATTGGGCCTCACACAATACATCGGTGTCCAGAAGTGTGTAAGGACAATCCATTTCTGTCGTCCTATGTCACATTTTTCACACCAGCCTAATTCAGTCTGTCCTACAGCGGTGTGATATACATTGGGCCTCACACAATACATCAGTGTCCAGAAGTGTGTAAGGACATTCCATTTCTCCCGTCATATATCACATTTTACACACCAGCCAAATTCAGCCTGTCATACAGCGGTGTGATATACACTGGCCTGACACAATACATCAGTGTCCAGAAGTGTGTAAGGACATTCCATTTCTCCCGTCATATATCACATTTTACACACCAGCCAAATTCAGCCTGTCATACAGCGGTGTGATATACACTGGCCTGACACAATACATCAGTGTCCAGAAGTGTGTAAGGACATTCCAATTCTCCCGTCATATATCACATTTTACACACCAGCCAAATTCAGCCTGTCATACAGCGGTGTGATATACACTGGCCTGACACAATACATCAGTGTCCAGAAGTGGTAGGAGAATTAAATTCTCCCCTGTCCTATATACACCTTGTACCTTGTTTTACAGTTCCATATCGTTGGTGGAATTGTGGGTACATTTTTCCAAAAAATGAGGAAGTGTGGTGTAAGAGGCCGTGTTAGTAGGCGGGGGTTGCCAGCTGTTAATGATGGTGTTGGTGTTGGATCTGCTGGCAGTGGCAAAAGCAAAATAACACCTAATGCAGGAGGTGTTAAGCCTGCGTCATCGTCTGGCTCCACAAGGCCTCGAAGGCTCCCTTTTCTGGGAGTAGGTAAACCGCTTTTAAAGCCGGAGCTTCAGGAACAAGTTTTGGCCTACATTGCTGACTCGGCCTCCAGCTCTATCGCCTCCTCTTCTGAACTTGTAAAAAATAAAAGTACTGAGTCGTCTTTGGAGGCTCATGGTCATGAACCACACCTTTCTTTGTGTCCTTCACCCCAACCAAAATTGAAGGATGCGGCAGGCCACACAACAGATTACTCCATGGAGCTGTTTTCACATACCATGCCTGGGTTATCAAGTGAAATGGTGAATTACCCAGGCCAAGATGAATCTGACATGGAGTGCACTGATGCACAGCCACTGATAGATGATTCTGCTGGTACATTCACTCAGAGCACGACATTGTCCTCGCAGTGTACTGAGCCAGATTCTGACCCTGATGAAACTCAGGTGCCCCTTCCCGCATACTATACCATCGTACATGGTGACACAGAGGAAGGTGCACATGACATTGAAGAGGAGGTGATGGATGACCCAGTTGTTGACCTAGATTGGCATCCATTGGGGTAAGAGGGTGCCGCTGCCAATAGCTCCGAAGAGGAGGACGAGCATCCGCAGCAGGCATCGACATCGCAACAGCTGTCATCTGGCAGGCACGGAGCAGTCCAAAAACGGGTTACAAAAAGCCAAAAAGTTACTGGACTGCTTGGCCAGACGGTCAAAATAGCACAGCGTGCAAGGATGCAAAATGTCTTCCATAGTAGGAAGAGTGCAGTGTGGCACTTTTTTGAACAAAATCCTAATGATCAGGCCAAGGTTATCTGTAAGAAGTGCGCAAAGACCTTTAGCCGAGGGAAAAATCTGAAAAATTTGAATACCAGTTGCATGCTTAGACATTTAACCACCATGCACTTGCAAGCGTGGACGGAAAACCAAACCTCAAGTACCACATGTGCAAATGCTCTCAAAGAAGGTAGTCAGCAACGCTACATTGTTTCCCCCACTGTAAGCCCACCGGTTAGCACAGCAGCAAATGTTGAGGCCAAAGCTGTCAGGGAATCACAATGTTATATCAACGCAATCAAACTAAAGGAACAAAAAGCGCAATAGGGTCTTATCCGGGTTATTGTTGGAAGAATAAATTAGAATCTACTCACCCTTTCCAGGAGAGGTTCAGGCATATAGGATCCGTAGTCAGCTTGCTGCACATCCAAAGGTCAACTCTGGGACCGTAAAACTCCAGATTCTTTGGAATAAATTCATGGACTTCAGTGCGCTGCTAGACAAATTCACTTATCCAGGTTATGAGAAAGATTAACCGTTTATTTCCCAATGCGTTTCAAAGTGTATACCACTTCTTCATCTGGGGATGACATATAGAATCTAATGTTATATCAACGAAAGACTGAATCTAGGCCATCAGAAAGAACACCAACTCCATCACCATCATCAACCCTCTCTCAGTCCGCCCTGTCCACCGCTAGTTCCACCATAGGCATCTCTCAAGTCCAGCTCACCCTGCCAGAGACTATGAGTAGGACAAGAAAGTACTCATCCTTTCATCCGCGTACACTGGGTTTGAATGCCCACATTGCCAAACTAATCTCGTTAGAGATGTTGCCCTATCGGTTGGTGGAAAGCGCAGCTTTCCTCAAACTCATGGCCTACGCAGTACCATGCTATGAACTACCCAGTCGCCACTTCTTTTCTCGCAAAGCCATCCCAGCCCTCCACCTTCATGTGAAGGACCGCATTGTCCATGCACTCAAGCAATCAGTGAGTGGAAAGGTGCACCTCACAACTGATGCATGGTCCAGTAGGCATGGCCAGGGCCGTTACGTGTCCATCACTGCGCACTGGGTTAATGTGGTGGATGCAGGGTCCACAGGGGACAGCGGTGGTGGGACTGTGCTGCCTAGCCCACGGTATAGGAAACAGTTGGCTGTAGGCGTTCAACCCTCCTCCTCCTACTCCTCTAGAAGCGAAAGCTCGTCCCCAGAGCGCAGTCGCAGCAGCACTCCATCCGCAGCTGCCAGTGTTGCACACGAGGTGTCCCCCTATCGATCAGCTAGTAGAAAGCGTCAGCAGGCTGTGTTGAAGATGATGTGTTTGGGCGACAGACACACCGCGGAGGTACTGGCAGACTACTTTCAGCAACAAACTGAGTCATGGCTGGGCAGTCTACATCTTGAGGCAGGCAAGGTAGTCAGCGATAACGGCCGTAATTTTGTGGCTGCCATAGCCCTTTCAAAACTCAGACACATACTTTGCTTGGCTCACACCTTGAACCTGGTGGTGCAGTGCTTCCTCAATAATTATCTAGAGTTAACAGGCCTGCTCCAGAAGGTTCGAAAACTGTGCTCGCACATCCGCCGGTCGCCCGTACACTCCAGTCGTATGCAGAAGCTGCAGCGATTGCTACACCTTCCCAAGCACTGGCTAATTATCGACGTTGCAACAAGGTGGAACTCCACCCTGCACATGGTTGAGCGGCTGTGCGAACAGAGGCAGGCTGTAATGCATTTGTGGGAGGATACCCGGACAGGCACTTTGAGGGCAGACATGGAGTTGACAGGTGTGCAGTGGTCAAAGCTGAAAGACCTCTGTAAAGTCCTTCAGTGTTTTGAGGAATGCACACGGCTGGTAAGCGCAGACAACGCCATCATAAGCATGAGCATCCCACTTATGCGTCTGCTCATGCAAACTTTGACGCACATTAAGGAACAGGCGTCTGCAGCCGAGGCTGACGAAGAGGAAGAGGAGGAGGAAATCCTTCATGACAGTCAGGAGGAGGGTGATGATGGGGATGATTATTTAGGGGAGGAGGATGCTTCTCGTGTGTCCAGAGAAAATGTTGGCGTGGCAAGGTCTGGTACAGGGTTTGTGCGTGACTGGAGAGATGTGGATTTGCCAGAAAGTGCTCCTCCACCAAGCAGTCGCACTGCATCATTGACACTGGGAACATTGGCCCACATGTCAGATTATGCCTTGCAGATCGTAAAAAGGGACCCCCGCATTGCCAAAATGATGAACGATGACGACTACTGGTTGGCCAGCATCCTGGATCCACGCTATAAAGGCAAATTCCAAAACATCATGCCACAGGAGAATTTATGCTTTTGGCATTCAAATGGGCACTGTAAGTGTGTTTCCTGTCCTCCTCTCACTGCCGACTTTTCTTCCCCATTGACTTACATTGGGTTTCGTGTTTCAGTCGGACCCCCGACTTTTCCCTATAGTCGGCCGATTTCGTTCGACCCGACTTTTGCGAAAGTCGGGTTTCGCGAAACCCAACTCGACCCGAAAAAAGGCAATGTCACTCATCTCTAATTCAAACTCAATCTATCATTAATGTGCCAAGCCAAAAATTGAGCTCTCAGCCCATCTAATATCCCAGGCATACCATTATGGTCATGTAGCATGCACCCTGCACCCAAGAATGGTTGTTGTGATCTTTATTAGTATTAGGGGGAGGGGGTATATCAGGAATCGACCTTACTAGAGTCAATTATCAGCCGAAACGAAGTGGTAAGGAGAAGGCTGACATGACGATGGAAGGGAGGGACGAGACTGCTGCAGGGGGGAGGATGAGACGACGAATGAGAGGATAGGGGGCTAAGAAAGGGAAATGACATAGGGAGGTGGGGTTAAACGAGGACAAAAGGACAGAGCAAGGAGAGATTAATCCTCTTTGTCCTCAGGCGACCTACAAGGAAGAGGGTCATGTATGCATTGGGTGCATTTATGCACATGTAATCGAAGTACATGTATCAAAGTACTGGCAGTTATAACATGGATGAATGTGACACGCATCTCTATTCTCTTCATACAGGTAACCAGCTCTTTCAATCTCTGCTCTGAATCAACTCCTGTGTTTCTCCACTCCATTCAATGTCAGCAAGCAGTTAATCCTGAATGCTATATATGTGTTTTCAACTATGCAAGCTTATATCTGGTAACCAGCTCTTTCAATCTCTGCTCTGAATCAACTCCTGTGTTTCTCCACTCCATTCAATGTCAGCAAGCAGTTAATCCTGAATGCTATATATATGTTTTCAACTATGCAAGCTTATATCTGGTATATAGTTATTTCAACTTACTCTGCTTGTCCCCTTATGTTGTGAGGTCAAGAAACTTTTCAAAGTGCTTTATGATCCATGTAGTGCTGGACATGTTTATCTGACCACAACATTTTATTGGGTCCTGCTGTCTCAATTTAGTTTGATTGATTAACGAGAAGAGAGCACAAAAAAATTAAAAAAAAAAAAACATTAGCCTCCTATATATTCAGACATAGCTTGGGGAAGGCATTTATGCAGGGGGCATTTATGCACATGTAATCGAAGTACATGTATCAAAGTACTGGCAGTTATAACATGGCACTTAGACAGGGCAGGAGACAGGTAAGACAAATAAATAAATCTATTCCCTGTACATTTGGATAACAACAAATATATACCATATGCATTTGTGTAATTTATATCCTTGCCGCTGCATTCACACACATCCACCGCCCTGGCATTAACTCTCTACATTCCATCCATGTCAGCCCCTCGCTCCTTTCCTCTCCTATGTATAGCACTCACGCTCTTTTCACATTGTTAAATTGCACAGATCCATTCAGTCCCACCATTCAACATAAGAGACGCTCTCACAAATCAACCATCTGCTCACTCTTTCTATCCTCCTTCTCCTAGTCGCAGGAGACATTGCTCACAACCCTGGTCCCCCATGTTATAGAAAGTCAAACCCCCCAACTGCTACACTCAGAAACCCCTCTAATCTTATTAATATTCCCTGCATGCCATCTGTCTCTCTTAATTGTGCACTTTGGAATTCTCGCTCAGTGTGTAACAAACTCTCCTTCACTCATGAATTTTTCCTTTCTAATTCTCTTAACCTCCTGGCTCTTACTGAAACCTGGATCCAGCAGTCAGACACTACCGCTGCTGCTGCTCTTTCATACGGGGGACTACACTTCTCTCATACCCCAACATCAGACAATAGAGCAGGTGGAGGCGTTGGTCTGCTCCTATCACCAAAATGTACCTTTCAGATTATCCCTCAACTACCCTCACTAGTCTTCCCTTCTTTTGAGGTCCATGCCATCAGACTTTACACTCCCTTCTCAATGCGAGTGGCGGTGGTGTATCGTCCTCCCGGCCCCTCCCATCAGTTCCTGGATCATTTTGCCACTTGGCTTCCACATTTTCTCTCCTGTGACATCCCTACCCGCATCATGGGAGATTTCAACATCCCCATTGCTCTTCGCCTCTCCCCATCTGCTACTCACCTTTTATCTCTAACCTCCTCGTTTGGCCTTTCGCAGCTTACTAATTCTCCAACGCATGAAGACGGAAACTCCCTCGACTTGGTCTTCTCTCGACTTTGTGCAGTGGATGATTTTGCAAACTCCCCTCTCCCGCTCTCTGACCACAATCTTCTTTCATTGTCTATCAAAAACTGCCAGGCTGCTCAGGTCACCCCCACTGTCCATACTTATAGAAACATACAGGCCATTAACACCCAGAAATGAATGAAGAACTTGCAGTCTTCATTGGCCTCTATCTCCTCCCTCTCATGTCCTGATTCTGCACTGAAGCATTACAATGAAACACTTAAAAGTGACCTGTGTTATGATTGAGTCACCGTAGGAGGCAAAAACAGAAATGCTAGCTAAGTTCAGAAAACCAGAGAGGTTGGCAGCTATCGGATTGCAGACCCCTGATCCTATCCACAACAACTAACAGTAGCCGTGGGGGGTTCCTATGATGCCCTAGACCCCTCGATCACAGCCGGAGAATTAAATAGGCCTAAAGAAAGAAAGGGGAAATCTAAACTGCCCCAGAGCAGACCCCAAAGCAATACGCAGCCCCCAACATATAATGAAGGTGAAGCAAGATGAAAACACTAACACAGACAGAAAGATAGACTGAGCAAAGACGGGGCCCAAGCTAACTAGATAGGAAAGGACAGGAAGGCTGCTGTCTGCAATCCGTGAAAAACCCTATGAAAATAAGAGCCAACAGACTGACAATGAAAAAGGCCCTGAAGATGCTAGGCTTCAAAAAAGCTATGTCAGTACTCAGGAATAGTCTGAAGACAGAGCAACCGGCCAAAGGAGATTCAGCTCACCCCAGCAGGGAATGGCAGAATCCAGAAAAGCAAGGAAAACAAAAACAAAGCACAAATGCTAACAGGCAAAGCAGAAAACTTAGCTTTAGAGGAGCAGGAATCAGACTGGTGTCCTAGAAGTCCACAGAGAAATCACCCGCAGGGCAGAAGGGCGTCGGCAGCCTTATATCCAGTCCGTGACTCCACTCAGCCAGTCATCCTCATTAGGCTCAGGTGCCTGATAATCAGGCTCATTACCTTCCATTACCAGAATAGGGAGTTCACCAGACCTCAGTGACGAAGGGGAAAATGAACTCACAACAGACCTGGATGAATTTGCACCCCCTATAAATAGAACACCACAACACAGATGGCAACAACCCTGGCACACCCTGCAAATACGTTTCCTGCAGCGGTGCTCCAGGTGCGCTGAACGTCTGTGGAGAAAATCCAATCTATACGAAGATTTCATCCATTATAAGTTTATGCTTAGAACATACAACACTGCCCTTCATCTCTCCAAACAAGCCTATTTCAACACTCTCATCACCTCACTGTCCAATAACCCGAAATGTCTCTTTGACTCTTTTCATTCTCTACTCAACCCAAGAGTACAGGCCCCAACCACGGAGCTCCGAGCTGACGATCTGGCCAATTACTTCAAAGAAAAAATTGACCAGATTTGACAGGAAATTATCTCCCAATCACCTCATACCATGCACTGTCCTCCCTCCCCCACTGCATCTAGCTCACTCTCTGATTTTGAACCAGTCACAGAAGAAGAAGTAAGCAGGCTCCTTGCATCTTCTCACCCAACCACTTGCATCAGTGACCCATTTCCGTCACATCTCCTCCAGTCCCTTTCCCCTGCTGTCACCCCTCACCTAACTAAAATATTTAACCTCTCTCTCTCTTCTGGTATCTTTCCCTCCTCATTTAAGCATGCCATCATACATCCACTACTTAAAAAACCATCTCTCGACCAAAACTATAGACCTGTCTCTAATCTTCCCTTCATCTCTAAACTCCTGGAGCGCCTGGTCCACTCCCGTCTTATCCGCTATCTCTCTGAAAACTCTCTTCTCGACCCTCTCCAATCCGGTTTCCGCTCCTTACACTCTACTGAAACTGCCCTCACTAAAGTCTCTAATGATCTACTAACAGCTAAATCAAATGGTCATTGCTCCATGCTAATTCTCTTGGATCTCTCTGCAGCATTCGACACTGTGGATCATCAGCTCCTCCTCACTATGCTCCGTTCCATTGGCCTCAAGGACACCGTTCTCTCCTGGTTCTCCTCCTATCTCTCTAACCGCTCCTTTACTGTATCTTTTGCCAGTTCCTCCTCCTCTCACCTTCCCCTTACTGTTGGGGTTCCTCAAGGATCGGTTCTAGGCCCCCTCCTCTTCTCCTTGTACACTGCCCCTATTGGTCAAACAATCAGTAGATTTGGTTTTCAGTACTATCTCTATGCTGATGACACCCAATTATACGCTTCTTCTCCTGACATCACGCCAGCCTTTCTAGAAAACACCGGCGATTGTCTAAACGCTGTGTCTAACATCATGTCCTCACTATATCTAAAACTGAACCTGTCAAAGACTGAACTTCTTGTGTTTCCTCCCACTACTAATGTACCTATACCCAACATTGCCATTTCTGTGTGTGGCTCCACTATTACTCCCCAGCAACATGCCCGCTGTCTTGGGGTCATACTTGATTCCGAGCTTTCCTTTGCCCCTCACATTCGATCACTGGCTCGCTCTTGTCATCTGCACCTCAAAAACATTTCTAGAATTCGACCTTTTCTTACTTTTGACTCTGCAAAAACTCTTCCTGTTTCTCTTATTCATTCTGGTCTCGACTATTGTTACTCTCTTCTAATCGGTCTCCCTCTTACCAAACTCTCCCCTCTCCAATCTGTCTTGAATGCTGCAGCCAGGATCATATTCCTCACCAATCGCTACACCAATGCCTCTACCTTGTGCCTGTCATTACACTGGCTACCCATCCACTCCAGAATTCAGTATATACTTATTACCCTCACCCACAAAGCCTTCCATAGCTCAGCACCACCCTACATCTCCTCCCTTGTTTCAGTATACCACCCTACCCGCGCCCTCCATTCTGCTGATGACCTGAGGTTAGCATCCTTAATAATCAGAACCTCCCACTCCCGTCTCCAAGACTTTACACGTGCTGCACCAATTCTTTGGAATGCACTTCCCAGGTCAATACGATTAGTCCCCAATCCCCACAATTTTAAGCGTGCCCTGAAAACGCATTTATTCAGACTGGCCTATCGCCTCAACACATTAACCTAATCTATCCCTGTGTGGCACAGCCAAAAGTTTTACCCTAACCAGGTTCCCCGCATCATGTTCCCACATGCTTTATGCATCCATTAGCCCTCTGTGTCTGTACTGTTACACACTTAACATTATGGCTGGTCCATACAATGAGGGCAACTGTTACTACCCACCTTTCATGTCTTACTCTTTCCTTGCGAGCAGGGCCCTCATTCCTCTTGGTATTTGTTATAATCTATGTGATTATTGTTATGCTGTAATGTCTATTGTCTGTACAAATCCCCTCCGAAATGTAAAGTGCTGCGGAATATGTCGGCGCTATAGAAATAAAATTTATTATTATTATATGTAGGGACCTAACCAATAGTAACCATGATATAATGTATATTAAATTGTCTATATAGTGTCAGATTGTCTGACCAATGGTTATATACTAGTTCCCCATACTGTCTCAGTCCAATTCTTGGATCTGTGTCAGATTCGGGATTTCCTCATTTAAACCTTTTTTTTCCTTTCAGGCCTGGGAGCTTAATATGGGTTTTTGCCCCCCCAGTGGCCATAGGTGTTATTGCATGTCTGTTGGTTTCCCTGCTGATGTGACCACTCCCTTGGCTATATAAGGTCACATGGTGTATCAGCAGGTGTTGGTTATAGCAGTTCCTTTTTGGATTCCAACCACGGTGAAGTGAGCATTTGGCTCTGAGGTGTTGAGCCACTGCTGAAACCTGGTGAAGTAGCAGCTGGCTCTGAGGTGTCGAGCCACTGCTGAAACTGGTGCTGAACTCTGCCTGCCCAGTGTTTGCAGCAGAGAAAGAGGTGAAGGTGGCAGCTGGCTCTGAGGTGTCGAGCCACTGCTGAAAGTTAATCCGATGATGAACTCTGCTGCCTGGTGCCTGCAGCAGAGAAAGATGGTGAAAGTAGCAGTTGGCTCTGCGGTGTCGAGCCACTGCTGAAAGCTGATCTGGTGCTGCACTCTGCTGCCTGGTGACTGCAGCAGAGAAGGATAAGTTTTGGTGTTTTCCCCTTTTTCCTTCATGTGTATTAGTGCAGCGGTGGGACAATGTGTTCCCACTATCCAGTTCCCTAGGAAGGGATAGTTGCAGGGATAGTGAAGGATTGAGGTATCCTGCTCGGCGACATGTGAAGAGCCTGTATAGGAAACGTTAGGAGTGTTCAGGGACACTGCCTCAGGGAAGTGCAGGAGGTCTCCATGTCCCTGTTCCCTATTGCAGGGCCCACCGTTGTAACTGTTTCCCCGGTGTTTCCCTTTTGTCTTGCGGGTCGTGTCTCACAGGACAGGTATATGTGACATTGTCTTGTTGTTTCAGTTACCGACCTGCAGGTCATGTCACACAGGACAGGTACACGTGACACATACAGACAAAGGACCCTCCCTGAACTGCATGGCAACTGCCAGCGGACGAGAGTGGTTACCTCAAACCTAGAGGGGCAAATTGAGCTGAGTACACCCATAATGCCAAAAGAGATGGAAAAAATACGGCATGGATAGAACATATAGACGGAATTACACCCAAACAATAAATTAAGGACAAAAGAGGATTTAGTTGAAAAACAGAAGATATTACTTTATTATAAGAAATAAGTATCAAAATAGGCCAGGCTCAGATATCATGTAAGAGATAAACACACAGAAAAAGAGACATTAAGACTCAGAGCGGCATGTCTATTAATGTAGCAATATGGCTATATCCATGGTCCATATCTGAATGAAGCGTCAGTGAGTAGATAGATGAATTAGAGATGATGTAACATTGCACATGAATTATCAACCCATATATACGCTCCCCTACAGATCGGAAAAGTCAGGTTGCATAGGTTGGTAGTGTGGGGAAGGAGACCTGACAGACGGACTTGTCAGTAGGAAGAAGGGACGGTATGTGCACTTTAGACAGATGTTTGTAATGACAGAAGGGAGACAGCTGGGAAAAGTGTAGAATAAGTGCAGTACCTTGGATTGACCACAAGATGGCAGGGGGGAGCGTGAGTACAGGACTTGACAACAGTTTATGGCTCTAGAAACCATTAGTAATGGGGGCGGGTTTACAGGGAACCGGGAAGGTTATTAATAGGACAGGAGGGTTCCAGAAAGTTCCAGTCAGCCAAGGGAGCTCAGGAGGAGAGGAGTTTGTGAAGGAGTGCGGACAGTGTTGGAGAGCTCAACAAGGGGACCGAGGAGAAAAGATGTCAGGGGGGTGGCCCCAACACGAAGAACCGCAGAACAGAACAGACGAGGCCACGGGGGTACCAAATTGATGACAACCTCTGACCGGTGAAGTGCTGGTGGTAGTTAGGCCTAGGGCGGCCACAGTGACAGAACCGTGAGAAACATCACAACAACAGAAGAAAGGTGTGTGTACCCAGGTCTGAATACGGAGAGCTGTGGAAGTGCTGCGGTGTATTGCTGAGGTCGTCAGGAGGACGGCTAATAAACTTGGACCTGTTGTACCTGAAATCAGCCTCCGTCTCGTGTCTGTGACGTCTGTTCGCGGCAAACAAGTGACCACCCTCCAAGCTGGGCCACCTTCCTACAGTATCTCCATACAATAAGCTTAAGCACAGATGTATAGAAATAAACGCACGAGAAAGAGGGAATTTGCCACAGAAAGGCATATCAATTGAACAGACACACCTAGATAGAGTTGTTAACCCCTAACCCTCAAAAAAGAGGGCTCGGTTAGTGGACAAACAGTCGTGCTATAATGATCCCTATAACTGTTTATAATACCCGGTGAAGAGCAGTTCCTCATTAAGGCCTTTTGGGGAGAGACTATGCAAATTATAAATCCATTTGCTTTCACAACATAGTAAACAATTGGCAATATCACCACCTCTAATATTACAACATACACTTTCCAGTCCCATAATCTTGAAACTATAGGTCCTGCCCCAATGGTGTTCCAGAAAGTGACTTGCAACAGATGTTAGGGTCTTGCTCTTTTCAAAGTCCCTTTGGGCTGTTGAAACTGTGAAAGATGTTGTTGCCTTCTCCTTCTGATCTCTGGTGTTTTTTGACCCACGTAAATCTTGGGGCAGTCGCAGAAGATGGGATAAATTACATTCCAAGATCTGCAGTTAAAGAACTCTTTTGGTCTAATCTGACAGGGAAGAGTAGAGATCGAGTAATCATCCTGTCCAATCATGTACTGGCATACATTACAATTGCCACAGGGATATGATCCAAAAATCCTAGTGTGATGATTTAATTTCACCGTTGATAGTGACTGTGACATAAACTGTCCTTTAAATTCTTTGCATGTCTAGCAACTAGGCTAGGGGATTTGCGAAATGGCTAGAAGCACTTTGCGAAATGGCGCTGTCGGGGTTGGAGGATTCTCACTGGGAGCTTCAGCACACATGCACTTTAAGGTATATCACTATGACACAATTGTGCCATTACTTCTCTATGCTCTCTAACTTGCAGATTATAATTGTGCATTGATGCACTTTAAATCTATGCAATGTATACTCTGATTTTACCCCAATGAAGAGTTTTTCTGGCATACAAGCATGTGTCTTATTTAACGATTTAATTACCTGTGGTTTTGTGGCTGTGCACCGAGCTTTTAAAGATATATTTCTATTACACATTTTTGCCATTACTTTTTCATGCTTACTAGCTTGTAGATTATATTAGTGCACAGTAGCACTTTAGATCTATACAATTTATTCTCTGATTTTACCCCAATGAAGAGGTTTTTTTGGCATATAAGCATGTGTCTTATTTAACTATTTATCTACCTTTGGTTTTGAGGTTGTGCAGTGAACACTTTAAAATATATTGCTATGACACAATTTTGCCATTCCTTTTTCCATGCTTACTAGTTTGTAGATTATAATTGTGCACCAAAGCACTTTAGAGCTATATATTTATACTCTGATTTTACCCCAATGAAGAGTTTGATTACTTGAATATAAGCATGTGTCTCATTTAACCA
Source organism: Dendrobates tinctorius (assembly GCF_039654945.1). Classification (NCBI taxonomy): domain Eukaryota; kingdom Metazoa; phylum Chordata; class Amphibia; order Anura; family Dendrobatidae; genus Dendrobates; species Dendrobates tinctorius. The sequence goes on along the minus strand of NW_027361843.1, from coordinate 2,448,675 downwards.
TTTATTCGCTTTTTTTTTGTGCACTGAACACTTTATATTTATATGATCACAGTCTGAATTATACCCTATGTAGGTGCTTGGTACTCAACTCACATTTCCCAGTGTTGCTTTTCTCCATCATGTTCCGCTAACAATTTTATTATACTTTAATGAATAAAGATTTTTTTAATCTTATTTATTTTTTGGCATTTTTTTCATCTTACCTCCATTTAAACCTTGGGAGGTTGTGTACATATATCTAATGCATTGACGAGTTTTGCTCTATTAATTGATTATAAGACTGTGTCTATTAATTTATGGCTAGCAACTAGGCTAGGGGATTTGGAGACAAAGGGGACAATCCTTTTGTCAATGATCAGAATATCCCAGTTTTCCTGCAGCAACCTCCGGATGTCAGACCATTGATTGTTAAAAGTTGTAATCATAGACAGTGGCCGAGAGGAAGCACGTACCTTCTTCGCAAGGAGATTCTTTCTATCTTACTGAGATGCGAATTGGAAAGCCACTGAGATGGTCTTTTTGGAATGGCTACTTTTCTTGAAATGTAAAGACAGATCCTTGGCTTGATGGAGAAAATCCACTTCCGTACTACAGTTTCTTCTAAGGCGCAAAAACTGGCCTTTGGGGATACCTGTTTTAAGATGGAGGGGGTAGAAGCTGGTAAAGTGAGGCTGTTGGTAGCCGTGGCCTTGCGAAACAGAGTGCACCTGTTGCCTGCATCAGCCACGGAGAGCTTCAAATCCAGAAAATCGATGGACACATCTGAAATATTGTAAGAAAGTTTTATATTTAGTTCATTCTGGTTAAGATCACCAATAAAGGCTTGACAATCCTCCACTGACCCAGTCCAAAGAAACTGAACATCATCAATGTATCTCTGCCAAATCAATACATTAGATGCAAATTATTGATGTTTATAAACCACCAGCTCCTCCCACCATCCGAGAAATAAATTGTCGTAAGATGGAGCACTGCATTTCCACTGTTTAGGCACATCAGGGGCTCTCCAAATGTGACATGGTGTGCAATCTCAATTCTAGCCAATTCTGCATTGAAAAAGTCAAACGGCGCTCCTTCCCTTCTGAGCTTTGTCGTGCACCCAAACAGTTGTTTATTCCTACATATGGGGTATCAACTTACTCAGGACAAATTTCTCAACAATTTTGGTGGTCTAATTTATCCTGTTACCCTTGTGAAAATGAAAATTTGGGGCGAAAAGTTCGTATTTGCGGAAAAGAACAATTTTATATTTTCACTGCTCTACGTTATAAACTTCTGAGAAGCACTCGGAGGTTCAAAGTGTTCACCACACATTTAGATAAGTTCCTTAAGAGGTCTAGCTTCCAAAATGGTGACACTTGTTGTGGGTTTCCACTGTCATCAGGGGCTCTCCAAATGCAACATGGCATCCAATCTCAATTCCAGCCAATTCTGAACTGAAAAAGTCAAACGGCGCTCCTTCCATTCCAAGCCCTGCCGTACACCCAAACAGTGGTTTACCCCCATATATGAGGTATCGGCGTATTCAGGAGAAATTGCACAGCAAATTTTGTGGTTCATTTTCTCTTTTTACACTTGTGAAAATAAAAAAAAAATTGGTTCTGAAGTAAAATGTTCGTAAAAAAAGTTAAATATGAATTTTTTCTGTCCACATTGATTTAGTTCCTGTGAAGCACGTAAAGAGTTAATAAGCTTCTTGAATGTGGTTTTGAGCACCTTGAGTGCTAAAAAAAAATTGCTTGTGTTTTTTTTTTACTTCCAAGTACTTTTTTTGAGAATCCCAGTGCATTTTGGGGTACTCACATGGCACATCATTAGGTGCAGAGGCTGCGGTCACTGCCACAGCTGCTTTCTACACCATGAAAAGAAGCGTTATCTGTTTCAGAGACTGGACTGGTCCCTGCCAGGTCATCTCTTCTCCTTAGATCCAGCAAGGGAGCGCATTGACACCGTGCAGTCAAAGGAATATAGCACAGAAAACTCATACTGAGCATGCAGGTGAGCAGGACTAGCCGAGCCTCCAAGACAGAAATCACTGATGGCGCCTAATTTCAGAGAGGGCGCAGAGGCTGCTGCAGTAACCACAGCTTCTGCCCCCTGATGACGGCTAATTCAAGTATCCCTGTATGCACTGGTGAATTGCAAACAAAATGTCATGAGACGTTTAAAAAAAAAAGTCAGGAAGTCAGAATATAGATGGTACGTTAGGGAATTTTTCATTGCAGTATATTAGAAAACAAGTTTAGATGATTACACTGAATAGATATACATTTAATATGAAATTCACCTTTGGTTTCGAATCGCCCCTTTAAGTTCAGCCGATTGGTTCGGCCCTCCACAGCAATCAAATGCCCACCCCTGTTATTATCATTCCTTTTACAGTGTTCGTCAGTACAGGGGTCATCAATAGTGTTGTTCAATCAGTGAAATTACCATGTGCTTGCTACTTGAATCAAGTAGGTCGGACGTACACGACTCGAATAGCGCACGTAATGAAAGTGAATAGCAAAACTGGAGCATTTTTCCAGAGGACAGAAAAATTCTCTCCCTCTCTCAGTGATAATTCACATGAGAAACCGAGCACTAAAGTATCACCCAATACTTGGCACTGCTCACTACTCGATCGAGCACCCCTATACTCACCCACCACTAGTCATTACAGATCACAGGTTCCCAGTTGAGCACAGCTTGTGCCGCAGTCATTTCCATCTCAACAGTGTCTCTCACACTCCCGTAGATTATGAGCTTTAAGGATTAGACGGTTTCTATCTCTCCTATGTGTATTTTCTGAGCAATTATAAGCTTTCTAGTATTGAGATTTGAGCAAATTTTATCAACACAAATCAAGTTGCTGGAAATTTTGGTGAAATTGGCGAATTTGAATTTCAAAAGAACTGCTCATCTCTAATATATATTGTGGAAGATTGGACCACTCACTTTCTTAAAGAGGTAGATACAGGCAGGAACAGTTTCTATTTAAAGGCCAATTGGTTTGTTGGAATCCTCATAAACCACATCACCAGAAAATGTAAATACAGCCTTTGTCTGGCAGAAGGTAAAACATAAAGTAATGATTCCACACAATGGTGCTGGTAAGCCCATCTGGCTCCATGTCCTTTAGCAAAGGACATTCAATCCAGAAAACCTGCAATCTCCATACATCCTGCTTTCCATAACACAAAATCACATCTCCAGAACTTGCACCTTCAGATTCACCCACACACAAATGCTCTAGAAAGCTGGGTATTTATCCCCTGGACTCCTCCCACTCAACAGCTCTTCAATCATGGTAGCACTAAACTTGGCTGATTAACCCCTCTCATCACTTAGTGTGCTGGATGATTTTTCCTAGATATATTTTACTGAAGCTAACAACCAAAATGCTACATATTTCCCCTCTAGCACTTTGCCAGTGATTTTGTCTGAATATACAATATATACACATTTAGAATCCTCCGTGGATATATTGATAGTATTTGCATATATTTCAGGGAACTCATCTAATATTTATCTGATCATGGTACTATTAATGCACATCAGATTTACCTTAAAATTAATAGAATTTAGTATCTCGAGTGACACCCCTTTTGCTGCAGATGCTTTATTAATGCAAAGACAATTCCCAGTACAGTTACTAAATATTAGTCTATTATTTAGGTATGTAATGGAATTTTGTCGATTTTTTAGTAGCATAATTTGATGTGATATTTTTCATACCGGATTCTAGAATTATTAGCTAACAAATTCTTGATAATAGCAATAAATGAAATGATACATTGCTACAAGCATGCATCCAATGCACATTATTCTTATACTGAGGCTGTTAGTGAGAACATTTATTACATAATATATCAATCATCATCTGAAGTTCGATTTGTGCAGGTATTAGCAATCATATTTATACAGTAATACATTACAAATGGCTGAAATGGTATGCTGACTCAAATAAAGTTCACAAAGCCCATTGTTCTTTCTGTCTCACAATTACCAGATAAATCCATAAAAGTTGAGTTCATTTTTCCGTTTGGTTTGATGCAATGCTAGATTTCAAAAGTGCAAAAAATACCCCATAGACTTGAATGGGATGCTGAAAATCTGCAGGTAAGTAATAAAACGCATATAATCCACTCAGGACTGATTATGGCTCTTGGCAGTGCCTTTGATCCATTAATTTCCTCATAACAAAGGCAGCCAGATGTTATTGTGCCATGTATTTTTTTCAGCAGAAGCCTGTCCAATAAAGACCAAGGCAGGTATTAGGCGGGTATGTCAGATAGGAGGCAAGGGACATACCCGCATGGTGACAGGCCGGCCCAGAGCACGCGCATATCATTAACTGAAAACTGAAAATAAAGATTAAACAACAAAAACACGACAGATTTCATCTCCCCAGGTATCATTTCAATCAGTATAACGGCACTGACCTGACACTGTCTGTAGGTTACTTTTCACAATCCTGCTGACAGGTTTCCTTTAAGTTGAGCACGGTGGTTAATTTTTATTTGGCACTGTGTGGAGCAAGCGTTTTATTCTAGTAACACATTTAAAGAAATATGTCTATTCAGGGGCACATTGAGGGGAATATTTGTAGGTTCTCTAGTGCCAACTGTTGTAAATAGTAATCTTACTAGTCAATAATATAACCTCTTAATGAGCCTTGTCACATAGAATATAAATTTAAATCAGAATCTTATTTTGCATACAGGTTTTATTTAGTTCTTGCCACTCATCAATGAAAAGTAGGGGAGGCTCACAGGTTGGTTCTGTTTAAGGTAAGGTTGGAAAATTCATTTTCCCAAGGGCTCACATGAGGGACCAAACCAATAGGTTTATCTTAATTCTGCTCAATGTTATAATTACAATTTTATTATTAATTGCTAGTATAGTATTATTAATATTCTATTTATTGTTATTTAAAATATTATAGCACATGCTAATATTAATTGTATTGCTGAAAATTGAGTAAAAGCTAATCAAAACTCTATAATTTACTGCTCTTATAAAGTTTAGAAATCACCCAGCTCCTCTTATTCAGCTTTGAGTTTATACAATAAGCACAGATGTGCCTTGATTTTCTGCAAACTTTAGTATAATATCTTCCATAACCTCTATCCTAGACCCAGTCTCTGTCTTTTTTTTTTCTGGCTCTCTTTCTTTCTCTTAATCACTTGACTTTTTTTCTACTCGTTCTCTTCTGTCACTAACATTCCTTCCAATTTCCAATCATGAATAGGCACCAGACCTAATAATCAGGTCTACGTTTCTATTAAGGTGCACCTCATGCTGCCGACACTTCACTGCCACATTGCATTTGTTTTTCAGCCCTTTTCGTTCCGAACCTTCCTCTTTGGCTAGTGTTGTCCGTCAAATAGGCCAATGTTGGCACAGATCTTGTATAAGGGGTAAAGTCTATGTTTAAGGGGACTGCCAAGCTGCCATAGTTAGATTTTTGTGCCATGCAGTGCTCCCTAGGAAATAAAGTTTAGAAATAGTTTTTGAAAGTTGCTATCTTATAAGAAGAAACCATTTAAAGAGCCTTGCCACTTTGAATATAGATTTAAGTCAGAATTTCCATTTGCATATACAAAAGTCAAAGTTCTTTTCCTTGAACCACATACTCTAATAGCTTCAAAGTCATGTAAGTGTTATCTTACTTCTTAAACATATATTTTGCCATTAAGGCTTTGAGTAACATAGGCTATAAGGGTGCATGCCCACGATCAGGAACAGCTGCAGGTTTGACGCTGTGTATTTATGCAGCTTCTCACATTAGCTAACGGTAATGTTCATGGGTCCACTATTGTGAAGCCACTGAACAACGCTTTGGTGCATGACAGAATTTGTAAGGAGAACGCCATTGCACTTCAAAAAGATCATTGCAGAGCTGCTTGCCTGCAATTCGATAACAATCATATGAACAAGCCAGAAAGCCATTGACAAATTGTTTATTGGATTGATGAGATAAAAATACAGATTTTTTATTTAAAACACTACTCCAGCATTTGTTATTGAAGTGCTGGAGTGGTGTTACTTATCTAAGTTTCCTGCACCTAGATTAATACTTACCAGCCACCGTCTTTATCTTTTATGGGCATCGTTCTTGCTAGAGCAATGCGGAAGTCTCAACTAAATGTAAGGCTATAAGATCCAGGACAAACTTTTATTTGACTTACATTGAGAGCTTGTGCCGTTACCTCTGACTTCTGGTAAGTTACAAATTACAGTAAAAAGATGGCCGAAATGAGGTAATCTCATCTTGGGAGGTGAGATTTTAATCTGCACATGCACCACCTCTAGTGGCCATTTCCTTGAAGCCCACCACAGGGAAATCAATGAGAAAGTGCAGGGACTTCACTTAATACCAACATTTTCCGACAGCCTGGGGCCTGAAGCCAGGACACCCCCTACTTCTAGCTGGGATCCCACAGCATTGCCCCACTCCTGCTGTTGCCGAACTTCTGCATGGCAGCCCCTTCCACTCCTGTAATTTCCACCCAAATTTAGGTAAAGAAAGTGTTTCTTATAATCCTAAAACATGGTAAATATTTTTTATTCACTGCCGAACGGTATAAAATTCTGTTAAACACTCATGATTTCAATATGATCACTGCACCTTTATATAAATTCACTAAGATGTGTAGTTTCTAAAATGGGGTCATTTATGGGGGGTTCTGCTGTTCTGGCACCTTAGGTGCGCTTCCAGTGTGTCATGGCATCCACAAACCATAAAAACAAAATCTGCGCTATAATATGGTCCTCCTTTGACTCACTACTCAAGGGCAAGTGTTGAGACATGGTAGTCAGGAGGTTCAAGATCAGATACGACAAGGGCTTGTAGTACAGAGGGGTAATACAAAAGCTTGGTAAGATAACAGTCTGGGGTCACATACCAGGAGGGCTCATAGCACAGAGAGGTAATACAAAAGCGTGGTCAGGTAACAGTTTGGGGTCAAATGCCAGGAGGGTATGTCAAAAGCAGAAGGGTAAATCCAAAATTCAAGGTAGTCAGCAAGATCAGAATCAGACACACAGCAAGCAAACACACCTATCTAAAGCAAATATAGGACTGACACAGACTACTAGAAGCTAGCCAGTTAAACACCTTGCAAATGATTAGAGATGGGAGGCACCTGAGGAAACACCTACAGACTAAGCCAGATTGAGCAGCAAGGCTGTCAATCAAACTGTTGGCAAACCAGCACACCTCAGGATTAGATTGGATAACTGGACTATCACTCAGAAAACTGACAGTCCAGCACACTCCAGATCCCATAGGGTGGCTAAGCTGTCATTCACAGCATTCTTTGGCTACAGTCAATGTAGAAACAGTGACACCTCCTTTCTGAGCTTTGCACTGTGGCTGAAAAGTATTTCCCATATTACATGTATGGTATTGGTGCACACAGGAGAAATTGCACAACAAACTGTGAGGTCCATTTTTTTCCCATTAGCCTCTAACCATTCCAGCAAAATCTGAACTCCAATATAGCACTTTTTTCCCTTCTGAGCTTTGCACTGTGTCTCAAAATTATTTTTTTTTGACCACATATTGGATATTGTTGTACTCAATAGAAATTGTGCAACAAATTGCACCATTCATTTTCTCCTATTATGACTTTTGAATATTAAAAACTTCGGAACAAAGCAACATTTTAGTGGAAAAAATGGTAATTTTCCATTTGCTCAGTCCAATGTTATACAATACTGTGAATCTTCTAAGAGTTAATAATGCTCATTGTACCCCTAGATGAATTTCTGGACTGAATTACTGTGCCCCCATATAGTAGTTTTCAAACACATATTGAGTATCATCATACTCAGGAGCAATTGGATGGATCTGGATAAGTTGGAAACTTGGGCTGAAAGGTGGCAGATGCGGTTCAACAATAATAATTGTAAGGTTCTACATGTGGGAAGAAGGAATCAATATCACCATTGCACACTGAATGGGAAACCACTGGGTAAATCTGACATGGAGAAGGACTTGGGGGTCCTAGTTAATGATAAACTTACCTGGAGCAGCCAGTGCCAGGCAGCAGCTGTCAAGGCAAACAGGATCATGGGGTGCATTAAAAGAGGTCTGGATACACATGATAAGAGCATCATACTGCCTCTGTACAAATCCCTGGTTAGACCGCACATGGAGTACTGTGTACAGTTTTGGGCACCGGTGCTCAGGAAAGATATGATGGAACTAGAGCGAGTACAAAGGAGGGCAACAAAATTAATAAAGGGGATGGGAGAACTACAATACCCAGAGAGATTAGCAAAATTAGGATTATTTACTCTAGAAAAAGATGACTGAGGGGTGATCTAATAACCATGTATAAGTATATAAGGGGACAATGCAAATATCTCTCAGAGGATCTGTTTATAGCAAGGAAGGTCACGGTCACAAGGGGGCATTCTCTGCGTCTGGAGGAGAGAAGGTTTTTCACCAACATAGAAGAGGATTCTTTACTGTTAGGGCAGTGAGAATCTGGAATTCCTTGCCTGAGGAGGTGATGATGGCGAACTCTGTCGAGGGGTTCAAGAGAGGCCTGGATATCTTCTTGAGCATAACAACATTGTATCATACAGTTATTGTTAGGTTCTTTAGAAGACGTAGATCTGGGGATTTATTCTGACGGAATATAGGCTGAACAAACCACAAGAGAAAAGGCCCTCCAATGAGAGTAAAAAGTTTTTCATTTTATTGGTCAAATAAATACATGATAAAATTAGAATTGGCAAACCATACAGAAATAGGATAGCAAAAAACAAGCACACTGGGTGACACAATGAATAGCAAAGGATAAACTACCTTAATAATGGCACATGAGAAAGCATATAAAAAAGATATATAAAAAATATTTTTTTATATAAAGTGCTTAGTGCAAGAGAGTTACCGACCAATATGCTTCAAAGCTCCAGACATATCAAAATTAATCCAAAAAATACATAAATAAATACATAAAGTGCTGGTGCAATGAAAAAACTATAAGCAAAAAGAATTATGGTTAAATAATGTATTTCATAAATCCAAATACATCCATATTGATTCATCAGTGTATGTAGAAATACATAAAGTGCTGGTACAACAGAAAAATTTAAAAAGAAAATCATCCACATAGAGATTGGTCAGATACTGGTATTGCTGGTTTTTCCCATATCTGGCAACCTCAGAACGGGATCAAAGCCCTGAAGTCTGTAATGCATGTTGTGAATAAATTGAGAGAGCCAGATATAAGGAAATGCATCTCATGGCTGTGAAAGGAAAACTATATAAGTATATTTACCACAATAAAAGGTCACCCAGGGTCCCCCTGATGCGCGTTTCGATGGTTATCTTCCTCAGAAGGGGTGCTCAACCTCCCGTTTCAAAAGATCACCCTTTTATAACCACATCCTCCATGCAATGCGGATCACCTGTGTAGTGCGCGGCCCCTCCCAGCCGCATTACGTAACCCTCCAGGAAATGTGTCCCCATAAAAAAACGCCGTGTTTCACACATATAAAAACGCCGTTATAGCAGATGCACGGTACCCAGAAGTGCACCCTCATGGTCGTCTTGGTGACAAATCACTATGCATATATTAAGAGCCAGTAGTATCGGCGCCATCTTGGATGCCCCGTAAAGGCAGTGTACTCCGTTGTCCTGGAGATATCACGTCATACAGCACAACAGTATCGTGCCCTGTGAAACCAGCCTACCCTTTGAGGAATGCACATAGAGCAAATATTAGTGCAATCTAAATAAAACGCTCAACTAATGTTTAAGGGACAGACAAAGAAGGGTACAAAATCAACTAAACAGAACATGTTGGCAGGAGACTGAGCAATAAAGATTTTTTTTCTCTTTTTAACCCCCAAAAAACAGATATATCAAATAAGAATATTATTAAAGTTATTCAAAATGCTGTTTTGCTCAATCAAATGATCAAACAGGTGATGCAAGGTGCCCTCATGCATCCTCCTTGTTATCATAACTATTTTAATGGTATTTTGCATATAAAATAATTATATACACATATATATTTTTTTAGAAAAATTCTCTGAAAAAATTTTTCTTTTTAAAGAAAAAATAATTAAAGAAAAAATAAAAATAAAAAATATAAAAAAAATAAATAAATAAAAAATAAAAAATATAATAAAAAATAAAAATAAAATAAAGAATAAAAAGTGAAAAATAAAAATAAAAAAGATTACAGAAAAAAAAATTTCTAAAATTTTTAAATGGAATAGAAAATAAAATTCAAAAATAAAAAATAAAAAATAGAAAATAATAATAAATAATTAATGAAATAATATGAAATAATAAATAAGAGACAAACCACAACCAAAGGTGAATTATTTATTGAAGTGAATATGACACCAATAAATAAAGTGAGAGTGCACAGTGAGATATAGGAGTATACATCACAAAAATTCCGTATACGGCAATATTTGCTTCTCTCACTGTTTAAAGCTCTCTTCAAACCCTTCTGGACAGATCTTCGGCTATACCCCCTCTCAAAAAATCTTCGGGACAGCTCACGTGACTGCAAAGAGAAGGAGTTAGCATCAGAACAATTACGTTTTAACCTTAAAAATTGTCCTGTAGGAATGTTGTTAATAAGATAACCATTAAAATAGTTATGATAACAAGAAGGATGCATGAGGACCCCTTGCATCACCCGTTTGATCATGACAAAATTTAATTCGGCAAAATAGCATTTTGAATAACTTTAATAATATTCTTATTTGATACTAGATTATGGCCCGATGCGATACCATCACACCTCTTGCCATGTTAACCCTCAACACACACACTCCTCAACACACACTCCTCTCACCTTTCACCATCTCCACTCACTCTTTCACTCCACATACGACCCCTTCTCTCACTCCGTCTCTCATACTCACGCCGTCATCGCCGCTGCTCCACGATCCCCGACATCTTCTTCCACCGGCGCCATCCTGGATCCAGACGTTGTCCACGCCGGCGACATGTTCTTGCGGCGACGCCATCTTGAGTATCGTGAAATCCCGCGATAGTCAAGATAGCGTCGCCGGAAGAACATGTCGCCGGCGTGGACGACGTCGGGATCCAAAATGGCGTCGGTGAAATCTCGCGAGTTTTCGCTGACGCCATTTTGGATCCCGACGTCGTCCTCGCCGGCGACATGTTCTTGCGGCGACGCCATCTTGACTATCGCGGGATTTCGCCGATCCAAAATGGCGTCACCGCAAGAACATGTCACCGGCATGGACGACATCGGGATCCAAAATGGCGTCGGCGTAATCTCGCGAGATTTCGCCGACGCCATCTTTTTGGATCCCGAGTCGTCCACGCCAGCGACATGTTCTTGCGGCGATGCCATCTTGAATCTCGCGGGATTTCACGAAATCCAAGATGGCGTCGCCGCAAGAACATGTCGGCGGCCTGGAGAACGTCTGGATCCAGGATCGCGGCGGCGGAGGAAGATGTCGGGGCAGCGACGATGACGGTGTGAGTATGAGAAACGGAGTGAGAGAAAGGAACGTATGTGGAGTGAAAGAGTGAGTGGACGTGAGTGGAGGTGAAAGGTGAGAGGAGTGTGTGTTGAGGCGGTGTGGTGTGTTGAGGGTTAACATGTGCGTGTGTGTGGTGACGTCACCGGTTACAACTGGACGGAAGTTGTTACAACCGGAAGCTGCTTAGGGCATTTATTATTATAGATGATGAGGAAGAAGCCGTCTGTTGTTGGTGGTGATGGCGTGTAGAGGCTTCTTCAGCCAATGTAATAGATTTAGAGTTAGGGGATTCATGTGTGAGACGACGGCATTTATAAGCCTTAATCTTGTCAAGTCGATGGTGTTTTTCCTCAGGAGTCTCATTAGCACGGCGTTGTTTTTGTCGTAGTGCTAAAGCTGCTTTCCTTTCACTGGCATTGGCATACTGTGCATCGGTATTGAATGGTGGTATTGATAGGGCAGAAACAGATTGCTGATTAGTTATGTCAGTGAACGGCATATGGGATGAAGTGTAGCAGTAAATTGTTCCACATGCTGATGTGGAAGCATCCTGTTGTGAGTCTAATAATAATGATGAGGAAGAGGCCGTCTGTTGTCGGCGATGACGGCATGCAGAGGCTTCTTCAGCCAATCTTATGGATTTAGAGTTAGGGGATTCGTGTGTGAGGCGACGGCGTTTATAAGCCTTAATCTTCTCAAGGCGATGGTGTTTTTCCTCAGGAGTCTCATTAGCACGGCGTTGTTTTTGTCGTAGTGCTAAAGCTGCTTTCCTTTCACTGGCATTGGCATACTTTTTGTTATGACTCATGTTTGCACAGGTAAAGGAGTCTATTTGGCAGTTATCTGGCCGTGAAGAAAGCGTCCTGGAGTATTGTAGAGTAAACAGATACTAATTGACCCTGTAATTGCCCAGCAGTAGTTATGAAGTGGTAGTGGCAAATTGGCCCTGTAGTTAGACACCGGCAGAGGAGCAAGGCAGCAGTAGTTATGGCGGTAGAGGCAAATTGGCCCTGTAATTAGACACCGGCAGAGGAGCAAGGCAGCAGTAGTTATGGCGGTATAGGCAAATTGGCCCTGTAATTAGACACCAGCAGAGGAGCAATGCAGCAGTAGTTATGGCGGTAGAGGCAAATTGATCCTGTAATTAGACACCAGCAGAGGAGCAATGCAGCAGTAGTTATGGCGGTAGAGGCAAATTGATCCTGTAATTAGACACCGGCAGAGGAGCAAGGCAGCAGTAGTTATGGCGGTAGAGGCAAATTGATCCTGTAATTAGACACCAGCAGAGGAGCAAGGCAGCAGTAGTTATGGCGGTATTGGCAAATTGGCCCTGTAATTAGACACCAGCAGAGGAGCAATGCAGCAGTAGTTATGGCGGTAGAGGCAAATTGATCCTGTAATTAGACACCGGCAGAGGAGCAAGGCAGCAGTAGTTATGGCGGTAGAGGAAAATTAGCCCTGTAATTAGACACCGGCAGAGGAGCAAGGCAGCAGTAGTTATGGCGGTAGAGGCAAATTGATCCTGTAATTAGACACCGGCAGAGGAGCAATGCAGCAGTAGTTATGGCGGTAGAGGCAAATTAGCCCTGTAATTAGACACCGGCAGAGGAGCAAGGCAGCAGTAGTTATGGCGGTATAGGCAAATTAGCCCTGTAATTAGACACCGGCAGAGGAGCAATGCAGCAGTATTTATGGCGGTAGAGGCAAATTGGCCCTGTAATTAGACACCGGCAGAGGAGCAAGGCAGCAGTAGTTATGGCGGTAGAGGCAAATTGGTCCTGTAATTAGACACCGGCAGAGGAGCAAGGCAGCAGTAGTTATGGCGGTATAGGCAAATTGGCCCTGTAATTAGACACCGGCAGAGGAGCAAGGCAGCAGTAGTTATGGCGGTATAGGCAAATTAGCCCTGTAATTAGACACCGGCAGAGGAGCAAGGCAGCAGTAGTTATGGCGGTAGAGGCAAATTAGCCCTGTAATTAGACACCGGCAGAGGAGCAAGGCAGCAGTAGTTATGGCGGTAGAGGCAAATTAGCCCTGTAATTAGACACCGGCAGAGTAGCAAGGTAGCAATAGTTATGGCAGTATAGGCAAATTGGCCCTGTAATTAGACACCGGCAGTAAACAGGCATAGGACCAAGGCAGCAGTAGTTATGGTGGTACAGGCAATGCCAAGCGTCCGCACAGCAAGTCGGCGTGAGGTAAATGACGCAATTTCACGAATGCAAGATGGCGTTGGTGAAATCTCGCGAGATTTCGCCGACGTCGTTAAGGCTGTGTGCACACGCTGCGGATTAGGTGCGGATTCATCCGCGCAGATTTTGTAAAATCCGCAGGTGAAACCGCAGGTCAAAAGACCTGCGGTTTTACCTGCGGATTGCTCTGCGGTTTTGCCCTGCGGTTTTTCATCTCCTCAATATAGGAGATGGCAAACCGCAGGAGAATCCGCAGAAAGAATTGACATGTCAATTCTTTCTGTGGATTGAAAACCGCAGATAATCCGCGCGGAAAATTCCGCACCGTCTGCACTGCGGTTTTTGATTCCCATAGGGAATCATGGTACTGTACACCGCAGCAAAAACTGCTGCGGTTCCGCAGCGGCCAAAACCGCTGCGGAACCGCAGCAAAATCCGCAGCGTGTGCACACAGCCTCACACCTCTTGCCATGTTAACCCTCAACACACCACACCGCCTCAACACACACTCCTCTCACCTTTCACCTCCACTCATGTCCACTCACTCTTTCACTCCACATACGTTCCTTTCTCTCACTCCGTTTCTCTTACTCACACCGTCATCGTCGTTGCCCCGACATCTTCCTCCGCCGCCGCGATCCAGGATCCAGACGTTCTCCAGGCCGCCGACATGTTCTTGTGGGACGCCATCTTGGATTTCGTGAAGTCCCGCGATATTCAAGATGGCGTCGCCGCAACAACATGTCGCTGGCATGGGCGACATCGGGATCCAAAATGGCGTCGGCGTAATCTCGCGAGATTTCGCCGACGCCATCTTTTTAGATCCCGATGTCGGCGGCCTGGAGAACGTCTGGATCCTGGATCGCGGCGGCGGAGGAAGATGTCGGGGCAGCGACGATGACGGTGTGAGTATGAGAAACGGAGTGAGAGAAAGGAACGTATGTGGAGTGAAAGAGTGAGTGGACATGAGTGGAGGTGAAAGGTGAGAGGAGTGTGTGTTGAGGCGGTGTGGTGTGTTGAGGGTTAACGTGCGTGTGTGTGTGTGGTGACGTCACCGGTTACAACTGGACGGAAGTTGTTACAACCGGAAGCTGGTTAGGGCATTTATTATTATAGATATCTGTTTTTTGGGGGGTTAACATGAGAAAAAAATCTTTATTGCTCAGTCTCCTGCGAACATGCTCTGTTTAGTTGATTTTGTACCCTTCTTTGTCTGGCCCTTAAACATTAGCTGAGCATTTTATTTAGATTGCGCTAAGATTTGCTCTATGTGCATTCCTCAAAGGGTAGGCTGGTTTCACAGGGCACGATACTGTTGTGCTGTATGACGTGATATCTCCAGGACAACAGAGTACACTGCCTTTACGGGGCATCCAAGATGGCGCCGATACTACTGGCTCTTAATATATGCATAGTGATTTGTCACCAAGACGACCATGAGGGTGCACTTCTGAGTACCGTGCATCTGCTATAACGGCATTTTTATATGTGTGAAACACGGCGGTTTTTTATGGGGACACATTTCCGGGAGGGTGACGTAATGCGGCTGGGAGAGGCCTCGCACTACACAGGTGATCCGCATTGCATGGAGGATGTGGTTATAAAAGGGTGATCTTTTGAAACGGGAGGTTGAGCACCCCTTCTGAGGAAGATAACCATCGAAACGTGCGTCAGGGGGACCCTGGGTGACCTTCTATTGTGGTAAATATACTTATATAGTTTTCCTTTCACAGCCATGAGATGCATTTCCTTATATCTGGCTCTCTCAGTTTATTCACAACATGCATTACAGACTTCAGGGCTTTGATCCCGTTCTGAGGTAGCCAGATATGGGAAAAACCAGCAATACTAGTATCTGACCAATCTCTATGTGCATGATTTTCTTTTTCAATTTTTCTGTTGTACCAGCACTTTATGTATTTCTCCATACACTTTGATGAATCGATATGGATGTATTTGGATTTATGAAATATATTATTTAACCATAATTCTTTTTGCTTATAGTTTTTTCATTGCACCAGCACTTTATGTATTTATTTATGTATTTTTTGGATTAATTTTGATTTGTCTGGAGCTTTGAAGCATATTGGGCAGTAATTCTCTTGCACTAAGCACTTTATATAAAAAATTATTTTTTATATATCTTTTTATATGCTTTCTCAGGTGCCATTATTAAGTTAGTTTATCCTTTGCTATTGATTGTGTCACCCAGTGTGCTTGTTTTTTGCTATCCTATTTCTGTATGGTTTGCCAATTCTAATTTTATCATGTATTTATTTGACCAATAAAATGAAAAACTTTTTACTCTCATTGGAGGACCTTTTCTCTTGTGGTTTGTGTATCTGGTTTCACGGTCCTCCGTGTTATAACCTTTTTTGAACATTGGAATATATGCTGAACTGGATGGACAAATGTCTTTTTTCGGCCTTGCTAACTATGTTAGTATGTTACTAATTGCAAAACAAATTGTGCAGTCCATGTTCTCCTTTTACTCTTGTAAAAATGCTAAATTTGGGGTTAAATCAACATGTTAGTGGGAAAAAGTAAAATTTTCATTTTTTCCTTCCACATTACTTTAATTCCTATGAAGCACCTGAAGGGTTACTAAACTTAACAAATGTGGATTTGAGCACTTTGAGGTTTTAAGAATGGTGTCACGCTTGGGTATTTTCTGTCACAATAGCCCCTCAAAGTCACTTCAAATGTGGTGTGGTCCCTAAACAATTGGTACTAAAATTTTTGTTGGAAAATTGAGAAATTGCTGATCAACCTTTAACCCTTCTATCTTCCTGATTAAAAAAATAATTGTGATGAACCCGCACCTTGCCACCCTGCCTGTCACTATTACATCTGAAGAATCACATAATGTGGTCTTTCCAATTACAAAATGTGACATTCTGCACCCCATGTCAGGTTGGCACAAGTTTACACAGAAACCCCCTGTCCACACAGACTCAGGGAGGCACGGGGAGTAAGAGGATGCTGCCCATGCAGTCATTGATGTGGCATCATACTCTCCCACAACCTTGATAGGCTAAGAGGCCCTTTTCACTAGCACAAGTGAAAGAACGCCTGGTCAACCCAGTAGAACTACCACCAGCTCCTCATTAGATAAAAGCCCGGTCCATTAACCGAATTATATCAGGCCAGAAACAAGCCCCGATAGCATGGAAAGTTAAGACGAGAAACAAACGTGTGGATTCGTAGATCAAAATAAAAGATCAGCCCAAGGTTAAATTATATGTTTAATCTCCTTAAGGGCACATTAGACAATACACTATATACACAATAGTTATAGATATACAATAGTCAGATATGCAAATACAATAGTGGTAGGACAATGTATGCAGAATATAAGTGTCAATTACCAGTCAAATTAAAGGAATGGCTTGCCAGGGAGGGGATGCCACATGGGAGGCTTGTGGTCCTCTCTGGTCCTTGACTTCTTCCCCCAAAATTTGTCACTGCGAACTCCCCAGAGAAAAAGCAATGGCCCATGCTGTATGCTAGCATTTAGCCATTTTGGGTCGTGCCCCTCCTGCCCTCTGGGCTGAATCTAAATCCCTTCCCCTTGCCTCTAGCAGGTAAAAACTCCAAAATCTAAGCTGGGTCATAACTCCTTAATGGGCGGTCCTAGGGAAGCAGTTTTGGCGCCATCGGATCCGGCCGGGTTCCTGCTACGTGTTGAGACTAAACACAGCCTTGCTACCTGGCTCCTTCTAGCCATTTTAGCTATCTCCCCACCCTGATGGGCTAGAACGGATCGAGACCCTAGAAGGTATTCGTCCCATTCCAGAGATCTTGAAAATGTAACTAGTGTGTAGGTATACAATCAGTCCATAGTCTCCGAATAAAATCCTAGCTGTCTGAACAAAGCAGTTAAACCTTATGGTAACCAGTTTGCAAGCACACCTTTTGTTCTGCGCTTAGCTGGCTCAAGTTGTGAGATCTGTCACTCACAGCTTTTTCAGGCTTAACCCCCTGCTGAGCTAGGTGTCCTGTTATAACTGCACAACATAAGGGGGTTGTATAATCTCATGCCAAATAGAATACAAATGATTCACATAAAATGATATCTCCAATATTCTTCACAAATATGTTCCATAAATGATGCTTATGTAAAGTAAACATATGGTAAATGTTATTTATTAACTATTTTGTGCTATATACCCATCTGGTTAAAGGGCATAAAAGTTAAAAGTTTTGAAATTGCAAAATTTTCAATGTTTTCACCAAAATTCCGATACTCTCACAAGAAAATGCTAAAAATATCGGTCTAAATTTACCTACCACTATCATGAAGTGCAATGTGTCGTGAAAACACAGTCTCAAAATCACTGGGATATGTTGATGCATTCGTGAGTTATTACCACATAGATTGACACTGGTCAAGAATTGTAAAATTTGGCCTGGTCAGGAAGGTGAAAACAGGCTCTAGGGTGAAGGTATTAAATGAGAAGCGTTATGTTTGAGAAATGCAAAGACTGCATTACAGCAGCATCATAAGTCCTCTTTAAGATCTTATCTTGTTGATATGAATATCTGGATTAGCCTTCTGTGCCAGATACATGCTGCCATTGCAATGCAGGAGTGAAAGTTATGTTTCACCTATTGTGGGAACACCCCCTATCAAAACCTTCTTGGCTGCTATTTTTGCACTGTATACTGTAATGTCAGGATGGTGACCTACACCTTCCCCTCAGGTGGAACACCTTTATTGTCCTGCATACTGAAGATCAAATTAAATTAATTTAAAAAAAAAAAACATGTTTAACCCCTTAGTAACAGAGGCAATTTTAACCTTAATTACTAGGACAAATCTTTCTAATCTGACCAGTGTTACTTTATGAGGTAATAACTCTTGAATGCTTCAATGGATCCAAGTGATTTTCAGAGTGTTTTTTTCATGTCATATTGTACCTCATGAAAGTGGTAAAATATAATTTGCGCATGTTTATGAAAATATAGAAAATTTGACCAAAAATGTGAAATGTTTCAAAATTTGAATTCCTATGCTCTTAAACCAAAGTTATGTCACACAAAATAGTTAATAAATAACATTTATCACATGCTTCCTTTACATTTGCATAATTTTTTAAACATTTTTTTTGTTAAGAACTTAGAAGAGTTAAAAGTTAATCTGCAATTTCTAATTTTTCCACAAAAAAAATACAAAACCATTTTTTAGGTAACACATTACATTTGAAGTGACTTTGGTAGGGCGTATATGACATAAAATACCCAAAATTGACATTCTAAAAATTGCATCCCCCAAGTCATTGAAATCACATTCAAGAAGTTTATTAACCCTTCAGGTGCTTCACAGGAATTAAAGCAATGTGGAAGGAGAAAATAGACCTCAATATTTGTTGTGAAATATCTCCTTAGTACACAGTATATGTGGGGAAAAACTACCATTTTTTAGTTAAAAAATGCAAGCTGAAGCTCAATTCAGCATTACATTGCGGCCATTTTCCTGAAGCTCAATTGTAATGCTGAATTGAGCTTCAGGAAAATGGCTGCGGGAGGCGGCGCAAACGCAGAGTGAGATCTCAGGAGAAGAGATCTTGTCTCCCGGGACAACATCTCGTCTCCCGAGATCTCACTATGCGCGGCCATTTTCAAATCAACATTACAACTATGGAAGTGCGGGGGCTCCTTTCACAAAGTGCCAGCGGGGCCCCTGTACCGCCAATCACCTGCAAAAGTGCCACACCAGCCCGGGATGGATGTGCGGGGGCTCCGGGATTTCCACCAATGCCGGCGGAGGCCCCGCACCACCGATCATCTGCCAAATCGCCGCCCATCAGCCTCGGATGGTGTCTCCTAGTAAGTGCATCTGGACCATAAGACGCACCCCCATTTTTCCACCAAATTTTTTGGGAAAAAAGTACGTCTTATGGTCCGAAAAATACGGTATATGTTTTTTATTTGTTTTACGGCTTTCGCCTCATGTTATTGAAAACTTGCCAGTTTTAGAGCTGATCGTTCTGATGCAGCCATATCGATTTTGGGTACTTTTTTTTGTTTATTTTTGTTTTATCGCAAAAACTGCGTTTTTAGTGACTAAATGGCTTTCCGTGACTTGTGTGTGATTTCTTTCATTATTTTCAACATATTGTATTTCATTTTTTCCACTTTTATACTTAGTACCTCTGTGACATGTATAATTTTTATTTTGATCAGTATTTCAATGACTATGCCTATGAGACCCAGTTTATAGTTAGATCTCATAAGTTATTGTACCACTGGGTCCCCAAATGACCTCAGAGTACCATGACAACCATCAGCAATCGCAATTCTCATCGTGGGGGTCCGATGGTTAAAAAAGGGGTCTTGTAACCCCCTCGCAACCAAATTAAATAGTGCTGTTACAATTGACAGCGGCTTTTAAGGGGTCAGTCGGCACCTATCAATTAAAGAAAACACTGTGGCTGAAACTGCAGAGTATCAGCTGTCATGTACAGCTGAAATCTGCGGGAATTGCGGCTGCCGGGCAGCGCTGTACCCTTATTCCCCATCACCTTTTTTAAAATGCTAATGAAGAAATAATGACCTCCTGACAAAACTGCAGAGGCGGTGAAACGCACGTCAAGGTGTGTTACAGCAGGTGGTTATCCCCCTATTCATTATGACTGCAGTTAATGTATGTTTTGTATTTATTGCAGCCTTTTGATGATGATGATTAGGAATTGATTTATATCTTTTTATTGTATTTCGATGGTGCTTAGCATATTTTTTTGATATATAGATATTGTCACTTTATTTATATATATTTGAGTGACCTGGTACTTATAAATTGTTTGCAACTTTATTAGGATATTGTCATCCTTGTCCCTTATCATATGGATTACGTAGTAGGAACTGGGCAAGATATTTATATGCACTATTGATATCCATTTTGGCATTATTGATTATAAGTAACCTCATATCTGTGTGTACCTTAACCTTTTTTGGGCTATACCTTCTGCTAGCTTCTTTGTGTCTTTATGTCTCTATATTTGGTATCCTATTTGAATATATTGTTATATGATATGTTGTTTTAATTTATTATAATAAAATATATATTTTTTATCTTTATAATCTTGATTCTACTCCTTCATTTTTCTCTATTGGTTTGTGGTGTTTGCTTTTTGAAGGAATCATATTGATATTCTTTGAGGATTGTTTGGTTCATTACAGAAATGTACTCCACACTATGAAATAGAGTATGGTTGAATCATGTATGGCTGAGAAATGTAGCCAAGGAATTGTTTCAACGATTTTTAGGTGTGTTGTATAACACAAAATAGGACCTCAAAGCACGTAATACTTGATTGATCAAAATATATTAAATTTTTTTCAGCCCCCACAAAAAACTGCAGCAGGCTTAATGAGCGTCTACAGACAACAATTTTGTCTGGTCCATTTTGGGGGGTTTGTGTGGAATTATATGATATATATATATATATATATATATATACAAGCAGTCCCTGTCCCTTGCCAGCTTCAAGTACACGCTCACTGCCGCAAAACAAACTTACTTTGCATCTCTCATATCCTCACTGTCTCACAACCCTAAACAGCTTTTCAACACTTTCAACTCTACTCCGTCCCACAGCAACTCCTCCATCTCCTCTCATTTCTGCTGAAGACTTTGCCTCCTTCTTTAAGCAGAAGATCGATACGATCAGAGAAATTTGGCCCGCAGCCCCAATGCCCCTCTTAGCTGCTCACCCCTGTTCTTCCAGAACCAGCTTCTCCACTATGACACAAGATCAGCTCTCCACCCTCCTGTCAAGATCACACCTCACCACTTGTGCACTTGACCAGCTCCCGTCCCACCTCATCCCTGACTTTGCCACAGTCTTCATCCCAACTCTAACACACCTCTTCAACCTTTCACTTCCAAATGGTGTCTTTCCCTCACCCTTCAAACATGCCTCAATCACACCCATGCTCAAAAAGCCCTCCCTCGACCCATCCTCTGTGTTTAACTATCTCCCGATATCTCTTCTCCCTTACAAATCAAAACTACTGGAACAGCATGTATATCTTGAACTAACAAATATGAACCTAGCACTCAACTTAAAGGTATTTGTAAGGCGGTTTATTGTAGTACACGAAAAAAGACGTTTCGGTCAATGTGACCTTCTTCAGTTACGTGTGGTATATAGATTGTGTAGAGCTTATAGGCATCTATCAGAAAGGACGATGGTGCTTTAGGCATTGAGGAGAATGATCTCTCTAAGGTAATGAGCTTGTCAGTATATAGGAGAGGGGCAAACGTGCCTCCAGATGCGGTGGACTTCTTTTCTGCTCGCTTTTTCAAACTGAACATGGACAAAACAGAATTCATCATATTTCCCCCATCTCACTCTACCCCTCCACCAGACCTATCCAGCAATGTCAATGGCTGCTCTCTTTCCCCAGTCCCGCACTCTCGGTGCCTTGGGGTGATCCTCGACTCTGCCCCCTCTTTCAAACCCCATATCCAAGCCCTTGCCTCCTCCTGCCGCCTCAAACTCAAAAATATTTCCCG
The DNA here is from genome assembly GCF_039654945.1 of Dendrobates tinctorius. Taxonomy (NCBI): domain Eukaryota; kingdom Metazoa; phylum Chordata; class Amphibia; order Anura; family Dendrobatidae; genus Dendrobates; species Dendrobates tinctorius. Next base: position 2,426,487 of record NW_027361843.1, on the reverse strand, counting down.
GATCCACGCATTCATCAACTATGAAACCACAAAAACACTAACGCATGCCCTTATCATCTCCTGCCTCGACTACTGCAACCTCCTACTCTCTGGCCTCCCCTCCAGCACTCTGGCACCACTCCAGTCTATCCTACACTCAGCTGCCAGACTAATCCACCTGTCTCCCTGCTTTTCCCCTGCCTCCCCCCTATGCGAGGCCCTTCACTGGCTTCCTATTGTCCAGAGGCTCCAGTTTAAAACCCTAACCATGACATACAAAGCCATCCACAACCTGTCTCCTCCATACATCTGTAACATGGTCTCCTGGTACCTACCTGCACGCAACCTTCGATCCTCTCAAGATCTCCTTCTCTACTTCCCCCTCATCTCCTCTTCCCACAGCCGCATACAAGACTTCTTCCATGCTTCCCCCATACTCTGGAACTCTCTGCCGCAACACATCAGACTCTCACCAACAACGGAAACCTTGAAGAAGAACATGAAGACCCACCTGTTCCGACAAGCATACAGCCTGCAATGATCCTCGGTCTACTGAACCACCACACAACCAGCTCTACCCTCTCCTAGTGTATCCTCACCCATCACTGTAGACAGTGAGCCCTCACGCGCAGGGTCCTCTCTCCTTCTGTACTCGTGTGTCCCTTGTCTTGCACATGTTTATTGTACTTGCCTATATTTCCCCTTTTCCCTGTAAAGTGCCATGGAATAAATGGCGCTATATAAATGTATAATAATAATAATAATAATAATATATATATTATTATATAACCTACAAAAGACGAAATGAGAGGTTTTTTCTTTGTGTTTTTGCATTCTGTGAAAGCTGGGGCGTGGTCTCCCTCTCCTGAGCTGGAAATTGTATTTAAAGGCTTCCCCTCACTGGTGTCCACTGGATGGGACCCGGTCCTTTTGTCTGCCCTTATTCTCATACTGAGGTCAACTTTGACACATGATAAGGTTTTTAATACTAGACAGTGTAGTACCGCCCCGACCACAGAGTTACCTTGTCGATGGTGGGACAGCTTTTATGCTATATTTTATCAAATACAGTATTACTATAAACTCTGTATCACTTAAATGCACTTTTGCTTATTATTTATTTAATTACAGCAGGATACATATATATATATGTATGTATATATATATATATACACATACTAGCTATGAACCCGTTCTACACTTTTAGTGGTATATGGTCTCCCATCCTGGTATGTGCTGCACCCCTCATCCCTATCATGGTATGCATGGTATCCCCTTATCCATATACTGGTATTCATCGTTCCCTCACCACCCAATCCTGGTATGCATGGCACCCCCCTCATCCCTATTGTGGTATACATGGCACCCCCTCATCCCTATCGTGGTATGTATGGTACCCCCTCATCCCTATCATGGTATGCATGGTGCCCTCACCCCCCAATCCTGGTATGCATGGTCCTCTCACCCCCCTATCCTGGTATGCATGGTCCTCTCACACCCAAATCCTGGTATGCATGGTCCCCTCACCCCCCAATCCTGGAATGCATGGTCCCCTCACCCCCCTCTCTTGGTATGCATGGTCCCCTCACCCCCCTCTCCTGGTATGCATGGTCCCCTCACCCCCCTATCCTGGTATGCATGGTCCTCTCACCACCCAATCCTGGTGTGTATGGTCCCCTCACCCACCAATCCTGGTATGCATGGTCCCCTCACCCCTCAATCCTAGTATGCATGGTCCCCTCACCCCCCAATCCTGGTATGCATGGTCCCCTCACCCCCAATCCTGTTATGCATGGTCCCCTCACCCCCCAATCCTGGTATGCATGGTCTTCTCACCCCCCCATCCTGGTATGCATGGTCCCCTCACCCCCCCATCCTGGTATGCATGGTCCTCTCACCCCCTATCGTGGTATGCATGGTCCCCTCACCCCCCAATCCTGGTATGCATGGTCCCCTCACCCCCCTATCCTGGTATGCATGGTCCCCTCACCCCCCTATCCTAATATGCATGGTCCTCTCACCCCCCTATCCTGGTATACATGGTCCCCTCACCCCCCCATCCTGGTATGCATGGTCCCCTCACCCCCCCATCCTGGTATGCATGGTCCTCTCACCCCCCTATCCTGGCATACATGGTCCCCTCACCCCCCCATCCTGGTATGCATGGTCCCCTCACCCCCCCATCCTGGTATGCATGGTCCTCTCACCCCCTATCGTGGTATGCATGGTCCCCTCACCCCCCAATCCTGGTATACATGGTCCCCTCACCCCCCCATCCTGGTATGCATGGTCCCCTCACCCCCCCATCCTGGTATGCATGGTCCCCTCACCCCCAATCCTGGTATGCATGGTCCGCTCACCCCCCTTTCATGGTATGCATGGTCCCCTCACCCCCCAATCCTGATATGAATGGTCCCCCTCACCCCTATTAAACTGCACACATTAAAAAAAACCAAAACATTTATACTCACCTTTCTTCCCTGTGTCCAGCGCTGTCCTGTTCTGGGCGTGTTGTGGTGCTGGACTGGGCGCCTGCGCAGTCCTCTCTTTCCGCTGCCATGTTCTTGAAGACACACTGAGTGTGTCTTCAAGAAGATGGCGGTGGTAAGCACGGACTGTGCAGGCGCCGATTCATGTGACGTCAGGAGAGGGCGGGTTGTGGCGCCGGACTTGGTGACTGTGCAGTCCTCGCTTTCCGCCACCATTTTCTTGAAGACACACTGCAGTGTGTCTTCTACAAAATGGCGGTGGTAAGCGCGGCCTGCGCAGGCGCCGATTCCGGCGCCACAACCTGCCCTCTCCTGACGTCACATGGCGCAAGACCCCACGGCAACAGCAACACTGGCTCGGTAAGTTATAGCAGAGATCGCGGTATGCGTTCAGTGCTTACGCATACCACGATCTCTTGGGAGGGATGCGTCACTCTGTCTGGAGCCAGACTGCGCAGTCTATAGAGGCTTCAGACAGTGTGACGCTTAGCCCGTTATATTTTTGATATATATATATATATACAGTGTATGTATATACTGTATATATATACACATATATATACAGATATATATACAGTATATATATATATATACACACACAACACATACATACAATATGCAATATTTAATATATTGTAATGAATAACAAAATTAAATTCTAAAAAAATAAAAATATATATACACAATATTTTTTTCAGAACTTAATTTTGTTATTTAATGACAAAAACTGTCATCTGCATTTATTTTCCTCTTACTGTCCTTTTCTATAATCATAGCTCACAGCTGACTTGATTTGCAGCTTTTTATGTATATATATATATATATATATATGTAGCAGCCATGGACTTAAATAGTATTTCAATTTGTTTTTTTAAATCATTTGCTTTCTACCTTCTTGTGGATGGATGTAAATATGCTCAGCCTCCACTAGACGGAGTGCGCATCCACAACCCAAAATAACATTAACTGACAGAAATATGCTTGATCTATGTTAGTTCTTCATGTACAGTTGCAATAAAAATTATTCATGTCCCAATGCAAAAGTAGGTTTATAAGCAAAATGTATAAACTTTCTGCTTTTTGCATTAAACCAAACAGGAACATACTTAGGTTTTAAGGTAGACTTAAATCCACAGAGCTCAAACTATAGCTTCACATGTTGATCCAGAGGAAGGCAAAAACCCTGTGGGGCAGATGCTAATAGCTACATATTAGGGGAAACATTCCTTCCCTGTAACCTGTAATATTATATTTGTCATTAAAGGCATCCAGACCCTTCTTGTGGCAGAAAGATCATCATGTGGCAGAGAGTTCCATAGTCTCAATGTTGTTACAGTAAAGTATCTGCATCTGTGATTACGAATAAACCTTCTTTCCTCTAAATGTAAACAATGCCTCCTTGTCACCATCACAATCTTTGCATTGTCCCCTTATTTATTTGAACATTGCAATAAAATCACCCTTAAGCCTTCATATTTTCAAACTGAATAACATCAGGTTTGATAATCATTTAATGCAATTAATCTCTTGTAATTTATTAGTGTAATAAAATCCCTGATGGTTTACAACATCCAATGGCTGGATGTTCTAAAGGACAGAAATGTTCAAGAAGGACGGGAGATTTTGCTAAATAAAATTCTCACTGCACAAACAGTAACAATCCTGAAAAGAAGGAAGAATTGGAAGCGTTTAAAGAGACCAGGATGGATGAACACAGAGTATAATCACTTGTTAAAAAGGAAAAAAGAAATGTATATTAAATGGAAAGAGGAGGCATATCTAAAGAAGAATATAATGCTGTCTGCAGGGAATGCTGAGCAAGAGTTAGAAGAGCTAAAGACAGTAATGAAGTAAGGCTTGCAAGGGAGACGAAAAGCAGTAAAAAGGATTTTGGGGGTATGAAAAAAGCAAAAAAATAGTCAAAGATGCTATAGGATTTTCACAGGATGAAAAGGGTGAAGTGGTAAAAAATGATGTTGAGAAGGCCGAACTTTTGAATTCCTATTTTTCATCTGTGTTCTCTAATTGTAACATCAACTGATCTTCATGGTGTCATCGATGGAATAAAAGAACCCACACTATCTATAAACAGAGAGATGGTGAGCGAACTTGTTTGCAAATTTGGCACGAAAATTGCACATTCAGATTCTTGTTCAGATTAGATAGATTTTTTCCTAAAAATTCGTCCAATGCTTGGTAAATCATCGAGTTTCCAATAAGGGCTCTTTAAGATGTCAGTGTTTCCGGTACGTGTGATGACAGTTTTCACATGTAATGGAGACATTTACACACGTAGGCCCATTCAAGTGAATGAGTTTGTGTAAATATCAGACTGTTTCCATGGACTGGCATCTGGGAATCAGCGGTACTGTTCGTACTGTTCCCCATCGTCAGGTGTTGAACACAGCTCACATCACTGTACCCTGCTCATGCTGTGATCATTGCCAGCAGTGGACAATGTTGAGAGTTTTATTCTACTGTTAAAGCGAACCTGTCAGCACGATTGTGCACAGTAACCTACAGACAGTGTCAGGTCGACACCATTATACTGAATAAAATGATACCTTGGTTGATGAAATCCGTCTTGTGGTTGTTTGATCTTTATTTTCAGCTTTGAGTTAATGATATGCTTGTACTTTGGGCCGGGCTGTGTGCAAAGATTTCATGTGGTGCTTAGGTTTTCATAAAGCAGAGTGATGACAGGTCAATGATCCTTAAGTCACCTGCCCACTAGTCTACATAATGAATATATGTTCAGTCATACTTACAACCCTTCTGCAGGCAGGTGCAAACTGTGGCACCTGCGTTGCAGCATAAGTGCATGTTTAATGTGCAGTTTTCTTGAGGAGTATTAAAAAAAATCCTTTTTAAAATGGTGACCGCCATGCCTGCGCAGTAGCAGCTATCGGTGTATATAGAGGTGATCCTATAGCTGCGAGTGCACATGCATCGGCAGCGCCATCTTGCTAGAGAAGATAAAAAAGTCCTCCTCCAAGATGGTGCACAATCCTGCTGCCAGGTTCCCTTTAACACTAAGAGCAGGCGGCGGCTGATGGTAGGGTTCATCAGCCGCCACTTGCGCTATAAATAAATATAACAAAAAAATACGTGGGGTTCCAATGTATTTTTGATAACCAGTCTGGCAAAACTGGCAGCTGCGGGCTGCAACCCTCAGCTATCAGCTTTAGCAAGGCTGGTTATCAAGAAAAAAGGGGGCCCCATGCCATATTTTTTAATTATTTAGATAAACAATTTTAAAAAATGGTGTGAGCCCCCCTCCATTTTTGACAACCAGCCATGCTAAAGCAGACAGCTGGAGGCTAGTATTCTCAGATTAGTAAGAATCCATGGATATTGGCACCTCTATCCTAAAAATAGCAGCCCCCAGCTGCCCCAGAAAACATGCATCTAATAGATGCTACAATTCTGGTGCTTTTCCCGGCTCTTCCCACTTGCCCTGTGGCGGTGGAAAGTGGGGTTCATATTTGTGGGGTTGATATCACCTTTTTACTGCCAGGTACATTAAGACCAGAGGCTAGCAATGGATAGGCGTCTGTAAGATGGCCCCATGATTAACCCCATAGTAAAATTGTATAACAACAGAAAGACACAGACTCCTTTAATGGATCTAAGCTAAACCATACTCACGTCATCGCTAGAGTTGAGCGAAACGGGTCGGTCAAATTCACAAGTCGCCGACTTTCGCTGAAGTTGGGTTTCATGAAGCGAAACCCGACCATAGCGTGAGGTCGGCCACAAGGTCGGCGACCAGAGCGCCAAAGTCGCGTCTCAAATGATGCTTCCAGCGCCCTTTTTCGGCCAATGATGGAGGACGCACACTGTGTGCAACACGATGACATGGGCATCGGTCACCACCATCTTTGAGAAGGGCATGCAAGTGATTGGCTTGCTTTGTGTGGCGTCACAAGGGCTATAAAAGGGCGTGCACGCCGACCGCCATCTTACTTCTGCTGATCTTAGCATTAGGGAGAGGTTGCAGCTGCTGATCCTGAATAAGGGAGAGCGTTAGGCAATGAAGAAGAACAAAAAAACTGCTTCTGCTGGTAGCGATTTCCACTGTACAACACAACAGTTTGTGTGCAGTGACAGGGGAGGCTATATTTTTGTGCATCAGCTCTGATGGTTATTAGGCTGCCTTATAAGGCTCCCTGATAGCTGCATTGCTGTTTGCACACTGCTGTGCAAACTGCTTTTTTAAAAGCAAAAATACTTTTCTTCCTCTTTTCTGCACAGTTACCAAGCGTTCATTTTTCCACACTTTTGTGTGCAGCAGGCCTGCTTATTAGGCTGCCTGCTGGCTTACTTGGACTGAGATCATCATTGTCAGCCTCCTAAAATCTCTAGGGAGCTTCCAATTCTCCCCAATACTATATACACCTTGTACCTGGTCATACACCTGCCTATTTTAGCCTGTTAAATTGAAGTGTAATCTATAGTGGGCCTGAGATAATAGTTCAGCATCCTAAAATCTCTATGGAGCTTCCAATTCTCCCCAATACTATATACACAGGCCCGGATTGGTAATCTGCCCAACCGGGTATTTTCCCGGTGGGCCGCTTTTTATTAGCCCGTTGTGGGCCTCAGGCTAATGCAGCGGCCACCGGCCTCTTTTACCCACCGCCGGCCCTTTAAATTTGTGGGCACGGCGGCAGTTTCAAAGGTGCACGGCTTGCGCTGCAGATTTTGGGGTGGCACTGGCACCTTAGGGGTTAAGAACGCGCGGCGACTTGAAACTGCACATCGCGGCGCGTTCTTTGAGGGCGGAGCCGGAGAGAGCGTGCTGTGCCATCAATGGTTGCCTGCAGAGCAAAAGAAGAAAGACGCGCACTCTTGCTGTGGAGGAGATAGGTGCTGACTGTACGTGGAGGGTCCACAAACAATAGTCAGTAGATAAACAGTCGCACTCAAGTGTGGATTAATCTTGCCAAAAAATCTTGAAGATTTTGTGAAATTTTTGGATTTTTATTTTATTTCAAATGCATCAAATAGTGTAACACCGCAGACAAAAGAAGTATCCAAAATGTGGGTATAATATCGTAATCCAGGATATGAGTATACTATGGTTACGTTTCGACCTACTAAGAGGCCTTTCTCAAACCATACTGCAAAATAAATTAAAAAGCAATCACAACAATGAATATGGACGACAAACTCGCGGAAAGCTGGAAAAGAAATAATAAACATGAAAAAAATGTGAAAAAATTTAAAAAAAAAATAAAAATATATTTTTTTTAAAAATATTAACAAAAAAACAACAAAAACAGAAAAGTAGTGCAAAAAAACCCTAAAGGCGAAACATATATCTATACAAATTTAAGCACGACAACATAAAGGTCCCTAAGGCAATTAGGAAAATGTCATATAGAGAGTAAAAAAATTAAATTAAGCAAGTGCTAGAGAGACTATTGGCCACAAGTCAATTTTAACATTCTAGGCATCAGGAGTAACAATGGGGATAAGCAGCAGACCTAGATGAGACATATTATAGTATTGTCTCTGTCTATGATGAAATAACAGGGGTGGTGGAAACACAAGGCAGGCAAATAAGGCAGATATACTGAGTACTAACCTCAAGTAGTGTCAAGGAAAAGATTAATTAGAGCATTTTCAGAAGTCCCAAACAGGGGCTGTAGGAGAAAACATGAGAGATGAATGTGGAGAAGAAAAAAATGGATCAGAAGGAGATGTTATGCACCAGGTGGTGCTGCAGAGCTGACCTGATGGCATGGGAGCAGCCTGGACCTGCGGTGTTGTAAGTGTGTGCTCAAGAAAGCGCGGTATATATATGTTTATTAAGAAGGTGCAGGATGATGACGTCATAAAGCCAACGTGGCGTCTGTATGGGGTTTGCGGCATAGGGAGGGAGAGAGAGCAGGGGGAGGTCAGGCTGAGGGCAGTATGTGTTTGGAAGAAGGCATGCGGTAGCTCAGAGCAGTACCTGCACTGTTGAAGGAGAGACTCAGTGGTGGAGGGAGGGGTGAGAAGGGGAGAGAACAGTTTATGATAAATGAGAGAGAGGAAGGGATGAAGTTGGAAATGTGTCAATAAATAAAAAAGAAGTAGAGGGGAAGAAAAAGAAAGATAAGAAAAGCGGGTTAATAAATAAGAAGGGATATAAGTAAAAAAGAGGGGGGGAGAAGGGGAAAAATAAAACATAAAAATGGGAAAAAAATAAATGAAATGGGAAACATAAATTGAAAAAATAAAAAGTAGAAAAATTTAAAAATTAAAAAAATAAAAAATAGTAAGATGAAAATAAAGAACAAAAAATAAAAAAATATAAAAATAAAAATAAAAAAATGAATTAATAGAATTTGAGAGAAAATGTGAAAAAAAGGGAAAAAGGGAATAAAATAAAAATGAAAATAAAAAAGGGAGAAGAAAAAGAAAAAGAAAAACGAAAAACGGATGAAAAATAAAAAATGAAAATAGAAAAAATATATACGGGAATACTCACCCATGCGGGGGAGGGGGAAAAAAATTAGTGGATCTGTAAGA